>NW_026138214.1:0-600000 GCF_025592945.1 Manacus candei | reverse complement strand
CCAAAAGAGGGAGGAGGGGTTAAAAAAATAATTAAACAGCTGTTTCACTAATGCTATCATAGTACACAAAGAATGAAATGTCATCCATTGCATCGAGGAAAAAATCCCGCAGTCGAGCCTCAAGCCCCACAATGTCCCCAGGAGGGCATTTCAAACAATAATTACAAAAAATCTGGTAAAAGAAGGACCACGCACTCGCTTTTGGTGCCGTCCCCACTGCAGAAGACGAGACAAGAGGTTGGTTTGGGGTTGGGGTCGGTGCCTCGTGCGTGACCCGGGGGGTTTCGTGGCTGCGAGGCCCTGAGCTGGGAGCGGGGAGCAGGGAAATGCCGCGGCCGAGGCCGGGACGAGCCCCGCGGTGCTGAGGACACGGGAGCGGGGGCACCACGGGCAGGATCCATCCCCGCCCGCGGGATGCAGCGGGATGGAGCGGGATGGAGCCGGGATGGAGCCGGGATGGAGCCGACCGCGTGGCGAGGAGCAGGGGAAGGGAATCAGCCATTTTACACGGCAGCTGCCTAAAATGGTGGCTCCCACCTTCCCTCCTTCCCCTCTCCGCCGTTCCAGCACGCATGCACCCGCGGGGAGGGGAGGGAGAGGGGCCGCAGCCCCCCGCGCGAGAGGGCGCCGGGAACGGGAGCCAAGATGGAATTAGAGGCAGAAATTAGAGGAGGGGAAAGGGGGGGAGCGGGAAAGGATGCGCCTCGCCTCGACACGGCCCATCCGCCCCTTGGTTGGCTTTGTGCGTCCTGCGGAAAGAGAGGCAGGAAGGCATCGAGGGGGGAAAAAATGGGGGGAAAGAAGGGGGGGAAAAGAGCATTTGGGCGAGGCTGGCGAGGGGCAGGGATGCGCGTGGGGTGCAGGGAAAAATCTTCCCTTCTTTCTTCGCCGACCCCCCTTCGCCCTCCCCGCAATCCCGCTTTGACTTTTCCCACAGAAGTAGCCAACCTCCAAGAATGCAAATGACATTCATTATGCAAATGCATGCAAATCAGGTTTAACTATCGGAAGAAGGGCTCGGAATTTCTAATGGGTTAACTCTTTCGCGCGCGGCCAGGATAACAAGAGCCCCGTGTCTTCCTTGGGGCTTTGTGTTTCCCAGTCCATCCCAGGCACCCCGATCCACAGCCCTCGGTGGGCACCGTGGGCCCTGGGGAGGGTCTTGGGTGGAACAAAGCAGCAGGAAAACACCAACAACCACAGACAAACCCCATTGGCGTGGGAGCGGCTGCCCTTCGATAAATGTTCTGGCAGGAGACA
Source organism: Manacus candei (assembly GCF_025592945.1). Taxonomy (NCBI): domain Eukaryota; kingdom Metazoa; phylum Chordata; class Aves; order Passeriformes; family Pipridae; genus Manacus; species Manacus candei. The sequence goes on along the minus strand of NW_026138214.1, from coordinate 598,740 downwards.
AGACAAAGCAGGCTTAAATGCAGAATTAAGGAAAAAATGGAAATGGATAGAAAACAAAAAAATAAACAAAAAATAAAAGCAACGGCAAAACCAGGAAAAAATAAAATTAAAGAAAAATAAAAAAATAGAAAGGAAAATTAAAAAATTTCAAAAGAAAAGTAAAAATTTAAAAGGAAAATTTAAAAAGAAAAATAAAAAAATAGAAAATTTTTAAAAAATTAATTAAAAAAAGGAAAAGGAAAGAAAAGAAAGGGAAGGGATAAGCAGGCCACTCTCAGCAGAAGGTGAAACCTTCCCTGTGGTGCGGCGAAAGGTTCTGGCAGCCACGAGGGTTCTGCTGTTCACACCCAACCCGCTCACCAGGGTGGGCACGGAGCCACCGGCTCTTCGTCCACTGGAAACAAAGTCACAAAACGCACCAAGATCCCGTTCTTCTTTTTTTTTCCAGCTTTTTTCAGCGAGGAAAAAAAATAAATTATGGTTTCCCCCGGTGCTGAATGAGCCTGTTGTCCTCCAGGGAGGGAGAGAGGAGCAGAAGGATGGCAGAGGTGGCACAGGCCCCCCGTCCACATCCCCGTGACCCACCTGGCATCTCGGGATGCCCAGAGTGTATTGGGAACATACACGGCGTGGGATCACTGCCCTGCTCCTCCAAACCTTTGGAAAAACCCCGATGCCCAATCCCAGCCCCAAAAACACAAAGGCCCCTGTGCTGGGAACTGAAACAGGAAAATTCTGGGTGCGTGGCCTCATGCTCACCAAATGTTGGGATTGCAGGAATTGTAACTATTACAATGGGCTGTAAAGTGGAGAAATAGATGCATTGCAGAATTCTAAATATTTTGTAGCAATGCTGTGTTGATTAGCAATAATTAAGCGGTTTAGGATTATTGCTGTGTTTGGCTAAAAATTATTCCTCATTTTTTCTGAAATCTCCTGATTATTCTGTTGTTTTCTATACCTCCTTTTACATTTGATTTTTTTTCCCATCTAATTAAAAACTCTTGTTATTTAATCTGGAAGCTATTGAGAACAGGAGAAATAATCTGTGCAATGGCAAGAATTTCCCAAATTTTAGGGGTTTGGTTAGAGACACCATAAAAATCATTGTTTTAGAGTCAATCTGATGTGCTCTGAAATGCAAAAGCCCAGAACTACTGGTCAGTTATAAAAAAAATAAATCCTTTTGTTTTGTTAAGGTGGTCCCAGGCTAGTAAGGCCTCTGCAGAGTGTAAAATATACTCAAGGTTTGCACTTTAGAAAATGAAAAAAAGAGTAAGCCCTTTCCCTACTAAAAAAGAAGAAAAAAAGGGTGAGGGAAAATAATAATAAAAAAACAAAAACAAAAACAAAACAAAACAAAGAATAATATTTTTTTAAAAAAATAAAGCACCTGCAGTTTGGTTTCTTTGTCTTCTGCCCCCCCAGCCTGCAGAAGCTGAAGCCTTGCTCTGCTCCACTCATCTCGTTTCGACTCCAAGCCCCAATTTCCAAGTTCATGCATCATTCCAAAACTGGAATTGGGTGGTTTTGTTTTAATAATTATTGTGAAATATATTTCTTTAAAAAAAAAAGGAGGCAAGGAAAGCCCAGTCCTGTGCAGCAGAAGGGCTGGGGGTGCTGGTGGGCACAGCCGTGCCCAGGCACAGAGCTGGCGCTGGCAGCTGCTCCTCACTAGTGACTGATGTGCAACTGCCTCACCCTGGCGTGGGGCTGAGGGGACAAACGCCTTCGATGCTGCCTCACGAGCACCCAAACAGCACAGAAATTGTTGTTTCCCAGGAAGATAACAAGTCAGGAGGCACTTAACAGATACCTGGTGTCACGGGCACCCCCGGAGCTGCGGCAGAACGGACCTCGGGCTGCAGGACAGAAAACCAGTGTTGGGGTTCAGCACAGTGGTAAGTTAAGGACTGGTGCAGAAATTGCTGAATTTAAAAAGTCCCAAGTGGAGTCACGTGAAAAGGGGTTTGGCACCAGCTCCAAAAGGGATTTTAAAATTTTTACTAGTTTTTTTTATTTAAAAGGCCCCTGTTCATTCACCTCTTTTTGCCTTTTCTTCTCTGTCAGGTTTCACTGCTCACATCCACCTCTGTTTCAAACCCAATTGTTCTGCTTTTCCCTATTCTTGATGCATCTCTTTGGCCCTGGAAAACTCCCGAAGGCACCTGGTTGTGGCCTTTGGGCACAGGGTGAGAAAAGAGGTGCTGTGGGCATTTGCAGCCTCTACATCAGCCCATCAAAAAATTCAACTTTCAAAATGTTTTAATCCCTTGGCATTAGAAATCAACTGCCAAGTAACACTCTCCAGGAGTGTGTATCCACACAGAGGGTGGAATGGAGCCTGGCAGCTCCCACAGCTATTCCTTGTGTGGAGGGACCTGTAAGATCACAGGAATGAGGGAAAAACAAGAGAGGGGTAAAAGTTACAAAGGAAACATATTTCTTGTCAATAATTTCAAGCAGCTTCTCAGTGAGGTGCAGGGGCTGCACGTCCCATGGGAGATGAGCGACGGAAGCAAAGTGACTCCATACAGCCACTTTCTTCCCCATTTCTCCCACCAGCCACTTGAAAAGCCACTGTCCAACCTTTCCAACATGCCAAGGAGTTTTCTGCCTCAAAAGTCCTATTTTCCCCCAAACCCCTATGTTCCCTCCTTGCCATAGGGGTGTTTTCCAGGCGGGATGCTCTGGGCTTCACATGGCCCTGCTGTGGGGAAAAGACAGGCTGGGAGAAGGTACTGCTGGTCCTTGAAGGAACCCAGCATATGATCACGAAAGGCAGGGACATATGGAAAACACCAAATCCTTGGAATGGGACGTGGTGCAGCAGGAACACCACCAGGGGTGACAGTCCCAGGTGCCCCAAACCAGCCTTCCCAACGGAGAAGAGTCTGGGCAAAACTGTGTGGCAAAACTGTGTGGCAAAACCTTTCGGTTTTCTTACCGAGCAGGACGTCTGTGGGTGTTTTAAGGAAGATCTGAGGTTTGGGCTATTCCAGACAGCAGAAGGCTTCCCTCCTGCTCGCCCACACCATCACTGGTCCTGCCAGGAGTGACCAGGGGACAATCCTGCACCAAGCACTTTTAGGGAGAATCCCAACTTTTCATCACTCCTGTTTAAGGGCAAGAGGAAAAGAGGAATTTTGCAGCAGCCATTCAAACCACCTTGTGATAGTTGATGCTCATCACCTCTTGGAATGCAACGGGATGTGGAAGCGCCCTTGGACCATGAAACAATTTCCACTGGGGAAATTTGGAGTTTGATTATTGGGCCTTAAAAAAAAACATCAGTCAGAGGCTCTCGATACTGTTATTTTTGGAAACAAGGGCTCTCGATACTGTTATTTTTGGAGGCAGGGGCTCCAGATACAGTTATTTTTAGCTGGTTTAAACTCATCTCACCAAGCCCTTTTTTTAAAGCCAGCTCCCCAACCTTGCAGGGCCAAAATTTTTTTTTTTTTTACCAGACTCAATTCTCCAGTGCCTGGGGCTGCCAATAATGTTCTAAGAAAAAAAAAAACTACCCCCTCCCCCCCCAAAAAAAAATAAAAAATCAATCCCACCACCCTTTTTTTTCTAATTTTCCCAAAGAACCCGAAGGCGTGAGCACTGAGAGTCAAATTTGCCCAGGACCCGCGTTCCCTAAGAAAGCAGGGCTCATTCGCCTTCCACAAACTCCGCAGTGGCAACAAAAGTCCCTTTCAAGCCCTTCCAGACGCAAGTCCTTCAGCTCAATTAGTCAGGCACACAGAGACACAAAAAAGCCTCCCATTCAGGCCAGTGGCTGGCTGTGGAGGACAAGGGCGAAGAAAGGATCTTTCTCCCACGCTTTCACTGGGTGTCATAACAAGCAGAAAGCCCTCTTACGGGGGGATTATTGGAGATAAGAGTCCGATGGAGGGGCTGGGGCAGGAGCTGGGGCTGCAGAAGGAGGGGAGGAGGGGATGGGGATGGGGTTGGAGGTTGCAGCTCCCAAGGTCGGGTGAGCACGGCCGCCGACGGCATCGCACTCTATCCAAAATGTTTAAAAAAACCCCCGATATTCCCCCCACCCCGCGCACACACGCGCAGAGTAATCCCGGTTCTCCATGGCAACCCGCGCCGGGGCCATCCCTTGCACCGGAGGAGGGAGACAGCTCTGCCTTCGCTCCGGCCTCTCGGCCGGCTTGTTCTGGTGCTGGCAGAGCCTTGGCTGAGGGGGCAGAGTGGCCAGGCAGCACAGCCAGGCTTCCTCCTGCTCCCCACCTCTCCAAAAATCAGTGGTTTTCTAAAGAGCAGCAAGGAGATGCACAGCTCGGTAGGAAAGCTCTCCCTCCAAAAACCCACCCCACCCCGCTGATGCTCCTGCAGGTGGATGGGTTTAAGGTTAAAAACAACTTTTGTTCATTAAAAACAAAACAAAAAAAAAGAGAGACAGAGAGAAGAAGAAGAAGAAAAAAGAAGTGTTTGTTAGTGTGTGTTAGTGGGTTTTGCTGTTCAAAGCCAAAACAAAGAGGAAGATGGGAGAAAATTCTCCAGAGAGTGGGGTTTGTCTGCAAAATTGTGGGGTGGGGCAGTGGCCCAGGGCCATCCATCCCCCGTGGTCCCTGTCCAGCCCAGCACAGCATCCAGAGACCTCAAACCTCTCACCAACCAGAGGGGTTAATCCTGTACCTCCCCACCAGGCCCCAGCAGGGAGAAAATTCCTGGATACTGACAGTGCCCGGCAGGATTAATCAAAGTTCCTGAGTGAATTATGTGCCTAATTCCCTTGAACAATCCAAGTTATATTATTAATTCCCCATCACTCTCCCATTGACTCTATAGGTGGCTGTGGAGGCCAGTGCCCCTCCATCTCTTTTCAAAGATATGATTCCTCTCCCAAAACCAGGGCACAGAGGCAAATTCAAAGCAAATGCCAGAAAATTGGGGGTATTTTTCCTCCTGCTCAGCCCCAAGCCCCCACCAATTGCCACGGAGGGATTGCCACCACTTGTGGCACCGTGGAGGGCCAGGTGACAAGAACATCCAAGTTCAGCAACATTTTACAAGGATCAGGGAGGGGATATAAACTCTCCAGCTCAGGAGCGGAAAGCCAAGAAACCCTCTTGGAATACATTATCCCATAATTGTAGGGTTTCAAGCACTTTCTTCCCAAGCAGCTGGTGCCTGCTGATGCCAGAGGAAGGTTATTTGGCTCTGGCACATTCCTGCCCGGTTCAGCCCAGGAATCCCTAAAGCAATCCACTCCTAAGAAATACTGTAAAAGATGAGTATTTCACTCTTACCTAAAATAGCAGAAATTTACTAAAAGCCAGAGGAGGAGGGACAGATGAAACAAAGCAGATTCCCCAGGGAGAAATCTTCCTCCTTGCCAAAGAGCACCCAGTGCCTCCATAAGGGTGACAAGGATCTTGGGGACCCACTTTCCCCTCCCCAGAGCTCCCATGCTGATCCAGCAGAGCTTTTGTGGTTTTTTTTCAAAGGATGTGTTCTGAGCTTCCAGCAGGCAGAAACCTTATGAAGGTCAAATTAAACCTGGTTTACCTGCCTTGACTCAAATGCCACAAGGCCACAGGATGAGCCAAACAGGCCCCTTGAGCCACACACAGGTCTCGAGGCCAGGCCATCCCACCACACCAATGAGTGTCCAGTGTTTTTCATTCCCCACACTTATTAATCTGCCTTTTTTTCTCTTTTTCCTCTGAGAGCCTGAATTTTCTCCCTGTCCCAAAGCAAGGTCCATCTCATATCCTCCTCCTGCCTGTAAAAATTCTTCACACGAGACCCAGCAGATGCACCCGATGCGGATGCTCCCTCCTCCTGCTCCAGCATCCTGGCACTACCCCCTTTGTCCCTGCTCCAGCAGTACTAAAACCCCTGAAAGTAGAATTACAATGATTTTTACACCTAGCCTGGGCTGTCAAAGCCAGAGCTCAGGCCGCAGCCACCACTGCTGGATGAGGATTACACAGCTTAGCTGTACAGTTACAGATGCCAGGTCCAAGTCTGGTCTCAGCTGTAGCAGGATAAATCCTGGAGTTATTCAGCGAGTAAGAGACTGCGATCCACTGATAACCAGAGATGGACTCAGCCAGGAGCACCGATCCAAGACCTCCCCGTTAGCTTTACAGACTTCAGTACATGCAGACACCCCCCACCTGGAATCCCAGCCCCAGGATTCGGGGGGTCCGTCACAGCAGCTGGCCCGGGGCTCCTGAACCAGAATTTCTCAGGGCCACCACAGCTTTCCCGGCAGCAGATCCCGCCCGCTCCCGGCGGCTGCCACCCCTTCCCCTGCTCTCGCAGAGAGAGGCGGCGAGCGGGGAGGTGTCGGGACTCACACGCACACGTCCCTTTCTATATCTGTCCCTGAAAATCCCGCAGGGCAAGCCGGAATGCGGCCCCAGGACTATTTTTAGGGGCCCCCCGTCACGCTGGCAACGCTGTCACACAAGCCCGGGCCTGCAGAACCTCCCTCCGCGGCGGGCGACGCGGAGAGGCGAAGCTGCCGGCGCGGGCGGCGAGAACCGCGGCTCCGCTTTCACATCCGATCACCCCGGCTGCATCTGAGCGACCTGCCCGCTGGCGCCCGTCTCCTCCCAGCAGCCTGAAGACCACAGAGCTCATCATTTTCCTTGCAGCTGTACCTCCTCGGGGCACTGCCACCCGCTTCCCCCCTGGCGGGGTGCAGTGAGAGCCACCCGGTCTCGTTTTTGGACACTCAGCACCACGTTTGCAGCTTGGAATATTAAGAAATCCCCTCTCCCTCCTGCTCCTGCCGTACAGAGACCGGCGCCGGCTACTCTAAAACCGTCACAGGGTGGTGCAAAGCACCTTGCAAAGTGCTGTGGGTCGGTGGCCAGACCCATCGGCAAAGCCACGGTGGGGACAGGGCCGAGATGACCCTGCCCGCACCCCTCCTCGGGTCTGTGCTCCGAAACGGGGGACGCCGGGGCCCAGAGCCCAGACGGTTAATTCCGAGCATCGCCCCAGCCTCCGTTCCCACACACCCGCCACTTGCTGAAATTAAAGCAGGGCCTGATCTGATTCCTATGGCGGCTTAGCGCGCCCACTCAGCCGGTTTATCATAATCCCGACATAAAAATCGTTCCCTTGAAAACGCTCAGGGGTTTGAAGCCCTGATTGTTTGAAGAGGAAAGACTCTGTTCTCGGCACAAAGACGTGCTCCCCTCTCAGCCCCGGTCCAGCGGCTGGAGGCTTCAATCAGCATTTTGACCCCCATAGGTACCGATGGCAGGAAGCCTCATGCTTTGCTTTGGCACAGAGACTCCCCCAAGCCCGTCCCGACCAGCTGGACCACACGCTACACAACCTTGACACCCCAAAACCAGCAGAGCTTTGAGGAGCAGTGCTGGGAGTGAGTCACTGCTGACTGCCAGCCCTGCCGTGAGAGCACCTTTAAAAACCATCCCCTCTCCCACCAAATCTGGATGCAACTGCTTGGAGGAAGGAATTATATCTGTGTCTGTATAGATACACACATATTCCTATTGTATCAGCATGATTTCTTTGTGGTGGCACTGCAGTGCCATTCCACACCTGCCCAACCCACGGCACATGGGACTGTGCCGAGAGGGAGATGCTGGGGAGAGAAAGGGACAACATGCTCTAGGGAGACCTAGAAGGCTTGAGCCATCAGGGCCTCCTATTGTTTTCAGCTGAAAACTGGAAAAGACCAGCAGAAAATTCCTTCAGTGGGGAAATGTCATTTTTCCTCCAACACCAAACAATCCCGACTATTTAAAAATATTTTTTAACTATTCTTCATCATTTGGGGGTGAGAATTTTCTAATCTTAAATATTAAAAAATATAAATATTTTGTCCATCATAAAGTAAAAGTTCATATCCACTGGCAGCACCAACCAGCATGAGTATTTCTGCACTTTTGTCACTTTTGCCAGTCCCCTGACTCACAGCGCATCGTTCATATGATGAGAGTGGTGTGAAAGGGCTTTGGACTCAGCAACAAAATGCCCTGCTGCATTTCTGTATCCTTGGCATAAGCATTAAAGACAGGAGCTAAAGGGGATTTATTGAATGAAATTAATAAATTTCAATAATTATGTTTGTATAGGCTTGTTCTCCACAATGACTCACCGAATCACGGAAAAATTAGTATTGCATTTGCTCCTTTTTTTTTTCCCTGCTCCAAGCTGCTGCTAAGCAAGAGAAGGGATGTGGAGAGCTGATCCCTTGCTCCTGAACATGCGAATGTGTCTCCTATTAATGTCTCCAGCAGTTATATGGCCAGAAGGGAGAACAGAGTAGACAGTGCTGAGTGTTAACCAGTCAAATCATAGTGTCCAGGCAAGCTTAAATGGCCACATGTAAACTGCAATTTGGATCAATGTCATGCCAATACACCGGGCTTACTGCTAGTGCACTCCAGAAGCAAATCAGAGAGAAAAGGGGGAAAAAAAATAAAAATCAGCTCTTTGCAAGACTATCCTAAAAGCCTTTGAGAGAGCCAAGCTCGCAGCCATGCAGCCAGTCTTGCCACTGGGAATGGCCACCCCCCACAACAAAAATCAAATTAAAAAGGAATCTCCACCCAGACGAAGAGCAACACGCTCCGACAGCACCCACAGAGCCCACGGGCCGTGGCAAAGCTCGTGGGACCCCCAAGGACCCACCAAATGGTCAAGGGGCAGCAAGTGGGGTGAAACTGGTCCCATTCGCCCTGCCAGGCTGGGAGCACAAAGGGATGGGTGGTGACCAGGAGATGCTTTAGCCCCATGGTGTCACCACGTCCCTGAGCGGGGACAGTCACAGCCATTTTAAGGGGAGTTTTTTGCAGCTCGAAATGAGGTGCACGGGCTCCAGAGAGCCAGGTCGGGCCTGGTGGGCTTTAAACCCACCCTCTCCATCGCAGACCAGCAGAGGCACATCCTGCCCCTGGGTCTGGGCCCACCACACATGGTTTGCCAAATTCCTGGCCGAGTTTCGTCCTCATCCCAGTTCGCATCCCCCCACTCCTGCCCGTGCCTTTGTTACAGCCAAGCAAGTGACACCATCAAAATCAGCCTATGGCAGTGCCACACGGACCAGGATTGGTCACCCAGGAACACCAAAAGATGCTCACATGGCATCGCTCCCAGCCCCTGATTGGAGAAAAGGCGCTTTCCCCCCCCTTGAACGAAGACACCGGCCAATGGGGGGTGGCACATGGCAGCTCCCCAGTGCTCACCCAGAGGAAGAGTCCCCTGTCCTCCTGGGGAGCCACCGCCCCTCTTCACACGAGGACTTCAGGCCACTGCTCAGTGCCGGTGTCTGCCCACAGACACATCCCAGTCCCTCAGCCTGGCTGGAGCAGCAACTATCCACACTGTCCATCTGGACCAGCAACGAGGCTCAGTCTGCCTGGGAAGGATGAAGGAGGAGAGCTCTGTGTGGTAACACCCCACTGTCACCAAAGCCAAGAGTGTCCAACCTCATCCTACGAGACACTCAGGTGTGAGTGTCCATGGAGGATGCTCTCTCCCCGTCCATGGAGGATGCTCTCTCCCCGTCCATGGAGGATGCTCTCTCCCCGTCCATGGATCAAAGCTCAAATGATTTCTGGAGCTCGCTCCCTCTTGCCCTGTCCTCTGCAATGTCCCCCTTTGACTGGGGATGAGCCACCTGGCCAGGAGAGCAGCACTTCACTCGCCCCAGGGAGGAGAAAGAAGAAGGCAACAAGGAAGAGGGAATCATATAAGAGCCTGTAAAAACTTCCCTTGCCACCACCGAGATGGGCTGTGGGAACAGCGCCAGGAACAATGGCAGCACCCAGGTGAACCTCGACGGGAAGACAGAGAGGAGGTTTTCCCTAAGCTTTCCCCAAGAAGATCATTACATGAACTCCCAGTTAACACAGGCACTAAATTATTTTGAATTACAGGGCCATGGGTGAGGGGGAAAAATACCTTGTTTATTAATTTCAAGCAACCATATGAGCAGGATAAATCTTTCGTGTCACACGCAGCGCTACAGCCCTTCCCTGGATGAGGTGCCAAGGGACAGTTTCTTCTGCCCTTCTGTTTTTTTAAAGATCCTGATGAGCACATGAGCAAAACGAGCGGGTCCAGCATGGGTCAAAAGTCAGCTCATTTCTACATCTCTCACAAGAGGGTTTTCATAAAGTCACAAAGCTATAATTGCTCCTTTCCAAAATTAGTTCAGGTGCCGTCACCCGCATTAGCTCTTTATTATTATTAAGACCTTCCTTTTTTTTCCCTCTCCTTGGAATTCTGAGATTATTTTTTCTTAATCCACCATGAGATCTTTGTGTTCTTCTAAGCAACATCAAGACACCTTTGCAGATATTTTGCTGTATTTTGAAGGTAGCATCTAAGGCAACCAGTCTCACTATTAAAAATGAGTGGGAAGCACCCAGTTCACCTCTTTGATCCAAAATCCCCTTCTACAGTAAAGCAGGTAAAAAAAAATCCCAGTTTCCACAAGGAAGAGGTTGGCACATAATCCAGTAAAGCGGGGTAAGAACCAGCATGGATTTGCAGAGAAGATAAATTAAGCAAAATCAAGTTTCCCAAATAGTCTCACACGGTTCCATACACAAGTTATATATATCTACATATTTTGTGAATCCCCAGTCTTGGAATCTTGAGTCTATGCAAAGAAATATTCATAGACAAAGGGTTAAAAGAATAAAGAAAGTGTTTGGATAGATACTAGGGAAGAAAAACAAAGAAAACTGCAAGAAACCATTTTCCAAATCACCATATCCTTCTTTCTAATCCTGATATCAAGTTATAGCTGTCAGGGAAGAAAATTAAATGTATAACAGGTAGGGAAGAGTGGGGGAGGGAAGTAAAAAAAAAAGGAAAAAGAATCCAGTACTCGTATTTGCAAAACAACCATTAATAAACATTGCTCTGTTGCTGCTTTATTAAACAGATAATCCAACACAGTAATCTGTATTGATTTATGGATTCTCTGATGCTCTACGACTGGTTATGCAATGAAAGTTCATCCTTGATCTGTAGTCTGGGTCCTAGACTTAACTAATTCATAATCTGATTGGAAGTTTTACTTTGTTAATTCAATTACGGTTAACGGCCGAGGAGAGAGCGGCAACATCCTTGTCTTTCTCAACACAGACGGTTTCTCCCCACGCCCAGAATTAGTAAACTCTTAAAATCACAGGAGGAAAATGAGTTCTTAAAAAAATAAAATAAAAAAATCCTACCTCAGGTTTTAATTCCAGACTCTGAAAGTTGTCTTTTTCCCCATTTTTTTTCTGCCTCTCATTTCCTTTCTCTTCCTTTTTTTTTTTTCCTCTTTTCATTTTTTCTTTTCCTCCTCTTCCTTTTGATGAATTTCCTTTCTTCTCCACATCCTCCTCAGGCGTGTAATGGGGTTATTTTTACTTTCGGTTATCTAGCTTTATGAAGAATCGACACCACTCATACAGCTAGATAACCAAAGATAACAACCAACCCCTGGAGTCTACAGCATCATCAGGAAAAAGCCAACCTCCTCTTCTCCAGGGGTTCGGGGGCACGTGGCTTTTAAGGAATGAACGAGGGAGGAAAATGAATAAAAAGAGATGCAAATATTAGCAGCCAGATCCATAATATGTGCACACAGCTACAGCCCTGGCACTGTTCCCGCAGCCCAGCCAGCCCAGGGCACAGAGTCCTGAGCATCACTGGGACAGGCAGGATCAGGCCCCTCGGAAGCACAATTTGGAGCAGAATTACAGGATCACCACGCAGGAGCTGCCTATTTTCTGCCGAGTTTCAATTTGTTTCATTTGCAAACCAAATGATATTCTGCAGGTGCCGAGAATTAAGCCCACATTATTTTTAATAACTATCAAATTAATGCATTCAAACTGGTAATAATCAAAGCAAATATAATTTGCGCCCGCAACTTAAGATATGCAGAGAAGACCAAAAGGACATTTCCCCACCCAGAAACGCGTTTAACGCTCTCTAAACAAAATGACTGTGAGAAAAACCTGCCGGTTAATATAAATAATAACTTGTGATGCTTTGGATTCAGCCAAGATCTGGGGGAACAGAAGCGATGAATAAACAGAGAAAACACAGAGGAAATGATGAAAGGAGGAAAGAAGGAAGGGAGAGACTCATGCTCGCGGCTCAGGACCCCGGCTCTGCACGGGGACCAGGACCCGCATCCCTCCGTTCGTTCGGGGGGGACCGGAGCTTTCCGCTGGTGTGGACCCGCATCCCTCGCCTTCCTCTCCCCGTATCCCTCCGTCCTTTCTTCTTTCGCGGGGAACACGCATCCCTCCATCCTTCCTTCGTGGACTCTGCATCCCTCCATCCCTCCTTTCTCCAGGGGTGGGGGAGAACCCTTCTCCTTCTCCGGAGCGACCTGCGTCCCTCCACCTTTCCTTCCTCCGGGAAGGAGCGCGCATCCCCGCACCGCTCCTCCTCTCCAGGGCATCCCGCATCCCTCCATTCTCCAGGGGAGGAACCCTCACCCCTCCCCTTCCCCGCGGCACCCCGCAGTCCCAGCCGCCCGCCTCCACCCGCATCCCTCCCCTCGCCGAGCGACCTGCTCCGCTCCCATCCCTCCTTCACCTGCAGCCTCCGCGCGCTGCGGGGAAGACGCGGAGCCCTCGCTCCGCCGCGATGCCGCGGCTCCTCCGCCCCCGCCTTCTCCCGCCAAGCGGAGCGCCGGCAGCGCGGGGCCGGGGCCCTGCCGGCAGCTCGGGGCCCTGCCGGCGGCTCGGCTGGGCTCGGCAAGTCTCGGCTGGGCTCAGCACGGCTCGGCTGGGCTCAGCACGGCTCGGCTCGGCTCGGCTCATACCTGCTGCCCGCCCCGCTGCCCGCAGCTCTGCGCCGGGGGGAGCGGCGCGCGGCACTTTTCATTCATGCTTTCCCACTCCCGGCCCTCTCCGGGCGAGCCCATTGGCTCGGCCCCTCCTGACGTCACCGCCCCGGCTCCCACCCCTCTGCAGCGCCCATCGGTTCATCAATGGGTTTGGGAGGGGCCGCGAGCCGCGCGCACACGCGCCGCCCGTCACCCCCCATCCCTATCGCCCTGCCCTCGTCCCTCTCACCCCCGTCTCTGTCACCCCCATCACCCTTCCCCATCATCGCCCCCCACCATCGCCACCATCACCGTCTCCACCATCGCTATCACCCACCTCAGAATCACCATCGCCATCGCCATCACCAGCACCGTCACCCGCCGTCACCATCACCCTCATCACCATCACCCTCATCACCATCACCCTCATCACCATCACCCTCATCACCATCGTGTGTACCTCCCTCAGCACCATTATCACCACCATCACCCTCACCATCGTCTCATTCACCACCCTCAGCACCATCGTGCTCATCACCATCCTGTTCACTACCCTCAGCACCATCATCACCACCGTCATCCTCATGTCCACCCCGTTCATCCCCCTTGGCACCATCGCCACCACCATCCTCATCACCCTCATCACCACCACTGGCCACCACCCATCGTCACCACCCACCCCAACACCAAGTGTCCCCACCACCAGCCATGACCATCATCCCACCTCTCCAGCTCTCCTCCTCTCTGCCCCCCAGGCTCAGCCCCCCGGGCTCTCCTTTCTCTGGGAGGGGAACCCCTGCTCATCTGTCCGAGTGGTGCCGGTGCCACTGGGGCCGAGCTGGGCTGTGCAGCTTCCAGATGGAATCAAATGCTACTTTATTTTTGTAGTTTTAACCCCACAGGCCACTAACTACTCTGATTTTCCTGCTGTAATACAGATCCCACCAAAAATAAAACCATGATTTTTCCTTGAACAAGAATGGAGATTGGGGGTTGGTTCCCCCTCACCCCCCGCATTTTCTCTTAAAATTCCTCTTCACATTGGAATTTTTTTTTCCTAGCATAAAGCCAGCTGGGTTTGGGTCTGTGAGTTTAGAGTGGGAAGTTACTCACGGCTTTTGTCTCCTTCCTGGAGCCAGATTCTCCCACTGTCACCACCAGTGCAGCTGGTGGCATGCCCACCCTGTCGGGGTCCTCTCTCCCAGTTGCCCCCACTGGGAAAATGGGAGCCCACTGGTCTGGCTCCCATCAGGCCCAGCACTTACAGCTCTTCCTGGGAGTGGGGAAAGGGGGCCAGGGGATGTGGAAATAACCCCAGGGAGGGTCCTGTGAGGCATCGAGGCAGCAGAGAACTTTCTCAGCCCTGGGGGTTCCCAAACTTGCCCGGGGGGGTGGTCCCAACAGCTCAGCGTTATGGACAGCCCAAACCATTCTGGCCCCATTTTTGGAGCTGGGGCTCTGCCCCCCAGGACTGTCGCTGCTCCGCCAACAGCCCCTCCCCGTGGCCTCCAGCCTGGCTTCTCTGTGGGCCCCCGTCTGCACAGAAGGGTTTGGTGTGTGGGGTGTTGTTGCACCTTTCCCCCTTCCTTTCGTCTGCTTCTAGACTTGGTTGGGGAGGAAAATGTAGATTTCAGGAGGACTCTGGGGGTGCTCGCAGGGAATGGAGGGCGGGGTTGGATGCAGCACCTTTTGGAGGCATCAGGGGATTCCCCCCCACCTGCGACCCCCAACCGAATTGCAGCCCCCAATTTCTTTTAGGCAAAGGGCCCTTCCCACGCCCTCCCGGAGCTGCTCACACCCCGGGGCTGGCGGTCCCCGGGATTTCTCCCTCCTCGTTTCCCCGTCACCCACCTGAGCCGCGCTCCCCACGCGAGCGGCTTCTCCCCGTGGGCAGAGCGGGGCTGGGGCCGGCCGGGGGGAAGCAGCCACTGGACCCGGAGCCAGGGCTCTCCTGGAAGAGAAGACACAGAAAGGGTCGGTTAAAGAGCCGGCAGCGCCGGGGGTGTCCGCGCAGCCCCCACACGTGGGTGTCGGCGGAGCAGCTCTGCAGGGTCCCGGCGGGGCCGGCTTTAACCACTCCCCACCCTCACTGAGATGGGATTTTAGAGACACAACCATACGCCTTCCCTCTTTTTATTCTCCTTTTTATTAAATCCACATAAAAAAAAAATCTAAATTTCTATTTCAGGCTCCTCCAGAAATTATAATTATTTTTTTAACCCGCCAAAAGAAAAAACACGACGAATTTTGCGATTCATCCTGAGAAAGGCTGCAAAAACACGGATTTCGCTTTCAAACTTGGATTCTCCCCGGGATTACCCCGATGACAGTGCAGTTTTAGTTCTAATTTTATTTAATAATAACATCGCGTTAGAGTCATCCCGATCTGGGAGGATTTAGGGAAGGACACGAGCGATTAACAGAAGATGCTCGGATGTATTTTGAGTCTCTTGGCAAATAAAAACCTGCTCCGTGCTTTGCTGTTTTCCCGAAAAAAAAAAAAAATCCAAATCGCCGGGAAACAGAAGGAGCCGCCGCGATCGCGGGATCGCCCCAATAACAGCAAATTTGAGGATTTCCAGCCCTAAAATTTCCACGCACACCAGTGCATAAATAAAAACTTAATTTTCGGGGTCTCAAAACGGAGCCGAGCCGGGCAGAACCTGACCCCGTGGGTACCAAGTGGTTTTCTGCAGAGCAGGGAATCCGTGCACGAACTGAAAAATAACCTAAAATAAGCTCGGTTTGATTTTTCCCCGCGCACTCTTTGAGCGCAGCTTCTTCTCCTTCCCCGCGCAGAGGGGAGACTCAAGGACAGACTGCAAGGATGAGGATTTTAAAGACACACACACAAAAAAAAAAAAAAAAAAAAAAAAGGAAAGAAAAAAAAAAAGAAAAGGAAAATAAGAACTAAAATACAAGTTAAAAAAAAAATACAAATTAAAATAGAAATTAAAGCTTCCTTAGCAGAAAATAAAAAAAAGCCGCGAGGGATTTTCCATCGGTGGCAGCACCGGGCGCCCGGGCCCGCTGCAATAGGGAGGCGGATTTCGGCCGGGGCATCACGTCTGGCTCCAATAACTGCTAAAAAAACCCTAAATCCACTTAATTTGGGTGCCCTTCGCAGCCTGATGAGGGGGAGCCTCGGCGGGGCCGCCCCACGGCCGGTTATTTACGGCGGGGGGGGGGGGGCGAGTGATGGAGCGGGTCGAACCTGATTGGGGTGGGGGGAGAAATTTAAGAAATGCCACGCAAGGAGAAGTTTGCGAGGCTGGGAGGGATCGTGTCCTCTCCGCTCCGCACCCGCTGCGCTCCGCCGCGCACGGAGGAGGCGTGGAACCTCCGCACCGGCTCTGTTCCCACGCGGGTTTAATTCACTCCCAGCCCCATCTACTGGGATTTGCTTATTCCACAGCGGGGTGCGGATCCGGGGAACACTCGGCTCTGCGTATCCCACTCCCTCCCCTCCCAAAATGTTACTCCGGGATGGAGGTGACAGGGCCCTCCACTTCCCGGGTCACCCGTGTGCGTGTCCCCACGCGACGCCGCCCACGCTCCGCGCTGCGACCCGGCCCGGCCCCTGTCGGCCCCCTCGGCCTCTCCCGCGGGGAAGCCACTTGCAGGAGCGAGGATTTGGGGGTGCCTCTCCCCCCACCGCGGGCGCAGGGGTCGCTCCACGCCCCGCGAGCATCCCCTCCAGCAAAGCGCAAAGCCCCGTGGCCTGGCGTGGAGGGCAACAGTGAGCCCACGGGCGCGCGTGGATGGGGGACGAGGACTGGGAATGGCCGCGTCCTGCCAGGCCTCTCCCGTTCCCTGCCCGAGGTGGAGAGGGGGATTCCAGCGGGGCACCCGCACCCCAAAACTGGGTCCTCGAGCCGGGAGAAGGTGGAAGAAGTGAAACCCTCCCTCACTCGGAGTGGGTCTGGGTTATCTGCGGACCGAGAGAAAATCACGGCGGTTCGGGAGACCGCACTCGGCCGTCCCCAAACTCTCTTAGCTCAGATGCCGGGGTGCCGGGATGGGGGGAGAGGGAGAGGGGAGAGGAAGAGGGAGGGAAGTTCCCCCTGCCCTCAGGGCTTTGGGAGAAACTCCCACCCCGCAGCCGGCCTTGGGTGTACCCGCGCCCCCAGCCCCGAGCAGGAGCTGGACCCGCTCCCGGGGCATCCTCCACCCGGCCCCGCAGCTCTGCCGCCCCCAGCCCATAATAAAGACGCTTTGAGAGTCCTCCCTCCCCCCCTGTCCGCCCCCCGCCCCCCCGTGCCCCCCTTATTTTTTTTTTATTATGGTTTTCTTACCGAGTCCAATAAATCGCGCGGCTCGTCTGGCCTCAGACGTGTTCAGCAACTCAAGCCCCGCCGCTTTTGTTCCGCCAAGTCTCACATTGTTTGTCCGGCTGCGGGGCCGGCCCCGCGCGGCGCGGGAGGCTGCGGGGGCTTCGCGGGGGCTCCGCGGGGGCTCCGCGCCCCGGCCCGGCCGCGAGCGCGGGGCGGGGGTGGATGAGCGATGGTCGGCCGGCAGAGTCCGGCCCGGCCGCTCCTCGTTCTTTCTCTCGGGTTCCCCCTACTTCTTCACCCAGCTCGGGGCGTCTGTCGGCGGGGGATGCTCCCGTCTGGGCAGTGGGTCCTTTCTGCGCTGCCCTCTCTGCCCTGCTCTTCATCCTGCACTGCTCGCCCTCCCTGCATTACCCTGTCTGCACCTGCCTTCTCTGCCTGCACTGCCCTCCTTGCCTCCCCTCCTTGCCTGCCTACCTGCCCCCCCTGCCTGCACTGCTCTCCTTGCCTACCTGTCTGCATTGCTCTGTCTGCCCACCTGCCCTCCCTTCCTGCTCTCCCTGCCTGCCTATCTTGCCTTCCCTCCCCTGCTCTCTTTGCCTGCCCGTTCTGCCTTGTCCTCACCTGTCCTACCCTCACCTGCCCGCCCCCGACCCGACTCGCCCCCGGGCCCCGCGGCCCGCGGGTCTTCACGGTGGCCCCGAGCCCGGAGCCGCCGCCGGAGGAGCGGGGGCCGTGCCCGGCGTAAGGATATATAGGAGCGGCCGAGGAGCCTCCACGTAGCCGATACGTAAAGTGTACGTGTGAGAGTCAAAAAAAGTTGGGATGCAAATGCGGGGCCAGCTCCATCGCGAGGGGGGGATCGGGAGGGGGGCTGGGGGAAGGGGGGAGCCGCGCCATTTCCAAGCTTCCTTAACCTCTGGATTGCTCGAAATCGATCAGCAAAGCGCAGCAAGCCTGGCAATTAGGAGCTCATTACCATATATGCAAATATGGCAACCTCTCTCCTCCGCAGCCACGGAGGCGCGGGGGGCGAGAGAACCGCAGCAGGGTTTGGGGTGGGGATCCGGGTGATGCGTGCGGGGGAACGGGGACAAGGAGGGGAAAAGGTTATTTGGGGGTATTTGGCGGGTTTTAAAAGAAAACGGCGAGGCCGCGGGGGCAGAAAGAGCTCGGGAGTGGAGGGGGGGTGCGCCCGGGGCCCGCGTGGCTGCTCCGAATTCGCTCCTTAAATCAAATAAAATTTTTCTCCCCTTGAAACAAACTCCGAGCGAGCAGCACGGCCTGGCCGGGGTGTGTGTGTGGGGTCTCTCCGCCGGCCGAGGAGCCCCCAAAAACCTCACGGTTCCCGCAGCCTGTATCGGGGATAACCCGGTATTCGGGGACAACCCGCTACTTCGGGGACACGCGGGGGGCCGGGGCAGGGGCCGGACGGCTCCAGCTCCGGTCCGAAGGAGTGTTTTAAAGGTAATTCCTGACTCCTTGCATTTTATTAATAAAAAAACCCCACCATAAAGCGGCGATCCCCGGCGCACGCACTCGATAGCGGGTTTCCTTGTTACCTGCGATTTTATAAGCATCGTAGTGTTTTTTGCTTAATAAGCACGGATTAGGGGCAAAGTCTCCCTGGCATTTCCTGAAGGCTGATTAAAGCCGGGGGGTCATGACAGGAGCAGCGCGGGGAGCGGGTTTTTTCCGCGGTGTGGCTCGGGGTGGGGGCATCGCAGCGTCTCCCTCAGTGGCACCTCATGAAGTTCCCCCCGGTTTCCACCTCGACTGAGGAATTGACTTTGTTTTCCTCCTTCCACAAACCCTAATCACGGCGTATTAAAGAAGAATAATGCCCGTTTCAAGCTGGGCTCCAATATTCTACCCTGCTCTAGATTATTTTTATTTTTTCCCGCAAATGAATAACATTTTCTCTCTTTCAGCCGCCGCCCAAACCCCCAAATAACGAGAAAGAACTGAAATCAGGAAACGATTCCTTAGTCTGAGTGTGTTTTGCGGCTTGGTTTAAATACTAAAAATATAGAAAAAATAGTCAAAGTGAACAAAACATTCCCAAGGGCTCTGGGGGGCATGGGGGTGGCAGCAGCCCAGCCCCGGGGACACCGCAGCATCCCCGCAAGCCCGACCGTCTCCGTGCGCCCGAACCCGGGTTATTCCTGCTTGCAAGCGCAACAGCCGTGGGGACAGAGTTAATTGCGTGGATCTTTTTCCTTCTTTCTTTCCAGTTTTTCGAATTTATTTTTATTTTATTTTATTTGGGGAAAGCTCTTTTCAGCCGTTGCATTGGCACCTCGGCAGCTGAGCCGCTTTTCTCAGCCCCGTCTGGGTCGCTGCTCTCTGCGTTCCTCTACCCTATCCCTCTTTAATTCCCGAGTCACCAGGATTTATTATTATTATAATAATAAATTTTTTCCCATTCATTTTTTTATTCCGAATGGCCAGAACCGGGAACAGCCGCGGCCCCGGGCAGAGGGACCGTCTGTCACCCCGAGCATCTCCGTCCGTCCCATTCTATAGTTTGATTTGGTTATTATTTATATTTGAGGAATTCAGCCGCCTGTTTCTGCAAACCTCCCGTGAGCTTCGAAATGCAGAGAACACTCTTTAGAAAGGAAATTAAAAGAATTAAAATTCCTTTTCGGTTTCCTCTCTCTTGGCAAATTCACAGCTACCGACGACCAACGAGATGAAGCGTTTTCCCTGCAGAAATCATCACTCCAGCTCCGAGACCCTCTGGCATCACTTCCCCGCCCGCCAGCAAGGACGGCGGCTTCGCCCACCAGCTTATGCAAAAAAAAAAAAAAAAAAAAAAAGAAGGTGCATTATTGTTTTTTCCCTCCTTATCCCGAAGTAACAATTAAAGGAAGTGGGGACCTTTGCGTTCTGCTGGGACAGACCTTGATTTTTTTGGGGGGCGCCGCTCTATTTTATCTAATACTGAACTTTAAAGAGGAGGGGTTGGAGCAAAGAGAGAGAGAATTTTTTCGGAATTCCCTCGGCATTGCTGGCTCCTCCAGTGGAAGGCATGCAGCCTTTCCCTCCAGCCCGTTTTGTGCCCGTCTCATCTCACATTTATTTTTCCAGCGCCAGGCGCTGCCACAGGGCAGGGAAAGGGTCGTTAGTGCCGCAAAATGGGCGCTTTAAACTTATTTTTAAAGCGAGTTTCTGCCGGAAGGCAAATCCCCGGCTGCGGCGGCGGGGGCGGTCAGTCTCGGATAATCCAGGAGGATTTTCACCTCGGAAAACCGGGATTTTCGGCGGTGGGTGTCCCGGGGGAGGCAGACGGGCAGGGACCCGCGTAACCCCCGCCACCGCTCCCGGTCCCGCGGTACTTGGGCTCCGCGGAGGCCGCGGAGAAGCCGCCCCCCAACCCCCTGCCCCCACAGGGAGCCGTCCGGCCCTCGCACCCGTAAAAAAGTGCAAAAACCCCTCCATAAAACCCAAAGAAAACTCGCAAGCCCGCCCGGAAGGGTCTGGTTTGCAGCGCGCAAGGCGAGGAGTGTCCCCAACCTGGTGCAGCCCCCCCCGGGTTTTATTTGTAAGTCTTTGCGAGGTACCACAGCGCTGTGGGTGCAGCTCTGTCCTCCCAGCCCCTTCCCCACCCCCTGCCACGGTGAGACCCGGGGAGAGGTCACACACATCGGGGGGGGGGGGACGTGATTCGACAGCAACACCCCCAAAACTGCTCAGAAACCCCCGGGGTGTGCATAAACCCCGCCTGTGCTGCCCTATCCGAGTGTGCCCGCCTCGTGTGTGCCCTGTGTGTGCGTGCCCTGTGCACGAAGGGTGTCTGTACCTCAGCTGTGGCACACGAGGGCCCCGGGCAGGGGGGGGGCACAGTGGGATTTCCACCCGGCTGCACGGGGCACACTCCAGCTCCATCCACCCAAGCAGATCCGGGCTCCCTCCTTGCAGGGCTCCTGTAGGGAGGTACAGATACTCCCTCTGCCCCTGTGAGTGTGGAGGTGCAAAATAGCCACTGCAAAACGCCCTGCCTGCAGCCCTTCCCTGCTTGGGGAAAAGCAGTGGGTACTCCCTGTGCTCACTGGTGGGTGCTGGACACCTCTGAGGCTGTGCAAGGTGCAGGGAGCCTGCAGGGCCCCAGCATGGAGCTTCCCTGTTGGGATTTTTAAGGGAAATTCCCTCCTTTTTTCCCTGCCAGCTCAGAGAGGCTCCATGCGGGAGGTGTTTCAGCTCTGGAAGAAATGTCACATATGGATCAAAGATGATTTTTGGCTTTTTAAGTATTTGCTCTGATATATCCACAAATATGTGTGACTTTAGACAAGCCACATGTATTTTGTATAAACCACATCTACACAACCACCACTGCCTCTGAACCTGTGTGTGACTGCTACCATGGGATGTTCAGACACAGGTTTTCATTTGAGATTCTCCCAGCAGTCCCAGTCACCTCAAAATTTGGGGTACAGGTGCCTGGGCAGGTTAGTGGCTCATGGATTTGGGTGAGGAAGAGGGGTCTGGAGCTGGGTAATTTCTAAATAAATGTCTTTGTCTCAGTGCAAACCCCCAACCCTGTGGATGGCCCTTCCCTGCACTCGCTGGGCACTGTGGCCGTGCGGTGCCACCAGACAAAGAAAATGGCAACAAAAGCAGCGTTTTGAAGCAAGCGGGTGCACACTGAGGGAACAGCATCAGAGAAGCTCCAGGCCCATCCCCAGGCCTGCAGGGCTGTGCCAGTGGTGTAGAGGCAGCCACTGCCTGCCCACAGCCTCCACCCTGGGCACCTGCTCCCTTTGCTCCAACCTTGACTGGACCCTGTAGTGAGACAATCCCTTCTGCCCCGAGTCCACTCAGGGCTGCAAAGCCTCGTGCCTTCCTCCTGCCTCTCTCCCCAGCAAGTGTTTTCCTACCTCAGGTAGAGATTTTAACAGCTTGGGAGATTTTAATAGTTCACCCCAGAGGCCAAACAGTGGCTCGATGCCTTCAAAGGGACCCACGTAACCTGGTAGCTTCAGAGGGGAAGGGGGCTGGAGCCTGAAAACAAGCAAGTTCATTTATATCAGACCATCTCAGCCTGAGACGTGATGTTATCCTCAGCTTCAGTTCATTGCCAAACCAATAGCAAAAAAAAAAAAAAAAAGCCAGGAAAAAAAGAAACCCAAAGGCTAAACCCAAACCAAATATCAAAATTTCCCTCTTGTGAGAAGAGGGGAGCTCTGTTTTGTGTCGGTAAAATTGGGTGAAGTGTCCCCCCGGCACCTCCCCTGGCTCACCCAGCTGCCCAGAGCCCTCAGTCCAGCAGGTGCCTTTTCTTCTGCCTCAAAGGGCTTTGATCTGGACAGCTCTTTTGGAGAATGGCTGTTGTAAGAGATGCCTGGCACGAACACGGCCTGATTGCAGCCCAGCTCGTTAAAAAAATGTTCCCTAGGTATTGAAGGGGATAACAAGGATATTTAAACATTCCCAGCGTGCACCTTTAAGCAGCAGAAAATAAGGGAAATTGCTATCGTTTAATTCAGTATTGCTCCTTTTGAACTCCCACTGGCTCTGCCTGCAATTGTTCCCTTCGCCTCGGAGCCGACTCTGGATTACAGGGACGATGGGGCTGCGGGTCCGAGGGCTGGGAGGGCTGAGCACAGCAGGACCAGCCTCCCCCTGACAGCAAAAGGCCGACGAGGCTGGTTTCCACTCGGGCTTTGAAAGATTTCCCTCAATAGCTCAGAGCAGGGTCCAGGTTTGGGGCCCACAGCCTCAGTTTGTAATTACTCTCGTATTTTGTGTGCGCCAGGGAGAGGGTGGAGCGGCGTTTCTTTTTTGTCTGTATCTCTGAGGAAGCTTTTTCCAAAGCGAGAGCAAAAAAATCCACAGCTGGTGTTGGTGGATGAGACACTCAGCCATGTTCTGGTAGGGGGAAAAAAAGACAAAGTCTAATTTTAGATGTTCTGAAATGCTTACAACATGCATCCCTCCAATGGCCTGGCACGGGCACCGGTGGTTGTTTCCACCCCAGCAGAAGGAGAGAACAGGGAGCTGGGATCCGCCGTACCCTGCACTGGGCTCTCCCCAGGTGACCCCGAGGGATCTGCCCTGGGCAGGCCCATTACTTAATATTTATGGTGAACAGCTCCTGGGCAGAGGAAGAGACAGGACTCCTCTTATTTGAGGCAATTTGATCACATTTTGGCTGAGCCCCTCCTGGCCAGAATTCCTTTGGGAATGTCTCTATCTCCAGAAAAGCAGCTTTGGGAGCCCCACTGATGACAGGCTCAAGTCATACTCCAACAGCCCATTGTTTAACAGGAAGTTCATTATTTCCCAGGTTTTTTGCCCTCAACACCTATGGTCACCCCCTCCACGCTTCCCCCACGGTCTCCGTTCCTCTGCCAGCCCTGTGTGCCAGCGGAGCCCCAGCCCCATCCACCCCTCCCACACCCATCTCCCTCCCAGACTTTTCCTGCCAACCCTGCGGATTTTGGACCCAGACCCAAACAGTTCCTCGTTTTCCCATTTAACCCCGAAAGAGCTGTTCTGAAGAAACACTTGAGTACAGGAGAAGCTTTCGGGGGAGCAAAGCCCCTGCGTTCCCGCCCCGGCGTGGGGAATGTGCCACAGAGGCAGGACAAAGCGGCTCAAAGGGCTGCAGCCCCCTGCCCGAGCCGAGCCTTAGGGGAGGGTGAGGGTCTCAGCTTACCCGGCCTCTCATAAAAGTCTCCTCCATTCTAGCAAATAACCTTTATGTCCAGGGACTTGCAAAGTTTGCTTTCTCCCTCCAGGGTTAGTCACAGCAGGAGCGACAGAGAAAGCAACCGCTTGTAGGAGGTTCCTCTGCATAATAACCTCAGAGGAGTTTAGGTCTAAAGACTAAAAGGCTCTATTTACTTTCACTGACAAGGAACAATCTAAGCAGATGTCCTTTGATGGGATTAGTTATTAATCCTTGAATCATGGGTAAATGGGAAAATGATCCATTATTTTCTGCAAAATCCTTCACTACTTTAGATTTCAAGGATGGGGTGGAGGATTGTTAGCAGAAAGGTCTCGACCTGTCTGTTTTGGCCGTTTTAAAATGTATTTTTACAGTTTGTGCCGTGGAGCGTGACTCTGAAATAAAATTAAAAAAAACCCCCTCAAGAAAAAGGGGTTTGATTTCACTGACGGCCGAGAACAATGTGCCGAGTCAGACACTCGGCAGCGATGGGCCCAGGCATTTCTTGGATAAATACCTTGAGGTTTAAAATAACAACAACAACAACAACAAAAACAACAATAATAATAATAATAATTACTCTCCCCTCTAAAAACAGATTCTGCAAACAGCTTTGGCAGCTCTGCCCAAGTGTTTAGATCCTCCTGATGTCTCTGTGTCCCGTCAGTGACAAACAGCAGCGGAGCCCCCATCGGTCAGGTGGGGCTCAGCGTCGGCTCGGGCCTCCCATAAATAGTGTGTGTAGGTGGGTGCGATGCGTGGGATGAGGGAGGGATGGGAATTGCTGGTGAGACACACCGGGCTGGCTCAGGGGGCTCATTCTCCCCCGGGTGTAAATCCGTGCAGCCGATTTCTGGTGCAGGGGGAGGTGTGGCCACACGAACATCATCCCACGGGCTGGGTGGAAGATCCTGTCCTGCACCGAGGGGCTGGAGGACACGTTGGTGGAGCTCCTACCCATGGGTCACCACCCCAGCCCCTCGTCCCCCACGGGAGAGCAGAACCAGGAGCTGCAGTTCCCGGCAGTTCATCCATCCCTCGGCGCTGTGGCCACAGCTCAACGGAGTGAATATTAACAGTCCCGAGACAGCCACTCACCCCGAACTCTGCCTCCAAGTCTCCCATGTAGAGAAAGCAGGAATAGATTCCCAATGAATAATTTACTCCGCTTTCTTTTGATTTGCGTTCTGATTGTGCACAGCAGTGCAGGCTCGGAGGGGAAAACATATTCTGATTAAAGATTTATACTGGGCCTATAATTTTGTTGTTGCTGCTTAAATCTACTTCAAAGTGTGAGTAGGGTGGCTGTAAAATAAACACTCTGGAGAAGCCAAGGAGCTTTTGGACCATCTCAGGGGGCGAGTGTGGGGGTGCACAGCATGTGCAAAGCATGTGGTTTCATGGATACAAATTTTGCACTGGCTCTCTGGAAAGGTGCTGTCCCAGGCATCCTCCTCATATCAAATCCAGCCAAACAGGGATTGAAATGCTCTCTGTTTTCTCAGACTACTGACTCTGGGTTCCCTCTCCTGAGCTGAGACTGCATCTCAAAAAATGAGAAATAACATGAATTTGGGCTTTATTCTTTTACTACTCTTTTTCTGTTCTTTTGCTATTCTTCCATCACACAAAGAACAGTGTCTGGCTGCAGGGAGTGATTAGACCTGGAGTTGGAAGAGGCTCTAACTAAAGGTAACCCCATATATAGGAAGGAACCAAACTTCAGCTTCCAGCTTCCTCTGTTACCAAAACTTGGAAATATGGGAGTGCAGCACTCCAGGTCCTTCCCAGGCTGCCAGCTGAGTGAGCAGGGCAGAAGATTTTTCTTTCCTTCCTCCCTCTTCCTCTGGCTGCCATGTCCCCACAGGCAGACCCACTTCCCAGTGCAGCTGAGCTGTGGGACAAACAGGATCATCCACCATCCCCTAAAGAGCCTTTGGATAAACCCTCGGTGTTGCCATCCCCATGTCTGGTTGACTGGGGAAGAGGGAGATCCAGCTCCTGGAGCTCCCAGCCTGCTCCTGGGAAACAGCAGCTTGCATGAAGTGGAGTTTTGTAACAAAAATGTTTTGTGGGATATTTTGGGGCTTTTTTGTGGGCATTCAGCTGACTGAACACGTCGCTACAAAGCCCTGCCAGGAGAAACCCCTCAGAGATGGATGGCTTTGATCCCACTCTTCAAACCATCTTCCCAGGATGGGGAAACTCATCTCTGGAAGCACTGGGAAGTCTGTGGATGCTCCAGATCCTCAAAGGGAAAGACAGGTCCTTGCCTCACCTGCATGGGTTGGAAACTTTGCAGGCTGCCCACAGACCTGGCTGCTGTCGTTGGCTCGGTCAGCAAAGAGTCAGAGAACCATGGAATGATTTGGGTTGGGAGTGAACATAAAGCTCATCTCATCCCATCCCTCTGCCATGGGCAGGGACATTTCAACTAGACCAGGTTGCTCCAAAGCTTGTCCAACCTGGCCTTGAACACTTGTAGGGATGTGGCAGCCACAGCTTCTCTGGACAACCTGTGCCAGGGTCTCACCACTCTCAAAGCCAAGAATTTGTTCCCAATATCCCATCTTACTCTGCCCTCTGACAGTGGAGCCCATTTGCCTTTGTCCTGCCTGGCCAGGTCCTTATGCCGTGGAAGGGGCTCTCAGGTCTTCCTGGAGCCTTCTCTTCTCCAGGTGAACACCCCCAGCTCTCCCAGCCTGTCTCCAGAGCAGAGGGGCTCCAGACCTGAGAGCACCTCTGTGGCCTCCTCTGGACTCACTCCAGCAGCTTCACATCCTTCCTGTGCTGGGGCAGGGCCGGAGGCAGCTCTGCAGGTGTGGGTCTCACCTGAGCGGAGCGCAGGAGCAGAATGCCCCTGAGGCGCTGCCCACGCTGTGGGATGAGCCCAGGCCAGCGCTGGCGTTCGGGGCCGCCGGCGCCCGGGAGCGGGTCCCGCCAACGCCCATCCCTGGGGCTTTACTCCTGTCCGAGGAATTCAGGCCAGAGCGCGGAGCACGGGGAACACGGAAACAACCCGCTGAGGCCCGAAATTCCCCCGCTCCGCAGCCTCGCGGGGCCCCAAAGTCGCACCCCCGGCCCCCCGACCGCGGTGATTGACAGCTGTCAATCAGCGCCGCCAGCCCCGCCCTCTGCCGCCACCTGGCGGCGACACGGAGAAACGCGCCGGGGCGGGGGCGACCCCCCCAAACCCCCCCCGCTCCCCAAAACCGGGTTGGCATCGGGAACAGCTTGGCTGTACGAGCATTAAAGGGAATAAAGGGTCAGAGCAGAGCCCTCGCGGGGTGGGGAAGGGGATCTTTCCCCTTCCCCCCAGTCGGTTTTGGGGTGAAAAGGCTATTTTTCGCTGGGAGGCAGTTCTTGGCCTGGTTTAGTTGAAACCATACAATCATGGAATCGTTATGGTTGGAAAAGGCCTCCAAGATCGAGTCCAACTGTTCCCCCAGCACTGCCACGGCCACCACTAAACATTTCCCAAGTACCACATGTCTGTTAAATCCCTCCAGGGATGGGGACTCCACCACTGCCCTGGGCAGCCTGTGCCAGTGCCCAACCATCCTTTCAGCGAAGAAATTCTCCCGAATATGCAACCTAAACCTCCTCTGGTGCCACCTGAGGCTGTTTCCTCTTGTTGTGTCCCTTGCTCCCCAGGAGCAGAGCCCGACCCCTACTTGGCTCCAACCTCCTGTCAGGCAGTTGTAGAACGTGAGGTCCCCCCTGAGCCTCCTTTTCTCCAGGCTGAGCCCCCCACAGCTCCCTCAGCCTCTTCTTGTGCTCCAGACCTTCCCCAGCTCCAGTGCCCTTCTCTGGACACACTCCACCCCCTCAATGTCTTTCTCATTGTGAAGGGCCAGGATTCGAGGTGAGGCCCCCAGGAGCTGGGTGCTGCTGCCCTTCCTGCAGGCATCAGCCTCACAGCATTCCTGGGTGTATCCTGAACCCAGAGGTACCCAGCTGGGGTGTGTGACTGGGACCCCAAATCAAAGGCAAGTCCTCAGGAGCTCACACTTACCTGGCATCCTGGCTGGAAGCCCAACAGAAATCCACCCCTGGGTGGAGGGAGGCCCCGTTCTTAAGTCAAGCCCCCACCAGGAAAACCTTTGGGTAGGAAAGGCAGTGCCTGACCTGGAAGGAGACTGCAAGGGTCCGTGGGAGCCACAGCACGGCGTGTCCTGGGGTGTCCATTCCAGCCAAGGACTCGGTGCCTCCAGCAGTAAGGCACCAGAAACTGGGTGGTGGGGACCACCATCTCCACTGAGAGTATCCCAGGGGAGCCAAGAGCATCCCAAGGCATCTGAGAGCATCAAAGAGCAGCCAAGAGTACCCCAGGACAGCTGTCACCCCTCCTCAGGGTGGCCTGTGGGGAGGGGACTCTCCACGAGCCAGGGGTATCTTGGAGCCTGGTTGAATCCCTTGTGGACATGAGACAGGGAGACTGGGAACACCTGAGCAGGACAGAGGGTAACGCCCTGCTCCTGCAGCCCTGGGGCTGCTCCAGGTGTGTCCCTCTGCCAGGCCACTGCTTTTCATCCAGGTGATCTCAGGCCCGTGTGCCCAGTGGGAGCAGGGACAGCAGTGTTACCTGCAGCCACCAAGAGCAGGTGACACAGGAGCAGCCCCACCTTGCTGAGATCTCTGGCAGGAGCTGGAGGCCAGAGAGACACACCCTGCTGCACCCTGCCATGGGGAGGGCAGGAAAGAAAGAGCCAGAGGCACGGAAAATTATCAGAAACGTGTATTTTTTTTCTTTTTAATAGTAAACCTCTTTACAACAAATATAGTGAAAGAGTTTCCAAACAAAACTCATAAGAATTTCTCATGGTAATTATTATTATTATCATCATTTTTTTATATATTTTTTTTCTTATTGTGGAATATACAATAACGCATCACCATACAGCACAAAAAAGGAATATTGAAAAAACGAAACAGACGTCTCAACCACGTGCTGCAGTCCCTGGGAAGGAGCCACTGATTGTCAAGGGAGCAGGGACAGGAGGGGATGGGGATGGGGGGCGATGGCATCCCCAGGGTGGGGGAGGATCTCGGTCAGGCCAGACCCCAAGGGTGCAAATACTCCAGAGAAAGATGGAATTATTCAAAAATCACGGTTAAAACGTTACAAGCTCTCAGCATAAATCCTCCCTCCCCTCCCACTGCTGCTTCTGGGCTTCTGCTGCATCGCCCCTGGAGAGCTGGACATGGGGAAGGGGACACTGTGGTCCCCCGGAGAGCTGGACACGGGGAAGGGGACACCCTGGTCCCCACTCAGAATCCCTTGACTCGCGCACACACACACGCACACACACACGGGTGGAGGAGCATCAGGAAAAGAAAAGAGGTTAAAAATATATATATATATATTATAGATACACAGTTTATTTTTTTTTTCCTTTTAAATTGCTTCTCAAAACAATAAATAAAACTCCTCAGGGGAAGTGCACGTCCTGTTTTGTTTCTACCTGTGCAGCACCCTGGGGAGAGGATGCAGAGCTGCCTGTGCTGTTACAGACGGGCTGAGCGGGGAGATCCAATGAACCATCACACAGAGAAGCTGAGGGAGAGGGGATTTATGTTTGTTTTTTTTTCTTTTAGTGCATCATTTAAAGAGTCTATTCTATTTTACAAAGGTTGTTGCAGACACCCCAGAGTTTGCTAACACCTACCTGCTTTACTGAGCTACAGGGAACCAGAGGCGTGAAGGGGATGGGGGAGACCCAACCCAGAGGCCATGTGGGACACAAAAGGGGAGCAGCAGCACAGCCGTGATGGTCCCCACCTCTTCAGAGTCCTATTTGCCTGCACACTGCTCAGAAAGAGCCGTGGGGAGGAGGGGTGTCGTGGCCCGAGCTGGGCTGCTTCACCCCTCGGCCTTGCAGGAGATGCTGGGAGCCCACGGGGACACCTCAGCATTGTCCCACGACAGCGTGTTTCCCTGTGGAAAGGATGTTCCATAAGGCTCTGCAGTGGGTTTGTGCCCAGAGAGCGAGGAACTGGGCTGGTCTCTACATCTCAGTGGCACCAGCAGGAAAATCCCACTCTGCAAACCCAGCCGAAGGGAAGAAATCCCTCATTTGTGGGTGGGATGCAGGGGGGGAACAGCTCACCCCGGCTCACCAACGCCTCTCCCCGCAGCACTGGGCTGGGGATGTTGTAAAACTTCCAGTTCCCGGAAAACTACTTCAGACTGCTCGGAGACGATCCCGGCGCAGTCTGAGCCACACCACCCTCTTCTGGCTTAAGGAAAGCACATTCCAAACAGGCATCGCTCCAGAGAACGGAGCTCGGGAGGAAGAAACTGGAAAACAACGTGGTTTTCCACTCGCTAGGGAGGAGAGGGGAGCTGGAATGACCTCATCCATTCCTCCGAGGTCCCTGATTCCTGCCGGGAGTGTAGCAGAGAGCGGGAGCATCCCTGCACACCAGGAACCTCCGTATATCCAAGGCTCACTTAAATATCCTCCTGCGTGTTTCTGACCTCTCCAGACCCACGGGGGGACACGCCAGCGTGTTGGGAACCCTGTGGAAAAGCATCCCTGGTGTGAAGCCATTGCCAAGTGGCTGCTCCCAGCTGGGAGCCCGGCCAGGTCTGGGTCTGGGACATGGAAACCTGGGGAGCAGGGAGGGACGGGGAGGGGAAGAGCAAGGGAGGAGCCAAGAGGTTTAAACAAGAAATCGCTGTACAACTCGGCCATGTCCAAAGTCAGTATTATTACAATATACTCTGACAAAAATATAATCTCATTTCATATCAATACAACAAAAAAAACCCCCCAAAACCAGTTTTCTGTACTGTTACCATCGCTAACAGATTGAAACTCGCTATTTACAGTTACAGTAGCCAGGTAAAACACTACAGGTGAGAGACCAGAGAGAGGAGGGGTAGAGGGACACAGAGGAGATAAAATCTCTGGAGGAAAGGGGAAAATAAAGGGGGAAAGGCCCTCTTACATCCCGAGCATGGCTTCTGGCATCGGAAAGGGAAGGGTGATGGATGGAGGTAGTGAAAACATAATACTTGGTTTACGGGTCTGGTTGGGATTTTTTGTGGAAAAGAAACAAAAAACCAAACCAAAACAAAACAAAAAAAGATAGAAAATGAGAAAAAAAGAGAAAAGAAAGAAAAAAGAGAAGAAAGAAAAGTGAAGTGAGAGGGGAAGGCAAAGGATAAACATGGGAAAGGGAAATGAGCAAACGTTCAGCTGAAGCCCATAGTTATGGACTTGCCCACAGCCCTGGGAGAGGTGGATAGAGATGAATTTTTGCCACTTTAAGTGGTAAAAATCCCCAAAATATTCCCAAATTGTGCCCTCAGCCAGAAGGATGGGAGGGCAAAGCAGGATGTGGCACCAGGGATGGCACGACCAAGGCATGGCTGGGAATATCCTTCCTCATCCAATGGATGCTCACCCCAGCAACACAGAGGGACCCGTGCGGAGGGGACCCCTGAAACGTTGAGGGCCCCTCACCCCTGGCAGAGCTCTAGGCTGGCAGAAGCAGTTTGCAGCCTTTTCCCCAGAGCTGGTGACAAACTTCACAATTCCCATCCAAAGTGTTAGGGGGAATCTCCCAAATGAGCAACATAAGGGAAGAAAAAAGTGCAGGAGGTGAAATTTTCAAGGAAAAGGTGGGGTTTTTTTGTAAATTTGCTTTTTTCCCTGGTTTGCCAAGATTATTTTGGGAGGGAAGATGGAAGTGAAAAAGGGGGGAAGAAAAGGAAACTCTTTCTCCTTGCCCCACTTTCCCCCAGGCCCACGCACAGCCTGTTGCCAACAGCTCTGGATTTAACACTTCCATCACCCTCCAATCCCAGCACTGGCAGCAGCCCCAAACACACAACAGCAGCAAAACCCTTCCCCAAGGGTCTCCTTGCCACCACCCCTGGTGGTGCCCCTCGCACAACCACAACCCACTGCCGGACCCCTCCAGCACCGACGCCCTCATCCAAACATCCGACACAGCCGAGCTCTTCGCCATCACCCAAACCCACCCCAATCAGCAGGGGGTCACCCTGTCCCCCACCCCACCCTGGCACCAGCTGATCAGCCCCGCAGCCGCCCAGAGCAGGCGAGACCATCCCCCTCGATCCATCACCATCCTCACCACATGCCAGCAGCCCTTCCCGGGATTTCAGGTTCGAGATATCATTTAGGGCCTGCTCCATCCCTAAATCTCCCCCCGGGGTGGGCAAGCAGCTTCCCACCCCATCCTGCTCCTATGGCTACCAGTAGCAGCATCACCTGAGCCAGACCCCACAACCTCCTTCCATCCTCCTCCTCCTCTCTGCACCAAACCCTGGCCACTCCGGCACACTCTGGCGGCAGAGCCCTCGCACGCTCCGTGCTCCTGGCACGTGGGACTCATCCCTTCCTCTGCATCTGCCCCCTGCAACACTGCTCCCCTGGCATCGTCCCATGAGGGACACTGCGGTCCTGGCCAGCCCTGTCCCCCCGCTGCCGGCACAAACACCCCAAAACCAGCCAGCCAAGCCCCGGGAAAGACCAGCCTTCCCGGGACGGGGGTCACAGCCCCTCCCACAGCACCAACACCGCGGTCACATCCACCAGCACCCAAATCAGCCGCCCCGGGGCAGGGAGAGGAGGGGGCGACGCCGGTGCCCCACCCTGGCTTACCTGTGGCCGCGGCGTCGGGCCCCAGCGGGCGTGGGCTGGAGCATCCACAGAGAGTTCAGAAGGTAAAGATCAGAAACAGACTTTGGTAAGTAACCACACGTTTAGAAAGGAATATATCAGTTTGGAAACATCTCAGTGCATACTTCTTATATGAAAATATACACAATTGTATTTCATTCTCCAAAAAAGGAACAATTAAAAACAAAAGCAAACTAGCCCAAACACAATATATTAGCTGTTTTTTTGTTGTTTTTTTTTCTTTTTTTCTTGTTGTTGTCATCCTTTAAAATCTTTAACGCTACACTTTGTTCAGGTTACACTTTTTTTGTCTTTTTTTTTTTTTGTAAATGTTTTTTTTCTTCATGCATTTTACACCTTTATAGCCTTTGAGAATAAATAAGCTCCATTTTGCTTCCACATCTCTAAAAACTGCAGCATTTTAACTATTGTCATTTAAATCGTGCAATTTTTTTTGCAACACCCCTTTTTAAAAAATGGAAAATATATATATATATTTTAAAACTAAACCCTATACAACGCAAAAATTCCAAATTAAAAAAAAAATTATACACAATTGTAACTGTCAACAGTACAGATGAGCACAAGAAATAAAATTAGATCAGAAACATATTTATAGAAGCACAAAGGAGGGTGTTGGTTTCTTAGATTGTCATTCTTCTCGTTGTCTTTTGAAAATTAGGAGGAGTTTACCGGATACTACAGTCTGGGGGGAAATAAAGGATAATGACCCGGACAAAAAAAAATAGAATAATAAAATAACCCTAAGCCCCCAACAAAATGAAGACCCCGACAAACAGCCCCCAAACCCCTTTCACCACAACGTGAAGCCGTGTCTGACCCGGGGCAGCCCCGCCTTCCCACGAGCCATACTTGCCCGTGGCAGCAGCCCAGGGGATCGTGGAGTTCTGTTGCCGCGCTGCTGCGGATCCGTCCGGCACGGCCCAGCCCGGCGCTGAACCGCCGCGCCTTCCCCGCCAGGCACATCTAAACCTGCATCTACGGAACCCAGAGCGTTTGTGTCTTGGATTTCCTGTTTTTCCAGGCTCTCAGCTGCCAGGCAGAAGTGTGAACTTGGGAGTCAGGGCGTGAAGTCCATGAGCAAAAATGTTTTTTTGGTTTTTTTCCCCGCTCAGGGTTTGCTCTGCACCGGTGGCGTCAAGTGCCAGGGGGGTCTGGCCGCCGCCTCCCCGCTGGGGTCTCTGGAGAAAACTGCTCTGCTGGGCCCTCCTGCCGTGTCGCTCCCAGCAGGGCAGACCTCGGTGAGTTGGGTTGAGTTTCTTTTTTGTGAAGGAAAAAAAAATTGAAATACAAAACAAGAGCGATGAGACGTCGTTATCCCGCCTAATTTCCAAAGCAAAGGCCGTGCAAAGAGCTCAGGTGCGCGTCCGGTACATCGGGCATCGCCGGGCCGGGGGGGCACAGCGTGGGCGAGGAGGACCACGGTCCGCAGGGTCTCTCCCACTTCTCAACGGACAAACGGAGATGGAGGGAGGGAGATCCGCTTCTGCCACCGATGCCGCGCCGGCATTCCGGAGGTGAGAGCCGAGCATGTCCCTGGCACACAGTGGTACCCACTGGGTTCGTCTTGGGGAGGGGAGACGGGGGGTTTAACTGCACAAAGCCTGCCAGGAGCCCTCCCTGGCACCACAGGGCTTCACCCTTGTCTGCCCAAGGCCCTCCAGAGCGCAGGGACAGGAGAGGGAACTCCAAATTTATCATTGGAAAGGAATCAAACCATTATTTGGAAAAGCCTTTGTGGCAAGAATTTGATATGACAAGATTTTGATGGGGCAATTTTATCCCACACATCGCTCTGTGCCTCGTTCTGCAGGCAGGGGATGCCAGTATCTGGAACCCTGGCACTGCCAAGCATCTGCCATCCTGGACCCTTCCCCAGGTCTCCACACCCAAATCAATGAAACCTTGGGAGAGGAGAGAAGGTCAGGGCAGGTATTAGCTCAGGAGGGATGTGTGGGTGACCCCCCTGCAAGGATTTTTGGAGGATTTTCTCTTCTCCCCCAACCCCTCCCTTTAGGTCACCCCTGTTCATTTCACAATAATCATAATTTTTTTTTGTCTCGTTTTTCCAAATTAGAAACTTTGGGATAAATGCTTGGTTGGAAAACATTTACAAAAAAACATACATTTTCTTCTGCTTTGCCCTCATTCTGGGACATTTTTATGCCATCCACCTCATTCCAAGGCTCAGCTGGTGCTGACACCTGGCAGAGGGATGCAGGAGGAGGATAAATCCCCCTGTGACTCTGCTCCTCTCCCTCTGCTCCAGCTCTGGGGAAGCTGACCCCAAAGCAGCTCCCAGCTCCTCTGAAGCCCCCCCAGCCTGGCCAGGCTCCAGCTGCTGAAGGAGTTGGCAAAGGTGGCATCCAGGCAGGTTTTGTGCCAGTTTGTGACCGTGAGCCCAGGGGTGAGCAGGGCTGGGGTGTCCCTGCACAGGGTGACAAGGCAGGCTGGCAGGGGGATGGGGAACCAGCATCCCAGAGGAGAGCGCCTGCAGGGAGGAAGCTCTCCCTAACACCTACACAGGTCAGGAACAGACCCTTCTGCTCCAAATCCTCCAGCCCTGAGTTGGCTGCTGCATTTTGGGATCAGAATGCTGACACCTTTCCCCAGGAAACTGCCAGAGCAAGTGGCAAGACAAGGAAATTCCTTCTTTTTCCTTCCACTAAATCACTGCATCAAGACTTGAGTAGATTTTCCACACAGCTCACCCTTACCTTTTGAGGCCTAGAAACCTTCAGGCAGAATCCCAAAGGATCATTATTTCAGTTGCATCCTTCAATAAAAAAATAATTTCTTCCCATTTTCCTGATTTAAAGCTTTGGCCCATGTGGAATGGGAATGCATTTTTAGAATGCTTTTACGGATGTCGTTTGATAAAACCCACCATTTTCTTTGAAAAGCAGCACTAATACATCCTCCCTCTGCACACCCACTGCACCCAGGCAGAGGCAAGGCTTTCCTGGGAAAGAGGAACTCCAGTGTTCTAGTGACCCTGGCCAGAGATGGCAGAGTTCCCTGCTCTGCTAGGAAGGATGAAAGGATGCTGTCTGCATCCATTTGTCATGCAAACTGCAAACAGGATTAAGCCTTAAAAATCTGCCTCTTACTCCCTGGATTAAGCTTTCCAGTATCCAGGAGGCCCAAGCAGGCTGTGGATGCAGCTGCATCCTGTTTCATACCAAAGCCCCCTCAGCCTCCCTTTCCAGCTGGTTTAGGAAAACTGGTGTAGGAAAACCCTTTTTGAGAAAAACGGGTGTCTGCCAAAGCCCTTCAAGCTTTCGGAGAGCTGGATCATGTCTGAACTGCCCCTTCCTGCGCATGGCCCCAGGAGTGCCCGGGCACGGCGTGAAGGTGCATTTCAGGGGTGCTCTGTGCCCTGTCTCCCCCCGGAGCCCGTCCTGCTGCAGGCGCTCTTCCCAAGGGATACGGTCCCACTTCCCGGGGAGGGGTCTCGCCAGCCAGTGGGCACCGACTGCCCGGCCCGCCCGCCCGCGGGGGAGCATCGCCAGAGGCTGCTGGTTTTGGCAAGCACACAGATATTCCATTCCCGTGCCCCGTTCCCACACCCTTGGCTGTTCCCGAGCCCGCGGCCCTGGCCAAGGAGAGCCATATGTACTGCGTGCGTCGCCTGCTGCGCTAGAATGAATGCCTACAAAAATCCTAAAGCTATTTCTCAGGCAGTTTATGATAATTTTCCCCCCACCCCAGCCCATCCCCATCACCCGTTCCGCCCCCCCGCCCCTCCCGCCCCCCTCCCGCGGCCCCACCGGAGCCGGCGGCGCTCCCAGGGACGGCGGGGACGCGTTATGTGACCCAGGTATCCAACCGCATGCGCTTTACGGAGGGGCTCTCCCCCTCGGGCTCGCTGCTGGGCCGCAGGAGGCCCAGGGATGAGCCGAAATCGGGGCGGGCGGGATCGTCCCGCTCGCTGCTGCCCTCGTAGGAGCTGGTGTTGCTGCTGAGGCTGTCGACGGGCGAGCGGCCGGTGGGCTCGTGCCGGGGCTGGTGGGGGAAGGTGCTGAGCGGGGTGGCAGTGTTCCTCTCCCGGTTGGGCGAGACGGGCTCCGACTTGATGCTGATGTTGGGGTTGGTGTTGACAGTCAAAGTGGTGGTGTGGGACAAGTGACTCCCTTGTCTGGGCATCCAGAAGGCAGGGGAAGAGGTTGGGAAAGGAGGAGGAGGAGAAGGAGGAGAGCAGGAGGGGAGGGAGGGGGAGAAACAGGTGAAAAAAGAGATAATGGTAAATTTCTCATTATTATCTTTTTCACAGCCTTTTACCCTCCAATACACAGAATCCAAAACCTGCACATTCCACAGGCAAATGAACACAGGATTATGAACCTGGATTAGATTACTAATCTGGATTCATAATTAGAATTATGAATCACTATGACTCCAGAACACACGAGCTGTGTGCTCACCAGGACATGTTGCTGTTGACCTGGGACCTGCAGAACCCCACGAGCAGCACCTATTCTCCCCCAGCACCCTGTGATCCAGCTCCAATCCTACCCACCGTCCCAAAGCAGCAGGAGGAGAAGGACAGGGTGTGACATCCCTGTCCCATGGGTATCCGTACAGCTCTGCCCCAGCGTCCCCGGGGGCTGCACAGACATGGTGGAGAGTTTTGCTCCAAACTGGGAACCTCTTTGCTACAACCCAAAATTTCATCCAGACTTTCCATACTGGTGCAAGAGGTCTGGGTGGCTGCTGGGAAAGATGCTGTCTGCCCTGCCTGGAAAATGTGCTCCAGGCAGTGAGGAAATGAACTCCCTGCACAAAAGCCTAGTCAGTCCACCCCTCCCTCTCGCCGTCTATCCGTCCATTCCTCCATCCATTCACCTGGCACTTCATGCTGGGCATATCAGAGTTTTTGATTCAGTGACTGGGGCAAAGTCACAGATTTCCCCTCTTCAATTCCTGCCTCTTTCTGTCCCACAGTCTCAGTGTCATCTCAGGCAAGTTGCTTAAATCTTTATTTTGACCAAGTAACTTGGTGTGTGGATGCTTTATTTCAGACTAAAAGGAGATCCACTTCAGAAAACCTGCTCCAATATGTAAGTGCTTGTGTTTTCTTCCCTGGAGGAAAGCAATCCATTTGCAATACTAAAAGCCACCTTCTTCCTACACCAGCAGGGCACAATTCCAGACACCTTATCCTGCAACTTCTGTTCCATCTAATGCTGACTCTGGCTGTATCTCTGGCCCCCCAGTTGAGAGCAGGGAGCAATCCTGCTGTGGACAGACAGCAGGATGCAGCTCTTGGAGCATCCCTGAGCATGCCACTGCTCTGATCTCAGCTGGGGACTCT
Source organism: Manacus candei (assembly GCF_025592945.1). Classification (NCBI taxonomy): domain Eukaryota; kingdom Metazoa; phylum Chordata; class Aves; order Passeriformes; family Pipridae; genus Manacus; species Manacus candei. The sequence goes on along the minus strand of NW_026138214.1, from coordinate 561,011 downwards.
GGGTCACTCCTATGACAGAGGTGGGGACAGGACTCCCCAGACTTCCTGAGCTGGCTGGGCTGGCTCCTCTTGCAGCTGCTCCTGCCCCCCAGAAACACAGCGTGGACCCACCGGGGCCCAGCAGCTGGAGTTCTGCAGATTTGGCACCTCTGAGGAATTCCCCATTTCTGTCTGAGTTGCCCTGGTACCTGTTCCACTTACATTAAGTTTCCTAGTGACACAGGGACCAGGTGCTGCTGCTGCGGCTGCTGCTGCGGCTGCTGCTGTTGTTGCTGCTGCTGCTGCTGTTGTTGCTGTTGCTGCTGCTGCTGCTGCTGTTGTTGCTGCTGCTGCTGCTGCTGCTGCTGTTGCTGTTGCTGCTGCTGCTGCCAGGCAGAGATGTTGCCAAGGGACAGCCCTCCAGGTGAGCTGAATGCTGGCAGCGAGGACAGCTCAGCACTCGTCAGCTGATAATCTGGAAGAGAAGGAGCCCTTCAGTCATTTCAGTGTCAAACCTGCTCCCACAGCACCCTGAGTGCTGCGAGAAGATGGAGACCTGCAAGAGACACAAACACACAACGTACGGAATATTGTCTCGTGCTGCAAGTGGTACAGGGATGCTAGCTAGAGGACACAGCTCTTGGAACCATGGGATGATTTGGGCTGGAATCACAGAATCACGGAGGTTGGAAAAGACCTCTGAGATCATCAAGTCAAATCTATGACCAAACAACACCATGGCAACTAGACCACGGCATTATGTGCCGTGGAAGGCACCTTTTAAAGGCCATCTAGTCCAACCTGCAGGGTCACCTTCCACTATCCCAGGTTGCTCCAAGCCTCATGCAACCTAGCCTTGAACACTTCCAGGCATGGGGCAGCCACAGCTTCTCTGGGAAGCTGTGCCAGTGCCTCAGCACCCTCAGCATAAACCATTTCATCCTTATATCCAGTTGCCTTCTGGCCTCAAGGCTGGCAGGACCCTCCACACCCCCAACACCCACCGGTGCCATTATCCCCCAGGCACAGCAGTGGAAGGGGCAGCCCCATGGTGCAGCTGCATCCAGCTCCCCCCAGGAAGGACTGTGGGCATGTGAGACACCCCACAGCCACCCTCCAGCTGGGTATACAGAGCACAGACACACATGTCCTCCCCTCCCTGGGCAGCGAACCTCCAACAGCTGGTGAGACCCACCCATACCTGGAGCATCCTCACCCCTACCTGGGGCACCTTCACCCACAGCTGGGGCATCCCCACCTGTGCCTGAGGCACCGTCACCCCTACCTGGGGCATCCCCACCTGTGTCTGGGGCATCCCCACCCGTGTCTGAGGCACCTTCACCCCTACCTGGGGCATCCTCACCTGTATCTGGGGCATCCCCACCTGTGTCTGAGGCACCTTCACCCCTACCTGGGGCATCCTCACCTGTATCTGGGGCATCCCCACCTGTGTCTGAGGCACCTTCACCCCTACCTGGGGCATCCCCACCTGTGTCTGAGGCACCTTCACCCCTACCTGGGGCATCCCCACCTGTGCCTGAGGCACCGTCACCCCTACCTGGGTCACCCCCCCGTGTGACAGCAGGGGGCGCTCCCCACCCGCCATGGGGACATTCAGCAGCCACCGTGTCCCTCCCCACGGACACCTCACATCCCGGTACCCCCCACGCTTGCAGGACGATGCCCTTCCCCTATAGGACCTCGGGAGCATCCCAAATCCCCGTGGAGCACCCCATACCAAGGGGGGATTTTACAAGGGGTGGGAACGACGATGGAGGAAACTGGGGGGAAAGTGCTGCTGCTCCTGGAGATGGTCAATTCTTGGTCGGCCACGTCAACACCTGACACAGACACCACGGACCCACAGGTCAATCGAACCTTCCCCGTGCCCTCTTCCTCCCCCTTTCTCTAATTTTGGGTGTCTCGTGGTTTCAGCTGTCCCCGCCCCAGCAGCACACACAGAGGTGGCTGTGCCGGTGCTGAACCGCTGCCAACGCCGCCGGCGGATCCCCGGCACACCCCACCCAACGTCCTCCACCTCCCGCACCGGCCGTTCTGGTTTGGGAGCTCCAGACACACACTGGTTACAGTGGCCGCCCCCACAGCCCCCACCAGGGCTGGAGCTGGAGCCTCTCTGGATCACAGAGCCGGGAATGGTTGGGTTTGACTGAATCCAGCTGCGGAGCCGGCATGGGAAAGGGCACGTGACCCTGGCCAGGCAGCTTGGCACAACTGCACCCACTCGAAATCCAGATAATTCCCACTCAATTAACAGGTGAGTCCTGGAAAGAACAAGTGGTAACGCCTCAGGCTGGGAGTTTGCTCAGGGTATCTGCACCCCACAGTGACCCACAAGATGATCATCCTGGCAGCATCACAGAATCATGGAATTATCTAGGTTGGAAAAGCTATCCAGGACCATCAAGTCCAGCCATTCCCCCAGCACTGCCAAGGCCACCACTAATCCATGTCCCCAAGTGCCACATCCACACATATGTTAAATCCCTCCAGGCATGGTGACACCACCACTGCCCTGGGTAGCCTGTTCCAATGCCTGACCACCTCTACCATGATGAAATTTTCCCTAATATCCAACCCAAACCTTCTCTGGCACAACTTGAGGCCATTTCCTCTTGTCCTGTCACTTTTTACCTGGGCGAAGAACCCGAACCCCGCCTGGCTCCATCCTCCTGTCAGGGAGTTGTAGACAGTGAGGGAGTCCCTCTGAGCCTCCTTTCCTCCAGGCTGAGCTCCCCCAGCTCCCTCAGCCACTCCTTGTGCTCAAGATCCTTCACAAATCGAGATAATTCCCACTTAATTAACAGGGCAGCCCTCGTAAAACAAGTGGCAACAGCCCAGGCTTGGAGTTTGCACCCCATAGCGATGCCCCCCACGCTCACCCCACAGCAAACCCTGTGGCACAGACACCGCTGGTGCTCGGGCAGGAACACGGCTCTGCCCGTGGTCAGCTCTGAGAGAAAATAACTACAGAGAGCTGAAATTCAGCCCCTCCGCCCTGAGCAGCAGCACAGGGCTCAATTAAAACCTATTTTGGGGACTCTGGCTGTGCCCAGCCTGGCTGGCGAACGGCACGGCCAGCGCCGGCTGCCACGCGGGGAGAGGAGCCTCATCACGCACAACCAGCATCTTCAGGGCTACACCTACTAATTTAGGAGAGGGAGTTCCCAACACGCCTGTTCTGGGTTCTTCCAGACAAGCAGCTTTTTACATTTTTGCAAACTTTCCTCTGAGCTCAGAGCAAGTTACACAGGCAACCAGCAAGTCCTCAAAGTTTTCACGGAGGTCTGACAGGTGGCAGATGAACAACCCCTTTGCTTGGGCAACTGTGCTGTCACCGTCGCCTCGGGCTGGCTTGAACCCCGCCAGCCTGAATCAGATGTGCCTACGAGCAGGCTGGTTTGCATTCTTCCCAAACTTTTGGGGGCCTACGCTCATTGTCATTAAGCCCCTATTACAGCATCCCCCGAGCTCTGGAGAGCCCAGGGATGGGTGTAGCTGTAATTAGCATCCACTTGCACAGTTTGATGGGCTACAGTGGGGCAGGATCAGCCCTCACAGCCCTTCTGGCTATGACAGCATTTAAATAATGACTTTCCCCTTGATTTTAATCCTGTGGAACCTTCGGACTCAACCATGTCTTGCAGCGGCAAGTTCCGTGAGCGACGATGCAGCTGCTCGGAGAGCACAGGCACATCCCTGCAGCAGCACATTTCCTTCTCCTGTTAATTCACTCAGGGGAGAGCTCAGACCTGGCCACTGCTCTTACCTGTGTTGTACGCTGTGGGCATGGCAGAGAAGGGCAGCCCCTGTGTCAGCAAACTCGGAGTCGCCACGGAAACAACCGGTGTGGTCAGAGAGTGAGTTGCTTGGGAGACACCCAACCTCTGCGTGTTCTGCTGTGGGAGCAAACAGGGAGGGAATTAAAACCCAGATGGTTGGACTCTGTCGTCTTCGTGGGTTGTGGCCCCTCAAGACCCCCTAGGCATGCACTGGGGTTGAGCACAGAGACTGTGGGATAAGCAGGATTGATCCTCTGGCCATTCCACACTGCAACAAAGCAAAGTGCAAACCACACCAGCTACTGCCACTCTGGACCTTGTGGCACTCATCTGCAGGTCACTTGGCCTTATGTCCCCCTTCCTGCCCAGGGCTGGGCTTCACCCACCAGGACCAGCCATGTCCCTCTGTGCATGGGGGGCAAATGTCAGCAGGATGCTTCAGACTATTCCTCACTGCTTTCCAGAGGTTGTGTGTGAGGTTTGCTGGGCTACCAAGGAGTGACAAAGGGACCACCAGGACCAGCCAAGGCAGCGCAGAGCCGACACATCCTCTTCCCTGCAGCTCCAGTGGCCAAGATCTGCCTCAAGGGAAGTTGAGGACGCTGAGCATTGGCCTCAGGATTTTAAAGGGACTCTGTGGTATCCCTAAACTTGAAGTCCAGTGCTCAGCAACCTGCCAGCTTGGTGCCCTCATGAGGTTTGTGTGACTCAGGCATTAGCAGGTCCACTGTGGAAAAATTCTGCCCTTGGACCAGTGCACGCCAGCCTCCCCCTGTGGTTTTCCAGGCAGTTACGTGGGCGGATCTACAGGTCAGATTCAGCCCTGTTTACAAGGCAGATAATCTGGACTGTCTCTGCTGATCTGATTTAAATCAGACTCAAGAGGCTTGCCTCTAATCCGAAGCACCCCAGCACACGTCACCCTGTGAAGACTGGGGCAGTGCCCAGCTTAAATCATGCCTGGCACGAGGCTGGCTGCGCCCTCAGCACACAGCGAGGAGCCTTCCTCCCACACCGAGGGCTTCCAGGGCCTTGGAGGGCTGGGCATGGACCATGCAATGCTTCATGGCCATGGGGACTCTCCCGGGATAAGGCTGGAGGCTCAAACCCTGCCCTGGCCACCTCCAGAGGGTGATAGCACCCGGCTGTGCTGGATTTGCACACCCGACGCCCACATGGTGCCCAGCCCGCAGGTCCCTCCCGCCGCCCGCCCAGGGAAGGCGATTACCAGGACTCTAATTGCTAAAGCCCTGGGCTCTAGAAGCGGGTTTTCCTGGCACGCATCCTGCTGGCAGCCACCCTCGGCCATGCCCACTGCCATGGGTTAAGGACACGGCAAGAAATGCCTCCACAGAGAGCAGGACCCAGCCCCATCCCTCTCCTGCGTGTACTGGACCCCGAGCCAGCTCAGCAGGATGCAGCCCGCAGCCCCCAGCCCCATCACCTCTGCCCCTTGCTCTGGGGCTCTGCAGCTTTCCCAGGAGAGCGGAGGCACAGGGACAAGTGTGGCCACACTGGGGGGCTGGGCTGCTGGGACATAGGCTGCATCAGGCATATCAGCCCTGGGAATCACAAGGCGAGTGCAGGGATGTCATCCTGATTTTCACCCAATCCATGCAGAGAGGAGGTGTGCAAGCTGCCCCCCACCCCGGGCCACTCACACTCCATGCCCACACACAATGCTCCAGTTGCAAACTGCCATTCCATCTGGCACCAAACCATGCACATGCTCCCAGGGAGCCCATGTGTTGCTGTGGGCTCTGCAAATGGATCCTGATACCCCTGCCATGTTAGAAGTGTGGAGACAAATGGGGGGATGCCTCTCTGAACCCTCTAAAGGAGCAGAGCGTGCTCAGAGCCCAAAGCTGCAGGAGCAGAGCCGGGGCTGGCAGGGCTGGGGCTGGCAGGGCTGGGGCTGCCGGCAGAGGCTCTGGGCAGAGGGGCAGGACGCAGCGGAGGGGCCGCTGACTCATCCCGCTGCTGCCTGGAAAGAGGTGGGAGCTGCCATTTGGAGAGAGGATCTGGTATGTAGGTTGAGCAATATGGAGGGAGCAAATCTAGGGAGAAGGTTAATGGAGCAGGGGGGCAGCTGTACCGGACAGGAGGGATCAGCAGGGACAATGCTCCGCATTCCCTTTCCCGATCCAGTTGTGCCAAAGTCCCTGTCCCCCACTCGCCGTATTTCATCACCCTCCACCTCCCTTCTGCCACCTCAGCTGCGGAGAGGATGTTCTTCACTTCCCGGAGCCTGGGAACGCCTTGGGCAGTGGGAATGGGGATGAGCAGACCGGGAGGAGGGCAGTGACTGCTCTCCCTCTGCACATGGGGAAACTGAGGCAGGGAGCTGCTGGGAGGGGGCCACTAAGCAAGAAGGGTTTGGGGGCACAAAGAGCAAAAGAATCCACGTCTGCCAAAGCCCTGGCCCATCCCTGCCCTGGCCAAGAGTGTCTCCTCGCAGGCTGCCAGAGGGACTGGCTTACTCCTGTGTTTTGGAGAGCTTCTCCCTGGCTGTGATCTGCATCCTGCAGCAGCTCTTGCCCTTCCCTCGCTGCGCTGACCTGTCGCCCATCTGCCCTGCACCAGAATAGCAACGGAGCAGAGTGAATCATTGCCACAAACAAGGTGGCATTCACTTTGCTGGCAGGAAGAGGAAAAAAAAGCCATAAAAATAACACGGAAAAGTGCCCCGTGCACAAGGGAGGTTTAGGGACTGCACTAGCCAGCCCATGGATTTACACAGGCTTTAAATAATATCCTTAATATGGGAAGAGCTTGATTTACTCCCTGTCTCTCATGTGCTGGCAATGGACCAGGTCTTCCCGTGCTGTAACTGTGGTGGCTCCAGCAAAGCCCACGGGGCAGGTCCAGGCCAGTGGCGGTGCCCAGCTTGGCTCTACAGCCCCCAAAGGGACCCTGGCTCACCTCCCTGGGGTGACTAGCACAACTCTTTTGGCCTTGGCAGAGAAACAGGTGCTTTACAGCTCGTGTCAGCTCCTTCTTTTCCATAGGGTACTCGATTTTCCTATAAGGGCATTTTTCCTGGGATTGATTTTCTGAGGCAGGACTGGATGTGTGTTCGGTGCCCACATCCCACCACATTCCCAACGGAGGGCAAAGGAGCCAGTGTCCACCCCCTCCGCATGCTCCACACCTCTGTCAAGCCAGGGCAGGGTGTGGGGACCAAGGGGGACAAGTGGCCCACGTCCCACCCTGCTGCCATGCACACTCAGAGGGAACTCACCAGAGCCAAGTGGTCCTCGGTCTGCCCGCGGGAGAACAGGGAGAGAACCGAGAGGCACCGTTAACTCGAGCGCCCCATCCCCGCCGCACCCCGCGCTCGCCGGCACCACAACGGGAATCCAAACCTTCCTCCTCAGATCTCCCTGCCGGCACAGCCCCAGCCAGCTTCCACTACTACTGCATGGAACAGGCGCCTGCCCTGCATCTGCTCCAGCACCAAGTCCCCCTGCGGCCTGTCCACTGCCAGGGGACCCGCTCCCACCCCAGCCGGTGTCCCGACAGGCCCACGGGCACTCACCAGGTGGTGCATCAGCCCCTTCCCGCTCTGCGAGGTGATCACACGCAGGTCTGGCTTGCGGCTGTTGGCGGCGAGCTGCGTCCCATGCGAGGGTGGCGGTGGGGACTTGGCTGGGATGATCTTGCCCAGGCTGCTGCCATTGGACACAGGAAGGAGACTCGGCGAGGCTCTGGCACTCACATAGCCATTTCCTGCAAGAAAATGGGTGACAGAGATGAAGGAGGTAAGTTCACGGTGTGATGGTGAATGCACAGCAGTGAAAGCACGGCAATGGCAAGTGCATGGTGGTGAACAGGTACAAACTGAGAGAAGGGACATTTAGGCTGGATATCAGGATGAAACTCTTTGCTGTTAGGGTGGTGAGATACTGGAACAGGTTGCCCAGGGAGGTTGTGGATGCCCCAACCCTGGCAGTGTTCCAAGGCCAGACTGGAGCGACCTGGTCTAGTGGGAGGTGTCTCTGCCCATGATAGGGGGTTGGAACTAGATGATCTTTAAGGTCCCTTCTAACCCAAATCATTCCATGATTCTATGATTCTACAAACGCATGGCAGTGGTGAATGCACTTGTAGTAAATACATGGTGGTAAATATATGGTGATGGTGAATGCACATGCACAGCAAGCAGTGCCACAGTGGGGCTCCATGGATGCTCCTCCCAGGGAGAGCAGCACCTCATCCCCCCAGGCTCCCCAACACCCTTTTGCACCTAGACAGGCTCACCCTGCAGGGTGAGGGCAGGGTAGGCAGTGGCCCTGAGTCCCCAGTGTCCAGGGCAGCTCCTCAACCTGCAGGAACTCCCTTTTGTTCCTGCAGTAACACCTGGTACATCTCAGAGGCCTGATCAGAGGCTCTTTACATGCTCTGGCCGGGCACCACAGCTCTGCCACGGCAGGTAATTACTGGCACATTCACTTGTAAGGTCTCCTTAGGGTACCAGAGCAGCAAAAAGGGGCTATGGCCAAGCGAGGACTCAGTTCACTGCTCCCATTGCCCCTCTGAAGATCTGAGGTTCCTTCCTCCTCCTCCTCCTGATGCCCCACTTAAGGATTTTATGTGCAAAGAGGGGGAAAAAAAAGAAGAAAGGAAAGGAAGAAAAAAATTAAAAAGGAAAAGATTTGATGAACATCAGGAAAGGAATAAATTGGATCAGATTACTGTTCTGATGAGGGTTGGTTTTTTTTTTCTGAATAGGCCCCAAAGATAGAAAGGCGTTCAGCAATCACCAGGATTCAGCCCTCATATTCATTGCACGTTAGACCAGGAAAAATAGGTCGCTGATTGCATTATTAATCACATCTACCATTGCGCTGCATCTGCATTTCAGCAGGCGGTTGTGGCAGTGACGCCGCAGCCGCGGCGTGCGGGGGCCGAGTGCCAGCCACTGCCTCTCCAGAGCTGTCCCGGGGCTGAACGCAGCGGAGATGGGGTGAACCAGGCACAGGGGACAGCCACGCTCCCTGGGAGCCATGGTCTGATCCCACCGATGCCGCCAGGGACGGGAGGTGCCGCCCCACCAGGCGCCTGGGAGCTGCCATCGGGGATGCCCATGGTGGCCAGGCTGCTGCAGGCTGGCAACTCCAGTACCCACGTTCCTGATGGAGGGAGAGGACCAGCTTTCCTGTCCCCAGTGAGGTGTCCTCCAGGCCTGAATCACCGTGAACAGCCCTGCATAAGGCATGTGCCTGGTGCATCAGGTCCCGGTACCGTGAGCTGTCCCGCTCACAAGGCCACTGGCTTTTAGATTTATTAACAACAAAGGTGCAGAAATTTCCTGGGTGACCTTTACTACCCACAGTGCCAGTGGCCATGGATAAACCAAAAGAAATGTTAAACCCCTTGATATTCTCCTGCCCAAGGTGGCACCGACATGGGTACACACGTGGCTCTCATGGTGACTCCTTGTTTGAGGCATGGCACGTTATCGTGTGTGTCACCTGGGGTGTGGATCGGGGTGGCCCCTGTGCTGAAGGGGAGCTGGTTTGGGTTCCAGTGCTGCCACTCACCCCAAAAGACAGGTGGCCTTGAGCACTGTCAGCACTGTCTCCACCCAGCCTGGACCCGGCCACCCCAGTGAGCCAGAGAGAAGGGCTGTGCTCCTGCCCGGATTTCCCAGCAAAGGCCCCACCCCCAAAAAAAGAGGTCTAAAAGTGAAGCACTCTGGGCTGCCTTTGCACCACCCCAATGTGAATCTGAGCAGAACTGGGGACAACCAGGGCTCAGCATCCCCTTCTCAGGGCAGGCAGGGTGGGCCGGGTGCCGCATCCCGAGGGTGGCACACGCTGTGGTGCATGGGCAGGGATACAGACGGGATACAGCCGGGATACAGCCGGGATACAGCCGGCATCGCTGCAGGATCCAGCCAGAGGCACCCGCAGCTGATGACTCAGAGGCAGCAGGTGATCACTCAGTGCTGCAGAGACTGCAAGGGAGGAGGAGGAGAAGGAGGAGGAAGAGATGTCCCAGGTATCTGAAAACCGCAAGCGCAGTGCCAGAGCCAGAGCCAGAGCCAGAGCCCCGCTCCCCTCCCGCAGCCGTGAGGGGAGCCCCGGGGCGGGCAGGGGGCCGGGGACAGCGGGGGTCCGGGGCTGGCCCCGGCCGGGCTGTCCCTGCTCCTCACACCCGTTTCCTGCAGTGGCGGCAGGAACGCGGGGAATGCTCCGGTGACGTCAATGGTGACATTCACGGGCCCTGCCAAGCTCCGACCGCCACGGCTGCTCCCGACAGCTGACGTGGGGGCGGCGGGGGGACCGGGGCCGCCAAGGTGCCTGGCGGCCGGGGCACGACGGCCCCTTCCCTCTGCCCTCAAGGGCCCCTTCCCTCTGCCCTCAAGGAGCAGCGAAGCTTCGTGCCGGGCACTGCGAGGCCCCAGGGAGATGCAGCCTCCCAACCCGCCCTGGCAGGGTTTGCTCTGGAGGCGCAGCTGGGAAGAAATCCCGCTGGCACTGGCATGGCTGCTGCCCAGCACAGGGAAAAGACTATTCCCAGGAGGGGCTGTGGTGCAGGGCACAGGGACAGGCGGCCACAGCGCTGCCGAACCACAACTGGACCAGCCCCATCCACACAACCCGTGGAACCCAGCTCCAATGTGGTTTTAATTGGGGCAATGTGGAATTTCACACTCCTACTCTGTGCTGTCAGCTGGAGCCCTGCTGCAAAAAGGCCTGGAGGGGGTGAGAAGCCATGCTCCTGGAGCAAGGCTGCCTTCACCCTGGGACGGATGGCATCCACCCTGCCAAGCCCAAGCCCATGGCCTGCAGCAGCTTCCCAGCAGGACCTGGGGCCATCACTGGTTTTTGTGCTGTGCCCACACCAGCACTGGGCCCTCAGCCTGCAGATGGGGGAGGCAGACATGGGGATGGAGATGTTGTTAATGCATTTTACAGCCAGGGAGCTGAGCCACAAGGCCTGAGTCTTGTTAGCATTGAGGCTCTCGCAGTGGAAAGGGACCTTAATGAGCTTTTTTCCTTGCAGTAAAGTTGCTTTACAGGGCCCAAGCGTGAGGAGGAACTGAGTGTTAATTGATCACCTGAGGTCAGGGGGGGAACTGGCTGCAGCGTGAGGAGCTAAACCCAGTGCTGCCCAAATCCTGGTCCTCAGGGATCACTTCTCTGATCTTCAGCAATCCCAGAGACCCAGGGGAGATGGACAGACCTGTCTTTGGGGTCTTCACTGAAACCAGCACTCCCCACAAAGGCTAGAGCTCCACATGCCAACTTCTCCCACTGCCAATGGCAGCAAAATTTTCCCCAGCGCTTCCCGCTGAATAGCAAAACAAAATCCTATCGGACACATGGGAAAACCATGGGCAGGAGTGGCACACGGGGCCCTGGGCACAGGGCTGAAAGGCTCCTCACTTACCCACAGGGCTTGGGCAGGCTCCGTTTGTGTTGTTCAGGTCTCCCCCAAGCATCGCCCCTGCAAAGCAACCGGAAACACGGGGTCACCATCCACACAGAAACAGGGTGAGCATCCCTACTTTTGGGGAGCAGGAAGTGGGGGAGGAGCACAGTGGAGGAAAGCAGAGAAATATAAGTGGGGTTGCAGCACCGGGGAGAAAGTCCTGGGTGAAATGAGCAGCATTCCTGGTGATCAGGTTGGGAAACATTATCCAGGCAGATCCGTTTCCTTTGGGAAGGAGCCAGGTGCACAGGAGCCTGCTCCAAAGGAGGCAGCTTGGAAAACACTGTGGCTATTTTATTCCAAGCCCCCCTTTGGGGGACACGGGGCCGGTGCTGCTGGGGAAGAGAGCCCCAGCAGCACGACGTGAAACACTATCCCCCCTGTAATGTTCACGCCGAATGGAAACCATCCCTGCACTGCCAGGACGCTGCTACGATCCGGCCTCCCACGGTCCCAACGCTTGGAAAGTGCCGCCACTCCCCACCAGGCCAGGAAAAAACAGACAGGGGGCTTTTACATTCCCAAAAAACTGAACATTTTGCCTCTCCTGCAAGAAGATTTTACTTTTTTCTGCCATGTTATGGAGTCACTTCTGAAAGCCACCTATTCCCCAGCTGGGGCTGCCTGGCTACGCCGGGGGCGGCGATTGTGGCCAACAGCCGGCACGGAGGCTCTGAAGCTGCAACCGCAGTCATCCTGGAGCCCTGGGCTGGGGAACGAGGAGCCTCCGATCCCAAACCCCACCTCTAACCACCGCCCAGCCCTTCTCAACCCAGATGGGGAAACCTGAGACAGAAACCTTTATTCAGCCCATGGCTCTTGGCTTCAGGCTTGCAGCGAGCCCCTGACACCGGGAGGAGAGCAGGAGAGCTGAGCCATTGCTGTGCAGGGTAGTACAGTTGCTCCCCACATGGGAGCAGGGTTGGGAACAGAAGTGGTCCCAAATATTGTACAGCTTGAGAAAGGGCAAGGTGACCCACAAAATGTGGCAGACACGGCACCACAGCATCCTTCCTTCAAGGAACGGGGCTGTAAAGCCAGAGGTCCTGGTGCCTCTAAAGTCCTGGAGGAGGGAACCCACCAGGATTTTAGGGCTGTGCCCTGCTGTGGGACTCCACTTGCACCCCAACCTCTGGTGCCCAGGCTGCTGAAGTGGGCTCACTCCCTTGGGTGAGTGATGCCAACCCTGCTCCCAGCCCTATACAATCCCTTGTCTGCCCTTCTCCCATCCCCGAGCCGATGGCACTGGGCAGTGCAAAGGCACCCACCCAGCACTCGCTGCGCATTTGCTTTGGAAACAACACTCCCGGCTCCAGTGCAGTGCTAAAAAAAAAATTTAAGGGAAAAAAGGGAGTTTTTCTAACATGCAAGGCCCTGGCTCCCACACGCAGGATTTCTTCTGTGTCCCAGGCAGCGAGCGAATGAGACACAGATGGCCAGACTTGGAACACCTCTGGACTCGCAACCACAAAATGATCCCCCTCAAACGAGCAGCGAGCGAGCTGGAAACAGCGAGCCCCCAGCGGGGTCTGTTTTACCAGGGAGCCTCTTCTGTTCTCAGCCGAGGGGCCTGTGAGAGGGTGGAGATCCCTGCAGCCGGAGCGCTGGCTGCCCGTGCCTGAGGAGGGTTCTGCTGCCCTGTCTGCAGTGAGATGCTGCTCTGTGGGACCAGACTTAGAATGGAATGAGCCCTGTCCTGCAAGTCTGGGGCTTCATCCTGATACTGATACCTGAGCACTTCAAGGCACCTCAAAGACCCCCTGAGGGGAGAGCAGTGAGCAAACAAGCCATCTCTGAACCACGGCTCCTACTGCATCCCAGCCAGGCAATTCGCTGTGCTCGCCCTGACCCACCACATAACCTGGAGGCACCTCCCAGCCCTTCTCCCCAAATCCACCCCCTTTGCAGAGCCCCCCCGAGCTCTCACAGCGCCAGGGGGCCAGAGCCAAGCACCCACCGCCCAGACGTCCAGGCAGTCACAGGCACCGGCTCTGCCATTTTGCAGCCCATGCAACTTTCACAGACCATCTGTGACACCCAAAATAGCAGGCAGGGGCTTTCTGCACGCTATTATTATTTATGATCGCACTGTGGGAGAGCCGGGCTGTGGTCACACGTCGTCCTCGTTCCCCCCCCCCCGGCACTGCAGGGGACACGGGTGACAACTCCTCTCCTCCACCCCGCCCTCTGCCACCCATCGCCGGTCCCTGCTGGAAATGATGGCTCCTCCAATCTGTCAGCAGAGCCACATGAGTAATCACTGGGACCAACTGCAACCAGCCCGGCCCGACTCAGAACAGCCCTTTTTAGGCAGCAGTCCCATGTCACCGGAGTGCCACCGGCAAGCGGGATGCCAGCAGCCACCCCCAAGCCTGGGAATGGCGCTGGGTGACTCATCTTGTGCTGTCCAACCTTGAAACAGATCCCTGCGGGGATCCAGCTCTCAAAGAGATCTGGGTAAGGCAGGGGGGTTGCCCTTCGTTTGGGGCCAAGGCACAAACTGGGGGCATCAACCTCTGGCAGGAGGACAGGAGCACACGGCCAGGGGCAACAACACTTCCAGGCTGCTCCTGCCACCCACAGATGCTGGGACACGGACCCCTGGGTAGGGGATGGAGGCAGCAGGGGCGTCCCCTGCCACCCGGGATGCCCTGTGCTTGGTGCTGCATGCCCAGCCAGGCTCCGGGCAGGGAGGATGGGGAGGGGAGGGTGTGAAGGGTCACGGCGTGGCTCACCTGCGCTGGCTGGCCGCTGCGGCAGCCCCGGGGACACCGTGTTCCTCTGCAGTGCCGGCTGCTGCGGCGACAGGAGCCGGGGGTCTGTCAGCGACGAGGTCACCAGGGACTGGGTCACCAGCGAGCTGCCCGGGTTGCTGAACTGCAGCGTGTTTTGGTTGGTCACCGGCACCGTCACGGGCATGGCAAAGTTGGGAGCGGGCACTGCGGACTGAACAGAGAGTGGGGGGTAAAGGGCAGCCGGAGCCGAGTTCCTGCAGCACAGCAGCAGCAACACCCACTGCTGACCAAGGAGGGACAGCCAGGGTCCCCAAACCTCCATCTCAACTGCTGGCCTGCACTGCTGTGCTTGAACCCACACTGGCCCTTCAGGAGGATGCACCAGAGCCCAGACTTCACCAGGGAACACGGGAAGAGCAATGGGCTGTCCCCTCGGACACACCAGAGCTCTGCAACCTGCTGTTTTGGCCTCATTTTCAGACTATTTATTTACCCTCAGTGTGTTCAGGGCAGCCACGAAGGAGAAGCTGAGAACATCCCAGAGCATGAAGATGGGCAGCACCCCAGTGGTCTGCCCCACCAGCACCAACAGTGGCCGAGCTCGGCACTACCCTTCACTCCAAGAGCCAGCAGGGGTTTTATGAGGCCATTCCTCATCCAGCGGGGCGGAAAGAGCCCTCCAAGGAGCCAACAGTGGATGTCAGTTTGGGCTGGCACTGGTGCTGGTGGCCGAGCACCTGGGAAAGACTCATTTTGCTCCACACAGCCCCCAGGTGACACTGTCATCTACCCTGGCTCCTCTGGGAGCTTCTGGGAAGGAGGAGCTGACCCCAGGGAAGCAGGAGCATTGCTAAAGCCCTATCCTTGGCTGCAGGTCGAGGACCAGCTTCACCTACCAGTGTCCCCGCGGGAGCCAGACCCGCTGCGATTATCCAGGCTGTCTGTCTTATGTCACTGATTTGCTCTTCGTTAACAGGAGCGGGCACCTGCTTAGAAGCTTTAGCAGGGGCTTTGCTAAAGTCCCACTTTAATTTGCTCAGGGATGGAGAGGCAGAGTAGCCCAGCGCTGGATGGGACCATGGCAGGACCAGACCCAGGACCCCAGAGGCTGCTCTGGTGAGGGCAGAGGGAGTTGAGAATCTCCCCACTACAGCTGGATGGAGGCTGCTGCCCTGTGGCCACTTCCCCTCCAGAAATCTGCTCTTGGATGGGTGCTGCACCTTGGTGGCAGAGGGGAGGATGGGAGGAAGGAGTGGGACGGCGCTCACCCACGCCTTGCTGCCAGGAACCCTCCCCACCTGCCTCCAAGGACACCCCGTCCTTCAGAGATATCCCGTGGTCGCAGCCAAGCTGCGAGGACAGCGGCTCTGAGCCTGCGCTGCAGCACTGCTCCCGTTCACAGGGGCAGGGCTCAGCAATCCCCACGCTGCTGGGGAGAGCCAGAACGTGGAGCCCTCCCTCTGCTCAGCCCCAGGACCTCATCCTGCACAGCAGCAGAACCAGAGGAGGAGGAGGAAGGTTTCTTGGGTGTCGCACGAACACCGGAGCAGCGTTGTGTAATAAATCACTGCCAACACGTCTGTGTGCGTGCACGTTCCCAGCGAGGGAGAGGAAGATCTAAACCCCCTCTGCAACGCAGCATGAGTGATAGAGCCAGGAGGTGAATACACTGGCCCGAGAGCCGAGGTTTGCCTTAATTCAGCTCTATCCCACTGCACCTGCAGACCAGCGTCAGGCTGATGCTGCCCCAGCGTGCAGCAACACATACCCAGGCCACCAGATTCCCCTTGCCCCAGGGAGGGCACAGCTTGGGACAGTGGTTTGCATATCGGTCCAAAATTTGGGGGAGAAGATGCACACATCAGCCAAATTCCAGGGTTTCCGCTCTCGTTAGAAGCAAGGACAAACACCAGAGGCAGAAGCCCCGTCAAGGCCTCTCGTTAGCAGACACAGCTGTCATTAAGCTGCCCCGGCCACCCTGTCGGGTTAGTTCTGGTCACACACCAAACCAACCCAGCAGTTAAAATGGAAAAGCGTCATCTTCAACCGCACACGCTCCACCTGCACCGCTCGGCCCCTCGCTGCCAGGGAGGTTTAGTGGGGGAGCCGGATGCTTCGCCCTGACCAGGAGCCGCCCAGTGCCTGAATGCCATCAGCCGTAAGGACTTTGGGGATTGTCCCTCTGGATTGGCATGTCTGGATGACGAGGGTCTGCTGGGAGCCCTCCCTCTGCAGCAGATATGTACTGAGGCTGAGCAGCCCCCTCTATCCAAGGGGAAAGCTCAGGTGGCTTTTGGGCCTGTTCTGTGCTAGTGGCAGGGCTTGTGCCAGGTGCTAGGGAGGTGCACGTCCAGCTGGGGTTGTACACCCACACCACACAAGCCCTGGTAAGGTGGACAGCTGCCCCCCACTAGTGAAACCAGGGAGGATGAGGTAGACCAAGCCTCACCAGAGCTAATCCTGCCCTGAACCCACCCGTGGGCCTGGGCTCACTGTCACAGCAGATTTGCGAGCAACCATCACCTCCTGCACCCCACTCTTCTCCACTCCTCAGCCCTCCCAGGTCTCAGAGCAGTCTCCTCACCCCCTCCACCCCAAGATGTAAGGGATGGAGATGCAGATTTTGGGGTCCTTGTGAGGCTCCTGGAGTAACACAGCACTGAGTCAGCAAAATAAAAACTGGGGATTTCACAAGACCTAGCTCTCGAGAAAAGCCAGAATTTTAACTTGTGGGGGGTTTGCAAAGCACAGAAGGACAGATTATTTTGCTGGGGGGTGTGTGTGTCATTTTTGCTGTGCTGCATCCACCCCTGGAAAAGGAGCCTCCCTCCTGCTCCCACAGCATTAATTATGGCTGCAGCAACTCGGGGCTAATCCCCCTGAAAAGCCGTTGCCTGCATCGACAGTCTCTGCTCCCTTGAACTAACAACTAATTTGAAACACGTCCCCCTCCTCCTCCTGTCTCCTGACACAAATCCCTTTCAGCACTGTCCTGATGCCACCCCGGTGCTGGTGACAGCTCTGGGATCACAGGCTAAAACCTCCCTGGATTTCTGCCACGGCCACCAGCTGCCCCGAGGGCTTGGTGGATTTGGGGGGAATTAATGTGAAACAGCCCAAAACAGGCTGAGCCCTGCAGGGATGTGAGGGGTCGGCACCCACCACCAGCTCACATGAACATTGGAATCTCAACCCAAACAAAAATTCTTTTTGTGGGGAAAAGAAGGTGAAAAAGGAGGCACTAATTCAGTATTTGCAGCAGAGGAGGGAAGAGAGACAATATCCTCCTACACTGTCCAGACAGAGCTAGGAAAGCTCAGGACACTGGAGCTAATGGGAACCGTTTTCTCAAGGGTGGGAAACAGGAGGGACCCTCAAGGCCCCTCGTGCATCTCACCTGTCAGAGCCGGCTGCATTCGGGGCTGTGGGGGCTGCGGGCATCGGCTCCCAAGGCATGGCACGGCTCCGAAGCAAAGCCATGCAAAATCCACCCCCCGTCACCTGGAGGCACCGGGGAGGGGACCGGGGGGCTGCAGGCCACCAGCTACTCACTGCGAGCCGGTAACTCTGCATCATTTTATCAAACTCCTCATCAATCTTTTTATATTTCTCTTCCGTCTGCGGGGTCAGCGCAAACACTTCATCCCCTTCCGGGCTCTCGCACTCCCTGTGCTTCTTGTTCAGCGCCTGTTACGTTTGGGGGGACACGGGGGGTGTCGGGGAGGGAGCAGGGGACGAGGTTGGGAGGAAGTCGAACAGAAGAGAAACAAAACAGAAAAGAACATATAATGAGGGTTTTCCAGCCATGGGCAGGTACTTACACCGTAGCGCTTGAACAGGATATCCAGATCCTCGCTGCCTTTGCGGTATTTATCCTCCATCAAAGGGCTCTGGTCTATGGAGTCGTCACCGTCGGGCTCTGGGCTGTCACAGCCGTTAAAACCTTTCTTTCTTAATGTCTGAAAACACAACCGTGACAGTCTGAGATCCAGGAGTGGGGATGGGGAGCACGGGCAGGTCCCCCCCAGAACACCCACCAGCCCAGACGGATCAGGACTTGCCCTCACACAAATCAACACCATGGCCCCAAGATGCTGTTGACCTCAACAGGGTCAAAAAGTCAGGATAGAGATCCTAGGTTTTGATGACAGGGCATCTCTAATTTAGGAATTACAGCACAGGGAGGAATGGAGAGAAACTTCCTTGCTTTCAAAGGCTCTGTTTACGCTGGAGCTGAACGTGGCCCCACACCAGCTCAGGCACATTTGTCACCTACAGGTACCACATCATGGAGGGGAAATAAACCTTAATGCTCTCTGCTTTACTGCAAAAACCAGGGAAAACCTGCTCACAAACAGAAAAACAGAACCCCGAAATTATAAGCAAAGAGTAGCTCATCCTTGACAAAACCAGATGGGTGGCATTTACCAAACACAAAGGTGCCACAGGAAGAGCATCACAGGACAGGGCATGTGGCACAGTGACAGCTGCGAGCTCTGCTGGGGGTGGCACAGGGGGGTGACGGTGACAACACTGGGCAGCAAACCCCACGCCAAGACTGGACTCATGAGCAGGAAAGGTCCCCAGCATTGCTGCACCAAGGTAACAAGGTGACATCTCCTCGTTAGGAGGAGCCCAGTGACCGCCTGTCTGGGCCATGCACAGGGGACAGTGACACCCCAATGTCTCTCGCTCGTGCTCAGCAGCCAGTTGAGATCCACATTCAAGCACTCTATTTTCAACATAACAAAAGCAATCAGGCGTTATGATGGAACCAGCACTTGCCAACTCAGTTTTTTTTAGAAGTCAAAGCTACAGAATTTCCTGGAAGTCTCGGTCCCTTTTCATGCCAAAACCAGCAGTGGGGGGAAAAAAAAGTCTTGACAATTCTCTGTCTTCCTAAACAGCAATAAACATCTCCATTCTGAGGCCAAAGTGTGTTCAGGAGTGGCTCTTCCACTACCTGTGAGCTCTGGGAAACACAGGGCTTGCAGGGGAAGTTTTGCTGGAGAGAATAAAAACCGGGATGTCTCCAGAAAGGCTGGGAATGCCGCGGGTAGGACATGCTCGGCACTGGTCCGCACAGCACGGGTGCCACACAGCTCCACTTCTCCTGCAGGCCTGGCTTAGTGGATGCTTGTGCCAGGTGGCCACGGCCAAGCAATGGGCACCACACCCACCCCCAGCCTGTTCTCCCTCCAGCTGAAGTTTTTCACAATATTTTCCATTAAAATTACTCCTTCCATGGCGCCATTTTCACTCTCGTTGCTGGATTCAGTCACAGAAGGGAAATGTCCTCGTCCAGGTCCAGCTCCAGCAGTGAAGGACCAGGTTCGCTCCCAGCCACAGTGGCATCTGACACTCTGCTTGGCATTACCAGTAATTCCTGCTACCTAATAACTATTAACTAATTACCTAATAATAATGATTCTGAATAATTCTTATACACAACAATAATATTCCTAATAATTCCTGGTACCGCAAGTTCCTGTGCTGTCCCTCTATAGAGAAAGGCAGTGGGCATTGGAGTCACTGCCATGAATGGGAGATTCCCAGGGCTCGTTCTGCAGGTTCCCGAGGATTTTTCCCTACTATTTTTCTATTTTTTTATGTGTCCTTATTTGTTCTCAGAATGGCCCAAAAGAGGAAGAGGCACTGCTGGTGGGGAAGGAACAGCTTAGCTTTCTTTTTTTTTTTTTTTTGAAACTGCTTTTTGTGGATTTTTTTTCCAAAACCTTTTGTTTCACCAATGCAGCTGAAAGACGGAAAGTTGAGCTTTTCTCTAAAAAAAAAAAAGAGTTTTTTCCTTTTTCTCTTTCAGAGGAAAAATGGAAAAAGTTGTTCCATGATCAGCAGAAGGGTTGAGGCTGGGTTTCCTTTGGGTGCTGGGGAGACTCTCTGGTGTCTCAGGGGCTGTGCCCATCTCACCACAATTCCTTTTGCAAGGACAGGAACTGGACCTCACACCTCTGCCCTCCCATCCGTGGCTGGGAATTGGGAAAGCAATCCCTCACATCCCTGGAAGCTCCTCTCCTCCAGCAACAGCTGCTGGCAGGTTCAGAAGCTGTGGGAATGGACGAGCCATGGCCATCCCCTGGGACCTTCGAAGGAGGGAACCTCACAACAGAATTTTTAAGAGGTTTCAGCCAAGCAAAAACATCCTTCTCCTTCCTAAAACCTGCAGCAATGACACAGAGGCCTGGATGTTTTAGACAGCTCCCAGTGCCCCTGCCTCTGCCCCCCATTCACCACCCAAACCAAGAGCAGGGATGAGTGAGGGGCTGCTGCCACCAGCCGCAGTATTTTGCCATTTCTAAGTCCTCATGAAATCATCCCAGGGATTGCTTCCTCAACAAGGCTGTCAAGGAAAGCAGTGGAATGGGGTGGATGTGGCTCTGCTCACCTAGACCCTGAAACAGCTCACAGCATTGCCCTTTGCCTTTCCCAAGGTCTTTCTCTGTGGGTCTAACATATTTAGTGCCCAAGGTAGCTTTACCTTGGTCTCCTCGCTCTTCCCAGCCACCAACTTCTTAAAATCAGTCATAACTTCATTGTCTGTGAGACCCACAGCTCCCTGCCTGGGTGGGTTTGGAGCATCCCGAGCTGTGAGGGGCTGCTGCAGCGCTGTCATCCCTGCCCCAAGCCTGTTGTAACCCTGCCTGTAACCCTGGCCACAGCGAGGGGCTGCTGGAGCTGCGGGGAAGGGGAAGGGGATGAGCTCCAGAGCTGGCACAGCCGAGGACGGGGCTGATCTGCAGCGCGGTGGGACGGGAAGCACCGGCGGCGGTGAGTGACCAGGGCCCGAGTCGCAGCAGGACACGAGCCAAGGCAGCCCAGCTCGCAGCAATCTGCTGCTCAACAAGAGGTTTGGGACAAAAAAATGCCATTTTCAGCCATACAGGCATTGGCTGCTGGTTCTTTCATTTTTTTTTGACAAAAAAAATGTGTGTCCCACATTTTTAGCTTTTTAAGATGATGTAAAAGGAAAACAATCCTACTGGAGCGGGAATCAAACTCAAAGATTCCTGTTTTCGGGATCTCTGCAAGGTCTTTTAGAAAAGAGCTTTCCTTCTCATTCCTCGTCATTCTCTTTGCCAGGGTAAAAACAGAAGATACAAAGAGGTTTTCAGGAAACCTTTCTGTCACTGGGCTGCAGCCAGTGGAACACGACTATTTTTCATACAAAAGAGACTTAAAAGCAATTCTTTCCGAGCAGAAAATTTTCAGAGGAGAAAACCAGGGTGAGAACTTCCCACAGCAAAAACTGACCTCGCTCATCGTCTGCCCCTCTTGCTGCCACCCCCAGGACCCCCATTCTATCAGGATCCACTGCAGGTCCTTCTTTTCCAGGAAATATTCCCACTCCCATGATCCCAGCTCACACAGGAGCACACTTCCAACCTGAAGAGCGTGAGAGAGCAGCAGGAAATGCAGAACATGTGAGAGGAAACGATGCTTGACCAGGATGTGGTTGACTTCCCTTAGAGGAGGGAGACTCAACCACCCTGGGCTTTGGGGAAGTCTGGACGAGGATAAGGATGAGAATGAGGATGAGGATGAAGATGCGACACTGGCAGCTGCCTCTGAACTTCGCCGCCTCCCCAGCATCCTGCAAAATGCCTGATTTTACACATCCTGGGGAATGACAACTCCAGGAAGGAGAATTAGGGGAAAATCAGCCCCCCTGCAGAACATTCAGCCAAGGAAAGGACAGAAATGGCTGTGTGGCTTTAACTGGCTGTGGAGCATCCCAGTGCCCAGTGAGCTCTGCTCTGCCCAAGTCCCTCATCAGAAACTGGCACGTCAGCCGGGCTGCGAGGAAACGAGAAGCGACAGCGAGGAGCAAAGCCGGCGTGATCCCAGGCCGGGCGCGCACGTGGCACCCAGCGTGCCTGTCTGGGGACTCAGCTGTCCCCCGCCTGATTAAGGAAACCCCCCTCTCTGCATTAGAGAGATTTTCTCAGACTTAAAAGCTTCCAACAGCCAGGACTTTGCCGGGCACGGAGAAGCCGCAGGGGTTGCGCGGCTGAATCTCGCTCACGACAGCCACTGCCGAGCCCTGGTGTGGCTGAGACACAGGGATGCCCCCGTGGGGGATGGTCCCCAAAAGGCAGTCGGGGGGTGTGGAACCTCTCTTGAACTAGGGCTGTGTACGCTCATCCCAGAGCAGCTCTGCCTCCCGCTAAATATCCAGGGGGATAAACTGCTCCAGGGCATTCCTGTGCAGCATGGGCTGGGGTGCCTCCAGTGCTCCCCACACAGATGCCTCTCCCCACAGCCAAAAACCAGGAGATCCTCACGTTTACTGTTGTTTTAAAACATAATTTGGACAGAGCAACTTGTCCTGCCCTGAGCTGTGGTAACAGTGCCCAACCTCCAGAGCCACCACCCACTCCCCCTCCACCAGGAAAACAAAATCAGGAGGCTTCTGCCTTGATTCCCCCAGGTCCCAGCTGCTCTTCATCCATCCAGCCAGAGTCCCTCAGAGCTGCATCCCTCGGCAGGAAGGGGCTGTGGGCATCACAGGGAAGGTGGGTCCTTGAAATCCACTTAAAATCATATTTGGTGACAAATTCCCAGCCTCAACCTTCAGGGTCTCTAAATGCTTAACACGGGAAACTTCTGAAATGTGAAGATACTTTCTGGGACTCATGTTCAACAGGGAGACATCAAGAAACATGAGATAAATTTGGTTTGTGTGCAGTGGGGACACAGCTGGGCTGGTGGGACCTGACCTGGGTGAGGGGAAATGGAAATCAGCACCAGGAGCAGGAATGGTCTCCTGGGGGCATGGATGTGGGAGAGAAACTGGTAAAAATCTTAGAGCAGCCCTAACCCTGTTCCAAGACAAGAAGAAGATGAGGAAGGAAGCTTGAGCAGCCTCCAGAACTGCCTTCACCCCAGTGGGTTTCGCTCCGTGACAGCTCTGCCAGCAAGATGTGCCGAGCCCAGCGTGTTTGGGCTCTTTTTCTTGCCATCCACCAATATCCTTCCGCTCCCGATGTTCCTCTCCTTGGCTTTGGATGCAGATCCAGCTTTTCATGTGGTGCAAACACAGTGTTTCTTTGGGTGCCAAGGACTGTGTGTAACTTGTCGGCTTGGGAGTGTTTGCATCTTGGACCATACGGGAACAGAGAACGCTGCCCAAAATGTTTACGGTATTTTTAGGCCAAGACAAATCTGTTCGGCGCTGCAAGCGCCGCAGTCTGAGCATCCCGGAGAGGCTGCGCTGGCGAGCGTGGCAGGGAAACATGCCTGCAAAACCCGAGCATCCTCAGAGAGAAGGGGCATCACCTGGCTCAAATGGGCCAAAAAGGACATTTCTGAACCATTTCTAAGGCCCCTACGCAACTGTGAGAAGAAACTGTGCTTGAAGAAGAGTCTCCAAACCCCCGTGAGAGAAGGCAGATGCTGCCAGATGCTTGGCCATGGCTCAACTAGATGGACAACGAGGTGAAAACCTCAAGTCCAAACCTCTCAAAAAGACACATTTCATAGAGAATAAAAACAAAAAGAAAGCAAGATTTAGGGGGCTGGTTGGGTTTTTTCCCTTCTCCTTCATGAAATCAAAGCCTGAGCCTGCTGGCCAAGATGCACCAAAGGGATTCAAAGGCAGAAGTGGTTCAGCCCGATTCCTCCAGCAGCACAGGGCTCCTCTCTGTCACCAGCGGCTCTGTAGGTATTAACTGATGCCATAATGCTGCTAATTACCCAGCCAAACCCTTCGTTTGCCCAGATTTAATGGCACCTGATGACCCCACAGCTCTGTCTCCGTGGATGTGACCAATGGCTGAGGCACCGCTGGCACCTTTGTGTGAGCCAAACGCCGTGTGCTTGGGCCCGGTGATGCTCTGCCAGCACCAGGGATGAGGACAAAGCAGTGGAGAGGGCCAGCACAGGGGCACTGACAGCACATGGCAGCTGAGCATCTCCTGCAGTGCCAGCAGACTGGAGAGAGCAGCCTTGCAATGAGCACCGTCAGGACGTGTCAGTGGCAGTGCCAGGGTGGGTCGGACTGGACTTGGTTGGGTCATCCCTGGAGACCCACAAAACACAGATGGACAAGCCTTGAGCAACCCCACCAACCCGTGAGCTTGGCCGTGCTTTGAGCAGGGGCCGGACTAGAGGTGCCCAAGGTCCCTCTCATCTGAACTCCTCGTGCCCTCCCACAACCTCACTGTGCCTGTCAGAACACTGGGCTGTGGCAATGCCACCAGCTGCACCAGGCACCCCAGTGCAGCAACTCCATGAGATGCCTCCAAACACATAGTTTGTCTGGACCACAGCAAAGTCCCACAAAGCAAACCTGCACCTCAGTTTCAAGGCAGCAGGTCAACACGTAACTCGAGACAGCTTCAACTCTACCACCCAAATGGAGTGTTTTTGTAGGCTGAACCAAAATGATGCAAAATCCATCTGGCACTGAGTGTGGAAGGTCTGCTCGCTCCATCCCCACCCTGCACCAAACTCCTGTGTTCGGCGGGGTGCCAGACCCAGTCCTGGCTCCACCACAACAGCAGAGCCGGGGAGCGGACGGGTGGCCTCACCTCGATGATGTCTGCGTTGGTCCGGCTCTCATGGGGCTCGTTGTACTCGGTGTACTTGAGCAGCACCTTGTCCATGTCAGTGCTGGCATATTGGAACAGCTTGTTGGAGTGGTTGAAGATGATGAGGGCGATCTCGCAGTCGCACAGGACACTCAGCTCATAGGCTTTCTTCATCAAGCCAAACTTGCGCTTGGTGAAGGTCACCTGAAAGCAAGGACAGGCGTGGTCAGAAACTCTGTCCATGCTGCCACAGACCTGACACCTCCCAGAGATAAATGGAATGACCACTGGACAAAGAGCAAAAGGAAAGGGAGGGCAGTTTCCTCAAATGGACCCAACCTCAAGCTCTCCTCTCTTTTTTCCCCTCTTCCAACCGGTTCATATCGATGCCTATTTTGGGATCCTCCAAAAGCAGACACTTCACAAGCACAAAGATGATTATCAGCGTTGGAAATCACATATTGCCAAATCAAGAGAAAATAAATTTCAGCAAAATCCCCAGCAGAGCTGCCATCTGTCTGGGGGCTGCGGGTTCTCGGCGGTTTTTAAGTCGAATGTTCAAGCGATGGAGATCTCGTCCTCGCTTGCTGCAGCAGCACTGTGAGCACCCAACCTTAGGGGCTGCAGAGCTGGGGGCTCAGCACCCTGAAGCTGCCTTGGGGTGCCCACCCCACCCTTGACTCACTGTCCTGCTCACCAGCCCCCACTTCTCCTGGGAGGCTGTGCTTCCCCAAGGGCACCCCGACCCCCCCGTGCTCCCTCTTGCTGTCCCCATAACCTTGTTGGGGGGTTTTCTGCATTGCCTGCCTACTGGGGTCCCCTGTCCCCCAACCTGCCCTGCCTTGAGCTGTCACCAGAGCTGTTGGGTAATGAGGCAGCTTCTGCAGGACTGATCCTGGTGAGCTGGCTGGGGCCCGGGGCCAAACTGGGTGCTGGCTCCAACACCCGCTCCAGCTGCCGGGCAGACATTGGGCTGCGATTCCCAGCCCACACTCAGCTCTTGCTGCCACGCTCCTAACAGGACCCAGCTGGAGGGGAGGGAGCTGGTTTGGGGCTCCCAGTCCCTGCTGCAGTGCAGACAGCTGTTGAGGGTCCCTCACCCCTCCAGAACACGTGGCACACTGCTGGGGAAGGCGTGATGCTTGGCCAATGCCCTCTCAGCAAATAAAAAGCAGAAAAAGACAATAAAAGGCAGGAGGTCACAGCTTTGCTCTAAGCATCGCTCTGGGGGTGAAGCAGCCGCCGGGTGAAGGGCTGGAGTCGAGCTGAGATGCCCTTGGGTGCCGAGAGCTGCTCCCTCGCTGCACGGGAGGGCTCGACCCCACTTTGGGCCTCCACCACAGCATCGATTTTGCAGCTGAACAGCTTTAATGTGCAGAGCTGAGGGAGGAGAGTGAAGGAGGCTGCTGCCTTTGCTCAACCCGAGTCAGTGGCCTCACAGCCACAGTCCAAAGAGCTCAACATGGAGCTTCCCAGCCCACACCAGTGCTGAGGAGCAGTGCCACCACGATGCTGCCACAGCACCCAGCACACACCCCCCGGGGTCCTGTACCCCTCGAGACAGAGCCGTGTCCCCACGTGTGGTGGGAGGGCAGAGCAGGGGCAGGTCTGGGCACACTCGGCACAGGGAGCTGCTGCCCCTCCCCACCATCTCCCAGAGATGATTAAGCAGTAACGAGATTCAGCTCTAATCACCTCATCCCCTGGAAAGTGCAGGGCTGGCACCCCACGCCGCTGCGCCCTCCACGTGCGCCCGCTCTCGCTGCAGCCGGGCTGTGAGCACTGGTGCTCACGTTGCCAGCGCTGCCCCAGCCCTGGCACGCTCTGACGCAAATTAAATTACTTGAGGGCCAGCTCTGGTGTCATCAGCAATTTCCCCTCCTCGGTGGCATCCTGGGCCTCTTGGCCACCCAAAATCGCTGCTGCCAGGTGCTGGACCCGGCTGCTCCCATGAAAGAGCTGGCAGTGCCACGCAGCAGCCAGTGGCCGCATGGTCAGCTGATATTCTGCTCCTCCATGGCAGGACAGGCACTAAAACCAAGCCAGGGCTCCCCAGCACTGTGGCAGCAGCGTTTCTGGTCCCACGTCCCTGCCAGAGACCAGGTGCTCTGCCCCATGTCCCTGCCAGAGACCAGGTGCTCTGCCCCATGTCCCTGCCAGAGACCAGGTGCTCTGCCCCATGTCCCTGCCAGAGACCAGGTGCTCTGCCGCAGCTCCGGCAGCACCACAGCCTGGCACGACCTGCCTCGCTGTCCCGCCGGGACAGCCCCACAGCTCTGACTCACCCTCTAAGCAGCCCGAGGAGCCCCTAAGAGGAAAACACACCATGTCTCTGCCAAGACAGAGGGAACAGCCGAGGGTGGTTGCTTCTGCTGCTGCCAGTGCTGGGGATACCTCACCAAAACACACCTTGCCAAGCACCATGAGACCTCTCATCCACCAAGATCGGAGGCAACAGGGTGAGGCCGAGGCGTGTGAGCAAGGGGGCAGCTCTTGGCAATGAAGACCAGGAACAAGTTTGGTTTGGGTTTTGCCCTTGAGTGTGGGGTCACCTTCCCCAAACCAACCAGCAACCTGGGCAGAGCTGAGCAGAACCCAAAGCACCAAATTATCCCTCTACAGATGAGGAGATATTCCCTCTGCAGACAGGAACAGGGCAGAGGAGCATCCCTCTGTCTTGGCACCCTTGCTTCTTCCAGAGAAAAGCAAAGATTTACCATTTAGCCACCACATAACACAAAGGCTTCACCTAATGCTGCCTTGGGCATCCACCCGTGACCCGGGACAGAAACCCCAAACCTTCCCCTGACGCTGTGCACGAACCCGATCTAGAAGAATTAACCTCGTAAGTCTAAGAAGGTAATCAAATCTCATGCTTCAGGGCATAAGCCGATCACCAAAGGGGTCAGGAAGGAATTACTGCCCCACACTAGCAGGGGATTTTTGCCTTTCCCCTGATGCAAACCATATTGGCGGTTGCCAGAGTCAGCGGCCTGGCCCTGAAGGACTGATGGCCTGATCTGTCGTGGCAAATCCTCTCCAGTAATTCCTCTAATGACATTAGTGACTCTTACTTGCTCTCGTCCCCTGGTTTTGGCTGCTGCTGTAATTCACAGAATCGCACAGTGCTTTGGGCTGGAAGGGATCTAAAAGCTCATCTTGTCCCATTCTCCCGCCACGGGCAGGGACACCTTCAGTGAGACCAGGTTGCTTCAAGCCCTGTCCAATCTGGCCTTGAACACTTCCAGGGATGGGGCAGCCACAGCTTCTCTGGGCAACCTGTGCCAGGGCCTCAACACCCTCACACAGAAGAATTTCCTCCTAATATCCAACCTAAATTCTCTCCCTTTTCAGTTTAAAACCATCCCCTCCTTGTCCTTTCTCTCTAGGTCCTTGTCCAAAGTCCCTCTCCAGCTCTACTGAAGCCACTGTAGGCACTGGAAGGCACTCCAAGGTCTCCACAAAGCCTTCTCTTCTCCAGGCTGAACAATCCCAGCTGCTCCAGCTTGTCTCCAGAGCAGAGGTGCTCCAGCCTTCAGAGCATCTCCGTGGCTTCCTCCAGACCCACTCCAGCAACTCCACGTGCTGTTGGAGCCTCCATGTGGGTTTGTGGTCTGTGCCCCCATGAAAGGCAGAGCGTGGGACATGAGCAGGGTCAGACTCACTGATGCCGCAGGCTCAGTGTGAGATGCAAGGGAAGAACTTCATCTCACAGTGAAGGCTCTGGAGAGCCCCTGTTCAGCCTTAACTCTCCCTGAGGTTCACCATGCCTCAGCAGCCCTCAAACCACGGTTAGGGATGAAATCCTCGGCAGCACAAGCTGGTGTCGAGAGCGGCTCTGCCTCCAGCTCCTCACACAACCATTCTCCAGTACATCCCTGCACTACTCCCATTCCTCATCTCTCCCTCTCCCGACAGGCGCAGGTGCCACGGGAGCCATCCGGGCACACCGAGGATGGTGCACAGAGCTGCCAGCCCTACATTTCCAGCAGCAGCACCGCGGCACAAAGCCCCATCCATAATTCATCAGTGCCAGGCTGCTCCACTCCTGGGGCACGGTACCGGAGAGCCAAGCGTGCCCCCCGCGCCGAGCCAGAGCGCGGGGGCTGCCGTGGAGGCAGGGGTGGGCTGAGGATGCTCCCAGACAATGGGTTTAAGCCAGCTTAGCCAACAGCCCACAGCACGCACGGACGCCTCTCATCGCTGATCCGCAATAAGAGCCGGAGAGGGAGGACACGGGAGCGAGAAGGAAGAGGCAGCTCCAGGGAGACCTCACTGCGGCCTTTCAGCTTATAAAAAAGATGGAGAGGGACTTTTCACATGGGCAGATATTGATGGGACAAGGGGGGATGGTTCTAAAATGATGAATGGGAGATTTAGGTGGGATGTTAAGGAAGAAGTCCTTCCCTGTGAGGGTGGGGAGGCTCTTGCACAGGTTGCCCAGAGAAGTTGTGGCTGCCCCATCCCTGGAAGTGTTCAAGGCCAGGTTGGATTTGGTTTGGAGCAACCTGGGCTAGTGGAAGGTGTCCCTGGCCATGGCAGGGGTGTGGGACAAAACAGTCTTTAAGGTCTCTTCCAACCCAAACCATCCCATGATTCCATGAGATGAAGCAAGAGGGGACACTTCTGACTCTGGGGAGCAAATCCTGGCACTGCTCATGTACCGTGTGGAACAGGAGGGTTCTCACCCCCTTTACAGCTCCCACTGTGGTGGATAGAGCAGATCAGCAACCCACTGCCTGGAGCAGCCCTTCACAAAATGTCCCATCTTCCTGCTGTGTCCTTGTTTCCCAAAGAAAGGGAGCAGCGAAAGTAACTGATTGCAAAGCTGCACTGATGACCAATTAAACAGCTGCAGCTTTGCTGACACTCAACTTCAACAGGGCTGGGTTTTTGGGAAGCAAAGCGAGATGTGCCGTGCTGGGGTGGGGAGCAATGCTCCCATACTGGGTTTTGGAAGAACCAGCCCAGCCAGGGCTGCAGCTGCTGCCAGGGGAAAACCAATGTCCCCCAGCCCAGGGAGCTGGGCTTTGGGGAGAACACGTGACATGGGAGACACGCTAAAGCCACAACACCCAGCTGGGCAGAGCAACTCCTGCTGCCAAATCCCACCTGGTGCAGCAAGACCCCCAAATACAGCCCCACCACCTTGACTGTTGTCTCTGGAAGAGAAGTGCCTCCTTCCTTTCCTGAAGCCTTATCCAGCAGGGCCAGGCTGTGCCACCCCCCTCCAGCATTACCAAATATTTTCCATTTGTCTGAACTTCCAACAGGGCTCCAGTCACTGTGGATCCCTTGCTCCCCCCCTCAGTGCTGCCCCATAAAATACAGCCTGGCTCCTTTAATAACCCCTAAGGCCCCGTTTCCTCTTCATTATGGACACAAACAGCGCCAGGAGCAACTGGGACATCAGCAAAACCCATTTGATGTTCATCCCAGCCCCCTCCCCTCAAATGAAGCTGTAATGAGGAAAACCTGCCATTTCCTATTGTTCCGCTGCAGAGCAATAAACTGGTTATCCAGTTCTGTTCTTTGCCACTCCTTAAGCATTAGGAATACATCCACACTTTTTTTTGCTGGGTTTTTTTTCTGTTTTTATGTAATAAAAGCATCAGGACAGAAGTGTGGCAGGCCACTCTGGGGTGTGGAGGTTGCTGGACTACGGGCAGTGGCTTGGATCTGCTTAGCCAAACTCCAGGAGCACAGGAAGCAAAGGGACCTGCCTGGAAGTCTTGTGGTTATGGGGAGTACACCGATGGAGTCATCCCAGAGCAAACCTGGGCCAGCAAAGAGCTGCTGCTCCGCTGCTCCGGCTCAAGGAACATGGCAATTTGGGAAAAACCTGATGGGTTTTTTCCCTCTGAGATACACAAATGCATTCCTACACACATGCACATGCATGTGTGTCTCGGGCTTGGCTTCAACACAGCCCAAGGAAAAAAACCCTGGAGCCATGTAAGTTTTCAATTGAGAAGAAAAAAAAAAAGGAATAATTTGGGTTGTTTGCGTTCAGCAAAATGGATATTTGTTGTGGCTGTTTTTTATTGGAAAAACCACATGGAAAATGTCAACTGAAATATATTTTCTGCAAGACAAAAAAAAAAAACCCAACCAAAAAGGGAACTAACTAAGTGGAGAAGATACTTTCTTCTGGAAAAACACTTAGATGGAAACGGCGCGAGGAGCTCCAAGGCGAGGAGCAACGCCTGGGTGGGGGCCGTGGTGCAACGGGGCTTTTTGCCTGGTTCTGGGATCTGCCTGGATCCAACCCCAGCGCCGAGTCTCACCCATCTGCTTATTTCATGGGTTGGGAATAAAACAGCATCAGTGGCCCAGAATGAGATGGAAATGGGTCGTTTTGAAACAGAACCCCTAAAATCCCCGCCGGGACAGGAGGAGAAGGGGCGAGGAGGGGCAGCACCGACCTGCCGATTGCGCTCGTCCGTGATCCGCTGGATCTGGATCTTTTTTCTCCCCATCTTCTCTGGAAATCCTCACCGCACCCGGGACGACTTCGGCTCAGGGGAGGGGAGAAGTAACCCGCTTCAAAACGCTTTCATTAAAGAGCGTCGAGGGGCTTTTTTCACGGGTGGAAAACAAACCCAAAAAAAGCCAAACAAAAAAAAAAAGAGAGTTTTGGGTGTCTCCGTGCTCAGTTCATGGTACCCTCGTGTGCGGCCGGATCCAGCGGGGCTGAGCCGTCAGCAGCTGCTCAGAAACCTGCACAAGGAGAGAGACAGGAGTGAGCCAGTCTGTTCCCAAACCGCATCCAGGACCCAGTGCCCTCCCGGCATCCTCCCTCCGCCGGTGCGGATCCCACTCCCCAGGCCATGGGGGTCTCTGGTCCTTCCTCCCATTCGGCTCTGGGGCCAGAAAGGCAGCAAAGGGATTTATCCAACCTGGTCTTGAAGAACCCCAAGGATGGAGCCCAAGAGCACCCGCGCCACAGGACACGTGTGGGCCGGGCATGGCGATGCTCAGGGAGGAGGAGGAGACGGCAGCAACGCGCCCATGAATCATTATTCCTCTGTGACACTCCAGACTTTTTTTTTCTCTTAATAAAGTCATAAGTAGTCGAGTGGCTGGTGATTAGCTCGGGCAATTTAAATCCGTCTCCAATTTCTGCACTAATCTTCAATTTGGAATTTTAAAATATCTTTATTTGATTACTTAAAAAAACCTTATAACCAGGCACAGAAACCTAATTCTTATGAGAAAGGAAGACTCTGAAGGTAGCTGAGACAGCCTGGCCTTCCACTGAGCTCAGCCACAGCCAGACACTGGATGTTTCCATTGATCTGGGGGGTGTGTGGATTGACTTGGGGGTATCTTGTGCCCTAAGCTCTCCCAAAGGGGTGAGTCCACAGATCCTAGAGCATCCACATGGTTCCAGCCTCACTCTGGGATCCCACAGCAGATCACAGGGCAGGGACTCAGCCCCCCTGGGCACCTGCATCCCCTGATGCCAGAGGCTCTATCCAGATGTACCAGGGCACCTCCTGAGAGAGAGGTGCCTCCCAACCCCATTTCACCCCCATTTCTCAGCATGTGCTGCAGTGCAGCGAGGGGGACAAAGAGGGAACTTCAGCCAGTTCATTTTGCACAGGTATGTTTTCCTCCCAGCTCTCTCTGCGAGCGGCTGGATAACAGCAGTGATAACGTTGCATTTAAGGCGAGGTGCCCTGTGCCAAGACCCAGACAGAGGGAAAAGCCAGTCCCAAAATAGCTTCCTATCTGCCTTGACTTGGCAGTCCCCAGCTCTTGGTCTTGTTACAAAAAGCATGAAAAAAAAGCTTTTTCTTCCATCCCTTCATCCCAAATGCACTGCAGCAGCCGCAGCCAACCCTGACTGAGCTCCTCCTGCTCCTCTCCCACCCTAGAGCCCCCTCAGGCCCCATTGAAGGCCCCCAGGGACCTTGGCCCCGTCCTCTGCCCTCTCATCAGACCATGTTTCAACAACAAACAAGCCCTGATGGTCTCACTTCCACACTTGTTTTTGGGGTTCATTGAGTCACGTGAGTCACTTAATCTTTTTTTTCGGTAAAATTATTCATCGTGCACCATCTTTTATGGTTTAGTGCAGGTTTAAGCAGCCCAGAGGAGAATGGGGAGACTTGTTTTCCCCCACCCCCAAAATCCACCATTTGCCCTTCAGGGAGGATGCGCAAGAGGAAGTACAGGAAGGAGACCGCAGAGACAAAGGGCAGCAAAACCTGCTTTTTTTTTCCCTTGTAAATCCCACCAGGAAGACTCTTTGCAAGGACAGACCATATAGGGATGGCATTTGCTGCTTGGACCATTATTTCTCAAAATTGGTGAGTGTTTCCCTCCCAGCAGCAAATGGGAGGGACCGTCCGGCTGTGAGGAGCACTGTCACCACGGGGGATGCTGAAGCAGTGCCAGGGATGTCCTTCAGCTCCCTGTCCCTCTGTGGGCAGCCTCAAAAAGATAGGTCCCAGAGTATTGCCAGTCCCAGAGCATCGTTGACCCCAGAGCATCACCAGTTCCAGAGCACTGCTGGACCCAGAGCATCACCAGTCCCAGAGCATCACTGGTTCCAGAGCATTCCCAGTCCCAGAGCATCACCAGTGCCCCAGCATCACCAGTCCACAGCATCACTGGTCCCAGAGCATTGCCAGTTCCAGAGCACCACTGCCCTGGCTGGCACCAGCAAGCAGGGAATGCAGGTGCTGGGCTGCCACAAGATTATCCCTCAAAGGTTGGTGATATGAGAAGAGTTAAAAGGAAAATGAGGACTTTTGTTACATCCACCTGGAGTGTCAGCTCAGTGTTTCCCTCACTGTGAGGCCTCACGGGACAGAGTCCACAGCGCAAGGCTTGAGGCCAAGGTGAGCATTTTGCATGCACAGAGAACTTTGGCAGAGGAGAAAACTTCTGCCGGGTTTGCTTTGCCACTTTTCCCTTCAGAGATGCCATTTCTTTAAACTGGCTGAAAAATATTCACCTTCAGCATCTTCAAAACCGCCAGCAGCAGCACCAAGTAGCAACAGCTCCACATCCGGACCCAGGGCAAGATGCTAATTCTTTCCGAGTGCTGCAGCTCTTGGACAGAGAAACCCTCTGAAAGACAGCGGATTTACTGTCCAAACCAGAGAGGAACTCTCCAGAAGCAACAATAAACACTGGAGAACAACGGGCAGTAAATTTAAACTGAGTGAAAGGAAACATATTTTAACACAATTTCGTTGTGGGACTTGTTCACAGGATGCTATTGCAGCCAAAAGCTCCAGAGTGCTCAAAAAGAGATGGGATATTTGTAGGGATGAGAAGATCCCAATGCTGCTCATGCCTGCCCTGACCTCTGCACGAGCCGACTCTTCTTGCATGGGAGCAGCAGGATTCAAACCACATTCCCCTCCCTGGGCCACAAATAAACCCCAAGTGTTTCAATTCAAATCCCCTTTTTCAACCACCAAATCAGATTCCTCCTGCTGCTCTGAATCCCAAATCCTGCATCCTCAGCACCTCGGCTGGATGGGGACCGCTGTCCCAGCCTCAGGGTTTGCTCATGCCACTGGGTAAAGTTCTCCACAAGAAAAAGGCAACTTAACAGTTTCTTGCTCATCATCATGGGGAGAAAAGGAGCTGCCATGTGATGCTCTTGATCCTTCTCCCCTGCACGGAAAGGAAAACACCCCATTGCAAGGGCAACCATCAGATGGGACAAAGAGGAGGGATGAAGAAGAGCAAGGCATGTTTGCTGCCCTCCAAATGCACCCTACAGAGGGGATTTCAAACTCCTCCCTTTTCTCTTTATGCTCCTGGTGTTGGAGTTGGGGTTTGGGGGTGGGTTTATTTGTTTTTAGGTTGGGGGTTTTTCCCCACCATATTTTTAAACCCAGGTATTTTCACGTTTCCTGCCCGGGTGGCTGTTTCAGAAAGTCCAACCACAGGCTTGAGTTTCTGATCAGCACCTGGAAGTGCAAGAAACCTGGAGAGCTGCCTTTGTTCCTCCTGCCCCCCATGCCAGCACTGCCACTGCCGGCTCAGCCCCAACCCAGGAGCACCCCCTTTGCCCCTGGAGCTCCCTCTCCTTCACCACCAAACTGCTCTGTGTCCCTGATTGCCCAACCCGAGGCATCGGGATCACCCATGACTCTCCTCCCCTCCATGATCAGGTGGAATTTAAGCACCTGAACGTGTATATAGAGAAGCACCCGGAGCACAGGACTGTTAAAAGGAGCTGAGCTCCTAAATAACTTTCAACCTTTGGGGTCTCAGGTGATTTTATTCAACACAATAACCCCAGTCATTAAAACATGTTCTTTCTCAGATAGCAGCTTCCTTCTGAGCCTGGTTTTCCAAGGAAAACGCTACAGCCTGACGAGGAAGGTCCAAGGGCATCGAAAGGGACCTACAAACCTGCTGGAAAGCAAACCACTGGCACTGCACCGGCAAAAAGCCACCCTGTCCCTCTTCCGCCCCAGGGAATCTCGGCGAGGATCAGGGAATTCAGCATCGCCCCGGGGAGGCAGCGAGAAGCGCTGGGAAGAGGCAGCCGCCAGCGCCTGCACATCACCCCCCGCCCTCCACCACCCCCACCCCCCGCACTCGCACAAGTGTGACTATCACAGCAATTAGCACACATGCCAATTAACTCCGAGCAGGTGCTGGTTAACTCTGTGCTGAGTAATTCATCCCCGGCTCCCAGTAAATTGCTCCAAATTGGAGAGACGGGCGAGGGAGCAGAGTTAGCATTTTGCAAATGGGGGAAGAAAGAAAAAGCAAAGAGGAATGTCAGCTGGGAGATGTTTTTACAAAACAAGGAATTTGGGGGGCTGTATCCCCAGCTCCAAGAGCTGGGGGACACAGGGGAGCTGATAACTCTTCTAAGTCTCTATTTCTGTATTTTTTTACCTACATTTTTCTGATCTATTCTACCTGTTTCTAAGTGGCTTCACCTTGGCTTTGCACAAGCAGTGGGGTGCTCTGCACCGCTCTGTAATTTGTCACTTTTCCATTCCTCCTGAACAGCCCCACGTTTCTGAGCAGGGACACTCAAAGTCTCAGATCCACTTTCTATGGCCATTTGCTATTTTTAATATACTTTTATTGCATCTCTTTTTAGTTGCTCCTTACTAAAGTTAGCACAACACACTGCTCCTCTCGAGGCCAAAGGAATTCAGCTGCCCTTCCTTAATGCCCACCTTGCAAAGCCGTGTGCTCTCAGCACAATGTCAGCTGAGATAAACCAAACCTTGGCCGTGCAGCTGCAGGGGGAAGATCAAAAAGATGAATCCAAAAGCTTTAGGAAGATAAATAAAGGGAAATAAACGCATCCTTTCCAAAAATGTATTTGCCTTTGGAGCTCTTTGTTTTTCCCGGCGTGTGGCACCACGCTCCCCAGTCCACTCGTGCCTGTGCAGAAACACACAGCAGAGCCAGCGACACGGGTGACAGCAAAACTGGGATGGGTTCAACATGGCACTGGTTCAAGGGA
This sequence comes from Manacus candei, assembly GCF_025592945.1. Lineage (NCBI taxonomy): Eukaryota > Metazoa > Chordata > Aves > Passeriformes > Pipridae > Manacus > Manacus candei. The sequence goes on along the minus strand of NW_026138214.1, from coordinate 525,049 downwards.
CGTTTCCCCCATCTCCATCCCCAAACCAGGGCTGGCGCCATGGGGACGTCCTTGGCTGTGAGGAAACCTGCAAAAGCAGCTTCAAAGGACAGTCGGAGCTTGGGTAAAGAAAGGATGGAAAAGGGAAAGAAAGAAAACACTGTCCTGTGAAGATGCAGCTCATCTGATGGACGAGGTGAATGGGAGGATGTCTGATCATGGCACAGAAAGCCCCAATTTGGAGGGAGAAATCCAGGTGACAGGCAGAGCACAGCCCAACTCAGCACCTGCTCTGCCCAGGCACCCAATGCTTTCACTGTAGGATTAATCCACCTTTTACCCAGGATTTGCAGGAATTCTCCCAAAGATGGGTTTGTCCTTACTTGGCTCCATCAAGTCAAAGGGCTGGCTGAGAGTTACGGGTCTGAATGCAGCGAGATGGGGTCTTCCCCACCGCGTACCCCCCTCCAAGGCACAGGGCACCCAACAGGACTGAAATCACTGACCCCAGCCCAGCGGGACCAACATATTCGGGGGGGGGGGCCTCAGGGTTTATTCACATACAGAAGTTACTGCAATAACATGTCCCTGTCTTGCAGCATCTCCATGGGAGGGTCATTGCAAGAGAGCTTCAGCACACAGGCAGTGGGTACATGGGGTACGAGGTGCAGGGTGTTACAGAACTGTAGAACAGTTTGGGCTGGACAGGACCTTAAAGCTCATCTCGTCCCACTCCCCTACCATGGGCAGGGACACCTTCCACTACACCAGGGTGCTCCAAGCCCCATCCAACCTGGCCTTGAACACTTGATACAGGGGCAGCCACAGCTTCTCTGGGCAACCTGGACCAGGGTCTCACCACCCTCACAGCCAAGAATTTCTTCCCAATATCCCATCTAACCCTGCCCTCTGGCAGTGGGAAGCCATTCCCCCTTGTCCTGTCACTCTAGACCCTTGTCCAAAGCCCCTCTCCAGCTTTCTTGGAGCCCCTTTAGGCACTGGAAGGGGCTCTAAGGTGTCATAGGACTCTTCTCCAGGCTGAACAATCCCAGCTCTCCATAGCAGAGGGGCTCCAGCCCTTAGAGGATCTCCAAGGCCTCCTCTGGACTCACTCCAGCAGCTCCACATTCTCCCTGTGCTGGAGGGCTGGAGGCAGCACTGCAGTGGAGTCTCACCAGAGCAGAGCAGAGGGGCAGAATCCCCCCCTCATCTGCTGCCCACGCTGTGGGGGTGAGCCCATGACAGTGCTGGATTTCTGTGCTGCAAACCAGCCCACGAGCTCGGCCTGCCATGGGAAGTGGTTTACACCCACCACGCCGAGCCACTGCCGAGCCCTTCACCACCCTGTGCTGGGGTGTGGGAGAAAGGGCCAAGCAAAGGGAGGGAGCAGTGATGCTCTCAAGGTGGCAATGATACTTAAGAAAGAGCAGCCCCCCTGCCCTGCTGCATTGCTCCCTGCCACAAACCTGCAGCTCTTATCAGGAGGAGCGGCTGAGTTGAGGTGCAGTGTGGCTGCCCTGCCCCGGCAGCCCCCGGCACAGCTCTGACTCCCCACCAGCTCCAAAGAGCCATAAAAGCAATTGCAAATAAAGCAGCAGCCACAGCTCCAAGCCTCGGCTCGAGGCTACCGAGTCCTGCACTCGCACAGACTGACGGAGTCACTTCCCCACCCACGACCAGGGCTGGATCCTTTCCCTTAAGGACGAGGATTTAGCTCAAGTCACCTCTTGAACCCGCCTGTTTAACTGCAGTTCTTGCCTTCCTGTTTCCTTTCTCGCTGCCTTTTGTGAGTTAATTGTTGTTTTTTTAACATATCCTCCATGCTGACACCAAGGACTTTTAGTTTCCTTCTTGGTGGTTTCTGGATCTGCAGGACTGACTTCCTTCTCCTCTGCAGAGGAGGAAAAGCGTTCTTCCCTAAAATGCAGTGCCTGTACCCATGTTAACATTGGTCTTCCTCTCCAGCAAAGGCACCCGCGTGGTGCCAGCCATCACCCCGAGCTGGCTTTGCTGCGGGATGGGGGGCAGCACTGGCAGAAGCAGCCCCAGCAGAGGGATGTGGCACCCTGGAGGGATGTGGCCCCATGGAGGAACGCGGTACCTGCCTGGGGATGTCCCCAGCAGGGCAGCAGGCAGCTGCCATCGAGTTCGTCAGCCCCGCTGCACACACCGTGAGGGACTCCAACTCGGCAGCTTAGCATTGTTTAGCACCTCTTTATCTACAAACCGAGATCAAAACCGCACAAACATGCTCAAGTCTCCTCCAAGGCTTCTATTCTGGTTTCAGGATGATGCTATCTGGGTTCCTGTGTCGAGCCTCCAGATGCAGGCAGGGGGAGGGGAGAGGAAGGCGTCTGAAACACGGCTCCAGAGCAAACCTCCCGCTCGGAAATGTGGCTGCTTGACCCTCCCTGGGGCTAAATCCCACTTGCCTGGTAGGTGCCAAAGCAGAGCTCCTCCTGCACACCTCATGCCCGCGGCAGGGCCCCGATTTCCCCGAGATGGGCGCCAAACTCGGCTCCTCCTGCCTGCACAGGATCGGTCCCGCCAGCTGCAGGTACAAACCTTGGGAGCTGAGGGGAGCAGGAGCGAGGCTGGATCCAGTCAGGCCCCCAAGGAATTTGAAAAAGACACATATATTCCTGACCCAGATTCAGGCACTCTCTGGAGAAAAGCAGATGCCAACCGCGCAACCAGCTCCGCTGAGCTGTAACAAAACCTCGCGCGGTGCCAAGCCCGGCAGAGGCTGGGGAACAGCACAGCCCTGACACGATGCTGGAGAACCAGCATTTGCTGTGCAAGGGCGGGTGAAAGAAAGGATTTAGGGGAAATTATTAAACCAGGGTTGATCTTCTCTTCCCCTGCAGCTCGTATGCCAGTGTGGACCCAGACAACACCCACAATAAGAGTGTCAGCACCAGCGAGGACTGGAGGCAGCACCCAAACCAGGCACCCTGGTCCCCTGCACCCCAAATCCCACGGTTTTATCCCACGCCACAGGGAGGCCATCACATCCACCACACCAGGAGCACGTCCCAGGCTGGGGATGTGTTCTGCAGAGGCTGGGTGGCAGCAGGGACAGCTGGTGACCTCTGCACCACCAGCGTGTCCAGAGCCAGCAGAGGCTGGAGGAGACATGGGAAAGGGAGGCTGGGCAGGAGCCCTGGGTGAGGTCACTGGCAAACCTGTGGCCCTTGGCCAAAAGTCAACCAGGGAACCATTGTCACCGCATGCCAAGGTGAGGACGTGGCCTCCAGGAGGAAGAGCCCACAGGACCAGGACAAGCAGGGACTTGCAGCCCCTCATGCCACATAGCTTCCCAGGGTGGCAGCTGGTCCTCTCTCCTGAAGGGAGATGCTGCAGGGAGGGACTAGCAGGGACGAGCTGCTGCAAGGCTCAGTGTTAAAATGGAGGGCTCAGACAGCCCCTTGCTAAAGTGACCTTCAAAGCACCCTGGGAACAGCAACCAAAGGCTGATGCAGCTGCCAGAAAAGTCCTATGACCTTGAGCAGCGACCTTGGCAGCAGCATCCTCGCAGCGGGGGTCACTCATCACCCCGAGCCTGGCTCTGGTCTCCAAGGTGGTTCAGTGGCTTCCCTGGGTGTGCACAGCAGGCTGGGGCACCCCCATACGGGTACAGCATTCCCTTCCCTGGCTGGGACCAACTGCTTGCACAGGGTAGCCCTGTCACCTCCATGCCCATCTACCCTCCATCCGCATCCATCCTCGTCCCCGGTCACCTTTATCCCCTTCCACCCCCATCCACTCTCTATCCCCATCCACCCTCATGCCCACCCACCCTTGGCCCCCATCCATCCTCCATGCCCATCCCACCCCTTCATCCCAAACCACCCTACACCCCCAGGGGAGGAGCAGCCAGACCCTCCAAAAACCATTCCCCTTCCCCCATGGTTATCCATAACCAGCTCCAGAGCTGGAGACTGGGGGTAATTTTCCCCTCTACACTAAGTAGAGTTTTCTAAATGATGGGAAGCGAGAGCCCATTATCCGGCTCCGTCGCCCACCCCCACGGCTCCCTGCAGGGCATGAAATAACCACCTGCCAGCTCCCCAGAGCCCCGCGCCGTGGCAATGAGATCGCAGCTTCCCCTGTCACTATTGTCAGAGCAAAATTTAGATACCTGGTAATGAGGAGGTTTAATATGACAGATGAGAGGTTGACTCATTAAAAAAAAAAGAGTGAGAAGGAGAGGGAGCTGAATTTGGGGTCGGATCCTGCGCTCATAAATCTGGAGGCCATCACAGCCATCCCCACACCGGTGGGGAGTAGGAGCAGCTCTCCACCCCAAACCAGCCCCATAGAGGGGACTTTGCTGGTGTTGAGGCCACATGGAGGAAAGGGAAGGGATGGAGAGAGTGGATGTCGCTACAGTTTTTGAGTCCACCCAGTTCTGCTGCTCACAGAGCTGCCTCCCCCTCTGGGGTGGGGGGTTTGAGCCCAGGATGAGCCTCAGTGCCCAATGGCAGCAATGTCTCACTTTGAGGGGTTTTCTCTGTCAATGAACAGCATGGCAAGGTGCAGACCTGGGGAGTGGGTGCAGCCAAGGCTCCCCACACTCCCAACACCACCCCTATCCCAAGGGTGCACCATGCCCCGGTGCAGCCCAGCAAGGATCCTGCTGCCAGCACCCTCACGGTGGTCACCGTCACCACTATGGTCACCAAGGACATCGATGGCTTGCGAGTCCCAAAACACAACAGGCCAAAGGGGGACAACCACTGCCTTCAGCTCACACACAGGGGGCAGGATCCCACCACTGCGACCCAGTGAGGCTCCCAGGGGCAGCTCAGCAGCATCAGGGCAAAACCCTCCCTGCAGGGAATTTAGGGGCTCTCCATGAAGGGGACAGGATTTCCCCCAGCAGCAGAGGGGACAACTCTCTCCCATGGTGGGTTTTACCCAGGGGAAATTCCATGAGACCTGACTGTTGCTCCGGGCCATCCACGAGAGCAATGGAAATCCACGGGCAGCCCGGCAGAAAGTGAAACTGTCCCAGAGGAAACACTGCTCTTCCCTCCCATGTCAATGGCACGGGGATTGGGGATGTGTCCTCTGCAGCCAGCCTGGAGCATCCTGCTGTCACCGTCCCTTTGCCCAAGAGCAGCGTGGTACAAATCATGGAATCCTAGAATTGTTTGGGTGCGAAGGGACCTTAAAGCTCATGTAGTTCCAAATTCCCTGCCACGGGCAGGAGCATCTTCCACTACACCAGGGTGCTCCAAGCCCCATCCAACCTGACCTTGGACACTTCCAGGGATCCAGGGGCAGCCACAGCTTCTATGGGCAACCTGGGCCAGGGCCTCACCATCCTCACAGCCAAGAGTTTCATCCCAATATCCCATCTAACCCTGCCTTCTGGCAGTAGGAAGCCATTTCCCCTTTTCCTGTCACTCCAGGCCCTTGTCCAGGTCCTTGTTCAAAGTCCCTCTCCAGCTCTCTTGGAGCCCGTTTAGGCACTGGAAGGGGCTTTAAGGTCTCCTCAGAGCCCTCCCTTCTCCAGGTTGAACAGCCCCAGCTCTCTCAGCCTGTCTTCATCTCCATCCCCAGCCCAGCCCCACTTTCAGGGACCCCGTGCCCTGTCCCCAACCAGGAAGGGACACCCCAGAGCAGCTTTGCAGATCCTCCAGTACCCAAAGCCCAGTGCAGGCTCAGTCTGGGAGCCAGGGCTGTTGAGAGGACAGAGGCCCACAGTTGCCACCTCAGAGCTCAGCCCTCTAACACGATCCTCCCTCCCAGTGCGTGACCTCGGCAGCGCTGCTCCCAAAGACTCAGCCCTTTCCCAAGGGCCACCAAGATCTTTCAAACCGGCCTCCCAAAACCACTTCTTTGTTGGTTTTTCACCCTCAAGCACTGGTGAGTAACAGTTGCAATGACCAAAGTCACGAGGTTGCTGATTTTATTTGCATCTAGTGACTGCTGACTGCATCCATGCCCAAGGCAACTGTCGCTTCCGTCGGGTCCAAAGATATGGAGACAGCAGAGAAGCAGATATTGCTCTCCATCAGGGTTTACATCTTGAGCTCCTGGGCAGGAAGCACCAGGTTTCTTGGGGACTGCAGGATCCATGACTCATCTGGAGTGTGGAGGAGCTGGTGAAGAAGCCAGAAGCTTCCCATCACTGGGGAAGGAGACAGTGGTCACCAGCTCCACTTGACCATGAGAAGGATAAGATGCAAAAGAGCTTAATTTGTCTGTGATATGGCAATGCTGATTACTGGGAGGGTGATGCTGCAGCAGAGCTCACCAGAGTCCCTTGGAGTGATAAATGGGAAAGATTGGGCCAACACCACTAGGAATGGGCAAGACCAGGCTTCTGCCTGCATCCCAATGCTGAGATTCAACTATCACAGCTCCGACCTGTCCCTGGCACTTCCAGCCTGGAAACAAACCCACAAAAATTGTCATCCTGGCTATCTGCTTTTTTCAGAGGTGGACATGCCGATCCACCTTTACACATTCCCAAAACCCCACTTTGGTCTGTAGCCACAGGATCACACTCAGAGTGCACTGCCATCCAACACCTGGGAGCTCACCACCAGACAGTGCTATTTCAGTGAATAAAGGAAACAAAGGCCCAAAGCCAGCGCTAGGTTATCTGGGTTCAAGGCCCTGGGCATGAGAAGCTGTCGCTTGGCTCCAAGATCTACAGCCCAAGTGTGAGAGGAGGAGCCACCGATGCCCAGGGGCTGCGGTCCGGCTGCCACCAAACCCAAACTGAACTCACTCTAAGCAAACAGAAGGAACCAGGACAAGATGCTCCATGGCAAAAACGGGTCTAACTTCCTCTTCCCCTGCGCTGCTTTGAAAACGCGGCGTCTCCTGGCACACAAATAACATCAGCCACCACCAGCACTCCTCATCCAGAGCCCAGGCACTGGAGCAACCTGGGGTGCCCAGAGCTGCTGCAGCCAAAGCCAGGGTGGGGAGGAGGGCACAAACCAGATCAGGGCCCCTTGTCCCCAGCACGACCCTTGGCTGCTGGGACCAGGGGATGCCCACTGTGCCCAAAGGCTTTGCTGTCAGCCAGGCCAGGATCCAGCCCCGCTCCCCAGCTCAGACACAGCTTGCACCCACATGTATCCTGAGCTGAATGCCAGTAAGCCGGAGGGGTGAGGATCCGGCTCCGGCTCATCAGGCAGCCGAAATCCTTCAGGACAGCTGGCTCTCAGCTGTTGCTACTCACTCACAGGATGCACATTCTAGGCCCAGGTGCACAAATCCTGTCCTTCTGCTCCCTGGCAGCAGCCAGGCCACCACAGTGAGGCCACGAGGTCTGCCAGCCCCGTGGCCAACAGTGGCAGCCGCAGACAGACCCACCGGGTGATGGTTCCCACTAGAGAGAGACGGATTCATCCAGAGCTCATCCCGGCACACAACCTCCAGGAACAGTGGGGAAAAGCATTCTGTTTTTAAAAGGGAATTTTTTAACCCCAAAGCCTGTGTTTCAGCAAGGAGGATTTAGGTGGGGGGAAGGTCCCCGACAAGTTGAGCCCTTCTCTGCAGCTGCACCAAAAGCCAAGTGCCAGAAGGGTGCTATTTTGACCAGCCTTGTGCTTTGGGGGTGTGGACGCTGCCCATGTGCCCCTCAAGGACATCCCAGCAAACCATGGGGGAAATGGTCAGGAGAGCAATGGGGATGCCCAGCCACTGCTGAAAATGTCAAGATTTGGCACCTTCCAGAAGCACCCAGGTCTGGTACACTCCACAGTCCCACATTGGAGCACCGCTGGTGCACGGCTATGGCTCAGGCCAACAGCTTGGTCATGGGTTCCAGCTGGATTATGAGGGATGGCAGCAAAGCCACTGGGATGCTCCTGCAGCACAGAGGAGATGTATCCCAAGGGCAGAGCCATCATGAGTGCAGGAGTGTCACGGATAAACATCAGCCACAATCCCTCTTGGAAAAGGGTAAATACTAGGAAAAAAACTCAAATAAGGCAGTTTCTTACGCATATATGCAAAGGGGGGGGGAAGAGAAAAAGTGAGGCACAAGTTTGCAGGTAGAAATGAAAATACTTCAGTCAAAAGTTTTGCTGAAGGGTGGGGATGTAAAACTGTGTCAATAAATAATTGCCCTGATGGGTTGTTTGCCCAAAAGAGGAGAAGGAGGAGGAGGTGGAGGAGGAGGAGGAGAAAAGGGCTCTGCAGCCCAGGGCAGTATTGGGGCAGCCACTTGGTTCCAAACCCCTGTAGTAGGTTCCAGGACCCTGTAGTAGCTCCTGCAACAACAGGGACCATCCTGTGACAAGTTCCCCCAAGTCAAGCAGAGGGGAGAACCTGCCTCATCTACCCCCAGTGATGGGTAAAGGGTTGTGTTTAGCCCAAAGTGCAGTTTAGCCTCCAGTCCTGGTTGTGTTCAAGCCATCCATGAGCATCAGAGCCAGGGCAGTGCACACCTGGGAAGGGAAACACTTTTCCCTCCCTCTTGGGAGGGAAACACTAAAAGTACTTCTGAAGAATGCTGACCCCCTTCCTACAGGCTCCACATCTCCATTTTCACAGGCGTGGATAAGCAATTTATCAGTATTATTAACTCTCACCCCAAAGCAGCAACAGCACAAAAACCTCTGAAAAAAAATTGAATAGAGAAAACTTTTTCTAGGATGAACCAAGCCCAGCACTGGTCCCAGCCCTATCACATCCACCCCCACCACCTCCACCTGGGCCAGGTTGGGCTCTAGAGCAAACTAAGCATTTAAGAAATAGTCAAGGGAGGAGAAGGAACTGGAGAGAGCCCCAGTGTGACATTCCTGCCGCCCCTGATGCCCGGTGCGTGGTACCCGGCTCACCTCCGCTGTGGCCGGTGTGAGCTCCCGCCGCACCGGGCATCCAGCCCCGGCCCAGAGGATCCGGCACTGAGCAGGAGGGTATTAAAAACCCCCGGTACCAACCTCAGAGGAACCACAATAAATAATCTCCGAGTTAACACGGCAGCTGCTCCCCACTCGCCTTCCTGTTTGCTTTCGCAGATCCGGGCTGGGACGTCCACTTCCAACTGCCGGCCCCGTCCCGGCGCAGCGGAGCTCCGGCCGCAGCACCCTCCACCCGCACAGTGTCACCCCTGGAACCGTCCCTGCCACCGGGGACCCGTGAGCGCGACCTTCCCAAAGGGATTCATCCCCCGGGACAGGCACCGATCCTGCATCTGAGCCCACGCCTGCTGCCTTTTCCTTCCTTGTCTATGTTTGTTTTGATTTTAAGAGGAGGAAATCCCGGCTCACCCACTCCCCGTCGGTGAGCCTTGTCTCCCCTCCTCCGTGCCTCAGTTTCCCCCCTCTCTCCAGCAGGGGAACCCCCCATCACGCAGACCCCCCCTCTCCTTCCCTGCCCACGCAGCCCTCGATAAAAGCAACGGGTCCTGATTTACGGGCACTTCAGTGCTTTACCACGAACACAAAGGAGAGGGGAAAACAACAAGAGGCAAACTCACATCGAGGATCTGTGTCAGAAGCAACAGGGGGGTCCGGGGCAACCCCCCCTGGCAGAGCAGCGGCGACCGCGGAGGCTGACAATAGATAAGGGTCTAAATTCGGCGCTGGGCTCTGCCCCAGGCTCTGTAAGGCGATCGGGGTGGGGGTGCGCCGGGCTGTTTATTTGGCTCCGAACTCCGCACCGACACTGCAGCGTCACCCGTGTTTAAAAAAGGAAGGAACGAAACGAAGGGGGGGAAAAAATAAAGAAATAAAAAAGGAGAAAAGTGCACGCACACGTTCAACAATAACAACAAAATAAAAAAAATCAAGAGAAAAGGAGCCGGGGGCGGGGGGGTGGGGGGAATAAAAGGAAACCCAGTTGGGCTGGCGAGGTTTAAAGCGACGCCTGCTTTAAAAAAAGAAGTTGCTAATTTTAACTCTCCAGTGGAAAGAGTGAGAGGTACTTACAGGAGACAGGGTGGCTGCGTCCTTCTCCACGGCTGCTGCGCGCTGGCGGCCGGGAGGAAGCACACGGGATGGAGCCGCCGTGCCCGAGCCACCGTCACCGCCGCCGAGGCCACTGGCCGGCCCCCGAGTCCCCTCCAGACCCTGCCCGGGGGGCACCGGGGCGCTCGGCGGCGGCTGAAGGGCAGAGGCAGATGCGGAGGCAGGAGGGGGTGGTGAAGCGTGGGGGGGGAAGGGAGCGGCCAGAGCTTGCCAAAAACAGCGCCCTGGTCTCGCTTCCTCCACCACCCCAAACCCGGGGACGCGGGGACGGTCGCCGTAGGACCCCCGGGGAGGATGAGCCAGCTGCTGGGTTAGATGACATTTCTGCGCAGACATTTCTGACCAAGTTGGCTTTTCCCCAAGGGAAAAGGGCTTTGAAGACATTTTTTTTTTCCCCTGCCAGTGGCAAAATAGCGGATGAGCTCAGAACCCAAAGCGCAGGGCAGAGCCGTGACCAGGAAAGGCCGCCCGGCTCCGCAGGGACTGGAAAGGTGACCTCCAGCAGCTCGGCCACGTTTCAGCTGCCACAAAGGCAGCGGGAACCCACTGCTTTACCAAATCCAGGATCCCACGTCCCAAAGGGGCAAGAAGTGGAGGTTTAGGTTTTGGTGTGCCCACCAGCTGGCTTTTATGAGCTCTCCCCGGAGAGAGAAGGAAGATCCCACCAGATGCAAAGAGCCAAGTGCCAGGCGAGGTGGCACACTTGCACCTCGAGCATGGCTGGAGCCTGGAAGCTGCCAACTCCAGTCTCCACCACCATTAAACCTTCAAGAGAACACAGGCAAGGCCTCAGACAGTGGAGGAGCAGATCTGGTGACCCAAGGGCTCTTCCCAAGCAGCTGGAAATCAGCCTCAGGCTGCAAAATCTCATCAGGAGAGAAGCAAGGCTGGTACAGACCCCGGGGTGTGTGCATGTGGGGACGGACACATGATTTACCGAGCATGGCTGCAGTGAGACGATGCGACTGTCTTCAGGACATAAAAGAGTCAATTCAATTAAGGTCACAGGCCCTAGAAGAGTTTTCTGCTGCAGAACAAGGTTTTCCTGGTGTGCCTCAAACAGGACTGGCCTCAGAAAGACAAAATGCCTATTGATCATGGGCAGCGATGCTGCACGTCCAGGACGCAAGGACGTGGCTTCGCTGGGATTAAATCGCCCGGTGCAGGCCGTGTCACGCTTCCCAGGCTGGGTCGATATTGCTCCTCTAATTGCTTGGCTCCTGTTGCTCGCAGAGAGAAGGGGATGAGTCTCAAAGCAGTCCCTGGAGGTGCTTTTCTAAATCCTCCTCCCTAAGCGCACCACTTGCTGCACTGCTCCTCGGAGTGAGCAGTTCTGCAGTGGCAGAAATCACTAAACTGCTCCTCCCCACCTCAAAACTCTGTGCCGGCACCAGTGGCAGCGAGGGGCTTCATGGGAGGACACTGCCGAACGAAAAACAAGAATTTGTGTGAGCCTAAAAAATAAGGAGCCATTGTCACTGGTCAGGATGGAGCCGGCGGAGCTGAGCATCCTGTCTCCAGCAGCAAACCATGATGTGGGGGAGAACACAGTTACAGAGAGATCCTACCAGCGCCCACCACCATCCGGGCTGGGGGACAGGAACATGCACAGAGCACCAGGACCACAGTACTTGGGACCCAAGGAGGGTCCTGCCCTCACACACACCCCACAGCAGACAGACCCATCACTACAGTGCTCCGTGTAGTCATGCACTGCACTAAAACACGTTTGCAGAGCGAGTGGACCAGAGACGGTCCTGTACCACCCCCTGGAACACTCCCACAACACCGTGCTCGGCCGAGCTGCAGCAGGACAGACCCGGCCAAGCCCTCCAGCCCTGCTCTCCTCCAGCACACCACGGCCCATCTCTGGCACACACCGAGCACCACTGAGATACAGTGAGGCCTGTCTGCTGCACTCACCCCGATCCAGGCTGGGGAGCTGCTCTTGGTTTCTATCAGCAGATGAAGCCCTTGGTGCTGACCTTGCGGAGGAAGCAGCGATGCTGTCCCCATCTCCCAGCATCAGGCCTCTACATAAATTACCTGCCCCTTCTCCGGCACTAAAAAGCCATCACAACCCCACAAAACTGCTCACTAAGCAGCGGCAACAGAACTCCCTCCGTTCAGGAGCTGGGGGCAGATTATTTTTAAAAATCTTTCCTTTTATTGATTTTACTCTCAGGTACAGAAGATGCATTACATGAAACTGTAGAGCCCTCATAAACTGGGCCCACGGTGGTGTCTGTACCACAACCTCACTGCAGACACAGGAGACGCAAACATTTACTGTAAGAGCAATAAACAGGCCAAGAAGGTTGAGAAGGGAAAAAACCTGGACATGATGCCCTCTCCCAGGGGCACCTTATTTCAGAGGAATGCAAGGGACAAAATAACAGCAGGTTTAGCCACATGTCTCCTCCACACAAGGAGAAACCAGGCCAGGAAAACCCTCCTTTGCACGGATACAAAGTGATGCATTGCAAAAAACCCAGAGAGTCCCAGATCACTGCTGGGGCCATGGCTGGGACTCAGCAGAGCTGTGCCAGGCAGAGAAGCGAAGGGGAGCATGGGCACTGGAGAACAGCAGTGACACCCACTGTTGGGTGCCACCTTCCTGCCCTGCTCTGGGGGCTCTGCTGCCCCGTCCCACTCACTGGGACCCCCGTGTGCGGCAGCACGTGACGGGTGCACAGCCAGGCAGGATTCCCTGTGCCCTTGCAGCACCAGGACCTGCTGTTCCTCCTGCCACCAGGGCAGGGCTGCAGGGTCTGGTCAGCACCACTGTGGGATTCTGAGCCCCTGAGCTGCACCCAGCTGGGGTGACCTCTGTGGGGACCCCCTGCTTGCCCCCAGCCTGCAGAAACACAGTCCCTGGCAAGCGAAGCCAAGGGGGAAGGCAGGAGACCAGAGGCTGGGATTTCCACTGTACCTGCTACGCAGCCTCCTGCATCTTCTGCTCCTGCCAAGGATGAGCTGCAGCCACCACTCCTCAATCCAACTGCAAAGACAAAGCGAGCAGCCATCAGTCTTAGGGGATGGAGGCAAAGACAGGGCTCCCCACACACCCCATCTGTCTGGCATGGTGGCCACAGGGGACAGTGAGGGGCTCCCAGTGTCCCCTGTTGAAGTCCTGGCCACAGGTCCCCTCCTTCGCTGCCCTGAACCTGAGCATCACTGCTAAGGCCACACAGGTGGGGTGGGACCTGGCTGGGAGCCTGCAGGGAACCAGGAGCACTGAGGCTATGCATGGAGAGCATCCCAGTGTCCGAGGTGGGGACAGGATACAGGAACTTGTGGGACCGTGAAAGGAAAGGGGGAAAAGGAGTGAGGGAGACATGGGGAAAGTAGCTAAAAAGAGTTCAGGAATGAAACAAATGGTAAACCGAAAGTTATCATTAATGAGGGACACAGTTCAGGCTGGCAGCGTGGCCAGCAGCAAGTCACTCAAGGTTTTAGGTGAACCGGCGATTTCTGGGAAGACCCTCACACACATCCCACAGGGAAAAGCACCAACCTGCGTGCTCAGATACCCTCCTGGAGAGCGAGCACAGCCCACCCGAGGAGAAACTGCCACGGCCCAAGAGGAAATGTGGCTACTGAACTCATCCCACTCGCCACTGGGAGATAGGAGGTGACCCACAGGGCAAAGCCCAGCGGCTTCAGCCAGTCTCATCATTTCATCTACCAGTGGCCGTCACCATCCAACGTGGGACAGCCCCTGCCCTGTGCAGAGCCCATCCTCAGGGCACAATCCTGCAAGAGGAGCATTGCTGAACAAAAGGGAAACCAAGGCATGGAGGCCAACACCCGCTTTCCGAACACACCATCAGCTCCCGAGCTGCAACCTCACCCCCAGTGCCTGCAACAGAGCGAGGAATTGTGCTCGGCTTTCCGGCGTCCTCATCCTCCGCTCCAACCACAAAACCAGCCTTCCTCCCCCGGCTGCCTCCCCTCCCACGGCCAGCTCATTTCCTGGCATTACAAAATTCAGCCTGAACAAAGCCCGAGTGAGGAGCGTGTGGCTCCAGTCGGGGCTGCACCTACCCCTCGCTCCCAAGGAGCCGAGCAGAGGGGATACCCCAAAACAGCCGAGGTGCAAGCAGCTTTCCAGCCTCCAACATCATGCCACATCATCTGGGGTCCTCCAGATGGACTAGTCGCAAGGTTTCTCTCATCAGGACAAACAGATGAGTCTGACTGTCACCTCCACAATGGGGGAGTAGTGGGCACAATGATGTGGGGCTCCTGCCCCATTTGCACCTGTCAATGCCCAGACCAACCTGTTGAGCTGCCCAGAACCACCTCTTTATTTCCCTGAATAAAACAGAGCATTCTACAGAATGACCGACCACGTGGGGACAAGGGGACCCACAGAAGAAGCTCCACCTTGCGAATGCCACACTCCCAGCCAGGATGAGGGAAGCTGGTGTTTATTGCAAAGGGACTCTCGACAAGCCTCTGAGCTCCCCCTCGGTGTCCAAGCAGCTCTTGTTGGTCTCAGCAGTGCCTTGCAGGGCTGGTGGCAGAGCCACACGGGGACCAGGGACCACGGGCTAGGCTGGGTGGAGGATGTGGCTGAGGTTTGCCCCAGGCTGGCTCTGCTCTGCGCAGCTGAACCCCCCCTGCCTCGGGGGGCTCAAGGCCAGCTCTGCCACCTCACTGGGGTGCAATGGGGGACACTTGGCCAAGCAAGACCTCATATATCTGTACACAGAGTTGTTCCTCTCCGTGGGGGACGCCGGTAGACAAGCCATGAGGGTGTGTTTCCGTGGGCTCCAGGATCCCCAGAGTGCCACGGGACAGCTGGTACAGCCACGCGGTCACTGCTCACACAGACCCTCGCACCGACAGAACTGCCCATGGTTGGTTGTTGGCAGCAGCCACATCCTCAGCTCCCAGAGCCCACCAGGCTGTCAGGACAACAACTGTCAGACAACACCCAATTCCACGCAGCCTTTGGCCCTGTCACAGTCCCCAGATCATGACAACTAATGGCAGTGCCTCTGCCGACCACTCGGGCAAGGCAAGGTGAGAAACTCCAGAGGGACCAGGATCAGTCTCAGGGTGTTTAGCCCACAGTGCAGGGTCACACCCCAGTGTCACCCAAGACAGGGATGAACAGCATGCATGGGGTGACAGTCTGGAGCCCTCAGTGCACACAGACACCAGCTCAAAGGCTCGACCCTCTCCAGCCCCACAGCTCCAGGGCTGCTTCACACCCCGGCCAAGCTGCAGAAGCCACTGCTCTTTGGACCCAGTGGTACATCCAGCACCAGTAAACCCCATTTTTGCAGCATTTTTTGCTGCAAAGGATCAAAGCCCCCACTTGCCAGCACTGCCATCTCCCCATGTCTGTCCATGCACATCCTGTGCCCCGGTGGATGACCATCCCAGCACTGCTCCCAGAAACTCTGGATTCTGGAGTATTTTGAAAGGTCACCGTCTCACCGCTGCAGCTCTGTGAGACCAGCTCCCAGCGAGGGGCTGGGGCTGGGCCGGGCTGGGCCACCAGCAGCCCCCATGGCCCCCACACAGCCCACAGCTCTCACCCCTGTCACACATCTGCCTTTGAAGCCTTCTTGTTATAAACAAAGAAATGCTGCCCAGGAAAGGGGAAAAGTATCGTGTTTTCAAAATGTTCTGTTATTTCATAAGCTGAGGGGAAAAAAATCACGTAGGGGAGGGATGGAGGCGGCAAAAGCAAGTGAATTCCCCTTTCTGAGTGAAAAGAGGAGGGGAGGAAAAAGGGGAAAGAGGAGACAATCTTTATGTCCAGTTTTGGGGCAGAAATGCTGAGCAGGCAATAACATTGTTCCTGTTTGAAAACCAAAGCTTCGGTTTCGCCAAGCAACAAACCAAAACTCCTCAGGGCAGGGGGGACCTCCTGGGACCCCCGTTTTTAACTGATGCAGTAGGGCTGGCACAACCTGCCATGCAAAGCCAGTGGATGCTGGGAGCTGCTCCAGCCTGCCCAGAAGGATCCCAGAGGATGTGCAGGGATGGCTTCCGGAGACTTCCCTGGATATTTGCTCAGCTGATGCTCAGCAGCCCCCAAGCCACAGCCAGTCTTCACTAATACCCCCAAACACAGGCATATTCCCATATATATAATGCCACCAAAATATATGCATATTCCCTTATATACAACCCTCCCAAAATATACATACTCCCATATATATAACCCCCCAAATATATGTATTCCCATTTGTATATATAACCCTCCAAATATATACATTCCCACATATATAAGCCCCTCTCAAATATACATATTCTCCTATATATAACCCCCCCAAATATATATTTATTCTCATATATATAAACCCCCAATATATACAAGTTCTGTGTACATCATATATACATGTAATACCCCCAAATAAACAATCCATGGCCACTGCCATGGCAGGAAAGCCAAGAGGAGATGGATGGGCAGAAAAACCAGCCCTGGAGCCAAAGGGGCCAAGAGGGAGGCGCAGATTGCGGAAGGGAAGAGCAGCGACCGCAATCTCTCCTTCCTCTTTTTTCATGCTTCCTTTAGCAATGGGGTCAGGGCTGCAAACATTTGGATGCCAAACCTGAACTTCCCCACCCTGGGCTCCCAATTCAGCTCGCCGCTCCTCTGCCAGGAGTCCATGGACGTCCACCCCAAATCAGGGAGATCCCAGATCCCAGTTCCCAGGCTGTGCCAGATTGGTTTTGGGAGGATCCCAGCAACAGCAAGGAGCAGACAAAAAATAAAAAAAAAGAACTTTCTCCATGTTTCTCCAATTTTCTCCATTTCTCCAGCCCATGAAACTAAAGCATCTCAGCCATGGCCTGGCCTTTGGTTTGCACCAGCCACTGGGAATATCCCCAGGGCTTAATTAGATCTGATGAGTCTTTTACAGTTGGGTTTCCTCTGGCTTGACATCAAGAGGTGGGAAGGGACAAACTGGGAGAGATCCCACTCTGGGCAGGACAGGCTGGTGGTTAAATGCAGCGGGGAACCGCGGCTCCATCACAGCAGCACAGCACAGGGGGCTGTGGAAAGGGGGACAGGAGGGCAGCGTGTCAAGCCAGGAGGGAGAAACCCACCTCCAGTGGCATGGGATGCTCGGCTGCCTGGCATGACAGCACGGGGTGAGCAACGGCCCAAGAGTGATGGCACAAGCCAGCTGTGCTGAGGGCACATTCACACCACCCAGAATGCAACCACCACCACTGGAGCTCCTCCAAACCTGCACAGGGATGAGGTGAAGGTGTCCCCAGCTCGAGGCAGGGTGGGAATCGTGGAGGGGCATTTCCCTGCTCCTCCAGGTAACCTTGCAGAGGCTTTGCCCCACAGAGTCCCAGCACGGGCTCCCTGCCCAAATCGAGTCCCTGGATTTGGGCAGGGGAGCTGGGCGGCCGCTCTGTCCCCGCTGAGTTGCGCTCCAGGGAAGGTCACAGGGGCCGAGCGCGGCACAGCTGTCGCTGCAGGTGTTGCGACAGCGGCTGCTGGCCCTGCCAGGACCTGGGGGACACGAGGGGGTGTCGGCGGGGGGGCGGCGACCATGTGCAACCGTTGGAGCCACCGAGTTTCGCTCTCGCTGGCTGAGTTCCCCTTGGGCAGCAGAGATGCAGAACTGAAACCTCCAGCTGTATTGGACGCGGGGGCGGCCGGAGGTGCAGGAGGGTTGGGGACTGGCACGGCTTTCGGAGCACGGCCATACACCGTCACACTGGTGACCAAGGGGTGCTGGAGGGACCAGGGGAAGCAGAAGATGACAGACAGACAGGAGTCTCCTCTGGCTCACAGCACCCACCCTGCTTCTGCCCTCTCTGCACAGCTGGGCCACCCATCTCCTTGCGCTCAGCACATCTGACGGGAGCAGAAGTACCCTGGGGCATGTGGGTGCCCACACCTGGGTTGGCACGTCTCCACTCCACAAGCCTGGCAGGACGCCCCTGCACATTGGGCAGAAGCTGGTCAGCAGGACCACAGCTGCCCACACGGGGTGGTCTCACCGCCAGCAGCACCACCTGAGCCTTCCAGCACAGGGAAACTGAGGCACGGAGAGGGGAAGGTAACAGCAGAGCTTGACACACAAGCGTCCCCCAGCCCAACCCCCAGTTACCTCCCCCTGAGCAATCCCCTTGACTCCCTCCTTGTCTCATCCTGCTCACCCACCAGGACCAGGAAGACCCCAAAACCAACTCCAAAACAGCCAAGGACATCACCAGGACTCCCATGAGAGCACAGGGATGCCAACATGTGGGTATCCCATATGCCAAGCACCCAGTGCTTGCCCTTGCCCTGGTGACAGTGACAATGCTTCAGACCACATTGCCACCTGCTGGCACCAGCCCTGGGGCCCAAGGGCACCAGCACCTTCCCCGAGGGAGGCAGCAACTCTGTGCTGGGCACCGGGTCCAGGTTCAGGTCCAGGTCTGCGTCCAACTGGCTGCTGCCACATTTGATCAGAGCAGCCACTGCTCACTTTCCTGAACTAATTTTATCCAATTATCTAATTTAACTTCATGGCAGCCTGGATGGTGCATGTGCAAAACCTTCCCGGGGGTGCCAAGAGGGGCTGCAGGTGCCTCTACCGTGCTCAAAGCCTTCCGTACTTGCCAGGGCACCATGTGAAAGGCCCCGGTGCTGTTCCAGGGATGCAGGAGATTTCACAGCAGTATTGACAGCCACTCCGGATTTCTAATTCCAGCTCCTGTTGGCATTTCCAGGCAGAGGTAAAGCAGAGACAGCACCATCAGATGTTTTGCCCCCCAGACTCCTCCAAGCCTTCCTGACTCCCCACTAACCCCTCCTGTCCTCTGCTGCTTCTCCCCAGAGGCCACGGATCCAATTCTCACTCATCTGTCAGGCCAAGCTCTCCCTTCTGTCTCATGGGGGGACGGATCCTCTGTCAGTGCTCTGCAGCCGCTTTACATCAGTGTAAACCCCACACAAGGCACGGGGGGGATGCAAATCCCACCTGCACAAACACACAGGTAAAACAGCAACTCATCACTGATGCTCCACAACCGGACCAACACAACCGCCCACGGATGGCACGAGTGGAGCCGGAGGAAAATCAACGCTGAGTTTGGTTCTTCAACACACGCATAGAGAGCCTCCACTGCCCCCGGAGGGAGGCAGGTCCAAGGGGGTCCTGGCAGGAGCAAGGACCAGGCAGAAGATGCTGGAAGGAACCCCATCCATGACCCCGTCCCGGTGCGCCAGGCACGCATCGGCACCAGCCTGGCCACCACCATGGCCTCACGTCAGGCAGGGCTCGCGTGTTTGCAGCGCTGACGTGGATCCATGTGAACGGCTCATGGAAGGCAACAGGAGCTGCTGTGTGTGTGCCCAGTACGGGTGAAGTACACGGGGTCACGGCAAACGGGTGCCAGCTCCCCTCACCGCCTCTTCGGGAAATACCCCCCGTGGGCAGGCACCCAAGGACCCCAAGGGAGTTCACCCAGGTGGATGGAGCACTTGTCCCCTCCCAGAACATGGGAACCCGACCGCTCTGGGTGTCCCTGCACCCGCCAGCATCGAGACCAGCTCAGCCCCAGCCCCGGCTCTGGCTCAGTGAGGCAGGTCCAAACTCCAGGGCCACTGGATGAGGTGTGGCGCTGGAGCCGGGCAGGAGGGAGGATGGGAGACAACCGTCATCACTAAGAGCAAAGCCCTGACCCCTCATGGCCCTGCTCTGCTGTCACCTGAGTCAGCAGCCACCAGCCCCGGGACATTCTTCATCGCCACAGAAACCCCGGGCAGCTCAGGCTGCCACCGGCCACTGGGCCCGGCCTCTCCCCATGGAAACCAAACAAACACCATCACCACGTCCAGAACCTCCAGCCCATCCATCTCCCTGCTCTGACAGATGGTGGCAGGTCCTAAGTCACCTCTCGGCTGCGATTGGGTGATGTGCTGGGGTGGCACAGAGCTTTCCCAGGGCGGACTAACCCTGTGCCAACACCATTGCAAAGGCAGAGGGAGGAGGTGGGCACGCACAAGGAAGGGGGATAAGGCAAATCTCCCCCTGCCCCTCACTGCTGTCCCCCACCCTGGGAATGGGGACAGATCCCAACCCAGCTCTGTGGTCCTTGTTGGAAGCCGAGAGCTTTTTTTAAACCTGCTTGTAAGGCGACTCGCAAACAAGAAAGAAAAGGGAGCTCCTTGTGCGGAGGGGATGTGGCTCCGTGGTCAAACGCCGGCGCCTGGGAGACTCACACTTAATTCTGGGTTGTGCTACAGCCCTTCTGGTGTGCCCTGAGCAGACTCGGCCGCAGCCAGGGCTGCTGCCACCTTCCAGGCCACAGCACCCTTCAACAACACCTCCTGGCCTCGCTCCAGCACCCAGCCCACCAGTGCCAGCCATGGACCTCAGCACCCACCAGATACAACCTCTGAGGGGGGCTGGAAAACCACCTGGCACAGGTGTGACCTGAGCCAGAGCCGGGGCTGCTCAGCCCTGGGAAGCATAAAGGGGGTTCATTCCCGAGCCGATGTGCACACCCTGACCCCTCGTGCAAACTCTTTGAGTCCAGCAGCTGAGCACGGCTCCTCACCAGCTGCTAAGCGGGGGTTGCATCCAGAAAAGTGGGAGTCACATCCTGATGGAGTGAGACTCTGCCCCCCAGCCGCCTCCAAAAACCCAGCAGGGGAAAACTCCAAGCCAGAGACTAAAAATCATCCTTGGGGTTACCCAAATCTCCTGGTTCAAGCCCCAGACCCCCTCGTATCCTCAGTGAATCTCTGTGGAGTGGGCACCTACTCCTCAAACTTCAGATCCACTATTTTTTTATTAAAAAAGAAAGAAAAGAAAAAAAAAGATTAAAATATTTCTCCCCAGTGAGGTGCAGAGAAACACTTGCACATTCGATGCCATCGTCAGCAACTCCTACACTGCCCCCCACGTACACCACTGCGAGGGGGGAGCAGAAGAGGGTGTATAGGCACCTACAGTGACAAAAGAAGATTTCTGTGTAATTTGGTTAATCAGTCAACTGAACAGCACGAATCCATAGGAAACTGCCCTGTGCTCCCCAAACGACTCAGTCGCCTGTGGGGCAACAAAGCATCCGTGGCCGGTACAAACATCACCTGCCTCTAATGGATCTACACCAATGACCCTTGCAAAAATCCCAAATCCCAAATGCAATCCCCAGTTTGAACACGCTGACACCAGCAAATGCAAAAAAAAAAAAAAAAAGTTTATCAAGTCTTGCAATCCCCAGAAAAACTCTTGGTGCTGCCAAAGGGGACCCTGCAGTGGCCTCACAGACCTCAGCATCCTCAGTGCTTCTTCCCCTCGGAACCCCTCAGTCCTGTCAGCTAAAGCAAAAATCAGAGTGCTTGGATGTGAAAGGGATGTAAAAGCTCCTCGCTGGCCCAGGAGCCAATTACAACAAACGGAAAGTGTTTTGCTTTTTAATCTCGTGATTTTTTAGCTAATCTCTCCTTTGGAAAGGGACGATCAGCTCAGCAGTGAGATGCTGCTGGGGAGATACAGCACGTGCAGAGTCCCAGCTGGGATGGCAACTCAAGCCCTCGCTCTCCATTTCTGTCCTTTTTGGGTGGATTTATCCTGGCTTTTTCTCAGAATGACAGTAGAGAGGCAGAGAAACAATAGCAGAGCTTTGGGAAACTTCTGAACAGGGGATTTTGCTGTGTTTTTGTCTACATTTCCTGAAAAGGGGAGTTTTCTCTTTTCAAAATATTCTTTTCACTTTGAGTTTTTCACTGGTTTGCACAGGAGGGTTCATAGGCAGGAAAACCCTCCCCAGCCCCTGCAGACCTCTCTGCTCCCATGGGCTTTGCCCCTTCTTGGGAAAAAAGCTGAGTCCTATTCGTCATGTGCCCAGAGGTCATGGAATCGCAGAATTATAGAATCATTTCAGTTGGAAGAGACCTTTAAGGTCATCAAGATGATGCTTTTCCTGCTGCAAAGGGAGTCCTGCTCCCAGGAAATTCATAAAAATGGGAAGTTTTAAAAGTGGAAAGAACCACAAACACCCAAGAATGGGTTTGTTTCCTTCTCCAGCCTAGGGCAAGACCTTGACAGGATCCAGCAGAAGGGGAAAACCAGACCCAGCAGTCCAGAAGAAGACAGAGGTCTCCTCACCCCCCGCCACCGGGGCAGTGTCCAGCAGCACACCAGAGTCAGGAGCTGGCTGGAACCTCTTCACCAACCCAGACAGACTCATCCATTCCCCCAAACACGTGGAGAACCAGAGCAGGGAGGAGGCCATCAGATGCCATCCCCAGAGCCCATAAGTTACAGCAGGGAACAGAGTTGCATTTGCCCTATTTCTTATCTGCTTGGAAATTGCACCGCTTTCCCAGCTGCAAAGGCAGCTCTGTTCCCAAGAATTTCAGCAAAGCCATGACCTCTTTCCAGGATCGTACAGTATATGGTGGCGGGGAGCCAGGGCTAATTATAGGCACAGGAAAAGGGGAGAGAGGGTTTGGAAAAGCTCTACCTTCCCAGCAGCAGGGAGTGGGGCGTCACAGCCCCAGCCAAGCCCACGGCAGGAGCACCCCAAAGGGCTGCGAAACCCAGGGAAGGAGAAAGAAGGCCAGGGATAGGTGCTCCTGGGCATCACTATCCCTCTTTTCTGGAGGATAAAAGCCAACATAAATGTCAGCTCACAACACTCCCCAATTCCTATGTGCTCTGGTGTAGAAGAGAAGCCCCTCAAGGGGAGTGGGACCAACGCTGCCCCGGCACAGGACAAGTGCCAGCACAGCACTGCCCCAGCTGCCAGAATAAACATGGCAAGAAGCAGTGTTGCTCAATGCTATGTCGGGAATCTGAGTTTGGGTTCCCTATGGAGACCCCATCTCCTATAGATGAGCGATGCCACAAGCCCCTACCATGCCCTCATGCCCTGGCACTGCCCAAAAGCTCAACCCGCAGAGATGCTCCCCAACCTGGAGGCAAATAAATGTGCATCAATTTAAATGCCAGCCAAGGCTCTCAGGCAAAACCACGCACAGGCTTAGAGCCAAGTTCATTGTCGCTTGCTGGGCAATGTCACAGGAGCCACCTCCCTCCCCCTACTCACCACAGGAGTGGACAAGGACACGGAGACACACATGCCCACGAGACCTTCCAGCACAGAGGAGGCTGGGCAGGAAAGCACAAAACAGGCAGCAACTCATTTAGCCACCACTCTCCTCTTCAGAGCCACGTTGCTGCACAAAACAAAACCCAGGTAAGGTAAAAATCCCACCTATTATTTTCTTGAGGGAGGAAAAAGAAAAGCCAGGAACTCTCTCGCTTGCCGCAATGGTTTTCATTTTCCACCAAATCAAATCGAGTCTCGACTCCGGCTGCTGGCAGATCCCCTCCCTGCCTGCTCACTGCCGTGTGTGCCTGCGCATGTGGGAATGTGTGGGTGTGCGGGTTTTGTTTTGCTTTCTGCACAGGCTCTGCAGACCATCTCCTGCTCTCGCCGATCGCAGCCTGCGAGGCTCAGCCCTGCTCTATTATCCGGCAGGATGGACTTCCCATTTCTCCAGCTTTAGCCTCATGCGAGGCTGCTCTCCTCCTTCAAAAACTTCCAGAAACATGGCTTGCAGGTATCCCAGCCCCCTGGGTGCTGCAGAGCTGTTGCCATTGCCAGTCGCCCCACGAAGGTCTAGGGGGGTGTCAGGGCTGGGTGCTGTGGAGGGGGAGCATGGCTGTGCCAGGCCAGGACGGGGGAGCCGGCGGGATGGAGCAGGGAACCAGCTCAGCCTCCCAGCGGGAAAGCAGCCGCTCGCTAAGGGAAGGAATCTGCCTGTGCACACTGGGGCCAAACGATGCCCTTTTTTAAGGCTCCAGTGGCAGTGGGAAGGGAGTTCAGCATGTGCTGAGCTCACCTGGCTCCTGGCGAGCCCCTCGGGGTCACCTCCCACCAGCTCTCCACATAACCCCAGCTGAAACCTCACCCTTGGCACCTGGCCCCGCCGCAGTGGGGGCTCCCAGAAACTCTCCCAAGGCCAACCAAGCCTTGGTGCAAACAAACCTAGCACTTTTTAATGTGACACCCCCATCCCCAGCTCCGACACCCCAGATGGGCACGTCCAGGGATGGAGGGGAAGATGAACAGAAATGGCATCCCCACAGTCCACAGCAAAGACCCTGAGACTGCCGGCGCCTGGTGCCTGCCCAGCACCCACTCCTCTGCAGCAGTGGGACAGAGGGACAGGACCCATCCCCACGGGCAGAGCCCACTTCGCCCAGCTCTGCCAGCACATCCCAGCAGAGCACGTGGCCATGGCAGGGCTGACACAGTCCCTTCCCACTCGGCTCTGCAGGCGCCGCCGCACACGGCTCAGCCCTAACGGGATAACAAGCTCACAATGAGATCCTAATGAAGGATTAGCGAAATACAGTTTAAAGAGATTAAAGCTGGGTGCAGCACTGAAACTTTCTTATTTATTTAATTTTTTTTTCCTGAGAGCCCGGCAGAGGTGAGACCCAGATTACAGCCAACACGGACAGAGCTGGCATTCACTGCCAGCTCCAGCAACTTGGGATGGTTTTTCCATTGCATTCATGCAAAGAGGGGCTGGGGCTGCAAAAAGTATGGAGGAACACACAAAAAATGGCTAAAATGGTTCGTGGCGCCTGCAAGCCCTGCCCGAGGCACTTCACAGTGAGCCAGAGGCTTTCTTCATCTCTCCCTTCCCACACCAGTCCCTTCCCATCTGCATCCCAGCTGCGCGATGCTCTCGGTCCTGTTCATAATGACTGTTGATGTTATCCGCCGGAGCCAGAGCCTTCCAAGGAGCCCCAGGGAAGCAGGTACTCAACTCTCATTCAGGGAAAGTTATTAATAGTAATTTCTTGGCTCTACACAAACAGAGCAAGAAGTCAGCCCTGGCCTCGGAGAGCTCGGCGTGACTGCCAGCCCCACGCGCTCCGAAAGGTCAGGAGTCTGGTTCGCCCCCAAATCAAAGGAGAATGTTTAAAATAGAAAGCAACACATCTGGGGTTGCTTTTTGGATTGTTTTGGCCACTCGTATTGTCTTCTGCAACCACCAACACCACAAATTTTCTCCTCCCAAGAAAGGGCAATGAGACTGTCACCCTATCACAGGAATTCAGGAGTGGGAATTCACTAAACCAAAAGTGGTAACGCCCCAGCAGAGAAAGGAATGGGAGGGCAAGGCTGGCACTTGGGAATGGGCTTATCTCACAGGCAGTGGGGCAACCGCTCAAAGCCCACCCCTCATTTCAGCCAAGTCCTCAAAAGCCACGCGACGAGAGGGAGGTGGGGAGCTGAGAAACATCCCTGTTGAGAAACTACAAAACAAATCAAATGAAGATGTTTGGAGCAGATCCAGATGTTTATTAGTGACGCACATGGAGGTATAAATAATTATCCGGTAGGAATTTTGTTCACAGGCAGCTCTCCCTTATCTAATCAGATCTCAGTGCGACATGGCCCTGGCCTCCCCCTGCTTAAAAAGTCTTGAGAAAACCAAATGCAACATTAGAAAAACCCTCACTAGGGGCACCAATTTAATCCCATTAATCACTGGACACTGGGAGCAGAGCTGCCAGCACTCAGATCTCATACAGGCACAGCTCAAGGGAGGATTTTTTCCCCCAGTGGAGCGCTGGAGGGGGGGCAGATCCTGCGCGAAGGTGCAGAGCGGAGCCAGGAGCCGAACCCTCGCACCCTGCCCTGTGCCCGGCACAAGGCACAGGTAAAGTGGCCCATGTGGGAACAGAAGGCGCCACGGCATCAGCCGAGCTCCTCCACACCAGCACAAGGAGCTCGCCAGGCTCTCGTCTGTAAGAAACCAACTGCTTAAAATACACTGGCCAACAAACCCCTCCCTTGTCCGGCTGCGTGGTACTGACCAGCCACTCCAGCACTCGGACACTGCAATTACCTAAAAATAAACGGACCACAAACCTCAAGAGGTCGAATGGCTGAGGGGGATGAGGATGACGGGGAAGGTGCCCCAGCAGCACGGGGGTACCGGCAGCTGCCAGTGGCTGTTGTGACACCACCAGGAAGTCCAAGCCGAAGGGTTCACATGTGACCAAAAAATAGGTAGAAAAAAGGCTTTAACATCTCAGAAAACCCACCTGAGCTGATTTTTCCTGGCCCTTAGCATCACCTAACCCGTGGGAGGTGCCAGCCCACGGAGACAAACTCCAACCCTCCGCGCCAGCAGCCCTCGCCCCGCCAACCCCCCCCGCCAGCATCTCCAGTGGTTTTCCAAAAATTCAACCAACCCAACCCACCGTAGGCGAGGCTGCAGAGGGTTTCACAGAGGCCAGAGAGGAGCAGTGTTGGAAACTTACTGTAGGAAATTGGCCGCTCGGCTCCAGCTCCTTGTCCCTACTGGTGGGAAAGTCTATAAATCTCTAATAAAGAAAAAAAAATCCCCTCCCATTTTATTCCTTCTCTCTCCCCCCAACTCCACTCCAAAGGATTGCGAAACAGAGAGGGCAGCCGGGGCTTGGATCTGCAGCATTTCTGAGTTCCTACAGAGTCTGGGCTCTCTGCCACCAGCAACAGCGGCTCTGGGGGTGTGGAAAAAGGGAGGAAAAAAATAAAAAGAAGAAGAGGAGAAAAAAAATTGTATATAAAAAAAAGTCCTGTTTATTTTGGGGGATGAGAGAGAAAACTTGCACTGCACAAAGCGGGGTGGAGGGGGAGCAAGGCTCTGGCACTCCTGCAGGCACCGCACACTTGGGAATCAAAAAGACTTTGGGTTAAAATGCCTGGATTTTGGGTGGGAATACTGAGTTTGCAGAGGATGCTCTTTCCCAGGGTGTACACGGGTGATGAGTGATCTCATACAGAGGGAGGGAAGCACCTCCTGGGGTAGCTGGACCCCCCGGGGGCACCCATGGGTGCCAGCGGCAGCTCTGCCCTGCCCTGACGCGGCCCCGGGCGCTGTGAGGGGAATTACTGAAGACAGGCTGGAAGAAAAGTCTGCTCCAGCCGTGACCCAGATTCCCCTCCAGCCTGATCCCTCACTGAAGTCATAATCCTTGGAGGGCTTCTGGTCCTTTTTTTTTTTTTTAAAATACATCCCTGCTCGTTGCCATGGTGACGAGGGGGATGCTATAATTTCAGCATTATAGACTTCAGCACAAGAACAGGAGGGAGAAGGTGGTGGAAATATGGACGAGCTGCACTGGTAACACATTTAGGGAAAAAGAATTAAAAAAAAAAAAAGAAAGAACCAAGGCAGCACCTTGGCTTGAGTAGCAGAGGTTGGAGGAGCAGGGCTGTGTTGCAGCTGGAGGGATTCAGGGAATCATGGAATGGTTTGGGTTGGAAGGTACCATAAAGCCCATCTCACTCCACCCCCCTGCCATGGACAGATACACCTTCCACTAGACCAGGTTGCTCCAAGCTCTGTCCAACACTTGAACACTTCCAGGGATCCAGGGGCAGCCACAGCTTCTCTGAGCAACCTGGACCAGGGCCTCACCACCCTCACAGCCAAGAATTCCGTCCCAATATCCCATCTAACCCTGCCTTCTGGCAGTGGGAAGCCGTCCCCCCTTGTCCTGTCACTCTAGACCCTTGTCCAAAGTCCCTCTCCAGCTCTCTTGGAGCCCGTTTAGGCACTGGAAAAGGTTCCAAGGTCTCCCTGGAGCCTTCTCTTCCCTGGAATGTGGATTTGCTCCTGTCCCCGGGCCAGAGTACCCACTTTGGGGCACTGTTTGGGCAGCAGCTTCCCTGGGCATGGATGCTACAGACCCTGCAGGGCTTTGGGAGATGCAGCAGACCTTGTGGAACTCGAGGCAAACCCGTGGAGGAACAACCTATTTTGGGGTGGCTTTAGCCTTGCCCACCATGGCTCAGCACTTGGATGGGGCCAAAACCAACCTACTTTGCAAAGAAGCAGCTCCAAAAGAGCTGCCCTCCCATTTTTACCTTTATTCCCCACCACCTTTCCTTTCTGCCCTGCTCTGCCCATGGCAGGTCCCAGTGGCATCCCATCAGCAGCAGGATGTGGGAGATCCTGAGTTCCTGTCCAGCTCTCAATTAGAAAAAAACCCACCACTGCCCTGTGTTTTTGCAAGGTCATGAGACACCTCTGGGTGCTCTTAGTGTCACACTATCATGGTTCAGCCCCAAAGAGCCCCTGGGCTGATGTCAATGAGTTTTCAGGCTCGTAGGTGACCTGTGACTCCATTGGAGGTTTGGACTGTTAACCCAAGGGCTTCAGCCCCCCCAAATCCCAGCAGCCTCAAGCTCTCCTACGGCACAGAAACAGCAAAATTGCATGAGCAGAAGCTAAACCAGTTTTAGCCACGTTTCCATCCTCCTCGCACCCCTTCTCGCCCCATCGTCAGGCACTGAACCGGCACCCGCCGTGACGAAAAATTTCCGAAAGACACACAAATAAAAATAAGATTGCACACAAACACTTCTGCCCAAACCCAGCCTAACGGCCTGTGACCCCCCCATCACGAGGGAGACAGGCTGCTAGGGGCTCACAGGGTCCCAAAGGAAGTCAGAGAGCCCCAGGGAACGCCAGGCCCACACCACGCTCGCCCACGCGCGAGCAGGGAGGTGAGAAAAAGGCTCCGGTCCGGTGCGCGGCACCCGGCACAGCGTCCGGCACTGATCCGGCCGTGCAGCCTGCACCCCTCAGCCTGGCTCTGAGGGGCGGGAGAAGGACCCCAACAGCAAAACCCAGGTGGCCAGCACCAGGGGGAATGGAGACATCACCATCAGTCCTGCACTGGAGCCACAGTGCCTGGGAACAGCTCAGTGGGGGTCCTCAGAGGGCGATGTTATGCTGGGGCAAAAGGGTCTCCTGAGTTCTAAATGCTTAAAAAAACCCCACAGCACATCATTGCAAAAGTAGGAAATCCAGGCATGGGGCAGTGAGTGCCAAGGACCCCCCATCAGGGCTTGCAATGCTCCTCGCTGCAAAAAAATCTTGTATAACTCCAGGCGGAAAAACAGAGAGAGCGTTTTGTTTCCATGCCCAAAGCAAAGCCAAACCCCCAAACCACCACCTTCAGCATCCGACCTGTCAGCCCTTGGGCCATCAGGGTGCTTTCAGCAGTGCCCCAAGCTCCAGATTTAGCCTCAAAGGTATTTATCTCTGTGAAGCTAAAACCAAAGATGCATTTGCATAACAAAAAGACCCCGATGCTTGGTGGGGACAGGGCATGCAAAGCAGCCTCCCTCACCAAGCAAAGGCGCTCAAGGTCACCCCAGCTGATGCTGCTGTGGTCGGTTCTCTTCCCTGGAAAGGACAAGGCAAGAACATCTTCCCTTATGGGAAGCATCTTCCCGACCTTCCCGCTTCCACTTTGTCCAGGCGGAGCAACCCTCTCTGGTGCAAAGCCAGGTGTGAAGTCTTCCTCACTAACACACACACACGTCTGGTCTTAAAGCTCAAAGACCTGAGGGCAACTAACAGGTTTTTTCCAAACTCTCTCGATTTGCGAGGAGACCTGGGCTCACCATTTCCTCTCCTGGGTGCCAGTGGCCAGAGCAAGGACGGGCAGCTTCGTCCCCTCAGGAGCAGCGTCTGAAGGGGAGCAGGGCAGTGAGGAACCCAGCCCTTGGCCTTTCCCCAGCAGCAGTCCCTTGGAGGAGGGAGAGTTTGGCCCGAATGCAGCTCCCAAAACACCTGGGGACCCCAGGAGCAACCAGGAACTCACCCCACCAGGACCCCCCACCCCTCCTGTGGGAGCAGGCCGAAGGCACGGAGCCGTGCTCAGCCCTCTGACACACCAGGTCAGCACCCACTGCCCACGCCGTGCCCACGGCTCAACCCGGCACCTGTGTCATTGTTTTGGGACAAAGTCCCTTCAGCAACTGGCGCCACCCAACTCATCTCCTCCTTATCTTGCACTGGCGCACGCTGCTGTGGTACACGCCGACCAAACCCCCTCCTGCCCACCATCCTCACAGCCCACTCAAAGCTCAACCGTTCCAAAAACCCAGGAGGTCACACCAAACCCCAAAAACCACCGCTGTGCCCCAGGCTGCCCCAAGAGCCAGATGTTCGCCTCTCCCCCCACAAGGAAACGCCAGCTCTGGGGAGAGGATTGATGGAGGAGCAAGAAGCAGCCACCAGCTGCCGTGGGAAGAGCCTTGGCTGCCTTTGCCACCAGCATCCTGCTCCAACCATTTGTTCTGCTTCTATTTTAGAAAGCGCTGGGGCTTGGCTCTCCACGGCTCCCAGCCTCCCTCCCAGCCTCCCTCCCAGCCTCCCCTCCGCCGAGCAAGGCGACAGATTTCTGCAAAGAGGTAGCGCCGGCTCCGCTCCCCATCTTGGCAGCGGCATCCGCGCGGGGCCGGGGATATTTTTGAACGAGCGAGCCGAGAGGTGCTAGTTTTCCTGGCAGCTCATTGCCGGCGCGTGGGAAGGACGGCCATGCCGAGTCAGGGAAGGTTGAGGATGGATCCATGATTGATCCCTGTGCTTAAAACCCTGGAGACGAGGCATCGAATCCTCCTAAGTCACACAAAGTGAGATGTCCAGCAGTGCACGGAGCACTCTGGGAAAGCATCACCCAAGAAATGAGGCTGGAGATAAGGCCTGACTCCGGCTACATCCCAACCCACAGCCCTGAGCCCTTCCTGGAAGCCCCCACACTGGTCCATGCTCTTGAAGGAGAGCCTGGCATGCACACACTGTCCATGTGATCCCAAGTGCTGCTCCTCACCAGAATACCAGATGGAAAACTGTCCTAAGCCCACGTCCAAGCAAGCTCTGCCTCCACCCAACCCTTCCACCCTGTCCCAGTTATTGAAATAAATTTGCTGTTTTCAGAGGGCTTTCCTAAGGGCAGAGACACATATCCAGGGAAAATGTGGTTTATCCCCTGGGATAAACCCAAGGGTTGGAGCGAAATGATCTTTAAGTCCCTTCCAACCCAAACCATTCCATGAGTCTGTGATGACCATGCCTGAAGGTATCTCCTCGCCTCTACCACAACCTCCCTGGTGATGCCAGTGCCGAAGGAGATGGTCGGTGACACACACAAATGATTTGCTTTCCCCCATGGCTTTTCCAGCAAGTTCTGAACTGGTCTGAGTGCCACACGCCAGGCTCCATGTTCATGGCAGAGCCAAAGCCAGAGCTCCCTGCAGTGGAATTTTAAAAGGCAAAAATTCCCCCCACAGTGCCCAGCAGGGAGAGGGTGCTGGTGGCAGAGCCAGGCTCCAGCAATGCCAGGATTTTAACAAGCTCTGGGGTCTTCAGCCACTCCAACCTGCCACTCATTGTCCACCCGAGCAGCACCGGGGTCCCCTCCTGGAGGAGGTGCCACGTTTGCCACAGGACACTACAGCCCAGGGATGGACACCACTGGCATTCAGACCAGACAGGCTGTTCCTCTCAAGCCTGGGAGCTTGCTCTCGTGGCAGTGGGAAGCCTGTGGGTACCAGCTCCATGGGGACATTTATCGGGATATTTAGACAACACACCGACAGCTCAGCCTATGGTTACACAAACACATGACCCCTCTCTGCCTCTGGACCATCAAGACTGGTGAAAAACATGCATTTCTTGGCAGTCCCGAGCTTGCAGAAAGTCCTCTCCCACAGATGCCACCACAGACCAGGAGCACCTGTGCCTGCAGCCAAATCCCAGCCACTCCCTGCCCCAGCCCTGTATGATGCTGGTTTATCTGCTGGTCCCAGGACTGACCACCACGGTCCAGGGGCAGGCTGGTCTCAGTGACTGCCCTTGCAACAAAAAAAAAGGCTGGTTGGTCAAAATAATTTGTCTACATTCTTTATTTTAATTTTTTTCTTCCCTGTCAGTGGAAACTCCTGCTCCGGCGCTGTGTCTCAAGGTTACTGCTTGGGGTGGGGGAGGATTTCAGGTTTTACAACTGAAAAATTCCAGACAGAAGCCCAGAAATGTTGCCAGTTTTTCACTAAACTAAAGTTCTTCATCCAATTTATTTAATTTATTTAAAGGGGTTTTTTCTTACACTTGATGCAGCAGGTTTTAAGCAAACTCCATTTTTTCGGCCCCCCAAATTTTGTCAGCTTTAACAGAAAAGTGTCACTGATGCCTTGAACATTTTCCATTCTCAATTTCTTTTCTAAGGAAAACCACACCAAACTAATCTGACCCCACATATTTTCTCCACCTGCACGACATGGGATGTGTTCCTGAATATGGCGCCTAGCAATTTTTCCCTGAAGTCTTCCAATAATTGGAAAGGAAAACATTTAAAAGTAAAAAGAAAAATTTCATCTTCAAAATAAGAGAAAAAAAAAAAGATGCTTTCCAAAAGGATGGAGGAAAGTCACTTTGTTCCAAAAGGCACTTCCATTTAAAACGGAAGATGAAAACTTTCAAGCAGGGCTATTTATAAGCACTGCTTATATCCATCAATAGCACCTTCCACCCAAAGCTTCACCGCATCCTCCAGAGCAGGAACCCCCCTGCCGACAGTCCCAGCACCCCCAGGGCTGCAGGATCCACCTCCTGCTGATAATCTCCCATATTGCAGGAGAAGGATGAGGAGGAAGAATCCTACTGGGAATTCTAAGATGATCCCTTGGCAGCCCTGGGGTGGGCTCAGGTCGGGGACCCCACAGGCTGCCTCCCAAATCTCCTTACTATTTTTGGGGGCTGGGAGGAAAAAAAAATTCAGGAGCCATGGATTTGCCCTGCCTCCTTCCTCCTTCCAAAAAAAAAGGCCGATGCGGCAGCAGTGCTGCAGTGGGAGGTCACCCTTCCCCACAGCCCACAGCCCCCCACCCGTGTCCCAAGCCCCCCAGCTGGGGGGCAACAGAGGCACCTCCTCTTGGAAGCGGTTTTGGGTTTGTGCCGGACGCTTGCTGGAAGCTGTTTGAAGCTCTGGAAAGAAAAACGATTCCTCCTCCTTCCCTTCCTCCCTGCCCAGAAATAGGTCACTTAATTACCCCCTTTCCAACCCAAACGCCACTGACTCAGGACAGGAGGGGGGTGCTCTTTCACCCCGTGCCGGCTCATGCCCGGCAGCAGCCCAAAGCCACCGCACACGGCTTTGACCTTGAGCTACCACGCCGGCAGGACCTAGGCGCCAGGGCACGGCCAGCACAGATGGCAGGGACTCAGCTCCCCCCCTCTGGACTCCAATTAGCACTGATCAATTAAAGAGAGGATGGTCAGGGCCGTGGGTGCTGCCGACCCCCTCCATGAGCAGCCACGGGCACAGCCGTGCGCCGCCTCCAGGAAAACCAACGGCTAATTGCATGTTGGGAAATCATACGTGTCCTGCTCGGCACGGAGTGAA
This sequence comes from Manacus candei, assembly GCF_025592945.1. Taxonomy (NCBI): domain Eukaryota; kingdom Metazoa; phylum Chordata; class Aves; order Passeriformes; family Pipridae; genus Manacus; species Manacus candei. The sequence continues at coordinate 491,931 of NW_026138214.1, read as the reverse complement.
ATGCACGGCCCTGGCACAGTCTGGTCCGGCTGCCTGGGGATGGGACACCACGGTGGCTCCTGGGTGGTGGCAGGAGCCTGACACATCCCGGCACAGGCATCACCCCGCCCTTCCACCTCGTCCTCACTGCATGCACCGAGACACCTGCCCGGCACCGAGACACCTGCCCGGCACCGCTCCCGCCAATTCAGGCTTCGCTTTTGGCAGCCAGGGAGCAGCAGCACCGCGTGCCCGCTCCCCTGGGAACCAGAGTGGCACGAAGCTGTTTAAAGTCCCACTGGGTGCCACAACAGCACTCGGCATCAGGAACAGGCCCCGGCAGCTGCTTTGGCATCCCAGCACTCAACGACAACCGGGACATCTCACTGCGACCAGAGCCCTCCAGGTGACAAGGAAGGTGGCAGCGAGGAGCCCCACAACCACTGCACAGACCTCATCTCATCACCCCCTTTTATACAGGGCTCACCTACAGCTCAGGAAAGCAGCAAGGGAATCAGGAAGCAGCTGCTGCACACCCCCAGCCTCGGCGTGACCCACACAAAAACAGGCTGAGTTTCCCCAAAAAACTCTCCCTGTGCAGTCCAGTGGTCCTGCTTCCTCATCTTTTTAGCCCCCATTTAAGAGAAAGCAAACGTACAGCCTACCTCTCCCAAAATAAATCACCCCAAATTGATTTCCTGCATATTTAACAAACCCTTGCTCCAAGTGGGCACATTTTTAACAATTTTTTAAAGGATGCAGCCTCTTGTCTGTTTTGTAAGTTGTGAGGACCTACAGCAAGGAGACACCAAGAGTGAGGGAAAAGGAAAAATTAAAGAAGAACCGCAAGCAAAGCAAAGTGGAGTGCGAGATGCAAACCGACAGATCCGGGGAGGCAGAGCTGCTGGCAGGCAGACGGCAAGATCCATCTTGAAAGCAAAAGCAAACTGCTGCTCACACAGGCAGAGGGAAAAACCTAGAGGTCTTCAGCACTGCCTGAGCTCTGATCAAACAAAGTGATTAACAAATTTCAACTCTTCATTGAAAGCTTCCCTAATTAGAGGAAAAAAGGAAAAGAAAAAACAAAACCAAACCCCTGAGAGGTGCATCAGGTGGTGAAGTCTCAGACACCAGTGGGGGGGGAGGCAGGGGGTGATGCACCCCACAGTCCTGCCAGCACAGGGAGGGCCCGTGTGGCCGGGGGCACCCGGTGCCTGCCCCACGGCCCTGGCATGGCCACGGGTTTCCGTGCCTCCCCAGCCTTCCTCCTCCTCCTCCTCCTCCTCTGACTCACTTGCTTTCTGCTCACCACGTCGGGCTCAGCGGCAGAGCCGAACCTTCCCGGGGGCAGGACTGTCATCTGCAATAGAGTCACCTCTGAACTCGGGACGGCTCAGCCTCCAGGAACTGCCAAAATAGTGATGAAAATAAGAAAGAGTCCCTGGCCCGAGGAGTTTGCCCTCCGAACAGATGGGACGGCGGCGGGGCGAGGCAGGGGGATATTTTTAGCTCTGGTTGCAGATGGGGAAGTCCGGCACGGCACAGACATGGCATCAGCACGGCAGCCCCACCACTGCCCATGCAGCTCAGTGTGGCTTGGGCCACCTCCGTGTGCACTCCCAGGTATTAACGGGATTTAAATGGGATGTTGTCTGCTCACTTCCCGAGCCTCGGGCATCACCTTCCAGGCTGGCTCACACCACCATGGTTCCACATGGCAGGTCACCAGCACTGGGCTGTTGGGGGCACCCAGTGGGGCAGCAGTGGTCCAGCGAAGTGGAGTTGATGCCAGCAACCCACATCCCTCCCCTCTGTCCCCTCTGTTCCCAAAACAGCCATGGCCCTGCAATCCATGACACAGGAGGGACACCACACAGCACCCAGCGGCAGGCCCCTCCTGGCATGCTTCAAGCGATGCCAACCCAACCCTGGGAAGCACTCTGGCTTGGAAAGAAGAGGGAAAAGCAATTTCTGCCCCTCGCCACAGACGCTTTTCTAGATTTAAATGACTCGCCCAGGGTCCCAGCAAAAGAGCCCATACTGAGCCCTCCACACCTCGTCCAAGCTCTCCTGTTCCTTCAGGATGAGCTAGGCAGCATCTCCCCCCATCCTCATGTCCGTCCTCTCTCCATGAGCCGGGGCCTGCACCAGCATTGACACCTCCCTGCCAGACAGCTGCCAGCACTGGCTCCCGGCACGCGCCAGCACCGCGGCAGCTGGGTCCCACTCCCGTACTTTTCGTCCGACACTTTTGGCTTTGTTCTCTCTCGCACAAAGCCGCTGTGAGGCTGCCCTGGCAGCACGGAGGGACCTTGAAGTGGATGTGGTTTATGACCATATTTAGGCTCCTTTACGTTGCCAGAGTCGCAATAAAGGGCTGCAGCGTTAAATGAGACTCAGACCCCACTTGTTTCACTTGGCAGCCTGGGAAAAATCCACCCCGGGTGACTCCAGCACCATCCATGCCTCCGCCCTGCCCGCTCGGGGACAGCACGAAATAGCAACAGCCCTTTCCAGCTCTGCAGTTACACTTCCCAAGCGCAGCCAAGAGCCCCACAGCAGTGAGGAGGGGGGAATTAAACCCAATTAAACTCATTAACCACCCCCCCTCCGAGAGCAACACCAAAGCATGGGGAAGCACAGGGACATGCCCAAGGTCACTGGTTGACAAAGCTGGCACTTCCCAAGGTTCCCAGAGCCCCCCAGCAGGACCGAGCACGTGCACGGATGTGACCACCCAGCCCACGGAGCCCCCAAGCCGCTTTGTGCCCTGGGGAGAGCCAGGGCAGGAGGGGAAGCACTGAGCCACCTGACACAGGAGCTAATGCCCCTTCAAAACGAGCATGTTAAATCCCTGCCGTGGCAGAGGCACTGGAGAAACCCGAGCAGCGGCCCCACTGCTGCGGGGACATCAGCCACCTGCTCCGAGCCAGCACAAGTGTGGATGCCTCAGCCTGGCAAAGCCATGACAACTGCAGGGGCTGAAGGACAAGGTGGTGGGGGAGGAAAGGAGAAGCCATGAGGCCCGTCCAGAGGTCTATGACCTTCAGGAGCCCATGACAGCAATCCCGAGGGCAGGGCAGGCAGCTCACTTTGAGTTCCCAAGGGACACAAGCAGCCCCAACACTCCCAGGTCAGGGCCACCAGCACCAAATCGGCTCAGGGAAGGGAAGAACATACCCAGAATAACCCTTACCTACACCCAAAACCCGCAGCCTGGCCTGGTGAGGATCCCCATCGCACTGAGGTTGGCAAAGCCCTGTCCCTGTCGGCAGTGAGGATTCAGGCTGGCTGTCCTGGGACAGTGCTTTGAGAACACCCACCTTGGTGGAGCAGAGCCAGCCCGAAAAACCACGTGTGACCACAGGCACTGTGGGAGAAAGGGCTTTGGAGGGGCAAGATCAGGCCTTCCCTGGAAGGCAGGCAGACAGACAGAGGCGCTGAGCCAAAGTGCCAGGGGAATTTGCACCAGCACCAGTGTCTGTGTGCCTGCCCGGACCCCTCCCCTCAGCAGCAGGGAGTCACCGGCCAAAACCTTGTGGCAGCTCCGACAGCCGGGGAGGATGAGAAGGGGGGTGGGGGGGGTCAGCTCAGCTGGTGGCCATGCAGAGCCAGGGGTGCCATGGGGCTCCCGGGGGGAAGAGGGAAGCAAGCACACACGTGTGTCTCGCTGAGGGTGTGCTGCTCTCGTGCGCAAGGCGGGGGGGGGAGGAAAATAAATAAAAAAATAAAAGCCAATGACAAAGCCAAAGGGGTTTGGGAACTGCGGGGAAGGGATAAACCGCGGACAAGCAGGCGTCACGGATGCCGAACAGCCGCAGATGCCGGACGCCCTGTCACTGCATCCCGCCCCGGCACCGCTGGCCCCTCGCACCGCCGAGCCAAGGAAGCTTTCGCCGCCCCGGGGTGGCCGCGGGGGCAGTGCTGGGGTTTGCCCCCCGCCACGGCACTGAGCCCCCCCGCACAAACAATCCCAGCTGTCGGGCTCCGGAGCCGGCGCTTGGCCAAGGCATGGACGCTCCCGGGACTCGATTTACCGCCGGCTCTCCCAAAATCTGCTCTTGCCAATCAAACCGCAGCCCACACCGGCACCTCGAGCCTCACCGGCGGGTCCCGCCACAGCTCCCCCGTGTCATCATCCCGGGGGAAGGCGGCCCCCAGCCCCCGAAAGCCGCTGGGCCCTGCTTCTCCCCGGGTCCTGCCAGGCCGCGGTGGGTCCCACTCGGGGGTGGCGGCGGTGTCGCGGGTGGGCTCGTGGGCCGTCACCACGGATGTCCCACGGGGACGCAGCCCACCGCCCCGGGGCGGGGTGGGCACCCCCAGTGCTGCCCCCGCCCCATCGGCAGCACCCAGCGGGACCATCCCGGCGCGTCGCACCCGGCCACCGCATCCCCCCGCGTCCCGCATCCCGCCGTGTCCTGCGCCACCCCCCGCGCCCCACACCCCCCGCCCCGTGTCCCGCACCCCCCTCACCTGTCCCCGCAGCGCCCAGGCCGAGCCGCCACCTCTTCCCCTTCCTCCCGCTCCCTCCTTCACCTCTGCACCATTTTGGTGACGGTTTGTTTTGAAGCGGCAGGGGGAGGAGGCAGGAGGGGGGCGCGGGGGGAGGATGTGCCGCCGCCGCCCCCGCCCATCCCCGCCGCCTCGGGGCGGCCCCGCGCGGCGGTCGGGGGGGGTCTCTCCGCTTCCCCCCACCCCAAACACCGACAGGCGCCCCCCCTCCCCCGAAGGCTGCCCGGGGAGAGGAAGGGAGGGAGGCGTTCTCGGAAGTAGCGCCAGAATCGCGAAACGTTAAAAAAAAACCCCAAAAATAATTTAAAAGAACAATTAAAAAAAAAAGGAAACAAAAAAATAAAACCAAATCGGCGAAGAAGAGCGAGAGGGACCCACCTGAGCGGGGCGCGGACCGGCCGCTGCCGGGGCTGCGGCGGAGCCGGCGGGGAGCGACCATGGCCGGGCCCGGCCCAGCGTCAGGGGCGGCGGCGGCGGCGCGGGCGGCCAATGGCCGCGGCGGGGGGGGCGACCGGGAGGGGACCGGGAGGGGACCGGGAGGGGACCGAGGCCAAGGGGGCGCAGAGCCGGGACCTCCCCTCTCTCCCCCGCAGGGTCTGGCGTGGCCCCCCCGTGTCGGTGGGCAAGGGGGGTCCGGCCCATCCCCGCGGCCGAGGCAGCTGCCCCGGGGTGGTGGGGGGACGGTGGGTTCTGCCCCTGCTTCCATAGGGTGTCATGCTCAGAGCAGTGGGTCTCTGAGGTCCGAGTGTCCCGAAAGCCATGCAGAGGACATCAGCTGCCCGTGAAGGTCCTAGTTCTGCTGCCAGGATGCTGGATCTGGGACTCAGAGGCAGTGGAAGGTCCCGGTTCAGTGTCTGGCACCAGACCCCTCGTGGGTATGACCCTGCCCGTTTTACCCTGACACAGGCCAGGGGCTGCTCCTGCCTCTGGCATCCCCACTGCACAGGACTCCGGGGGCTCCCAGGGCTCCTGGGGCGCCCAGTCCTGCCCTGGCCCTTCCTGCAGTGCCATGGGCTCAGCCGAGCACGCGGCACCATCACTGGGATGGCTCCATGTGCTCCTTGGTGGCAGGGCCACAGCTCCCAGGCCCTGCTACAAGTCAGGACACTACATTCCCTGCTCCTCCAGTAGCTGCAACGTGGATAAATTGCTGTGTGCTGCCCTCAAGAAATCCATCAAGTCAAACAGTGACTCCCACCTCCATGCCAGGACAGTTTGGGGCTGTGGATTGGGGCAGGACTCTGGTTTTTAGGGGGTGCTGTCCCTGTCTTGCTGCCATGTCTGGTGCTGTGCATCCACGGCCTCAGGACAGTGCTGGCAGTGGGCACCAGAAGCCTCAGGGCTGGGGTGCGGATGGAGCTGATGGCTGGCGGGCTGCAGACCTCCTGCCTGCACCCCAGGTCCGCAAGGAGGGGCACAGCAGGAGCTGGTGTTCCCACTGGATGAGTTCTCCCACCACTGGAAATGCCAGAGGAGTGCTGTATGGCACAGCTGGGGCTCAGCATGGGGCACAGGCTTTCCTTTCCCAGGGCTGCACGTGGCATGGCAGGCCTGGGCGGGCTCCCACGTGCTGCACAAAGCAGTAAAAATAAAAATGAGGCTGGTGTGGGACTGCTCCCGGTGGAAAAAAGCTTGTGCCAGGGGTTGGAGCCTCCACAGGAGATGTTTCACGGGCCCCCCTGACCAGAGGAATGCAGCCCAGCTTCCGATACCAGCAGCAAGGAGCCAGCACCAGTCCAGTAGGACTCCAGTGCCCCATAAGTCAGGGATACCAAGTGATGACTCTATCACATACAAGGCCACTGTCCCAGCACAAGGGGGACTGAGGACCAATGACAAGGATGTCTAAGTCCTTTTGGGTCACATTCAGCTGGAGCATTGGGAATACAGGCACTCCCAATGTCCTTGGAGCACAAAGCCAGATGCAGGGGAGCTGCTGGGGATGGGGGCAGAGTCACTTATTCTCACCCAGATGATGCCCATAGCCATTAACACAGCATCACATGGTCTCCCTGCGCCAGCCCCCACGGCACAGGGCACTGCACAAGCCCAAAACACCCAGTTCCCTCCCCAAAGGCCTGGGGTGACACAGGATGGGGCTGGGGTGTACTCCCATAGGGACTCTTCGTCATGGCTGGCTCTGCCCTGAGCCCCATCCCAGGCCGGGAGGGCAGGAAGAGGTTCCCCGATGCCAGTGACTCAGCTGAGGGGGTTGTTTTGCAACACACTGGGTGTGGGAGGCTCCTGGTGCATGGAAAGTAGGCGGAAAATTATCCGACTTATTCAAGGTGTGTGGTGAGCGCAGGGCCAGGGAGGCTGGTGGGCAGGGAGCAGGCCGGGGGGTGATGGACCTGCAGCACGAAGCTGGGGCAGGGGCTCCCGCTCGAGGGCTCTCAGCAGGACAGCAGGTGCTGAGGGCCAGGATGGTGACTCTGGGCTGAGCTTCCTCACAATTTGGTGCCTCTGCACCTTCCCCACATTGATCTGGAGCAAACAAAACAAAGGCACAAATATCTCCATTAGGGCGAGAGGTAAAGATGGTCCTGACAGAGAGGCTGGATCCGACCGAGCATCACCGGTGGCATGGGCACCTCAGCCTCCACCACCCCTCTGACTCACTGACACAGTTTTCTGCTGGCTCCTTCCCCCATCCCGATACATATTTCTAGTGGACTTTTCAGTGTGTTTGGCTTTTTGGGGCTGTTTGTTGTCAGTTAGTTATTTTATTATATTTATTGTTAGAAATAGGGTTATTTTTAGCACGCTGTTGGTTTAGATAGAGATGGGATTAGTCATCTCACCAAGAGCTGTTTGCAGTCTCTCCTCAAGGATTCTCTGGGGTTTGTTTTCCAATCAACTGAGATCATGTATCCAAAGAAATAAAAAATAAAAATAGTCAGAATAACGCGCAGCAGCCACACTCTGGTGCCTCTCCATGAGTTACGGGATGGAAATGAGGGAAGGATCCAACCCAGGATATTTATGAGACAAAGACAAGAACATTACTATGAACCTCAAAGTATTTTGGAAAGTCAGTTCGAGCTGTTTTTTTTTTTTTGGTCTCTTGGGAACCGAATGCTGAGTAACTCCCTTCCCACACCAGGCTGCTGCTCCGTACAGCTGGTACGCAGCCCCTATGCCAGCGTGAAGAAGGCAGGACTCCTGGGTCTTCTGAGATATGCAGCCACCTACACGCTCAGGCTATTAAAATAAAACCATAAAAGACACCCAAAAACCTAAAGTGGGATAAACATTTGTTCCTCTCCCACACCGAGCGCAGGGACAGGAGCGGTGTGCGGGCTGGGGGCAAAGCCAGGAGGCTGAGAGCAGCGTCCTGTGCGTGGAGCAGCATCTCCACCCTCCTTGCCGCGACTTTCTGTCTCTCCCTGCCGCCATTCCTCCTTCTGAGCCAAGCAGGAGCAGACTCCCATGCCAGTTTCGGGGAGACCAGTTTGGCTCTTAAAGATCGGAGTTGCATGCAGGGAGGAAACAAAGTTCCTGGCTCATCTCATCACTTGCTGGTGTAGAAGTGCCACTGCCAGCCCGTCCCTGTCAATGCTGATGCCCTTGGGATGCAGAGCTGAAAGTGAAAGAGGGGATGGGGGTCCTGTCAGCCCCACATGAGCTGGACCCTGGCCTGGGGTGGAGGGGGTGATACCCTTGGTGGTCACACAGCCTGTCTTTGGGGGCGGGGAGAGGAGCAGAGCTGTGCAGAAAGATACACTCACAGGATCAATCCCAACTCTCCAGCCCCGAGCCGAGGGACAGCCCCGATGACCCCCAGGGTCCCTGCCAGCCCTGTCGCTGCGGCTCCCGTGACCCCCGTGCCCGTGCCGGGGTGACTTGCCCAGGGCACAGCGCAGCACACCAGCTGCATGCCCGACCCGCAGGAGGACAAGGGTGGCACACGTGTGGTGATGAGACGGGGGGGCCGTGCGAGCGGGGAGGAAGCATCGCCTTCACGTGGCCCCCCCAGCACACCACCCCCCCGCCGCCCACCCCGGCTCGGGTGCGGGAGGAGGATTATTTGCCCTCGCAGCTGGCGGAGGCCCCAGCATATGCCCGGGGCGGGGAGGGGGGAATACTGCACGGAGCAAAGCCGCCGGCGCTGTTCCCGGGTGACCCTGCAAGGCTGGCTGTGGGGTCCCTCCTTGCCCCGGCCGTGCACCCCCGCCGGCCCCCCGCTCCTGCAAACGCTCCCTTTCCTCCCTGTCCCCCCCTTCCTCTCCAAGTCTAAATTCTCCCACAGCGTCCATTGACGTCCTGCCTGCGTCACCGTCTCCAGCACAACCAGACAGCACGTGGGAGAGGCAGGTTAAAGCGGCAGGGCCCTGGGAGGGCTCCAGCTGCGCACCCCACCGAGCGGGGCCGCGTGGGGAGGGGGCGCGGGAGCCCAGCGGGGGGGGGGGGGGGGGGGCTGCCCCGGTGAACCCCCCCACCCAAACGGCACCGGGGTGCTGATGCTGTCGGGAGGTGTTTCCCACCTCACTCTGGGAGGAAGCAGTGCAGGCTGGGGGGAGATCAGGGGGTTTTTTCCTCTCCTGTCGCAAGGTTTGCACAGGAGCATGAACACATTTTGCTTCCAGGTCCGTGCCCTCATCCTCCTTCCCTCCCTGGCGCGCTCCAAACCCACCCCAAATGGGGATCAGCAGCTCTGGCGGCTAGGGAAGGCAGCTTGCTTCAGATGTGTGAGCTCCCTGACCCTGCTCCCAAAGCCAGAGCCAGACTCCTGGGTTTTTTTCCCGGCTGCCGGGCCCCCAGCCAGTCCTTGTGCCTTTACATCTGGGCTTTGCCTCTGCCCGAATTACGGTGCAGCTTGGCTGGGTCCTGGAGCTGGGAACGGGGTTTGCACGCAGGGGGAAGTGCCAGAGCTCTGCCAGGGCGTGGGATGCAGCGAGTTTTCCAAGGGCTCAGATGTGGGGTGCAGTGAGTTTTGCAAGGGCTCAGGTACCTTCCCTGAAGCCCACTCATCATTTCCGCTCTGGGACATTGTCTGACAGCCCCAGCTCTGCAGGACATCCCCTTCCCTGTGACTCAGGGTGTCAGGGTGGGCAGGAGAGCACCCCCTGCCCCAAAGCACAGCCCTGCCTCCCCTCTGTGACCACCCTGCAACCCGGGGGGCTATTTTTGTCCCTTCCCTTCTATTTATTGTGCCAGAGCCATGTGTGGCTGGAGAAGGCTGTGGTGTTTGCTTTGTGATTACTTCCTTCCCGCCCATAACCTTTTGCCTTAAAACGGGATTCGCCCTGATCCTGGACCCAAGGCCGGGAAGCCTGGGCAGCGTGCCATGAGCGCTGGCACCACAAGGCTCTTGGGGGGGCAGAGATTCCTGGCTCTGACCCTGATTCTGATGCAAATCTGAGTACAAACATGATGCCCTTCAGCTCCTCAGGGCACAAAATGCAGCCCTGAACCTCCTCCCCTGGATCAGCCCCTGCCCTGTGCCACTGGCACTGCTCCATTTGCACCCAGCCTGTGGAATGCTCAGCTTCCAAAGGCAGACAGATGGGCGAGTGGGAACCATCATGGTAAGCCCTCAAACAGGAACCACCACGAGAGAGGGGAAAAAAAATTTAAAAACTCAAGTTGCAGAAGGCAGCCACCTTCAGTGGGGGCCACTCCTCACATGGGCTACCAGGGTTGCTGAGCTTGGACCAACCTGGAGATCAGCTGATAAATTGTGGGGGGTGGGGGAGGACCCCACTGCTGTTGCAAAGCATCAGTGTAGCCTTGACCTGGTCACTGGTCTAGGACTGTTTGCCATCACTCCCAGCAAACTGCTACCTCCACCCCTCTGTGGCACAGACTGTGTGGGACCTGCTCACCATGCCTTATGCTCCATGGGGTAACCACTGTGGCCAAGCCTTGGTTGGGAAATGTCCAAAAGAGAAGGACTTGGAGCTGTTGGGGGATGAGAAGCTCTATGTGACCTGGCAACACAAGCTGGCAGCCCAGAAAACCAATGCTCTCCCGTGCTCATCCCCACAGCATGGGCAGCAGATGAGGGGGGAATTCTGCCCCTCTGCTTGGCTCTGGTGAGACCCCACTGCAGTGCTGCCTCCAGCTTTGGGGTCCCCCGCATAGGAAGGATGTGGAGCTGCTGGAGCAAGTCCAGAGGATGAGATATTGGGAAGAAATTCTTGCCTGTAAGGGAGGTGAGGCCCTGGCACAGATTACCCAGAGAAGCTGTGGCTGCCCCATCCCTGGAAGTGTTCAAGGCCAGGTTGAATAAGGCTCGGAGCAACCTGGTCTAGTGGAAGGGGGGCAGGGGGTGGAACGAGATGAGCTTTAAGGTCTCTTCCAACCCAAATGAGCCTGTAATTCTGTGATTCTGCAGGCAGCAAACCCAGCTGAGGTTTAGCTCAGCCCAAGCTGGTGGCAGCTTTGCTGGTCTGTGTTGGAGGTTTCCAGCTGGGACAGCAGCAGTGCCTGGGGCAGATCAGGCACAGCAGACCCCCCCCCCCCCCATCTCCTTCTGCTGGGGGTTTATCAGCCAGGGAGGCGTCTTTTAGCACCTCAGAGGGTTAAGCCCAGCATGAAGCTTATCAGCTAATGGAGACTGGGAACACTTTGGAGCACCTTGCAATTTCAAATTAACCTGTTCTCTCCTTTTTCTTCCCAAGCAGAGAACTGCAGCTCCACTCTCCCCGTTCTGGTGCAGGCGGTGCTGCCGCAGCCGGCGGGTAGAGCTTCAGCAGCTCCCCAAGGAAGTACATCTCCTCCATGTGTAGGAGTAACTGCTGACTGGGAGCAGCCCAATTTCCAGGAACTCCCAAAAGTTACAAGCCTTCACGTCTTGCTGAATCAGTGCGAGATCCAGAGCAGCTCCACGCTCTGCAGCCTGGAGAAAGCAAAGACCTGGGTTTCTGCAGCCAGAACTTCAGTGCTGAGCATGAGCATCTTCATCCCCTCGTCCTCGAGACACTGTCTATGATTCCTGCATGCACACCTGGCCCTAATGAAAGGGCCCAGCACCTCCCCATTGCTCAGCCAGTTAAACCTGCACGAACTGAGCCCAGTGCACACAAAAAGCCTCTCCTGGGTGAGGTCCTTATCACCCGTGAGTCAAGGCAGCCTTGCTGCCGTGGGCCCGACCCAACCTTGGCTGGGATGGGAGGTGCCCGGGGCTCTGCACCGCAGATCCGGCTGTGTGCCACCCTGCTCTGCCCGCAAAGGGAGGCTGGAGCCCTCCTGGCCACGGCCCTGGGGAGCGTGACCCTCCGTGAGGCTGCGGCCAGGCTGCCCTCGCTGCTCACTTGATCCCGTCTCCTCCCCGCTTAATCCGCGCTCCCCTCCCGGTATCCTCTGCTCCACTTTAATGCCAAACGCTGGCCGGCAGCCACTCATCTCCGAGGACGCCTTTTTTCCTGGTTATGCAACGCACGGCTGAGCTGTTTGCCTTTCGCTGTGAGGAGTTTGGGGAGGCTGGACTGGGTACCCTGTTCTGGGGAGTGGGCAGGTCCTGGGGTGCCCCAAAAGGGGACTGAGAGGCAGCACAGTGGTTCCCCTCCCTGCTCTGTCCCTGAGGCTTCCATTCGTTCCTAATCCATTCCCCTTCTCCTCTTTCCAGGTGTCCCCCAGGGTTCAGCCCTGTTCCCTTTGCATGTGGACTCTATGCTGCAAGAAGAGCTTTCTGCAAGCTCACAGCATGCCTGGTGCAGCATCCCAGAGAACCCTGCCACAGGCTAACCCTACCATGGCATCCCAAATAACCATGCCATGGCATCCCAGCTAACCCTAAAACAGCATCCCAAGAAACCGTGCCATGGCATCACAACTAACCCTGGTGCAGCATCCTGGCTAACCCTGCCCTGTCATCAGAACTAACCTTGCCACAACGTCCCAAGTAACCCTGGTGCAGCAACCTGGCTGACCCTGGCACAGTATCTCAGCTAACCCTGCTATGGCATCCCAACTAATCCTGCCATGGCATCCTGGCTAACCCTGGCACAACATCCCAGAAAATCCTGCTGTAACATCCTGGCTACCTCCTCCCAGTCGGGATCCTCACTGACTCTCAGTGTGGTGGTGGCAGCCCTGTTTCACGCACCATGGTGCCCTGGCACTGCTGACACCGAGTCCTGTTTTGCTTTGCACACAGGTCAGAGCAGCACAAGCACTGTCCAAGGACCGGGGGGCACAGCCCCAAATCTCAGCCAGGTCCCCAGGGCCAAGCCTCCCCAACCCAAGGCCTCTCCTCTCCTACGAGCAGAGGCTCCAATAGCCCCTTCCAGACCATGGGTTTATCTACTCCACCGCAGCCTTGCTTCCATGCTGGGAGCTTTGGAGATAGGCGAGAACTCGGGAGAGCAGGGATTTAAGGCTCCAGCTGCCGTGCCTGGGAATGCTGTTCCTGGGCTGACGTACGTGGCAGCTTCTGCACTGTGGGCTAGGAGTCAACTGTGCCACCAGCTTATTTTGGGGTAGATCTGGGGTGCCCACTGTCCAGAATGGAGGAGATGCCTCCAACTCAAAGTTTGGGGTGCCCAAACATGTGCCTTCTTCGCTGCAGCCTGGGACCCCCAGCTGAGGCTGCCATGCCCTTCCAAAACCCACCATAGCATAAGAAGCTGCCAAAGAGCCTCTTCCAGGGAACGAAACATCCCCAAACCAGGCAGCTTTGAAAGGCATCCCAGCCACCTGCCACCAGACCCTTGCTCCTGACACCCAGCAGCCTCCCTGTGCCCAGCTGGAGCCCACCAAGGCATCAGGGGGAAGGTTGGGGCACTGAGGACATTTTGTTCCCTGCTCTCCCCTTAAATTATCCTGCCACATATAGTAGATCTTGGTTCTATTTTTAGGCCTTGCTTGTTTAATTATTGAGAAAGATTTTGAAGGATCTCTTGAAGGCAAGGAGATGAGCACCCAGGGTCCTCACTAGATTTCCCTTCCCAGAGCACAGGGCAGAGAGCAGGGCCATGACAGCTGCCATCTCCCCGTCCCCACACGGATCCTCCAACATCAGCTCCAGCCTGCATTGCATTGCCTGCAGGGATGGCCACAGGGATGGAGGGAGCAGGGATGGAGGGAGCAGGGCTGGGCTTTGGAGCTGGCGGATGAGCTGTAACCACCTCTTGCACACGGGGTGAGCGGCTCAGGGGCCAAAATGAGGGACAAACCCCATCCCCAGAACAACATTAGGCTGGCAAAAGGGACCGTGTTGGAGCTGGGGAATGCTGGGTCCCAGCCAGCAAAAAACAGTGCAATCCAAGTGCTGGCTTCCACCAGGAATGGATGTGGCCCAGAATTCACTTATTTTAGTTTTAGCTAAAGCGACCACTTTTCTTGCTGAAAAGTGACCTTATTCTCATCTCACCAAGCAGAATCGCAATGGCAGGAGATTTTTTTTTAAACGGTTCCTTTCATGTTTCCACTTACAAAAAGGCAGAGAATGGCCTTTATTTGAGATTAAAGGGGTTTGGTCAACTTGAAGTCCACTGAGATTTCAGCAAAATGGTACATAATAAAGTACAAGCCAAATCCTCAACTGGCATCCACTGCCCAGGCTTCAGTACCTTCATCTTTCCAACACCTTTTTGTACCTGTCAGCAACCTGGCCCAGGATTTCAAGGGAAACATTGATTTGCCCCAGGTGCTGGGCTCAGCCAGCTAGAATTGACTTCCACCAGATATCCAGGGTGTCTGTGATGTGCCCAGGTTTCCTAAGGAATATAGGTGTATAGTTATGTATTTGATCTGTTCGTCCTCCTCCTCTCAACCACATTAGGTACAAAGTAAAGATATCAATTTAATGGTGCAGATTCTGAGGTGCTACAGGTTGCATGAAAGTAATTATCCTCTGTGTGAGATCCCATGCTGACCTCAGGGAAGGATGGTGGGATCACCTTGACTCCATCCCAGACATCAGCCACGCTGCAGTTGGAATGCCCCAAGGGAAGCATCTTTGATCTGAATCCCCCACAGCCACTTCTGCATCAGCCCCCCTGCCTGTGTCTGGCCCCATGTCATCCCCGGGGAGGTACCGAGAGATGCCACACTGCCAGGATGCTCCAGGGACTGGCCTGAAGGAGTTGCCACGCTCAAGGATGGGATGAAGCCAGGCCTGGGGTGGGGACCTCATGGCAGAGCAGGGCTGCTCCAGCAGCACAGGTGGGGGGGCGAGTTGTCAGCCCCTGCTCCTTAACACCCTGACAAGCTTATAACTATTTCATTTGTTACACTGTGAACCTTTTTAAATTAATGAACATAAGGTTGTCACGGTTGCTGTGGTGACGACACGTTGCTGGGGCAACGGCAGCGATGCAGAGCCTGTGGAGTGTAATCAGGGGTCAGGCTGACGATGGAGCCGGGATGCGCGGGGGCTGCGGGAAGAGGTGGCCAGCCCCAGTGCTCCCACCACCCCACGGCCCCCACACCACTCCCCGACCCCCAAACCAGCACCAATAGTTGAGAAAACCACCACTGCAGTGCTCCCCTGCCATGGCCACCCTGGCCAGGGACCTCGATGTCTGCACGGCCCAGGGACGCGTGTGCTCCATGCGGGCCCGACCCACTAACGGGGAAGATAGACAACCTACACACCCCATCCCATGGTCTTATCACCTCTCCTCTCCAGTCTTCCCATCCCCTCTGGGTCTGTCCAGCTCTCCAATCCCTCACACCACTGCAGGGTCCATCCAGACCAAGGGTGGCTGAGGCAGAACAGACATGGTGGGGCAAAACCACACCTCTGGGTCATCTCCCAAAGGGACACGAGGATGCTCAGGTGGTTTTCAGGTGGTTTAGGAACAGTTGCCTCATTTTTCCCACCAGGCAGGGGCTGAGGCCAGAGACACTGCCATAGCCCTGCCCTGGGATCTCCCCACCCTGGCAGTTCCAAGCCTGTGTGTAATCCAGAGGTTTTGCAGCCACAAAACTCTTTAAATGTATTTATTTCCCCCACCCCAGCAACAAGTTAGAAAAGGGAGG
This sequence comes from Manacus candei, assembly GCF_025592945.1. Lineage (NCBI taxonomy): Eukaryota > Metazoa > Chordata > Aves > Passeriformes > Pipridae > Manacus > Manacus candei. The sequence goes on along the minus strand of NW_026138214.1, from coordinate 476,511 downwards.
AAAGGGAGGGGGCAACAGAACAGCTCTGCAGAGAAACTCCCTGAAATTTGAGCAGGAAAATGTCTTTGCAAGGTCTCTGGGCACAAGGGCCTCGAGCTCCTCTTCCTAAATCCAAGTAAAAGGCCAGACAGTACAAGGGGGAATGTTTTTAAACTAACAGAGGTTGATTTAGATTTGACAAAAGGAAGAAGTCTTTTACAATGAGGTTGGTGAGGCCCTGGCACAGATGGTCCAGAGAAGCTGTGGTTGCCCCATCCCTGGAAGTGTCCAAGGCCAGGTTGGACAGGTTTTGGAACAACCTGGTCTAGTGGACGGTGTCCCTGCCCATGGCAGAGGCTTGGAATGAGAAGAGCTTTAAGGGCCTTCCTGCCAGCACCAAACCATTCCATGATTCTATGACCTCCAGCCCCTCTCTCTCCCCAGGAAGCAGGTCAGCAGCCCCAAACACACAGTGCTGCAGAGATGCCACGTGCATGTGGCATCCACATCCAGGGAGCTCATGTAGTGGGGACCCAGTGGGGAGAGTGGTGGGTCAGAGATCAGCCCTGGGAAGGCACAGCCCTGCTAGGTGAGAAAGGAGGCTCTGTACCCCCTTGGAATGAGGCAGAGCAATGGGTGAAGCCTGAGGGGCTGGGATGAAGGCAGTGGGGCACAGGATGGGAACTGTTCCCTCCCCAGTGCAGGGCGCGGTGGCCGCTCTCTGCTCAGGGCTGACACGTCCCCGAGACCAAAACCTGAGGGTGTGGGCAGGAGAAAAAATGGGGTGGGGAAGGCAAGTTTCAGGGCTGGGGATTTCTCTGCCTCCTGGAAAGGGAGGTTTGGGCTCATCCCAGAGCCATCAGCATGGAGGAGGGTAGCTCTGTCCCTCACTGACACTCCCGAGGTCCCTGCAGCATCCTGGGGCTGCAGGTGGGCTTTTCACTGGCCTTTTCAAGGCACATCTGGCCCAGACATCCACTGACATGAAAACGGGGAGCTGGTATGGACCACAAACACCAAAGCCCTTTCCAGCCTTGACAGATGCACAATATAATGCAAAATATATATATTTTAATACATATACTACTACTTATTCAATACAAAACTCCTACTGTAGTGGTTTTTAATATGCTTATAGTATATTTTAATATACTATGAATATTTTTATATTCCCAAGATTTTATTTATATATACATACATACATACAACCCCCCCCCCAAAACATCCCCAAATCCAGCTCAAACCCTTTTTCTTTCAAAGGCAACTTGGTGCTGGGCTGCTGGTAGGAGGAATGACCTGTGGGGTGAGCACAGACATTCCACCCTGTGGGGCTTGTGGTGCTGAGGACGCTGCATCCCCCAGCCCAACTCTTTGTGCTGAGCTTTCATCAGCATACGTGAATGGTGCTGCACCACAGCTCTTCCAGCTCTGCTGCCTGTCAGGGAAATGTCTAAATATTTCTATTTTCCCCAAATACATTCTTCATCAGAATTCAAAAGGGGGGAAAAAATAAAAAAAAAAAGAAAATATTGAAATCCACATTAGGGCTCGAACAAAAGCAGTGTTTAAGCATTAGGAGGAGGACACACCCGTAGGGCCTCAAGGGATGCTCCGCATGCCTCTGGGGCTTTGCTGGGCTGTAGCATCCATAAAGTCCCGTTTCCATCCTGTCAGAGGGAGGTGAACCACATGGAGTCTCAGGGGGACAATTTACTGTGCTATCTCCTGAGGATATCCACATCAGCCAAGGAACAGGGACCAGAGTGGAGCCTGCCTCTGCTTGTGTCCCAGATAACGCTGTCACCCCAGAGAAACCAGGCTTGTCCCAGCAAGCTCAGCAGAGGCCAAGGGGTGAAGGAGATATGTCAGAGCTGCCCTCCCGCTGGGAAAAGCAGGACTGTGATGCCCAGGAGGGACAAGTGTCCATGAGACCATCCCTGGCTGGCCCCAGCACTGCTCTCTGTCACTCACCAGCAGCCACTGGGAGCTGTGGCCAAATCTCACATGTGCAAACTGGGAGGAAAAAACAGTAAATTAAAAATGAGAAAAGATAATTTTTTTAAAAAATTAAAATCTAAAAACTCTCCATGACCTGCATAGGTGCTTGGCTTAACTCAGGGTTTGTTTCCCCGTTGCCCTTGGTCGCTGCTCACAAGGTCCCTCACTCCCACTCCAGCCGCCCACCACCAATGCTGCTGCCTCTCCCAGGGGGCTGCCAAGTCCCTGCCTGAGTTCCTGCCCTGAGCTTGGCAAGACACCACTTCCCTTTCCAAAAGGGTCATTTCCAGAGGCCAAACTACGACCCGGCAGCCAAACCACAGCTTCCCCTTCCCGCAGCACCAGAGTCAGCATCATGTGCCTGGTGATGCTGCTCCCTCCCTCCACTGCCTTTTGTGTGTGCAAGGACTGAAGGAAAGAAAAAGGCAAGGAAGGAAGAAGGAGCCTGACCTCACCGAACCCTGCGACTTCAAGCCAGGGCCAGCCTCAGAGAGGAAAGGACCAGCAAAATCTGCTCCAGCAGCCGTCAAGGCTAATTAAAGAGCAAATGCAGCCATTCCCAAAGGATTCGGCACTCTCCAGCTGCAGCTGGACCTGCGGCACGACCTTGGGCTGCAGCCAGTGGTTGTCACCTCTCTTATAGTGGCTCAGCACCCCAAAATCCAGGGTAAAGCTCACTGCTGGGGACACCCCAGTTTGCCCCACTGCCTGCCCATTCCCACTGGCTCAGCCAGGGATCGCTGGGTGCCATGAGGCACATCCTGGAGTGCATCCCAGGATCTGCCATCCCCGTGCTCATCCCCAAACACGCTCCCACCCTGCAGGTTCCTCTGTCCTAAAGTCAAAGGCAGTTGTGCAGAAAGACCCTGACGGCTCTCAACACCACTGGGCACAAGGGACTAATCCCGTTTTACAGATTAAGGAAGCATCCTGCCACGTGATGGGTTGGAAATAGTGCCTGGCTCCCTTCCCCACTCCGACCCACAGCCATCCTGACTGCCAGCACCCCTGTTTTACCATGTTAGCCCTAATCCCAGGATTTCAGTCCTCCCATTCCCCAGGTGCAGGGCTCAGTTTCTCCTGCCACCTCAGTCCCCACTCCCTCTACCCCAGCACCAGGCACACACTGCACACCCACCTCTGCTCCCTAATCCCTCTAATCCTCATTTCTGCCTCTGCCTCGGAAAGCCCTTATCGAGGTCCCTTGTCTAACTCAGGGGGCAGAGATAACTCGCTATCTCCCACCCAATCTCTTCCATAGTCTATTTTCTTCCTGCCCAGAGTTGATTTCCCTCACCTAATTGCCCAGAAAGCTCTTTTCCCTTCCTCTAATCAGTCTGGAGCAGACTTTCTCTAGATAATTGTGCCGAGACCTGATCACCCTTCTCATCTCCATCTCTCCAACACTCCCATTTCTTCACTAAACTCATCTGCCAGAACCGCATTCCTTGGTCTAATTATTTCAAGGCTCCGTTGAGTTACTTAATTGCTTGTTCGTCTGGCACCCATATCTGGAAGCTCCCAGAGCATCTGGGACGGGGCGCAGGGCTGAGTTATCCTGGTGTAACTGCCTTCCCAGTGGATAAACTTGCTCCAGGTGTGCGACGGTGTGAGCCCAGAGCAAAACCTGCTCGAAAAAAAGAAATTCTCTGCAATTCACTGGCACAGGTTGCCCAGAGAAGCTGTGGCTGCCCCATCCCTGGAAGTGTTCAAGGTCAGGTTGGACAGGGCTTGGAGCAACCTGGTCTAGTGGAAGGTGTCCCTGCTCCATGGCAAAGGGGTTGGAACCTGATGAGCTCTAAGGTCCCTTACAGCCCAAACCATTCCATGAATCCATGACTCTATGAAATATAGAACTTTTTGCTTCTCTTGGTTGGAGGAGCAGCCATCTGGAAATGCTCTGCTGCAGCCCACAATGAGCTGTGTGGGGCTCACACCAGCCACAGCCAACAATAAATGAACCTGTAGGCCAGGTGTAAATTCACCTGTGCCAAGGCCAAATTGAAGTAGCCCACCAATCTCAGCCCAGTGCCCCAGGTGCCCGCAGCCCTTGGAGGCTCCCGCTGGGACCATTTTCCCTCCTTCCATCCCTTCCCTTCTGCTCCACCAGTCCCATGCTTGGAGCTGCAGGGGTTGGTTTGACTGGCCCCTATTCCCATTATCACCCAGCCTCCTCCTCTTTCCCAGGCTAATTGATCCACTGTTTTGTTTTCTTATCAAATTGCTCTCAGCCTCTGATGCTCCTTTAATCAATGCTCGGCCCTATCAGTTCCATGGGCCGCCAGGAGACCTCTGCTTGCAGCCACCACTGTGTCTAATCACTCAGGGACTTTACCTAATTGGTGTAAAACCTGATTTCTTTCTCTAATCGCTCCGAGGCTCTGATTCACTTATCTAATCACTCCAAAGCCCAGGCCTTGCACACCTCTCTCCAGAGCTCTGGCATATCCTTCTCCTCCATAGGTTTCCGTCCTCCCCTCTGCAGGTGGCCTGGCTCTCTTGACTCCCTAATCCCTCAGCTGCTTGATCTCTTTAACTAATCCAGCCAAGATTCGGCACCCTGGCTGGCTGCTCCCCTACCCCAGTGCCAGGAGGAGTAACTCCCCCCCACGGAGGCACTTTCCCCATCTTCCACCCCCCCACCAAAGCGCAGACCTGCCACGGAGGGGCTTTGCCTGCTGCTCCCCTCCAAAGGTCCCTTGGGAAAGGCGATGCATGTCCCCAGCACCTGGTCCCCTTGGGGTGTGGTGGCCGCCCCAGTGACAAAGGCACAGCCCCCCGAGTGTCAACCCCCATCAGAGGAATCTCCCCTCTCTGCCAGGACGGGGTGCACCGGCTCAACCAGTTCCCCCTCTGCTGCACCCACTGGGCTGGGCATGGGGAGGGAACAGCGATGGGACAAGGGGAATGTGAGCCCACAGTTTGGCTCCTCACAACCAGGGGGATGTGGACGCTGCTCCTGTGGTGTCCCGTGCTCCAAAGGGCTCCGGTGCCTCGGATGGAGCAGCTCATCCGAGCCCTTTCTTTCCTCCCAGTGAGTCACGTCCGCTGATTCAAGCAAAAGAAGTTGATGGGGGGAAAACATTCACAAGCGCCAGCCTGGAAGGATCCCAAGGCTGAGGACAGGATGGCAGGAGCAGAGGGGAGTTTCATCTGTTTTTCCCTGAAGTTTCACAGGAAAGTGAGTCCTGTCACAGCATGGCTCACAGATGCTGCTCATCAAGTCCCAGAGCACACTGCCAGCAGGTCAGGAGTGCCCAAACCCTGCTCCCTGCTCCAGCAGGCCCTGATGCTCTCCCCTCAGAGACAGGGCACACCCCAGACCCTCTCTGACCTTGTGCCCGTTGCTCTAGTCCCTTCCAGACAGCAATTTCAGCCCCAGAGCTCATTCTTTCCCCTGGAGCATCCATGCTGAGCAAAAGCTTCCCCTTCCGTAGCTGACAGGGCCACGGCCCCCAGCCCACGCTGGCTCAGCAGCACAAGGTCACTCCTGCCTCGGCAGCAGCCACACAGGGTGACTCAGGCTGGCTCCAGCTTCTGCTTAGCCCTGCGTGGGGAAGTTTTTGGGGTGGAACGTGCTGCCCTTTCATCCTGGGATGTGGATTCAAGTCCAGCTCCAAACTCTTATTGCTTCCGTTTTCCTTTCCTCCCAAGACCTGGGCTTGGGCTGAAGCTGCACCCAGAGATCCTGTGATGGAAACCATGTGCCAAGGAGGGGATGGAGATACCAGAGCTGTAAACAAAGAAATGGGAATTGGGTCTCGCCTGGTGGGCACAGCAAGGATGTCACAGAGCTGGGGCCTCCTTTTGGAAGAGGGAACAGGGCAGCAAATCTCTGCCCTTTGGGATTTTTCAGACCCTTATCAGAGCAAAGTGGTGTTTCCCCCCACCCCAGACAGCTCCAGGTGTCACCAAAGCCCCCCTTGCTCCAAGGGTGGGAGGATGCAGTGGGAGGCAGGCGGACACTCAGCCTCTTCCTGGGTCCCTGCCCTCCGCGAAGAGCCGGGAGCACGTTCCCAGAACCCAGCAGTGGGAATTTGGTGTGTTTATTTGCAATCCAGCGCTGACCCCAGGACTGGGAGGAGAATGAGTCAGCTTCCAGCTCAGGGCAGGATTCCTCATCAGGCCTCTCCTTTCAGTTAAAAAAGCGCCATTAAATAATTTCATTAAATTGGCACTTCTGACCAGCAGCAGGCTGAAACCTTTCCTCGCTGGCACTTCTCGTGCAAAGTGGGACAGGAAGCAGCAGAGCCCCCAAACCACTGGTTTGCGGAAATATCTAAATATCCAAGCCCTGGTATCTGCAGGCTCTGGGTGGATGGTGCCCACAGCCCCGAGGAGCTCAGTTCTCCTGCTGCAGCCCCCAAAGAGTTAACACGCATCTCTGGAGCTGCACAGAATGTTCCTGGCTCCCAGGGGCAAAGCCTTCACCCACCCCCTGACTGCTCTGCCCTGGGGATGCCGCGGGGCACACCGACTCCTGCTCTGACGGATGTCAGCTTGCACAGTTCCCGGGGCTGCAGGAGGGAGAGAGTGGCTCTGGGAGCATCCCCATCCTCCCCGAGCTGCTCTTGGCCCCGTCCCCTCCTCGGCCAGGCTCCTCTGCCCTGGTCCCCCTAGTCCCACGCTGCCCCTCAGGATCCTGGCTCCATCCCCCACTGCCACACAGGCAGCAGCCTTCTCTGCCCCACAATGCAGGAGACGGAGCTACAGGAGACAGAAAGCAGCATGCCCCTGCCCGTGTTAGGCCACGGTTTGGTGCTCCAGTACCAGAGGAATGGCTCCTTCCTTGGATAGACAGAGGTGCCCTCACACTCAGCATTTCCTGATGCCCCTCTGGCAAGCACTGCATGGCAGCAGCTGCCCCTCCACGACACGGCTGTTTCACTCCCTTTCCTCTGGACAAGAAGGGAGGGGATGAGCCCAGACACTCCTAGGCTCCTGGGGAACAGTGGGGCTGGCTGCTGTCCCCATGGCAGAGATAACCCATCGGACCCTCCAGTCACTCTTCCTTTGCTCGTCTCTGAGCCAGGTCCCTCTCGGAAGGTCCATGCGGTGCGAAGCAAGTGCCCACCACAGGCTCGCTCAGGAGGGCAGCAGCTGAGCTGGGCACAAACGTGACCCCATCAATCCCCTGCCTGAAGCCCTCCAGCCCCACCGGGGGCTGCCACCGGGCCGGCAGCTTGGCCCTGTGGGAGCGGAGCCCCGGCTTCTCGCACGCCGCGCTGGTACCCGCCATGCTACAGCCTGGCACATCTTCCCGCGGTTGCCAAAGCAACCGCAGAAACACAACAAACAGCAACAACACACAGCAGACAGTCGGCAAACATTCCCCTCTTATTTTCTCCCCAGTTCGGTTTGTGCTTTTTCCCCCTCTCCCACGAGGAAGCTGCTGCCATCGGAAGGGAACAACAATATTACTCCTCAGCGCACGAAGCCTGCGCCACCCCAGCAGGAGCCGCGGTGCGGAGCCCCCGGCGCTGCCGGCAAGGCGGCTGCTCCCGGGGGGGGGCCCCGGCTCCGACACAGGCGGGTTCGAGCCGCTCACCTGCCTCCTCGGTGCTGCCGCCAAGGTCGTCGTGCTGAGTGACCGGGGCTGTGCCGAAGCCAGGTTGGCCAAGTAAGTGAATTCCTCCCTCCTCCTGGGCAGCGCGGCGCTTCCAGGGACTGCTGAGATGTCCTGACCCGGTACGGCCCAGCCTCTGTCCAAGGTGTGTTTTGCGGGTGTCCAGGACTCAGCACCCGTTTGCACAGGGCAGGGAGCACCTGAGCATCCTCGGGGCTTGGAGCAGAGGCAGGCAGAGGATGTGGGCTCGGGCAGATGTGCCTGTAGAGGGGACCCAGGGGCAGGGACACCCTGGGGCTCCCCGAGGCAGCGCCGAGCCCCGCAGCCGTGGCACTGAGGGGGATTAGCGGGTGCAGTGCGGGACGCGGGCTTTCAAAACGGGATTAGCATCGCTGTGGCACGTGACAGCGGGGACAGCGGCTCTGGGGGAGCTCTGCCTGCGAGCCGGCCTGCCCAGCACCAGCTCCAGCACCCAGCACGATCGTCCAGCACCAGTACCCAACACTCAGCACCACCTCCCAGCACCCAACACTCAGCACCCAGAACCAGCACCCAATACCCACCACTGAGAACCAGCATCCATCACCCAGCACCAACTCCCAGCACCAGCTCCCAGTACCTGCTGCGCCAGGCCATGCAGTCCCAAGCTGGCAGGATCAGGACTTGTGGCAGCAGCTTTCTGAGCCCAGTTTAACAACTTTTCATCCCTGTTGGGTGTGGGTTCCCATGAGCAGGCTGGAGTGGACAGAGAATGCTGCCAGAACAGTGAGCTCCCAGCCCTGAACCTCCCAAAACTCCTCCATCCTATCTCACCTCTCCCTCCCAAAACCTGGGAAACCCCAGCAGCCTCTTTCCCACCCCAGACCAGGGCAGCAGTCCCAGTGTGGGTTTGGTGGCACATTTCCCCATGGATTACACTTGGCAGCTGCCTCCAGTCTCCCTAATTCCTACACATGCAGGGCCACAGGCTGCAGGATTTATACCCAGTCCAGCTGGGTGAGATGTGAAATACGTAACACATATCCAGTATCCGGGTGCCATTTTTCTCTCTCTCACACACACACATCTATACACATACTTATAGTATAAGGTGCAGAGTGGGGAGGTCAGTGAAGGGACTCTCTGCAAGCACAATGATTCCCTGTCCATGCAGAGAATACTCGTGGGTCAGGCATTGGACAGGACCTGCAGGAGCTGGACAAGGTGAAACAGTACCTTTCTGTACCTAAAGAGTGACAGGATGTGGGGGAATGGCTTCACACTAACAGAGAGCATGGTTAGATGGGATATTGGGAGGAAATTCTTCCCTGTGAGCATGGTAAGGCCCTGTCACAGGTTGCCCAGAGAAGCTGTGGTTACCCCATCCCTGGAAGTGTTCAAGGCCAGGTTGGACAGGGCTTGGAGCAACCTGGGATAGTGGAAGATGTTCGTGCTCCATCGCAAGAGCCTGATGAGCTCATGGAACCTGATGAGCTCTAAGGTGCCTTCCAATCCAAACCATTGTAGGATCTTCTGATATGAAATATGAGCTTCGGGGGGAGCCCAAATCTCTTCCTTTCTCCCCATTCCCAAAGAATACCTCTCAGGATGGGCTTTCCTCCCAGGCCCCTTTCACAGTCCCAGCCTGGGCAGGCACCACAGAGCCCCTAGTGAGCCCAGTGCCCTGGGAAAAGCTGCCAGGGCAGAGGAGAGGCCAGGGGCTGTGCTGTGAGGATGAATCCCTGTCACTTGTGAGCCTCAGTCTCGCTTTGTCCCATTTGGGATGTCCTGGGATCACTGTGATGGATCCACCCCTCCAACCGGGGCCACACCATGTGTGTTTGCAGCACGGTCCCTCAGGACCCTGTGGGGGGGCTGCTGGTACCCGCAGTGCTGTCGGGTGCTCCAAGCACCTGCGGCTGGTGCCCAGGTGGCCACAGCCACGAGCTTATCCCCAGCTTGCAATGACATCTAGTGGAGCCACCTCGGGAGGAGCTCGGCGAGCCAGTGCCAGCGCCAGGCCTCCCCCAGCGCTCCCAGGGCTGAATTCTCCCCTCCAACCTTCTCTACAAAACGTGTGGGCACGAGGCAAGAGCCAACACCCCATTTCTGAGTCATGGTTGGCCACAGCACAGCTTCCTGGGAGCCAAAAAAATCACCTTTTCCACAGCAAAACTGAGTCCCCTCCAGTCGTGCTGCGACTGTGCTTAATGAAGAGCTAGGGATTATTATCGTTACGTGGAGTCTTTACCTCAGGTTCTCCTCCATCCCCAAAACATCCCAAATAAATGGTTTTAGTGTGCCAAATGCTGCTGCTGCAAATCCAACAGCTGCTCTGGGAGGTGGCTGGTGGCAACAAACCACACCGAGCCACAGCCAGACACGCTGGATTCTCCTCTGAAGGCAAGGAAGGTAAGAAAAATAAAAAAAAACCCAGCGTGGTGATGGGAACATGCAGCAGCAACTCCTCCGGATCATCTCCCTGCAGACAGAGCAGCACCCACAGCAGCCAACAGATCCTGTTTTAAACCTGGAAGAGTGCTGCAGCTTGATCCTGCTTCACTCCTGTAGAGATATAATCATAGTCTTTAGGAGATGTAATCATAGTATTTATTTAAGAATTAAATGTGTCTGAAAGTGGCCTAAATTCCCCATGCAAGAGCATGTCAGTGCCTGACTCGGCGGCACCACCGCGAGGGAGCCGGTCCCCATCTAACGGTGGTTAATGGCTGCTGCCCACGGCCACAAGCACCTTCTTTGGACATGGGAGACTGTAGAGAATGTCATGAGTCTGAAAGACCCTGATAAGCCAGGGGAGAGGCTTGTGAGGACCACGGGGAAACAATGATCCAGAGCAATTCTGCATTTTCTAATACAACTTTATTTAAAGTAAACAAGCAGAGGCAGCACAGCAGGAATCCAGCATGGGCAGGGATGAAGGTAAGCACCGTTTGCAGCTTTTATATGACAGAAGGGAAAGAAAAAACACGTAAAACCCTCACAAACAAACATCACTTTTCAAAGACAAGACAGAGCCCCGGATGGCAATAGATGAGGTACCATTGAGCCAGCTTCAAGGCTAACCCTAACCCAAGGCAGTTACTTGAGCAGCGAGGGAGATTCCAAATCCGATCCCCCCAAAAAGTTCCTTTATGGAGCAGGTTTGGGACTTGCTGCTCCTATGCCTGATGGAGACAGGGCTGGGAGGAGGTTGGGACTGCCACCAGCTCCCTTCCCATCTCAGGGAAGGGGCTCACATGAAGAGAAAGTGCTTTAAATGCATCCATGGACAAACTCGATCATTATCCACATTTGAAAACTTTGCTCCCACCAGAGCAAATAAAGAGGGGAGAGAGACATCATCATCCCAGCTGAGACAGTGCCATGGGATTGCTCCACATCCAATACCAGGCAAACCCAGAAAGGGGAGGTCCCTGCTCTGGTGCCCTGCGGCATCCGTGGGAGAGCAGTGGCTCTGAGCCCACCCTGCTTTGTATCTGTTCTCAGCCTGGCTAGAGAGCAATGAAATTCATCTTTGGAAACCAACATTCTCCTATTGCACCTCAGTTTAGTAGGGAACAGCCACGGATGTCCTCACTAGCAGTTATTGCCTCTATGTTCTGCCCTCCTCCTACCCCCCAATATAAAGACTGATTTTGACATTTCTCCAGCCTTGCTGTGAGGAAGAAATATATATATATATATTAAAATACCTTTATTACATCACTAAAACCCTGTGTAGTGTCCAGAAATCCAGTGTCCTTGAGCAGCTGGCTGTAGGCAACACAGGAACTAAACAGCCAAAATACCCACAAAAAAAATAGATTTTAAAAGCAACACGCACTGCAAAAGCTTTGGCAGCCACATCCTTCTGCGAGGAGGTCGGGCACCAGCTCAGTACCGAGCCTGGGGTGCCCAGGGCTGGGGCTGAGCCAGCTGCAGGTGCTCAAGCACTCTGTGTCCAGGCAGGAAAGATGCATGGCCAGCGGAAACTTCCCTACCCCAGGATCACTAACCCCAAGGTGCCTTTGGCAGGTTTTCATCGGTCCCCCAGTCCCTGTAGCCCATTCCACCCCCCCACCCCTGTTACTTCTTGAAGAACTTCTTGTTGAGGAGGAAAATGAGCAGGTTAACGTTGACCTTGGCCTTATCAAACATCTTCATGACTGCTACGCCCTCGTACTGCAGCTGCAGCAGGTCCTGTGGGAGAGGTGACCGTCACTGCCACCAGCCCCATGCCCGGGAAGAAGGATCAGCTCAGAGCTGGGCTTGCAGTGGGAGATGCACGACAAGGCTGTCCCCAGCTCAGGGCAGGGCTCCCCATGGGCTCTGAGTCCCCCAAAAACTGCAGGCGGGGGGACACCACCTGTCCCCTGCACCCCCTGGCCTGGCTGGGCACCGGCAGCCCCAGGACAGCTCCCCACCTGGTAGTGCAGCTGGAAGTGCTCCATGTCGATTCCCATGAATTTGGCTTTCACCTGGAACTTGCCCGATTCCTCACAGGGGATGATGTCAAAAATCACGTTCTTGAACCTGAGGGGACAGAGCCACTCACTGCCAGAAGGAGCTTCATGGCTTTAAGGCAACCAAGGAGCTGGTCACCCACCCAGCACAACCCCTCAGCACAGCAGCCAGACCCACAGCCCAAATCCCCCCTCCAAATCCCAACTGTCCCATGTTCTCCTATGTGAAACTACTTGGCCCATCCCAGGAGAGCAATGGTGGCTCATGTGCATTCTCCTCCTGGGTTATTTTCCTCTACCTGCCCAAGCTTTCATGGAATATCGTGAGTCGGAAGGGACCCACAAGGATCATCGAGTCCAACTCCTGGCCCTGGCACAGGACAACCCCAAGTAACAGCTCCTCCCCTGGAGCCAGGGCTACATACTGGCTGGGTGGCAGGTCCTGGATCTCCAGCAGCACTCCCTTCTCCAACAGCCGGGCCGCCGTGTAGTGCAGCGACGGCAGCTTCTTACTCTTCCTGCTGACCCTGGAAGAGGAGGAACCACATGCTGAAAGCTCATCTCCAGCCACCTGTGTCCCCTTGGACCCCCAACATCTCCAGGAGTCACAACAACCAGAGAGCAATGAAAACAAATAATGTTTTTTTCAAAAAAGTACTGATTTTTGGTAAGAAACCATACTTGTTGCTGGCTGCCAGGTTGTCGAGGCAGGTCTTGATGTACTGGTTGTAATAATCAATTTGCTCCTCATAAAATAAGGTCTTGGCATCGAGGTTGTGCAGGGTCTGCCTCAGCTTCAGGAGCTCCGCGCGGCGGTGCTGCCGGTGGCGCCGCTGGTTCCGGATGTCCTGGAGGGAACAAAGCCAGGCAAGAAAGCCAATATACCTCATTCTGAGCTTTCTCAGAGCACCAGAGCAGGATCTCAGGGGGGCTGACTCAGCACACCTTGGCCAGCTCATCAATGAGCTCCTGGTACTGGTGGGCAGAGTCCACCAGCCCCAGGCTCTCCAAGTGCCGCAGGTTACGGATGATCTTGCGCTTCTTCTCCTCCATGGAGAGTTGACCGTTGGCAGCCAGGGAGCGGTGCCACTTCAGCTGGGTGGGGGTCTGGGCATCCTGCAGCGCTCGCCTGTGCACAAGGCGGTCGTGGGCAGCTTCCTAGGGATGAGAAGGCACTGAGCCTGGAACGCAGCTGAAATGGGGCATGAGGAGATGGAGCAACCAAACCCCCTCTCGCACAGTTTGATGTGGATCTCTCCTGGTCCAGAACACGTTTCTGGAGCTCTTGCTGGAGCACAAGAGCAGTGGCCAAGGCTCCAAGAGGAGCAGGGCAGCTTTTTGCTGAGGGTTTTTTTGCCATTTCGCTGCAAACATTTTTAGCTCATGCGCAGCAGTAGCCTCACTCAACCCACCTCGTGCTCCAAGGCTTGTGTCCACAGGATTTCTGGGAGGGAATCTCCTGACTGGGACTGGATCACATCCACCAGCATCTGCTTGGTGCTAGAGACCAGAGTGAGACGTCAGGCATCCACTCCAGACCACCACCCTGCTCACAATATTTACTTTCCACACAAGGGTTTCTTGCCCCTCTAGAGTATCCCAGCCCCCAGCATAATCCCAATGCCCGTGGGGCCCATCCTCACCTCAGCAGCAAGCTCCTCGTGTCACTCTCCTCACTGCTGGCCGCTGGCAGCAGTTTGCCAGTGAGGGTAAGGGAGATCTCTGTTCTGCTGAGCTGAGAGAGCACCTGCTCAGCACCACTGTCTGCCAGGCTGGCAACACTTTCCCCTACAAGGGCAGAGAGAGCCCTGTTAGCTGTGTTGGGCTCCAAAGGGCCCACACAGAAGGAATCCAGATCAAGCTTCATGCAAGTCAAATTGTCCCCATGTCCACCCTCCTCCTGACAGTGTGGGTAGTGTGTCCCAGAGTTTGACCTACCAACCAGGGACTGGACTGTAGGAATCTCATCAAGATCCTCCAGGAGCTCGTGCAGGGGGTCTCCGTGATGCGGTGCTATGGAGTCCTGGTGCTCGAGCAGGAGCTGGACGGTGCAAGGGATGAGTCAGTGGCAAAGGAGGATGCAAAGGAAGAGAGAGAGGGCCCCCTTTGCATCCTTTACACCCGAAAGGGGATGGAGCAGATATGATGTTCAGGGAAGGACAAGCAGCAACAAACCTGCAGAATCTGGGTTATTTCCTTGCTTAAAAAAGAAAAAAGAGTCAGGAGGAAAGGAGCTGTGCTGGGAGTGGGACACAGAAGAGTGTGAGGAAATGCGGCAGAAAGCCCAGGAGGTGGGAGCAGAGGAAACAGAGTTCGCTTGCTGTGAGCTTTATGCCCTTACCTTGTGTGTGTTGATGAGCTCCCCCACAGTGATGTAGATGACTGGTTTGGCCACCGCCACCATCTCTGAGTACTCATCCATATTAAACCTCTCTTCTGGTTCAGGGACACAGCAGGCAGCAGAGATGAACCTCCTGCAGAGAAGGACCCCTTCGGTCAACCCCAAAACCCTGCCACTGGCTCACAGTCGCCTTCTCGCCCCAATGCTGTCCTGGTGCCCACCTGAACTTGTTGTGGGTGTCCTCCAGGTACCGGTTCACCCCGCAGAGATGCGCGTTCTCCCCGTCGAAGGCCTTGCGGGCGGCTGCGTGCTGCAGCACTTTGGCGATGGAGCCCAGGCTGCGGCGCTGCTCGGGGTGCAGGGTCGCCCCAGTCGAGATGTCCACGATGTCAAAGCCATCAGGGGCCACCACAGCCGGGTTCATGAAGCGGTAGTAGAGCAGGTTGCCCACAATCTAGGGCACGAGACAGGCTGAGGGTTGGGGGAGCAGGCAGGCTGAGGCCCGAGGAGGTGGTGGCTCAGCAGGGAAGGGTGTTGCATCCTTGCGCTGCCCTGTGGGAGCCTCCCAGAGGGGATGGCACCCTTGAGAAGAGCCCACCCTTGGCATTTCCTTAGTGGCTCATGGAAAATATTGACTTGGAGGTATTTTTAAGTCCAGAGGACTTGACTTTCTGTGAAGAGATACTGGTCCTTCACGTGCAGACACAGATGAACCCCACCAAACAGCACAGAGCCCCCCAGCCCCAGGGTACCTTATCGATTTCCTCTGCCGGGGCCTTGGGGAATTTCTCAATCAAAGATGTCCTCAGGATTTTGGCCATGTAGCGCATGCCATAGCTGAGGAGAGGGCAGGGAAAGGTCCATCAGCATGAAGGACCACCCTGCCCCAGCTCTCTACCACCCACAACTCAAGATACAGGAAACCCCCAGCCCTGGGGCAATGGAGGAGCCCACAGGAGGGGCCGGCAGCTGCAGCATCCCTTGGCTCCCTCCTCTACCCTGCTGCCAGCCCACACATCCCTGGAGGAAGCCTTCATCCTCTGAGATGACCACAGCTCAGATTCTCCCTGGCAACACCTCAACACCAGCAGTAAAGCACTCAGAGTGGCCCAAAGAGCCAGCCCATGGGGCACTGCTGATATTTGGTTTCAGCTTGCTGACAGTGCAGTAAAACAGCCCTGCAGCACTGAAGGGGCAAGAGGACCCCAGTAACCAAACCTCTTTTCTAAGGCCTTGCTAGAGACACCTCTGAGCTGGCAGTGCTCCCGGGGCGGGCACAGAAACCATAGGGATACATACGGGATCTTGTCAACGGAAGAGGTGATGGCAGAGACGAACTTGTCTGTCATTGCCAGGAGGTTTTGGATAGAAATATCCAGCCGCCTTTGGACCTCGGGGTGGCTGAGAGCCTGCTCAGGGCTGACCTCATACGGGAGCTTGCTGTGAAAGGAAGATCCCCATCACCATCCCAACGCCTGTCACCCTGCGGTCAGGCGAAGCCTCCTTGCCCAGGGCCTGACCTTCTTTGCCCACTCTGTGACTCAGCCTGGTTGATCCACGCCTTGTAGATGTCCACAGGGTCGGTACGGATGCCAAGGGCCTTGTCCTGCAGGACCGCCTGCACTGGGCCACCCAGGATCTGCCGCAGGGCGTTCTGCCCACGCGCGTTGCGGTAGAAGCTGACCACCAGCCGGATCACCGTGGCGTTCCCCATCAGGATGTCATGGACATGGTCCACCTTGGACCTGGGGAGAGAGACAGGGCGGATGGGATGAGGGGATGGACCAGTGTGTGTGTTCTCCAAGCAGGAGGGAGTAGCCAGAGGAGATAACTGCATCCAAGATGATGCCCTTGGTTCAGCCTTTGCCCAGGCCTGTCCCCAAACCAGGACACCCATGGACACCCACCTGACCTCCTCCTGCAGCGCCACTTTGAAGAGCTGGAGCAGCAGGTAAGCCTCCCGCGGGTTGGATGCGTAGTTGTAAAGCGTGAAGATTACTGACTCCATGAATTTGGTGGACTTGTTCTGGGGCATCTGGAAGATCAGCCTGGCCAAGTAGACCGGCTGTGTCTGCAGGCACGAGGGACACCAAGCTAACCCAAATGTTGTGGAGTGCTGGGGGACCAGGTCCCCACACTACCCCCCCACTGTGGGCGACACAGCAGATCCCCACCAGCCCCACCTGTAGCAGGTAGAAGAGGTGCTGGTAGGCCTCCAGCTTCTGACGCTTCTCCTTGCTGAGTGACTTGAGCCCCTTCTGCTTGTCTATGGACATCATCTCTGAGAGCTGCTCCTTGTTCTTCTTTGTCAGCTTCTTGCAGTGGGAGACCACCTCCTGCAGCCACGTGGGCAGGGAGAGAAATGCTGGGGACTGCCATAGGCTCTGGCATTCCGACCAGCCTCTGGGAAGAGCCTGAGGCATCCCAGTGCTCCTCAACCCCTCCCAACCCCTCCAAACACTTGAAGAGTGAAGCAGAGATAAGTCCAAGCTGCAATGCCATGGAGAGCAGGACCAACGGGCTCAGGCACTTTGGCAGGACCACATGAGATGTCTGAGATCCTCCCCTGACCCCTGCCCTGCTCCCCACCTGCAGCGTGATCCTGTTCTTGACCAGCAGCCCGATCTTGATGTCCATGAGGTCCAGGTCACTCTCCAGCTGCCGGCTGGCGCGGATCCTCTTCACCACCTCCTCCTGCAGCCGCAGCACCTCTGACTCCTCCCAGAAGTCATGCTGGCTCTGCTCCAGCAAGTGGATGAAGCGCCGGACGATGCTCAGTGGTGGCCTCCTGGCATGGACTGCGGCAAGACACAGCGACACCGTGCATGCTTGCAGGGGGCAGAGCAGCCACCCCCATCACAGACCCTTGCACCCCCAGGATCTCACCCAGAGACCCCATCCTCCCGGAAAAAGCATCTTCTTGCAGTACTAGGACATGAGACAGAGCATGGCCACACCGCACAACAGCCCCTAGGAAGCTTTTGGGGGCAGAGGGGCAGCTCCAAGGCTGATGCCCAGGAACCACCAAGGATCTGTCACTCCTGTCCTTACCACAGAGACACCGATGGTCAGCCTGCCACCACCTCCCCACCATGCAAGGCCAGTGAGGGAAGAGGCAGAGCCCCCTTCCCAATTAGCCTTCACACTTCAGAGCAGCAATGAGCAGACACTTACCCAGCATCCTGTAATCCCCACGGGCCTTGTTCGCTCGCACAAAAGCCTGGATTTTAATTACAGCTTTAATCTGCCAAGACAAACAAGGGGATGGGGGATGTTTCCTCACAGCATCCCTGACACACGTGGGGAGTGGAAGAGAGCTAGACAGGTATTTGGCTGCCTGCTCCCACTGCTGGCAGTGTGCTAAGGCCTGGGATGAGGGTCTCCACAACTGGGGAGGATTTTGGGATTCCACCCTCCTCAGCAGTTGTTCTCCTGTGCTCACTGTATTTCAGAAGCTGCAGCAACTCCAGAGGTGCAGCTTTGCTTCCTGCAGCCAATACCTCCCTTTCTCCCAAAATTTCCTTCCCCTCTAGTGGGCATCTTGAATTCCCTGGGTTTTGATGGAACTGGAGTGGTTTTTGTCTCTCCTCACACCTCAAAGAGCCTGATAGTTTGGCTTCCAGACCCCCCCCGGCACATTTTCCTTCCCATCTGTCCCCCTTGACCAGGATGCAGCAGTTCTCCCTCCAGCTGTGCCACAAGCACTCAGGGAAGGAGATCCAACCATGGGCTCCAGATCATTCTCCTCCATCCCCACCAACATGTTCCCAGGAGCTGTTTTGCTCCCATCCCATCACTGACATTCTGCCTGAAGTAGCGCAGCCTCTCCTGGTACTTCCTCCGAGCCTGCCACATCCTCACACCCGCCTGGATCTGGAAGAGATGTTCAAGTAGTTGGATTCTGCAAGGACTCACTTGGCCAAAGCAAGTGGGTGGAGAGGGAGGAAACTGAGGATTTCCAGAGGTTTAGATTGGACACTAGGGAAAATTTCTTCATGGCACAGGCTGCCCAGGGCAATGGTGAAGTCACCATCTCTGTAGGAATTTAACAGACACGTGGCACTTGGGGACATGGGTTAGTGGTGGACTTGGCAGCACTGGGGGAACAGTTTGACTCAGTGATCTTCAAGAGCTTTTCCAAGCTCAACAAGTCCATAATTCTATTCAATGATTTTTGCAAGACGTTCTCCCTTATCCCTTCACACGCTGCCCTGGCCCAGCTGCCATATCCCCCCTGGCTCCTCTGCACTGGGCAGGGGGTAGATGCCACCCTGCAGCTGAGCAAGAGGGAGCAAAGGCTGAAGGAAGAGTCTTCCCAACCTTGATTGCAGCCTCTGCGTTGGCTCGCAGGTAACACAGCCTCTCCAGGTAAGCTCTGCGTTGCTTGTACCCCCTCCAACAAGCCTGGGCACAAGAGAAGACACCAGCTAGAGACCTGCATGAGGTCACCATGACTCCCAGTCAGGAGCACACAAGGGAAGAGGATAACGCAGCACAAGAAAAGAGGAAACCAGCACCCAAAGCAGCTGCTGTGAGAGAAACAAGCCCCACACCACCCTCTGCAGCACCTCGGGGGGCCCCAGCAGTGAAATGGCAGAGGTCGCTGGACCCGCCAGAGGATGCTGTGTCCCTGTGCACAGAGGTGGGATGGATTCTGGTTGCATCACCTGGATCCTGACGGCAGCCGGCTGCTGCTCCCGCAGGATGTGCCGTCGTGCCGCGAACTCCCGGCGAACAAGGAAGCCCCGGAGCCGAGCCTGCAGCCTCACCACGAAGGAGGTGTTGGATGCCCACAGGCACTCCCGGTCGTGCGCTGCCGTCACTCGGGTGACAACCAACTGTGGGGACATGAAGCACCAGCTCAGCCCCAGTGATGCCACCGGTGCCCACCCAGCCCCGTCCAGCCTGTACCTGGATCTCCTCCCGGCTCAGGTGTGTGGTGTTGAGGCTGCCGTCGCGTGGGCACTGCCAGCTGCCCTCAAAGGTCTTCAGGCTCAGGTAGTACTCGGCACCGTCTGGCAGCCTGTGGCGGATCCAGTACAGCTTCTCACTCCCTGCACACCAGGACAGGAACTGTTGGGTGGTGTTGCTCCCCTCGAACACCTCAGGTGGAGGGGGGGCCAGTTCTGCAGCTCCCAAGGTTTTACCTGCCAATCTCTTGGTGGCCACCAGAGCCGCCAGCTGCTCCTGGTAGGCACCAGCACAGGCGCTCACCACACCACACAGGGCCACGTCAGGGTTGCGCAGCACCCGCAGCGTCTGTGCCACCTTCCCTTCCTTGATGGCCTGGTTGATGGCAGCAATGCCCAGAGCCACTGATGGAACAGAGGGGGCTCACGTCAGCACCTTCTCATCCTCTGACCCCCACAGCAGCACCCCAGCCCACAGGGGCTCAGCACCCAGAGCCTGTGTGGGGAGAGCACTCACTCCTTCTGGCTGCCACTGTGTCCTGGTTAGCCCGGCAGACCCCTTCCTGGATCTCTTCCCACCAGAGCACAGCTCCGTCATCCCCCATGGCCTGCGAGACAGCAGAGTTGGGCACGGGGGGAAATGGAGTCTAACAAGCTGGGCAGCCCCCCTTGAGCACCTTCTGCTTTGCAGGGTGCTGCACTAATGGGGTGGGGGGTACTTCACAGCCTTGGGGGATACCATGCCACCAAGGTGGGGTACCCCACATCCAGGGCGGAATGCTATGCAGTCAGTGAGGTACCCCACAGCCAGGGGGGATGCCACGCAGTCAGTGGGGTACCCCACAGCCAGGGGGGATGCCACGCAGTCAGTGGGGTACCCCACAGCCAGGGGGGATGCCACGCAGTCAGTGGGGTACCCCACAGTCAGGGGGGATGCCACGCAGCCAGTGGGGTACCCCGCAGCCAGGGGGGATGCCACGCAGCCAGTGGGGTACCCCACAGCCAGGGGGGATGCCACGCAGCCAGGGGGGATGCCACGCAGCCAGGGGGGATGCCACGCAGCCAGGGGGGTACCCCACAGCCAGGGGGGATGCCACGCAGCCAGGGGGGATGCCACGCAGCCAGGGGGGATGCCACGCAGCCAGGGGGGTACCCCACAGCCAGGGGGGATGCCACGCAGCCAGTGGGGTACCCCACAGCCAGGGGGGATGCCATGCAGTCAGTGGGGTACCCCAAAGCCAGGGGGGATGCCATGCTTCCATGGAGGTACCCCACAGCCAGGGGGGATGCCATGCTTCCATGGAGGTACCCCACAGCCAGGGGGGATGCCATGCTTCCATGGAGGTACCCCACAGCCAGGGGGGATGCCATGCTTCCATGGAGGTACTCCACAGCCAGGGGGGATGCCATGCTTCCATGGAGGTACCCCACAGCCAGGGGGGATGCCATGCTTCCATGGAGGTACCCCACAGCCAGGGGGGATGCCATGCTTCCATGGAGGTACCCCACAGCCAGGGGGGATGCCATGCAGTCAGTGGGGTACCCCACAGCCAGGGGGGATGCCATGCAGTCAGTGGGGTACCCCAAAGCCAGGGGGGATGCCATGCTTCCATGGAGGTACCCCACAGCCAGGGGGGATGCCATGCTTCCATGGAGGTACTCCACAGCTGACGACCCCCACCTCACCTGGGCTTTCTGCCTCCGTGCCCGGGACAGGACGTGGTGGTAGCGCTGGGCGGTTGGGAGGGCGATGTCGGGTAGGGCAGCCTCCAGCAGCAGCAGCGCCGCCAGCGTCTTCTCGGGGTCTGCCTGCAGCAGCGCCTCATTGACCAGCCTGACCGCGTGGACTCCTGCGTGGGAGGGAAGGGACGTGCTGCTCAACCCCCCGTGTTCCAGGCACCTAAGGGAGTCAGCCCAGGGTGGTGCGAGGTTCTCTGGGGCTGGAATCCCAGTGCAACCTCCCTACCTGGGGTGTCAGCAGACCCCCCTGCACGCCCAAACCCCATGTGGGCAGGACTCACTGTCATTTTCATCCTGCACCAATGAATTGGTGCTGTTCACACTGTCCTGAATGTCATTCCAGCTCAGGAATTCAGCTCCCGCTTCCCTAGGCTGGCCTTTCAGCTGCTGCAAGTCCTCAAAGTACCTGAAGGAGAGACACAGGGCAATGGCTTGGTGCATTCCAAGCAGGGTTCAGTGCATTCCGAGCAGGATGGCGCCTGCCACAGCCAGCTGCCTGGCTCTTCAGAGGGGAAAGGCAAGGCACGGGGCAGGAGGCTGCTGGAACAAACCCACGAAAAGCGCAGGCCAACTGACCATCCCCTCCCACTGGACTTCTCCACACTGACCCCAAACACAGAGCCCATCTTCTCACCGTTGTGCATTTGCATCCTCAACTCCCGAGAGGCCCAGGGCAGGGCTGACCAGGCTGCTCCAGAGCCCGTCGGGATCCCCGACATCCAGGGCTTGGTTGACCAGTGCCACAGCCGAGAGCATCTCCACAGCCACGAACAGCTCCTCCTGTGCCAGCTCACCCTGCCGGGGCAGACGGAGACACTGATCCCTCATAACCCCCTCCTCCAGCCCAGCACCCCTGGGCGCAGGGGAAGCACCAATCCCCCTCATCTCCCGTGCCTGGGGATCTCTCACCTGTGGGTGCTGGCGCTGCAGCAGGGCCAGCTGGCACTGGTACAGGGGGGCAGCAAAGGGATGCACATCAGGCAGCTGCGCCGCAGGGTCCGTCAGCGCTTCCAAGGTTTCAGCCAGCATCCCTCGGCGGATGGCGGCATTGATCCGGCTGACAGCCAGCAGCACTGAGGGACAGACCAGGGGAGCTGGCACAGGGGGGCTGCAGGAGGTGGCCGTGCCTGGTCTCCCTTTGGCCGGGCTGCTGGCAGGGGCACCAGCTCCTGGGCATTCACAGGGCAGCACTGTGAGCACCATGTCCCTGTTGGCACTCACTGGCTCGCTCCTCCTCGCCTCTCCTGTTGGCTGTGAGGATTCCTGCCTGCACCTCCTCCTGGTCCAGCATCTCCAGGTAGCCCAGGTCCTGCAGTGGGCAGAGATGGGTGTTGGGTCTCACACCTCATCCTGCTCACACCGATGGAGGAGCCGTGCTCAGACCCTGTCAGAAATCTGCCAACCCGCAGAGCAACTCCCACCCAGGGGACCCTCCTCCTCCTCAGGACCACGGGGGTGCACCCCCAGCACAGGTACCCCACACCACGGGCTCCTGCCAGCACCTACCAGTGCCTTCTGCTCCCGGTCCATGCTGAGCTGCTCCAAGTAGAGCTGGAGGTTGTCGCGCTGGAGGCAGCGCAGGGCCAGGACGGGGTCCTGCAGCGCCCGGTGCAGTGCTGGCACATCCTGTCTCTGCAGGGCATCATCCACCTCTTCCAGAGCCCCGTGCACTACAAGAGGCCAGTCCATCCCAGAGGTCAGCAGGTAAATCATCCCACAGCTTCAGGGAGCAAAGGCAGCTATGGCTGAAGCCTGCATACCCATCATTTTAATTTCTCCTTGGAAATGCACATCCAGCCCTAATCCCTGATGGGTCTGCATCACTCCTTCCTGCTATAGCCATCACTCTCCTCATGCCCTGGGGTACTATGGTCCCACCATAAGCCCTAGAGCCCCCCCAAGAGGAAAGCCCCAGCTTCCCTCACCGTTCACTTTGTTGACGTTCCCTTGGATTTCAGCCTGGGTCAGACACCGGTCATAGACATCCTCTCCCTCAGGGATCACCTGCAGATACTGGAGAGACTCCTCACCCTGAGCTTTCCTCCCAAGCTCTCCCCATAGCACACAGCAGGCTCCCTTGCAGGTGCCTGGGCTCATTTCCCAATCCCAAGCCCTGGGGATCAACTAGGCCCCCAAAGAGGAATCATCTCCCCCATCTTCTGCTCAGCACAAGGGCTCCCAGGCTGTGTTTCACCCAGCAATCACCGTATGGTCTGTGGCCAAGGGACCCCTCCAGCTTGAAGCACCCATCAGCAAAGGGGCTGCTCCTCTCTCAGCTGCTCCTCCCCCCCCCGAGCCCCCTATGCCCTCCTCACCCTGTTCCTGGCATTGCTGCCCTTCTCCAGCTTCGCCCGGTGCAGCACCTCCTGGTAGGCACCTGCCAGCTCCCCACGCAGGTCCTGCAGCATCGCGCTGGGGTTGAGGAGGGTCTCCATCGTCTGGGCCACCACCCCCCGATCCACAGCTTCGTTGATCGCCAGCACTGCGGCGTGGACTGGAGGCGAGGTGGGAAGGAGGGGGGTGAGATGAGACATGGAGGAGTGAGATGGACCATCTGCTATAACCCTGCACGCAGTGGGACAAGAGCCACTCCATGCACGATGGTGGGAGCCACCGAAGAGTGAGCTGCAGTCTCCAGAACGTGGGAAGTCTCGGTTCTCACAGCAGAACAGGTAATGTAGAACCCCCGGTGCTGCCAGTGGGGAAGGGGCTGTGCCAGCCCTTGCAGCCCCGTGCGGGGCTGAAGGTGAGCAACTAGGTGCCTCCACTGCATCCCAGACCACCACCACCTCCCAGAGCACCACCTCTCAAGTTTGCTGGCCTCAGACCTGGTATCCAGGGGCTGATTGCCCAGCCTTGCTCCCCACCAGGCACCCATCACCTGCTGCTTCATCCACTGAGAGCTCATTGGCCAAAATGCCACCGATCTTGCTGAAGGCAGGCAACTGCAGCCCATACTTCTCCAGTTCACGCTTCATGTTGTTGATCTCCTCCTCTGGAGCAGAGCAGAGAGACAGCACTGGAGCAGGGGCAGCCAGCAGAGCCCCTGTTCCCCTTCCAAACCAGAGGGGTGCAGAAAATCCCCATACTGGGGTGAGCATCCCTGAGGCAGCTTTGGCAAAGCTCACCCAAAATCTTCACTCCTCACACCCCTCCTGCCACAGGATCCCAAAATATCAATGGCAAACCCCTCCTCACCAGCCCCCAGCCCAGGTCCCCCCACACAGCAGCATACCTGTGAAGTTCACTTTGCCATACAGGTCCTGGATCTGAGGAGCCAGCCCCAGCTTGAAGAGGTACAAGCTGAAAGACAGACCATGACCATAACATCACCTGCTTCTCCCTCCCAAAGCTTCTGTGGCAGCCGAGGCCGGCGGGTGATGCCACCAAAGGGCTCGTGAGCACAAACATGAGCGGCTCATGAGTGGTGACAGCCAGGCCAGGCCACCCACCTGAGTGCGTGGATGCAGTAGACCACCCGGGGCATGTTCTTCTTGTCATAGATGTCGGTGGTCTCTGGGTGGAAGATCTGCCAGAAAGACAAGAGACAGCTCAGGTGGGGATGGCATCGAGACGATCCCTGGGCAGGATGGTGTCCAAGGGTGAGGGGCAGAGACAAAGACCCCCTGCCACACCAGCACTCCCCACAGGGCAGAGGCCAGCGTGTCCCTTGGCTGGGGAGAGCAGAGGGGGGACATTACCGAGGGAAGGCCCACATGGCTCATGGCATCACGCCAGTAGTTGATGTTATCCGTGTGCCGAAAGTGAAGCCCAGCTGCCTGGAAAAGTGGAGCTAGAGTCAGGCTGAACTTGTACACCCTAAGGAACACACCCCTGGTGTCACAGCCTTACCTTGTACCGAGTCTGCTCACGATCATAGATCTTCTTCAGCGGGACCACAGCCGGGGCGAAGCAGTGGCCCAGCTTGGCCAGGAGGACCCCGTTGCGCAGGGTCTCCTCCAGCTCAGTGGAGGGAGGCAGCCCCTCACCCAGGCAGGCCTCCATCCAGCTGGCAGGGCAAAGATGGGGCACATCACAGATCCCAGCATCCCACCAGGCAGGAAAAGTACCCAGAGGAGACCCCCTCAACCCCCTCCCCATAAATGCCCCTGGCAGGGGAGGTTGGCCTCCAGCCCTTTGCTGCCAGGTGGTTCTCAGTTTGGGTGCTTGGCTGAGAGCCTTCCCCCAAAAACCACCCCCAAAAGCATCTTTGAGGGCCACAAAGACCCAGAGTCTGGGCAAGATTCTGCAGCATTATAGCTGCCCCCCACCCAGACCCCTTGCTCTCATCCCCTCCCCTTTGCACCCCTTTTCCCCCCCAAATCTGAGCTCGAGGGGCTCCCCGGGTGCAGCCCCACCGC
This sequence comes from Manacus candei, assembly GCF_025592945.1. NCBI lineage: Eukaryota > Metazoa > Chordata > Aves > Passeriformes > Pipridae > Manacus > Manacus candei. The sequence continues at coordinate 451,174 of NW_026138214.1, read as the reverse complement.
TTGGCTTCCTCCAGGTGACAGAGGTACTGGTAGGCAACGTTCTGTCTCCTCTGCTCGTCCATCTCGGCCGCAGTCAGGCGCTCACCTGGGCAGTGATGGGGGTGCCCGTCAGAGCCCTCTGCTTGGGGGGGCTTCTGGAAGCCCCCATGGCCACCCAAACTAAGATCTGGGAAAGGGAGGCAGGCTTTTGGCACAGCAGCCTCACACAGCCACATGGGGGAGGCACCAGCATGACAGTGACACCAGCCAGGCCCTTCAGGCGGTTGGAGGAAAAGTTTCCAACTTCCCTTTTTCCCAAATAACGGCCACAGCTGGCACCCAGAGCTGGCACCAGGGAGCGGGGGCCCAGAGCCAGCACTCAGGGGGACACAGCTGCAGGTTTGGGATCCTTTGGCGCTGCTGGTGCTGGAGGCACCCATGACTGCTGGGGGGCACCCGGCTGCCCACCACCAAACAGCTCCTCAAACACGTCCCCCTGTTTGTCCCCAGGTGCCTGGGACCCTACACACTACTGCCCTTCCTCTATGCACACCCTCAGACCTGCCTGTTCCCTCATCCCTCTGCATCCGCAGACCTACCAGCCCCTACATCCCCCTCTCCCCCCAGATCACCCTGCACCCCCAGACCTACCTGTTCCCTCAGATCCCCCTGCACCCCCAGACCTCCCTGGCCAACCCCCGCACCCCCAGACTTACCTGCCCCCCCAGATCCCCCTGCACCTCCAGACCTGCCTGTTCCCCCAGCAACCTCTGCACCCCCAGACCTGCCTGTCCCCCCGGCCCCCCGCACTCCCCATCGCCTCTCCTCCCCCGGCAGTCCCCCCTTGCCGGTGCTGGTCACTCACAGCGCCCCGTCCCGGTTCCCTCCATGGCCGCGGCGGCGGCGGCTCCACCCGCGGTTTGAATCTCCCGCCGCCCACGTGGCTCCGCGCGGGGGCCGCCGGGGGCTGCAGGCCCGGCCCCGGCCCCGGGCGGGGGGAGCCGGGGCGGGGCTGCCCGTGCGTGCGGGGGGTGACACAGTGCGGGACGGGGGCTGCAGGCCCGGCACCGGCCCCGGCCCCGGGCGGGGGGAGCCGGGGCGGGGCAGCCCGTGCGTGCGGGGGGTGACACAGTGCGGGACGGGGGCCCCCCGAGGGCAGTCGTGAAGAGGGGGGGTGACCCCGAAGGTGCGGGGGCCGGCACACACCGGGGAGCGGGGGGAGCCCGGGGGTGCGGGGAGTGGCACAAAACGGGGTGCGTGGGGACCACCGAGGGGAGGGGGGGAGGCCGTGGGTGCGGGGGTTGCCACACGCCGGGATGCAGCGGTCGCCTGTGGGTGCGGGGGGTGGCACACACCGGGGGGCGGGAGGACCCCGTGGGTTCAGGGGCTGGCACGCACCGGGGTGCAGGGGGAGCTGGTGGGTGAAGGTCCAAGCAGGGGCTGCTGAGGGACCCCACTACGGGCTGTGCCCAGGGGCCAAGGCTGTGCCAGGCCCGGGTGCCAGCCCTGGGGTTCACTGTGCCCTCCTTGCTCTGCAACTGTCCATCAACCTGCGCCAAAGCACAGACCTGCCCTGCCACGAACCGAGCCCCCAGCGCCTGCCATGAGCTGCCGAGACAGTGAGGGGCCAGTTGTGCCATCCATGGCGTGGTTGTGTCAGCCCTTGTGCCCGTGTCCTGTCCATCATGCGCTGGTGCTGCCCAGCGCACAGTTGTGCCCTCCACTATGTGTTTGTAGGATCCATCAGTCCTGGTTCCGGCTGGCATGGAGCTAAAATATTCTTCTCAGTAGCTGGCACAGTGCTGTGTTTTGGATTCAGAATGAGAATAATGTTGATAATGCCAATGTTTTGGTTTTTGCTAAATTGTGTTTCTCCTAAGTCAAGGATCTTTAGGGTTTTTTGTGCCTCATGCTCTGCCAGTGAGAAGGTTCACAAAAGAAACTAGGAGGGAGCATAGCCTGGGCAGGTGACCCAAACTGGCCAAAGGGATATTCCACACCATAGACCATCATGCCCAGTATATAAACTGGGGAAATTACCTGGGAGGGGCTGATCTGGGTTTGGGAAGGGAGTCTGGCATCAGTCAGCGAGTGGTGAGCAATTGTATTGTTTATCACTTGGGGGTTTTTTCTTTCCCTTTTTTTTATTATTATTACTTACCATTATTATTGTATTTTACTTTGTTTTCTATTATTAAACTGTTCTTATCTCAGCCTACAGGTTTCACTTTTGATTCTCCTCCCTATTCCATGGGGTTGGAAGGGAGAAAAAGGGGGAATGAGCGAGTGGCTGTGGTGCCTAATTTCCATCTGGCCTTAAACCATGACACTGTCACCCAGTTTGTGCCGTCCATCCATGACAGGTCTCACACCGGTGCTGCTGCACGGAGTTGCCATGGCGCTGCACACCATGCTGGTGACAGGGATGAAACCAGAGTCAGCGGGGCCATTGCAGGAGGTGCTTCCCCAGGAGCTTTGTCCCAGCCTGTGCCAGCTCCTGCCATGCTCCTGCCACTCAGAACTCGGCTGTGCTCCAGCACCAGGCACCAGCGGCCATCACTGGGGGGCTGCGACTTGCTCGGGGCAACTTTCCAGGAAGCCCAGGTGGAGAGGCCCCTTGGACCCCCTCCATCCATCCCCATCAGAGAGCTGTGACTTGCAGCAGCCACGGCAGGGATGCCCTGTCCCTCCCCTCCCTGCTCTCAGCACCCTTTGCACCTGAAGAGCAAACAGTAAGTATGTGCAAATGGTTATTCTGCCTCCCAAAAAGGCACCACGGGAACTTCCCCCCCCTCTTCCCCCCCCCCCCCCCTTCCCCCGTGCTGCAGCATCTCCCCTGCTCCCCCGGAGTGACCTCTCTCACCTCTGGTGGCCACCGAGGTTAGCAGGGTCCTCTGTGGAAAGGCCTTTTTCCTCCCTGAAATTTTAGCAGCAAACAAACTGCAAGAGTTCCCTAATTTTTCATAAATAATATAAAATAACTCTCCTCATTTGAAGCGATCCCTGGCAGGATCATGCCAGCTTAGCTGCCTGAGCCTCTGCCTCTCTTGTAGACAGGTCACTGCCCCTGCTTATGGCTTCAGAGGAGGCTGCTGACCCAGGAGTGCAACCCACCACCCCTGACAACCCCATCCTCACCACCACCACCACCCCTGCAGCCCCTGCAGCCTCCACAGCCCCGACCAACCCTCCCAGCTGCAAGAAGAGCCTGAAGAAAAAGAAGGCGGCCAAGGCCAGGGGAGATGCCCAGGAGGGAGGTGATGAGGCGGTGGGGAGGGTGGCTGCGATTGAGGGGCTCACACAAGCTGGGCACCAGGCACTGGCACTGGGTGCCGGGCAGGAGGCAGTGGGGTGCTTCAGGAAGGCCCTGCTCCTCTCCAGGGACATGGTGAGCACTCAGCTCCACAAGGCTTGTGCCTTCAACCTGGGGGCTGCCTACGTGGAGACCAGGAAGCCCAGAAAGGCCCTTAAGTTCCTCCTCCAGTCCCAGCCCTTGGAGAGGGAGAATGGGGAGCACTCGGGGGACCTTTATTTCAACGTTGGGGCAGCTCAGGAAGGGCTTCAGGACTTTCCTAAGGCTTGTTTTGGCAAAGCCACCGGCCACAATGACGTGTCACAGGCTGGTGGTCGAGCAGGGACCCACATGCAGATGGGCTGCTGCTACCTGGGGATGCGGGAGCCAGCACGAGCCGCGCGGTGCTTCCTGGACGCGGCACAGACCTACACGGCAGCGGAGAGCCCTGAGGCCGCGGCGGTGGCTCTGAGCAGGGCGAGTGGCTCCATGCTGCAGAGCCGGCGGTTCCGAGCGGCAGAGATCGCAGGGGTCCTCGCCCAGTGCCACTCGCTCTGTGAGACCATCCCCGACCCGGCCCTGCGAGGTAACGCTGTGCTGCACCCTTTGCTCTCAAGGGTCCCAGGTAGCAGCTCCTGCACCCACTTTTCCTCTATGCCCCCAGGGAAACTCTATAACGACATCGGCCTGGGTTACTCCCAGCTCCACATCTTCTCCCTGGCTGTTGAGAGCTTCGAGCGGGCCCTCGGGCTCTGCGGAGGGGAGCTGGAGCGGGACCGGCACCGGGAGGCTGCACTGCTGCAGAACCTGGGTGCTGCCCACAATTCCCTGTGCAGTTTTGGCACAGCGCTGGGCTGGCACCAGCGCGCGGCCGCGCTGCACGGTAGGTTACACCGCTGTCTCCGGCTCTTGGCTTTGCTGGATGTACTGGCTTGGGATGGAGCCCCGTGTTCCCAATTCCAGGCACTCTGGGGAAACGGAGGGCGCAGGGGCAGTGCCTCGGGAATCTGGCGTACGCCTGGAGCCGGCTCGGGAACCATGAGGCTGCCGCGGAGAACTACCTGCACGCCCTGCAAGCCTTCCGGGACTCAGGTAAGGGGAGGCACAGGCAAACCCCCCGGGCAGTCTGCAGCATCCAGGTGCTGAGTGGACTCAAGCTGGGTGATGCTCCCTGCCCAGGACCTCGACTACACTGTGCTGGGACTGATGCTGCCTTTTGCTTCCCAGGGGACGTGCAGGGGCAGTGGCAAGCATGTGAGGGGCTGGGCACAGCCTGCTTCCACCTGGGAGACCCCCAGAAAGCCATCGGGCACTACCAGGAGGCCCTGACTTTGCTTTCCCACTGCCAGGTAAGACACACTGGGGAACCTCCAGGGCCAGACTCTGCTATGCATCACGGGTGCCCCAGCCCTGGGGACAGACCCACTCAGCCCATCATCTATGTGGGCTCTGTCCACCACAGGACACCCCCAGAGCTGCCCGAGAGCGGGTTGTGCACAAGCTCACGGATGCCATCCAGCACCGGCTCTGCCTCGGTGGCCGCCTCTCCCAGCGTGGGGGCCGAGTGCCCACCCCAGCTCTGGTGAGCATCACCCTGGGTGTGGGACACACAGGCGGGCTGGGGGCTGGGACCCCAGTAGGGGTTGGTGGCAATAGGTGCCCAGGTTTGGTGGGCAGAGGGACACACATATGAGCCCCAGCCATCCCTCCATCCCAGCAGGAGCTCAGCCAGCTGCGGTTTTGCTCCATGCTGCCCCAAGCCAGTGGGACACGGGTCCAGAGGAGTGAGGTGTGAGTAGGAAAGCTGCTGTCCTCTCCCTCCTTCCTCTGGGATGAGTTCCCAGCATCACCCAGGAGACAAACCTTCCTTCCTTCACTCCAGGTCCTTTGGAGGGAAAGCGCAGGACCAGCTCTACATATATGTGCCAGGAGCACATCCCAAGCATTCAGGTGAGAGGGTTAGAACTAAATGCAGGATTGAGCCATCCAGGAGATTCCTGCCGGAGCTGAGGCTTCAACACAGTCTGATACTCTGCTCTTGCCTGTTTGTGCTTCCTCCCCGGAGGCAGAGGAGTGGCCCTGACTGATGGCCTCGCGCTGGAGCCCTGCAACCCACACAGCATCCTGAGCACCTCTGGGGAGGATGAGGGTGGTCCCGATGTGGCTCCAGGGTGTCTGAGTCAGCCCCAGGCTAACAGGTAGGTGGGCGAGAGGGAGTCACCCCAGTACAGCCCCTGGTACCCAAATACCCCTGCAGCAGATGTAGCACAATGAGTGGTGTCTCTGGGGACTTCTCCTGGTTAATGGGGAAAATCCAGAGATTTTTAAAGATCCGTAATTCTGGGGAGTGGGTTTGGGGTACTTCCAGCTGGAACCTGGGGAGGGCTCGGTCACGATGGGATGGGGAGAGTTTGTCACGCAGATGCTCTCTGCCACCTCCACATGAGCTGCACTTTGTTGCCAGTAACAGGACCACCCCCCTGTGCCTGGCCCCACCACCCCACACAGACCTCCAGCCATGTAAGTATGGAACACAACCGGAGTGTCACTTCCGTGGAGAGCCCAGGGCTGCAGGTCTCACACTGTGTTCCACAGGGCATCGTCACCACCAAACCCTCCAGCCAAGGCCTCTGGAGCGGTAGGTGATGCCCTGGGGGAGTGGACAAGGGAGCAGACAGGAGGTTTGGGCTCCAGGGTGTCCTCTGAGAGGAGGGTTCAGGGGTAGAGACCCCCAGCAGGGCTTGGGACACCCCTGATCCTTGCAATGGACAAATCTTCAAGCCAAAAATCACAGGGCCTGGGGATTTTGACACCTTGTAGCCAACATCAAACCCTACCCTGTGGATGGGGCAGTAGATCTGAGGGTGGTTTCCAGCACCCCAGTATGAACCTCCTGCCTGCTACTGCCTAAAGGGGTTTCAGGAGGACTGGAGAGGGACTTTGGACAAGGGCCTGGAGTGACAGGACATGGGAAAATGGCTTTCCACTGCTAGAGGGCAGGGTTAGATGGGATATGGGGAAGAAATTCCTGGCTGTGAGGGTGGTGAGGCCCTGGCACAGGTTGCCCAGAGAAGCTGTGGCTGCCTCATCCCTGGAAGTGTCCAAGGCCAGGTTGGACGGGGCTTGGAGCAACCTGGTCTAGTGGAAGGTGTCCCTGCTCATGACAGGAGGGTGGGACAAGATGGGATTTAAGGTCCCTTCCCACTCAAAGCAGTCTATGACTCCATAACTCCATTTTGCTTCCCGCTGGACACCCCCACAACCTGTGATGCCTCCGTGATCTCGCAGCCCTGGCGATGACCCCACTGCCCCTGTCACCAGCTGCTGGCCCCGCCGAGAACCTCGCAGAGGGACCAGGACACTGTCCCTTGTCTGCAACCTTGTGTGACCAGCAGGACACGTGGGAGATGCCGTTTCTCGGGAGGGCTCTCCAGCCCCAAGTTGGAGCAGGGGGGGCCATTGAGCCAACACGGTTTTGACCCCACTCCGTTTCTGCCATCCTTTCCATGCCAGGGTCTGGCGGTGAGGGGAATGAAGGGACTGGAGGGACCGCGGGGGTCCCGGGAGAGACTGGAGTGGAAGGAGGGGCTGGATGGACCGCGGGGTCCTAGACGAGGGCTGGAGGGACCGCGGAGGTCCCCAGGGGACTGGAGAGGGCGGAGGGGGCTGGACGGGCCGCCGAGTCCCGCCGCGGGGGGGGATCGAGGGCTCTGCACGGCCCCGCCCGGGCGCTCGGTGACGGTCGCTCCGCCCCGGGGCGGCCCCGCGCCTGCTCCTTCCGAGCTCCGCGCCCCGTTCCGGGCCGTTCCGGGCTGTTCCGGGCCGTGCCGGGCCGTGCCCGCCGCATGCCGGGCCCGAGGGCGCTGCTGGGGCTCGGGCTGCTCGTGGCAGCGGCGCGGGCGGGCGGGCGGTGCCGGGGTTGGGGTCGGGGTTGGGGTCGAGGCCGGGAGTGGGGCCGGTGCCCCCCCCGCCGCGCCATGCACGGGCCCAGCGCGGGGCCCGGCCCGACGGGGCTCCGCTTCCTGGGGTACGGCTGGGTGGGGAGGCGCGGGGGGGAGGAGGAGGTGGTAGAGCGGGTGGGGGGTTCTGGGGGTCCGCAGGGTGCGGGCGGGCGGGCAGAGTGGACGGGGCACGGTGAGGGGGTAAGGGGTCGAGGAGGACGGGATATGGGGGGGCTGAGAGGTGCAAAGGGATCGGGCAGGACCTGAGGTTTGGGGTGCAGATGTACATGGGGGGGCTCAGCATGGGGAGCTGGACCCTGTGTGTGTCCCCATGGCTCATGCAAAGTCGAGGGGATCGTAGCACCCCCCAGCCCTGCAGACCTTGTGGGTGGCTGAGTGTTGGGGTCCCCAGGGGTGCCATCCTCCTCCCCCCAGGCAGGAGGAGGCCCAGGCCATCGACCAGGAGCTCTTCACTGAGTACAAGTTCAGCGTGGACCAGCTGATGGAGCTGGCAGGGCTGAGCTGTGCCACTGCCATTGCCAAGGTGGGGGTCCTGAGGGGCAGGGGGGGTCCTGTGGGGTGCCAGCACTGTGTACTGAGCTGTGGCACCACCAAGGTGGCAGGTGGGGATCCTGGGAAGGGTTCTAGGGAGGTCCCAGTCCCGTGGGCAGAGCTGTGTCACTGCCAAGGTGGGGGCCCTCGGGAACAGGGGGGATCCCGAGGGTGGTCCTGGCACCATGGGCTGAGCTGTGCTACTGCTAAGATGGGGGCCCAGGAGGCAGTTGAAGGTATTGGGGGGGGGGAAGTCCCAGCACTGTGGACTGAGCTGCACCACTGCCATTACCAAGGTAGGGGTTCTGGGGGGTCCCAGCACTGTGGACTGAGCTGTGCCACTGCCAAGGCGGACACCAGGGAGGCAAGTGGGGATCCTGGGAAGAGTCCTAGGGTGGGGTCCCAGTCCCATGGGAAGAGCTGTGGCAGCACCAAGGTTGGGATCGTGGGAGGCAGGTGGGAGTCCTGGTTCCACGGTGTGGCCTTGCTTTCCCACCATAACTCCACATCTCCTACCAGGCCTACCCACCCAGCTCCTTCACGACGAGCCAGCCTGCTGTGCTTGTGATCTGCGGGCCGGGGAACAACGGCGGCGATGGGCTGGTCTGTGCCCGGCACCTGAAGATGTTTGTGAGTCTCTGCACACTCCCCGTGAGGCTGCCAATGTCCATGTGCCCCTGTAACCGCAGGCTTTGGGGTCCTGTTCCTCTGGCTGCTGCTGGTGCCAGAGCAGGATTAGTTCAGGTTCCTCATGCTCTTGTAGGGCTACCTGCCCACCGTGTATTACCCCAAGCGCCCCAGCAAGCCCCTCTTTGAAGGTTTGATCACCCAGTGCGAGAAGATGGACATCCCCTTCCTCCCAGAATTCCCAACTGAGGTGAGGGGCAGCTGCCGGCTCGAGAGCAGGGGGAGCAGTGCCCAAGGCTGCCCTTCACCTGCTGCCATCCCTGCTGCAGGCTGCATTCATTGACGAGCTCTACGGCCTGGTGGTGGATGCGATTTTTGGATTCAGCTTCAAGGGGGCGGTGCGGGAGCCCTTCGGCAGCATCCTCAGCACCCTGGAGCGTGTCACGGTGCCCATCGCCAGCATCGACATCCCCTCGGGTGAGTAACGGCCGCACCCCCTGGAGGAAGGTGCCCAGCCAAGGTGGTCCCAGCTCCAGCCCGGCCATGGGGCTCGTTACAGGCTGGGACGTGGAGAAGGGGAAGGCAGACGGCCTCCAGCCCGACATGCTCATCTCGCTCACGGCGCCCAAGAAGGCGGCGACGCACTTTGCTGGGCGGTACCACTTCCTCGGGGGCAGGTTTGTGCCACCTGCGCTGCAGGAGAAATATGCTCTAAACCTGCCAGCATACCCTGGCACGGACTGTGTCCTGCAGCTCACATAGGGCTGGGGCCACAGGGGCTGGGCTCGGCTTCAGTACTGCACATCAGGGCCCAATTCTGCCCAAGCCTCTGCTGGGAGGGTGCTCAGCACCTTGCTGGGCTTCAGCCCAACCCAGCAGGATCAAAGGTCACTGCAGACCAAAGGCCCAGGCGCTGGGAGTGATGGGGGGCTGCTGGGCGGGGCTCTATTTGGGGTTGCTGCCTGATCCAAGTGATCTCTCACACCACTCACACTTCAGGGTGGTCTCACTGCAATAAAGATTTATTTGTGCCCTTGAAAAAATACTTCAATATGCTGCAGGGTCTGTCCCCTTGTGTCCTTCTGCGACGAGCCCACAGCAAATGGGTCCCTGCCCCAGGGCCTGGGGGGAACTGGGGTCACCCCTGACCAGTGAAGGCTCAGGAGGTGAAATAAAGGTCGATCCAGCTCCAGACCAACCCAGCCCAGCCCAGCATCCCCAGGCTGAGCCACAGTGCTTGGGCTCTGTCTGGGACAAGCCTGGAGCACCCTTGGGCACCCACCAGCACCAGGATCAGAACCCTCACAGCAAGGTGGGACTGGCAGCTGCTCAACACGGCAGCCGTGGCACTTACTCACTCTGGCTCCCTCTTCCTTTTCTTCTTTTTTCTCTTCTTCCTGGGGCTGTGTCCCAGGTCTGGCTCACCTGTGCCTTCTAGAGGTATGTCTGTCTCAGCTGGCTCTTCTTCATCCTCCTCCTCCTGCTTCTGTTTCTTCTTTTTCCTCTTTGCAGCTTTCCCCTCCTCTTCTGCCACCTCTTGTTCTGTGTGTGCCTCTGGCTTCTTCCTCCTCTTCATGACTTTCCCCTCCTCTCCTGCCACCTCCTGTTCTGTGCATGCCTCTGGCTTCTTCCTCCTCTTCATGACTTTCCCCTCCTCTTCTGATGCCTCCTCTTCTCCGCATGGCTCTGTGACCTTCTTCCTCATGACCTTCTCTCCCTCTCCCATCAGCTCCTCTTCTCCACTTGGCTCCCAGATCTTCTTTTTCTTCCTCTTCACAACCTTCACTTCTTTTCCTGATACCTCCTCCTCCTCCCCATTTGATTTCTGGCTCTGGGGCACCTCAGGGTCGGCTCTGTCTCTGGACTTTTTCCTTTTCTTCTTCTTTTTGCCCTGGCTCTCTGCCAGGGGGCTGCTCTCTAGGAGCTCCTGCTGCTGCTCCTTGTGCTGGTACATGGCCATGAAGGCTCGTTCCTGCTCCTCCAGGCGCGCCAGCTTGGCACTCATGGTCAGGCCATGACGGGCACCCCTGCAACAACCACAGGCAGTGGGATCTGGCATCTCCCTGGCAGGAAACGTGCCCCCCAGCTCGGCCATGCAGCCCCCCCAGCCACTCACTTGTGTGCCGTGCGGCCCCCACACGCCTGCACCAGCTCCTCGTCCGTCAGCCTGCGGGACACAGAGGACGTGTCACCCCCCAGCAGTGTGGCAGGGGCACGGTTCAGACCGGGGCTGCCCCTCGCAGCCCTCATCCCTCCTCATCGTGGAGATGGGGCTCAGCCTTGCCTCCTGGCTGAAGAGAGGTCCAGCTTCTCCTCTTCCTCCTCGCTGCTCTCGGAGCCAGTGGGCAGCGTCACGGACTCCTCCCCACAGGCTGTGAGTGTGGCCGACTGCACCAGGGAAACAGAGGGGCCGTGAGGAAGGGGGACACAGCAGCAATAGGCTGGGGGCTGTGCTGCAAGGGGGGTGCAGAGCTCTCCACAACCTTTGCAGAGACACCAGCTGCTCTCTGAGCTGCATCCCAGGGCCAGTTACCTTCACGAAGCGGCCGTACAGCAGGTCCCTGGTGCCACCGGCCTTGCGCGGCTTCTTATTGCTGATCCCGCCTCCCTGCTCAGAAAGCGCCTTCACGGAGATGCCATCCTGGAGGGGAGAGACAAAGGGCTCGGGAACGATCTGTCCAAGGGGCTTCACCCCTCTAGCAGCACGTCTCTGCCACCACGGTCCCTGTGCTGAGAGGGGCTGCGGGGACACACACAGAGCGGCAGCACAAGGACCACCAAAGGGACCCCAACCCCCTCCCCCGCTTTCCACCCTTGTCTGAGCAGGGTGCCCTCCAGCCCTCCCACCTGCCCGGCCTCCACAGCGATGTTGGCAGCCGCCTTGTTGAAGACGTGGTCCCACCAGTGGAAGGTGAAGGGCTCCGCCGCGTCGTGTCCCACCTGCGGGGTGCAGAGGAGCCGCCGGAATGACTGCGGCGGGCGGTGGGCGCGGGGCCCCGGCCGGGCAGGGGGGCTGCACTCACCCCCGCCGTGTCACACTTCACCTTCACCCGGATGGCCTCGGCGATGCCGTCCTGCCGTTTGCCCAGCCCCTGCCCTGCCGACACAGCCACTCATCACCCGCCGCCGGGGAGGGCTGGGGACCACCGGGGGCTGGGGTGGGGAGCTGGGGCCTGGAGGGTCCCGGGGCTCGGGCGTAGCTGGGTACTGGAGGGAGCCGGGAGCTGGAGGGAGCTGGGGCCTGGAAGGGGAAAACGGGGCGCTGGGGGGGCCATGGAGGGAGATGGGGCTTGGCAGGGGGAGTCGGGTCTGGGGGTCCCGGGGCTTGAGGGGAGTCGGGTCTGGGGGGTCCCGGGGCTTGGCAGGGGAAGCCGGGTCCGGGGGGTCCCGGGGCTTGGGCGGAGCGCGGGGCGCTCAGGGGGGGCCAAGGGACGGCGGGGCAGTCGGGGGACCCCCGCCCCGGGACCCCCGCCCGGCCTCACCTCGGCGCCAGCCGTGCCGCCGCAGCTGAGTCTCGGCGAAGCGCATCCCGCGGCCCGGTGGTCCCGGGGCGCTCATGTCCCGGGGGGTCTCGGAGGGTCCCCGGCGGTTCCTGGAGGCCCGGGGGACTCCCCGGAACCGCGGCCCGCGCACGCGGCCGGGGGCGGGGTCACGTCTGGGGGCGGGGCCCGTCGGGAAGGGGCTCTGCGCGTGCGCGAGAGGGGGCGGGGAGCGGGAAATGCGCCCGGAGAGGGGGCGGGACACGGGAAGGGGGGGACGCTGGGATGTGGGAACGTGGGGGTACAGGGATACACGGATAGGGAGATACGGGAATACAGGGACAGGGGGATACACAGGTACAGGGGAACGTGGGGATACATGGACACGGGAACATGGGAACAGGGGGATACAAGGACGGGGATACACAATATGGGAACATGAGGATACAGGGATATGGGGACACGGGGATACAGGGGGCACGGATAGGGGAACAGGGGAATACGCGGATATGGGGATATGGGAACGGGCATATACAGATATGGGGATGGAGGGATACAGGGATGGGGAATACATGAGTATGGGGACACAGGAATGGGGATACACAGGGGGATATGAGAACACGGACACAGGAACATGGGAATGGGGATACAGGGGTGAGGGATGCACAGATATGGGTCACAGGAAGATGGTGATACAGAGATATGGGGACACAGGGATACAGTAACATGGGGATACACGGATATGGGGATACAGGAACAGGGGGATACATGGATATGGGGATATGGTAACGGGGATATGTGGGTATGGGGATACAGGAATATGGGGAAATGAGAACGTGGGGGTACAGGGATATGGGGATATGGGAACATGGTGCCAGGTGTGCAGTGCGGTGCACGTGGGGTGTGAGCTGCATGGTGGAGTGTTTGCCTCTGCAGACACACAGCAAAGGCACCACCAGCTCCACACTTGGCTCTGCTGGAGCCCTTGCACGTGGCAGCAGCACTGAGGGATCAAGGGACATGCCTTGATCCCTCCCCTACGCCAGCCCTGGTGTCCCTCCTGCTTTTCCTCATGCTTTGTTTCCCCTCTTCCGCTCCCCTGGGGGCTTATCTCCAGGGCAGCACCAAGGTGGGAACCTGCAGCAGCCCAGAGCCCTCAGGGCAGCAGCCTCAGCCACTTTTACCTTCACCACTTTCTGCTCTCTTTGCTGGGATGAAAGAGCAGCAATAACTTTTGCAGAGGAGCCATCTCACAGCTGCATTCCAGATGTGGCTCACGGGCAGGGAAACGGAGACAGCGAGGCTGGGGATGTTCCCCCCAGGACAGCCAGGGAAACAGGAACAGGACCGGGGCACGATGTAAGGTCCCAGCACTGCAAAATCTGCCAAAAGCAGAACCCCTTCCCAGGGCAGCGTGGGGAGAGGGGGGGCTTCTCATCTGTCCTCAGCAGAGCTGGGCTGGAGCTGTCCTGGGCAGGAGATGGGGGCAAAGCTCAGGCTCAGCCCCATCACTAACACTGGGGACAACCACTGGCCTTGTGTCACTACTGCCAGGAGCAGCCAAGGGCTGCAAAGCCCCTGGGCACCCTGGACCCTTTCCCAGTGCACATTAGAAATCCATTGGGCTTTGTGGGTGACACAGCTCTTGGTGGACCTGTGGGTGCCAGCTCAGGGGCACCAGCCAGGCCTGATCCTACGTGGGGCCACACAGAGGCCCAGCAGACCTGGAGGGAAGGGCAGGTGCCAAAATGCCTCCCCTCTCCCTTCCTCTGTCCCGGGACAGCTCCAGTGAGTGTCTCTGGACCGCCCCTCCTCTGTCAGCTCTGGGGCAGGCCGGAAGACTTGTGATTTTGTTGTTTCCAATCTCAGAGGGAGCAAACAACAAATCCCAGTCTCTGTCCTGCCCCAGGAACTGGTTCCCTCCTTTGGTGGGCAGTGCTGGCTCCAGCACAGTTGGCCCTGCGAGCTGGGAACACCCCCAGCAAACCCCAGTGAAACGCAGCCAGCACTGGCCAGGCAGGGACTGAGAACCAGGTGTCAACTTGCTGGAGGAATTAAAAATAAACCAAGTCAGAGCAACATGAATATGGCCCTGAATGTGCCATGGTTGGGTCCTGCTGCAGGAAGCCACTCAGGCTGGCCATGGCCCAACCAAGCTCTAAATCATTGTTTTCTGCCCCAAAATGTTGCAGAATTGAGCAGAGAGGCCAAGGAGCATTGTTGAGTCTTTCCTCGTGGCTCCTGTGGCTGAGCAAAGGTGCTGCAGCAGCTCCACATGCACACACATATATTTTCCAAGCTATCCCACTCCATGACCTCCTAATCCTGGGGTATTTCCCTACTGAACCTCTCTTGGGATGCTTTGAACTTGCCACACCATAATAAGGGCTGTAGCTGCAGGAAACCACCTCTCTCATGGATCTTAGTAATAAAAAAATGGTTTCTTGAAAGCAATGTAAATGTTGGTTTCCTGCAGTCTCTCCCTCCTCCACATTTCAGAGGTTTGATTTTGAAGTTGGAAGTGTTACATTGGGATATTGTGGGAAAAGGCTGCAGATCTGCTCCAGGGAAGGGGGGAAGGAATGAAGTGAAAATACGTCCTTGACAGCAGAAATCTCTCCCAATCAATCAACTGGATTCACCACTACTTGCTTTTGAAATTGCTCGTTCCATTATATTTTGAAAGTATTAATTCTATTCACTGGAGTAAAATAAGAGGAAAAAAATCAGTGAGAACACCTTTAGGCAATTCTTTTGGGAAGGAAGGATATGGGAGCAAGAAAGTGTGGTCATTCCTTTGGAAGTGGGCTTTTGAACAGCACCTTACCAGGGACTGGGGAAAGCTCTAGAGGGGATTAAGGTTTCACTAAAAGGCTCCTTCGCATCAGCCTTCAAAGCACCTTTATTTCCAGAGCTGGGAAGGCCAGACCTGCATCCCCTATGGGTACCAAGGGCCAGGCCCCCCATCCCCTGCAGGTATCAAGGGCCAAACCTCCCATCCTCTGGGGGCAACCATGGCTGGAGTGGCTGCATCCATCACACCTCCAAGCTCTCTGATCTCATCCCTACCGTGTCCCACCCCATGGTCCCATTCTCCTGCTAGCAACACCAAAGAAGCCACAGGCCCTTCCCTCCCAACTTTCCTTCCCCATGAGCAGTACAACAAAGCCCCTGGGAGCAGCACGGAGTGGGTGGCCTTGCCAGGCTGCTGGGGGAGGGTGGAGAGCTGGGAGGTGGCATCAGATGGATGCAAGAGGTTGCAGGCTTCTCTGTGTCTCTATTTTAGCATCTTGGCTGGTGGGCTGGCAGCAGGTGAGGAACGGAGAGACAGGAGAAATGTGTTTTCCTGCTTAAACAAGCAAGAGACACCAAGAATTGAACGAACAGCCCGTGAGGACTCATCATAGCCTTTCAGGACTTAAGGGGAACTCGTGAAAACAATGGACAGAGACTTTTTACACAGGCAGAAGGTGATGGGACAAGGGGGAATGGTTTTAAACTGGAAGAGACTGAGATGAGATGTTAGGAGGGTGAGGGTGTGAGGGTGGTGAGACACTGGCCCAGGTTGCCCAGAAAAGCTGTGGCTGCCCCTGGATCCCTGGAAGTCAAGGCCAGGCTGGACAGGGCTTGGAGCAACTTGGGCTAGTGGATGGTGTCCCTTCCCATGGCAGGGGATGGAACGAGATGAGCTGTGAGGCGTCTTCCCACCCAAATCATTCCGTGATTCTCAGGCTGCTCTGGACTCTTCTCAGTGGTTCACAGCCATCTGCCCACACTGCAGCAGGATCTCTCCACCACACAGGGATTTATTTCCAGCCAGCTTTGGACTCACTGGATCCCTCCATCCCTCAAAGTCCCTGTTCAGACACAAACCCCCTCGCACACCCAGATCCCTCACACACACAGAGATCCCTCAGGCATGGGTGACACCAGTGTCACGCTGACACCACTGAGTCACACCTTGCTGACACCCAGGGGGGTGGAAGAACTGTTTCTGCCTGGCCAGACACAACAGGGTTGGGACTAGTTTTGCTCCTCAGAGGTTCACACACACCATGGGGGTATGTCTCCCTGTGACCCCCCGTGCTCCCTTTGCTCCCTCCCTTCCCTGCTTGCCCCATCCATCCTCCCAGGAGCAAGCGCTGGCATGTGCAGGGACAGAGACCTTAATGCCAGCAAGGGACATCCAAGAGATCACAAGGATCGCAGGCCTTTTCAGGAGCCCATTTCAGGGGCTGATCAGCGACATTTGGAAGAGCTCCAACCCCTCCAGCTCCCATCCCTACACAGCTGTGTGCAAAATTCCCATGTCTGAGGAGGGGTCGCACAAAGCAATCCACAGATCTGTGCACAGCCTCCAGAAGAGGTTAAAGCTGCTTTCCAAATCTTCCTCCAAGGGATCCCAGTCTAGTTGGGATACACACACACAGGCAGGAGCATTTCCAGCTCGCACACTCACGTGTTTTCTCCACCACCACCAACACTCTCAGCAACATGAGCACCCATCGAGCCCAGCTCCAGCTCAGGAGCCCCTGGATGCAACAGGTTTTACAGGTATGCAGGAAGCAGCGCCAGGATTCCTCCTGTTCCCTCTCACTGCCCAATCCTCCCACACTGAAAGAAACTTGAAAGTACCAAATAACACTAACTCCCAGCTCACAGCAGTTCCAAGGGTTGCTAATTGCCAATTGCCAATTCTAACTGAAAGGAAGCTTTCAAATAGGCACATTTAGAGCCAGAGTTTGGGAACCTTCAGCAGCATTCCTGAAGTGTCCGAAACATTTCCTGCCACAGGGGAAGGCAGCAGAAGGGGCTAAGTGGGGAGGGAGCACGACACCCCCACTACCTGCTCGAGGTGAGCACAGGGCAGAGCATGGATTAATCCTGGGGAACTGGGAATGCCCCAGCTGAGGCAAGGCAGGCAAGGACGAGACAGGGATGCAGGGAGACAGATGGTTGTGCGCATTTATTTTCCTTTGATAAAAATGGTGTATGCAAATTACACAGCCATGGAGGCTCCTGGGAAATACCACCCTGCTGGTCCTGGGGAGTCTCTTGGAGAGAGTCAGAACATTCAAACACATCAGAATGGAGGGGGGGGTGGAGGATGGATCTAAACTGGGAAGAACATGAACTTCAACATTTTCCAGTGAAGCGAAAAAGATCATTAACTTATTTTTCCATTTCCTTTTTAGTTTTTACACTTGGAGAAATGAGCCCACCGAGCACAGGAGTCAGCGGCCCCCGACACCTCTGCTCAGGAACCACATTGCTTGGGCAGAAACACACCTTCCAAACACCTTCCTCTGCACAGCACCTTCAACTCAAGCTCAAGAACAGCACACCTGGTCCTTGCAGACCCCTGGACTCTGTTATACCACCCCAAGAGCATAAAGACCACACTTCAAATGCAGTTTTCGCACCCATTAACCCTTTACCAGGAGATCAGAGGCACCTGTGAGTGAGGGATACGGGCTCGTTTCATCCCAGGGAACATTAAGACAAATGACATCAGAAATTTCCAGGTAATTTCAATTTTTCTTTTGATCCATTCCCAACAAGATGCTGAGAGAAATAACCAATCCCCAAACTCGGCTCAATTTTTTAAATATTTGCCTGAAAGGAGGGCTAGGGAAGGGAATCATGTACAGTTAAAATCAAGCTACTCAAAACACAATCATTCAGGTAAGTAACTAGAAGTATCGCCTCTACCATCTAGAGAGAGAGAGAAGAGTGTCTGAGACAGGGCATATTTAGGAAAAAATACACATCTGAAGTCTCTGTGGCCACGATGAGAACTGGAATCCACATACAAGCCAGTTAAAGAGCATTTCAACATGAAATCTTAACTTAGTAGGAAGGTCAGGGGTTAAGCTGTATCTTTTTGTTTTAAATACATGGACAGCTGTCAGATATGAAAATGATGGCGGGCTTTCCGGAAAGATCCCCTGTGCATGTGTATGGATGCATGTGCTGACGTCTGTGGGGCAGCAGGACAGAGTTTAGGAAGGCTGGGAGCCCAGCAGTCTCTCGATAGCTGCGTTGATGTCCCCGCCAGTGGCAATGAGCGCCTGGAGATTGGCCTCACGGTTGATGAAGCCCATGGCATTCAGCTGCTCCAGCTGCTGTTGGAATCGCACTTCGGGGCTCTGCGCCTGTGAGGGAAAGGACGGAGACCTCGGAGTCAGAGAGCAGAGACAGCATCCAACACAGGCAGGGCTGGCAGCCACGGCTGCACAGGGACCCTCAGCTCAGCCTCAGGCTTGTGTGGGGACAGTCCCCATGTCCCCCCAGGCTGTGGCACAGCAGCCACACCAGAGTCAGTCCTGGCTTGGTACCAACGGCAGCAGCAGTGTGAGGAGTAGGATCCCCAGCATTACAAGCTTAAATCTCTGCAAAGGGTTCCACACCCCAAAGAACCAGCCAGGCCCCTACACCAAACCTGGCCTAAAGCACCACAGCCACAAGAGACTGTTGGGAACCACATCCCCCGAGCAGGGTGGGATGGGGAGGCCCCGGAGACCTCCCTGCCTGTCCCAGGAGCCACTGGGCATTACGTACTTGAGAGTTTCCTCCGGCCAGCAGCTGGATCATCTGCTGCATGAGCTGCTGTTGGGGGTTACCACCCCCGGCTGGAGAGGCACTGGCCGGCGTCGAAGCAGAGGGAATGGGGTTCTCCGGGATTGTGCTTCCTCCTGTGGAGGACGGGGGCATTCGGGGCATGCCGAAGGAGCCGAGGCTGCAGAGGAAGGCAGGGCACGCTCAGGGGCACGCTGGCGCTCTGGGCAGCAGGGCAGCCAGCAGGCCAGCTATGGGGCAGCTCTGGAAACAGAACCCGCTGTGTCCGTGCCTCAGTCCCACGTGGCGCTGTGAGTGAGCAGAGCCAACAGAGGCCTGCAGGGAACTGCTGAGATTGAGCATGACACACAGTGACAGCGAGCAGAGGGCCAGCAGCCCAGCCTGCCCCAGCGCACCCACCCAGCCTTGTGACTGTCCATCTCTCTCCAGAGATACAGTTCTTGAGCTCAGTCCACACCGAATACAGCAAAGGATGGGGGAGGGACCAAGTGCATTCCAAACCTTTTCTCCAAAAAGAAAGGGTCAAAGACTTCCCAGCGAAGCACAAGCAAGGAGCAAGTGCTAGTTAGCCAGGCTCAGAGAGGCCTGCAGGCACACACCCAACTGCCCCAGGACAGAGTACCCTAAGCAGATCTCCCCAGTGAACTGACAGCCAGTTCTGCCTGCTGGTCCCAGGCATGGCAGCTCTGCCTGCATGACCCCACTCCGGAGTGCTCCGTACCTTGGCACTAGTCCAGGGGCCTCCGTCTGCAGCGTCTGGAGTCCCTGCTGGATCTGGAGCAGGGCCTGCATGGCACGGGGATTGGTGAGGATGGACAAGGAGTCTGGGTTCTGCATCTGGGGACCAAGGCAGAAAGACACCATGGTACCAACCAGCGAGAGCTCGGGCAGCCCCAGATCCAGCCCTGCTACACTCGAGCAGGCACCGAGCTGCGCCTCTCGCCCGCGGCCAGCGCCGACCCCTGCATTTGGATCCTCCTCCGAGGCTCCAAGACCGCAGGGCTCATCTGCAGGGACACTCACAGAGCTCAGATCAGGTTTCCTAAATGAACTGGGTGAATCAGATTAGAACTGGGGGCACATGCCTTTGGAATCTAATTTACCTGAGAACCAGCTGCTCTAGCACAACTAGCTATGTTAATTTTTGTAAACTCAACACAGTGGGAGACTGTCCACACAGGGGTTCCAAGTAGCTTAATGAGCGTAATTTGGAGTCCACTTTTCAGTAATTTCGATGAGTTAATTCAGACTGCCTTGTCTAACCAAGCTCTTCCTCTCTGTCTCCCCTGTGCAACCTCTTTCCTTCCTCAGCCCAGCCCCCCAAGCCCACATGCTTCGTAGTGCACTTGACCAAGCAGCTGAGATCCTGCCTGTCCCACAGTGGGGGGGAAGAAGCTCTGGAGCCAGGGGCTGAGGGCAGCACAGGGCCAGCCAGAGGCCTTTTACCTGCTGCAAGAAGACAGGGAGCTGAAGGCGGAGCTGTTCTTGAAGCTGTGGATTCCCAGCAAAGAGGGGGACATTTACCATGATCTAGCAAGAGACAGCACATGTAGGTAGGGTCAGAGGGTTGCTGCCACTGACTGGCTGTTAAACCCTACACAACTAAGCCATGAAGAATAGGTCGTTCATGCCCCTGACTCCCTCCCTAGGCTTTCAACATGCTCCCCTGCTAAGAGGGACCAAAACAGGACAGCTCAGTTCCTGACAGCAGTGTTGAACAGGGGCCACTTGGCCATGGGAAAAGAGAAGGGCCATTCCCATGTCCCTCTGAAAGCCACCTCTTGTGTCAGGAGCTCTGCTAAGACACAGGGCTCAGAGCTGGGGCTGCCTTCAGGCTATCAAGAAATACAGCCAAACTGTGTGTATTCACTCTGCTCCGGTGTCTGCAGGAGGAACCAGTCTGACCCCACAGCAGACTGGTCTCACTGTGCTCACAGCCTGCCTGGCAACAGCAGATGACTGCAATACTTTTACCTGTGCTGCAAAGTCCGGGTTCTGGGCAAGAGTTTGCATCATGCTCCGCATGTAAGGGGCAGAGATCATGTTCTGCATCAGCTGAGGGTTTTCAGAAATCTGCTGCAGGAGTCCTTGCATCTCTGGGCTGTTGAACATGCCTGCAAGGGGAAGGGAAGACAGAAAAAGATCCCTGATGAGCCTGAGCGCCGCTGCAATGTCCGAAATACAACGTGACTGGTAATGGCACTGCCTGTAGTCCATCCCCCAGCCAGCAGCAAACACCACTGTGGACACCATGGCAGTGCTCTGCTAGCCACTCTCCTGCTCTTGAGAGTGCAGGGACACCAGAGCTCCCAAAGGCACCCTCGGACAGGCACACCAGAACAATCCATTTGTGCTTGCCACTGGGCTAGAACCATTCCTCTGGAGAACAGCTCCGTACAGGGCTCTAATGCCAGAGGGACTGGTCCCCCGACAAAGCCTGGGTGACCTGTTCAGCCAGGAGCATCCTCCAGCTCCCCCCTCACGTACCAGCCCCGATGCTGGCAGCGTTCAGCCCAAAGGGATTGGATACGGTTGGGGTGCTCTGGGTGGTTGCTGAGCCCGTGCTCCCTTCGCTGCTGGGTGCTTGGCTCTGGGAAGCAGGGGGCGTGGGGCTCCAGGGGTTTGGCAACGGCTCTCTGTTCTCCGTCCGCAAAGGCTGAGAGCTCGAGCTGTCAGAATTCCCCGTCAAGGAAGAGAAAGGATTGTTGCCAAACTAGGGAGAAAGAAAAAAGAAACAGCCGGAATCAGTTAGTCCCAGCAGAGAAGGTCAGACCAACCCCAGCACTGAGCGAGCCAGGGAACAGCCGATCACATTCAGCCAAGTCCAGAATATGCTAAACACGTGCCATGATTTGCCTCCTGAGAAATCTGCAATCCACAACACACCTCGCTCGGAAAAAGACCGGGCTCAGGAGTGGCCACAGCCTCCAGATTTGGCTCCTAAATGCAAGGCTTCAAAACGCCTCTGTAAAACCAGTGCCCGGACATACCAGTAGGTAATGCTGGACTGGAGTATGTCTGCACAGCCCTCTGCAGCCAGACCTGCGCTCCCTCCTCCTGCGCTCCAAGCCAGCTGGATCTGAGCCAGCTCTGCTCCAAAGGCGTCAGGCTCCAGCTAATCCAGAGAGCAGAGGGCTGTGCTAACAAGGTGACGGGGGCCTGCCCATGGGCTATGGCTGGCATCAAGCCTGCTGGGGGACTGCAGGAGCCAGGGCAGGTCTCTGCTCTGACACCCCAACCCATGTAACAAGAGGCACTGAAGGCCAGTGCCTGCACTGGAGAGACATGAACAGCCATGCTCTAGAAAAGCTGCCCCACCAGCATGGGGGCCAGGGAATGATCCCCCTTCCCACACTACACCCCACTTAGAGGAAGGCAGCCAATACCTGCTCCCTGGCTGCGCTGAACATGGGCTCCTGGATGTCCGTGTACATTCGGCGCAGGGCGTTGTATCCTCCTGGAATGCTCTCGAGATTACTCAAAGCACGGTCCTGGTTCCGCATCATCTCCTGCATCATGGCAGGGTTACGAGCCAATTCCATCGTCTGGGAGAACGAGGAAAAGATGGAAAGCTCAGGCCCATGTGCGCCACGGAGGACCAGGGTGGATCAAGAACCTGGTCAGCAGCCCAGCGGTTTTCTACTGATCCCCTAGCCAAGTTCTGAAAGAGTTAAATCTCAGCTCCCAGGAGAAAGAGGATAATTAAACCCGTTTCACAGGCAGGGAGCAGAGAGATCATTTATCCAAGCAAAGAGAGCCCAGGGATCCCAGCTCCTCCCCAGCCTTGCTCAGCCTCTCTTCCTTCTCAGCCTCAGTTCAGCTGGATGAGACTGTTTTGTTTCTAAGCAGCATCAGGACATCCAAACATCTAACACACATATGTTCCCACTCACACTGGATAGACTACATTCAACAGCTGGGAAGGCGGAAAAGGCTGAATCCTTCCACCTTCTCCAGACTTCTGATGGGTCTCTCCCGCACAAGGAATATTCAGGTCTCATTTGAGGATCTGCTTACGTACGGATTATTCGCAATTTAGTCCTGCAGCTCTGGAATTTCATGAATGGCTGACACAGTTGAAAGCAGAATAACCGAGAAGCAGATGGAAACTAGGCCCATTCAGCACAACCCTTCTGACAAGCCTTCCCAGGAAACAGTAGAGTCCTATTAACACCCTCAACTTCTCACTCAATCCTTAAGCTTCCCTCTAGCCAGTCCTCTAGGGAACTGGTCCTCTCTGTTCTGGGAAAAATCAGAGCCCTCTGGGATCCCGGCCTACACTAGTGCTCCCCACTGATACAGGTAGTGAAGCACTGACTATACAGCTTGGGGCTCTGTACTTTATCTGTCAAGAGAACTAGAGAGAAACAAAGAGCTTTTGCAGTAGCTTCACTTCTCCAGCACTGCTTTTACTCCCATTCCTGAATCAGAACACAGTAGTCTTGTAGGCAGCATGCTAGGATACTCCCAGCATCCTTTTTTTCCCAACACACCGTGGATTCAATAGCTCTGAAAGGGAGACAAGATTTGCAAGGATGTGGGTTATGTAATCAGTATTCACATAACTCAAGACCACCATCTGTTTGCTGGGAGCTCACAGCAGGAAGGAAGAGATCTCCAAAAACCACTGTTCTGGCATTCCCACTCCCCCTCAGCAGAGCAGACACTAAAGCTGGTCCACAAAGACTCTCCTGAACGCTCTTTACCGAGGCTCTGGTGTGACTCACCTGTCTCATGAGCTCCGGGTTATTCAGCATGTGGCTTATCTCTGGATTTCGTTCCATGAGCTGCTGCATCTGGGGATTGGCCATGATCATCTGCCTCATGAGGTCAGGGTTAGACATCATGTTCTGCACCAAGGGATTCTCCATGATCTGGGAAAGCATCTCTGGGTTGGACATCAGCTGCCGCTGCATTTGCTGCTGGAGCTCCATGAAGTTGGCAGAGCCCATCCCAAGATTGCCCAGCCCAGTGATGCCACCGAAACCAGCTGGAGAGGGAACAACACACGGGGAGAGAGGCGTGAGTCAGTAACTGTCGGCAGCTGCAAAAAGAGGACAGGCACATCAGCTGAACTGCACCCCACAAACCCAGGGGTATCCCACGTTCCTATGGCAGCCAGCTCTGAGGGAAGACACCCCTACAACACACCTCACTAAGGGCTGTGGCATTACACTGAGCAGGGACACTGAGGTTTGCTGCAGGAGTGACTCATGCAAAGCCCACAGCGAGCAGAGACAACAACGGGGGTCAAGAACCCTGACTCCTAATCCCAGAAAATCCTTCCTTCTCACAGCCCCCACTTACAGAGGATGGATGTAGCACTGTTGGTGCCTCCGTCTGCAGGACCTCCCATGGTCCCTGACCCGCTGCTCCGTCTGCTGCCACTCCCTGTGTCCGGACCGGCACTGCTGGATGTGGAGGGCTGAGATGGGGCAGCAGGAGAAGAGGGGGTTGCAGTGGGGGCAGAAGCAGCATTGGGGGCAGAAGCAGCAGATGTTGAATCTTGGACCCTGCAAAGGATCAGAGGGTGTTAAACTCCTGGGGCTAGGGAAGGGCGAGCAGAGTCCTTTGTGGGGTCACGGGACATGCAGCCCACGCTGACCAAGCTCCCAGCACACCAGTCACCCCCGCAGGAGCCAGCCCCAGCTCCTATCCCAACCCTGCCTGCACGCATCCCAGCTGTGCTCCCAGATGCCTCCCATGTGCTGGATTCTGCCTCCCATCCTGATGCATTGCAGCCCCTGTCATGTTGTCCTCGCCATACAGAGCAGTTGGACAGGTCTTACCCTGAGTTGTATCCAGCTCTTCCTTGAATCCCACTGAACTATTTACCTCAGCCATATCCTTGAGCAATGAGTTTGCTCCAAACAGGAAAATCCTCCTGCTGCTCCCACAGAAACCACAGGAGGTTACAGCAGGGCTGGTACAAGGGGTAAACGAGACTCTGCACTTCTAAATATTCCTATCAGTGCTCCTGGGGCAAAAAGAAGTACCAGCATTACTCTACAGAGAGGGAGACTGAGGCACGAGGCAGCAGCACCTGTCCCACAAAGCTATGGTCAGTTTGGCTCCAAATTCCCAGCTCTGCCATTGGCTGTACCTTCATGCAAGACTCCTGCATCCAACACAAGTTGTCTGGAGCTTATTTTAACACACCCACGCAGCCACTGTGCCATAGGCCACTACGCAGTAGGTGCTGGACGTCAGCTTTGCTAAGTACACCAACCCAGTTCAGTACCTTGGCACCACAGTTCCTTCTCAGGAGTGTTACAGGAATTTGAAACAGAACATTTAAAGATTCTCTGAAGCCTCCACAGTCACAACAGTGAGTCCTGGACTAGCGCTGAAGAGCTTTCACATGAACTTAGACCAGAAAATTCACTTTACTTGCCTCAGATAATGCTATTATACCTCTGAAAATAAGAACAATTATTTTTCTACTTTTTCTTTTCCAAACCAAGAATTATTCTTTTTGTCTAACTCCCTTTCCTTTTTCACTCTTATTCTAGCACTTGTAAGATCAATCCCAAAGGTCCCTGTCCCCTGTCCAGACTCACCCAACTGCTGCTGAAAACCAGCAGCCACTGAGAGAGGCAGAGAGTGGGAAAACAAAGTAAATGGGAAGCTGAACAAAAAAGGAAGAAGGAAGCTGGAGAAAGGGCACTTGGTTTCTATGAGCACAGGGAGAGACTGTAATGTACCTAGGACTATTGGCAGGAGAAAAATGAGCAGATCAGGACAGCTCTGATTCACCCTTTGAAATGGTTCACCAGTACCACATTTGCTGTGGAGACAGTGGAAGAAGAGCATCAGGCTCTTCAGCTACCTGGAGAGGCAGAACCCAGGGAGAGGCTCCTGCAGGACCTGATAATACACATCCCTGTCTTTGTAAATAACAGGTGGGAAAAAAAAAACAGGGCAAAATAACCATTTTGATTAATGCAGCTCTCCCAGAAGACGGCAGAACTGCACAGAGATGCCACCCTGGAGCTTCCCGGGAGCCCAGACACACCACGGCAGGAGCCCAAGGCAGAGGCAGCCCTGGAGACTCCCACACCGCTCTGTGCATGTGGTCACACAGCCTGAACCTCCACACGCTCTCGAGGTGGAGCACCCACTGTGCTTAGAGCAGAGTACATGGCAGGAGATGAGAGAAAAACTTGGGTGCTGGCTTCTACAGCAACACAAATTCACGAGAAAGTAATTTCTGTTATCAGCAACTTGGCTTTGTCAGAACCGGTATCAAGTTCCGATGGCTTCTTCCAAGATTAGTGAATTCTAAAGGCTCAAAATACATGAAGCCACACACACAAAACTCATGTTAAAGGACCAGCCCCACCAAGTACCTGCCACACACCCACGGAGCACACAGGTGGGTGACAAACCCCATTACAGGCAAGGAGAGCCTGGGAAAGCTCATCAGGAACCTCACCATCAGCTATTCCCAGCCCTCATTTGCCCTCAGCCCCCCAGACCAAAGTCTTACTTCTGCGGAGTCTTAATGACCAAGTGCACAGTCAGCCCATCTTTGATCCCATGTTGATTCAACGTGTCTCCATCCTTCAGGATCTTCCCAGCAAAGATCAGAACCAGCTGATCCTGTTTGGCTTTAAACCGCCTGGAAATCTCTTCTTTGAACTGGAAAACAAACAGAGCATTTTTCAGGCAAAGGACCAAGACCAGAAATATAAAGCTCCAGGGACCAGATCCACTCTGGGAACAGCACAAGGGAGTGACAGGCCCTCGGAGCCCAGGTACCACTCAGGCACCAGTTGCTAAACATGTTTGAGGTGTTTAAGGAAAACCAAAACAAAGCAAAGACAAGCTCTGCACTCACAAAACATGGAGTAAATCTTGGAAAGAACACAGCCATTCCCTCGGGAAGAGCTGAAGGCTTCCAAAGCCAGACCAAGTGTGTCTCAGGCCTAACCCAAACACACCATTTATTCTGAATGACTGAACTGCTTTGTCTCTGCTTATTTGAGCTTTTTTTCCTAAGGAAAGCCTAACTCTGATTCAATACAGGACAGAGCTCTATGGAAAAGGGAACAATCCTTTATCAGCCAATGGAAATAAACTAGGTCTTCTCCAATGCCTATTTCTGCAACCGAATTCCCTGTGAGCGCGCCATGGAGCATGGGCATCTCTTCCTTACTGTGTGGTGTGCTGGGATTAACACCTGCCAACACCGCTGTCACTGCTGGCCCCACCAGGGCATTCCCAAACTGATTTGGAGGAAACAAAGCCTTGCACTTGAAAGCCACAAATTACAGGGAATTCAGAGGGGAAGGCCAGCACAGAGTGCAAAGCCCATGTCTGCCCCAGAGCTCACAGTCTTCACACCAGAACCCTAAAAACAAGGCTGGGGAGAGCACAGCCCGGGCCCAGAGATCACCCTGGCCCCACAGCTCTGTGCCTTCCCTGCACAGCTCCACGTCCCACCCTTGCACAGAGCCCTCACTCCACACTCCCTGTAGCCATGGGCTGCCTGGAGCCGGCAGAGGAAGGAGCAGGAGGGCCACATGTGCACAGCCCGTGCCCACACCGTGACTTGCTGCCCAGAGATTCCTGCCAGGTCCTTCACAGGCCGACCTCATGCCCTGTGCTCGACCGACGCGTGCAATGACACCTTATCCCAGTGGGCACCGCCACTTCCACGGCACTGGGGCCAGCCCCGGAGCCAGCCCTTGCCAATCCCAGCCTTTGCCAATCCCAGCCCCCTCCTGCTCCCTAGCAGGAGCAGAACCCCCCCAGCCCACCCCTGGAAGGGCTGATGCTCCTTTACTTCCTCCCCATCCAACCCTGTCCCCGAACACCTGCCCGGCTCCTCTCCCCTCGCCTCGGGGATCCGCCTCCAGGGGGGTCCAGACCCACCCCACGACTCCCACCTTTCCCCCCCTGCAGCTCCCCACGCACCCGGCCGGCCCTGCCGCAATTCCAAAACCCTTCCCACCCCGCCCCGCTCAGGGAACTCCTCCCCTCCCACTCCCCCGCTGCCCAGCCCACGGGCCGAGCCCCCAGACCCCACCCCGTCCTTCACACCCCTCCCACAACCGCCACCCCCCCAAAAGCCGCGCTCCGAGCCCTCACACACCCCTCACACGCCCGCAACAAACGTGGTTTCGACATCCACGACCCCTCCCACGGGTGCCTCCCACCCCGGACCAACTCCCCCCGCCCGGGACTGTCCTCTCCTAAAGCCCCCCAGCACCTGCCCTCCCCCGGTCTCCCGGCTCCCTCCCAGCCTGGCTCCAACAAGGCCCAAAGGCCCGGGTTGCCCCCAGGAACCCCCGCCGCCCCTCCAGCTCTGACCTGGTCCCCGAGAACTCCACCGGACGCCCTGACACCCCCCCCAGCCAAAGCTCCCCTTCCCCTGCTTCTCACGTCCCCCCGAAAATCCTCCCCGTCACAAACCTCAGCTCGCTCTCCAAAAACCCCTCACCCCGCTCCCCGGCCCCGTGAACTCCCCCGCACCAGCCCCCCCCGCCCCTCACGCCCCCGCCAGGCCCCTCCGCCCCCTCCGGCCGCCCCCGCCCTCACCTCGCGCACGGAGGCGCCGTCCGCGATGGCGATCTCCTCCTTGTCCTTGGGGGTCTTCACGGTGACGCGGATGAGCGCCCCGCCGGGCCCCGCCTGGCCCTCCCCGCCGGGCCCGGGCCCGGGGCCGCCGCCGCCGCTCGGCTCCGCCATCTTCGCCGCCCGCCGCCAGCCCGGGCCGCCGCCACCACAGAGACCAGCGAGCGCCGCCCCGGCCCCCTCCCCGCGTCCCGCGACAGCGCCCCCCGGCGTCCCGGAGGGCCAGGGGGTGGGCGGCTCGGGGGGCAAAGGGGGGAGGAAAGGGGTGGGGGAGCAGAGCGGGCACGGGCAGAGCGGGCACGGGCAGAACGAGCAGGGACAGAGCGGGCAGGGGCAAAGCGGACAGGGGGTGCTGCCCGCAGGGGCCCCCCGGTGCCCCCAATGACCCCCTCGGTACGCGGCTCCATCCCGGATCCCCGCGGTGCCACCGCGGTCCCACGCCCGCGCCGTGTCCCCTCCGGCTGCCGAGGCCTTTCTGGGGGTCCGGACCCGGCCGGGAACTACAGTCCCCGGGATGCTCCGGGCGCGGCGCGACCCCGCGCCGGCCCCGCGTCGGCCCCGCCCGCGCAGCCGGGGCGGCCATGCTGCGGCCCAAGGCCCTGACGCAGGTGCTCAGCCAGGCCAACACCGGCGGCGTCCAGAGCACGCTGTGAGTGCGGGGGGCATGCGGGAGCGGGGCGGCTTCCCCCGCCCGGGGGCTGCGGCGGGCGGTGCGAAGAGGGGATGCTGCCCCTGCCCGGGGGTGCTGCCTTCCCTTGTTCCTGTTCCTGCCCCGGGGGATGCACCCAGCCCCTGCCCTCGCCCTGCCCTGGGAATACTGCTTGGCCCTGCCCCTGGGGATGCTGTCCCTGCCCCGAGGATGCTGCCTGCCCTTGTCCCTGCCCCTGCCCTTGCCCCTACCCTGGGGATGATCCCAGGCCCTGCACAGGGATGCTGCTTGCCCTTGCTCCTGTCCCAGCCCCAGCCCTGCCCTGCCCTGGGAATGCTTCTTGCCCCTGCCCCAGGGGATGCTGTGCCTGCCCTTACTGCTGCCCCATCCCCTGTCCCTGTCCCCCTCCATGCCCCTGCCTTGGGGATGCTCACAGTCCCTGCCCAGGTATGCTGCCTGCCCCTACCCCAGCCCCTGTGCCTGCCCTTGCTCCTGCCCAGGGATACTGCCTTCCCTTGCTCCTGCCCCAGCCTCTGCCCCAGCCCTGCCCTGGGAATGCTGCTTCCTCTGCCCAGAGATGCCTCCCCAGCCTGGGGATGCTGCCTGCCCTTACTCCTTCTCCTGCCCCTGTTCCTGCCCCATCCCTGGTCCCTGCCCCCTGCTCCTGCCCTGGGGATGCTCCCAGGCCCTGCCCAGGGATGCTGCTTGCCCTTGCTCCTGCCCCCAGCCCCTGCTCCAGTCCCTTCCCAGGGATGCTCCCTGCTCCTGCTCCTGTCCCTGCCTGGGGTGCTGCCTGTCCCTGCCCCTGCCCAGGGATGCTCTCTGTCCTGGCCCTGGAGGGTGAGGGGCCCCACCAGGGGTATGCCCACACACCCTGCATGGTGCTGGGCTATGGGAAGTGCTGGGGCTGTGCGTGACACGGGCGTGCAGTGTTGTGATCCCCGTGCACTGTGCCAGGGCCGTGTGTGCACAGGGTTTGCCCACCAGGCTCGTGCCTGCTCTGCAGCAGGACCCACTGCTTCAACAGACGCAGCCACTCAAGCCCTGCTTGGGCCTGGGGCCACCCAAGAGCTTCCTGGCTTTGAAGCCCCCGCACCCCCTGCCAAGTGGGGGTGTCCAGGGAGCAGCGCTTGGGACTGGGCAGGGCTTCACTCTGCCCCTGGCACTGCAGTGGGGCCTGATGCCCCACTGGGTTTAGAGGCATCAGTTCACCCCCCCATGTCGTTCCAGGCTCCTGAACAATGAGGGGTCCTTGCTGGCCTACTCTGGCTACGGGGACACCGATGCCAGGGTCACCGCGGCCATTGCCAGCAACATCTGGGTGGCCTACGACAAGAATGGGCACCAGGCGTTCAATGAGGACAACCTCAAATTCATCCTCATGGACTGCATGGTACGTGGGGCTGGGGGCTGCCCTCCCCTCCCTGGGGTGCTGGGAGTCCCCCCGGGACCCTGCCCATGGTCCGGGCCAAGCTGGGGTGTGACAGATGCTGTTTCTCCCTGGGCAGGAGGGGCGAGTGGCCATCACACGGGTGGCAAACCTGCTGCTCTGCATGTATGCCAAGGAAACAGTGGGATTTGGGATGCTGAAGGCCAAGGTAATGGTGGTGGGGAGGAAGTCTGGGGGGCTGCAGGGCCGAGTCCCTGCTGTGGTGTGGGAAGGAGCTGTTGAGGATGGGAATGGGAGGATTGGAGGAAGCTGCCATGCCTGGGATGCCTCTTTCCTCCTTGCAGAGGCTCCTCTGTCGCCCATGCCCACCCAGGCACCACACCACACCTTTTTAAGGCTCTAAACTGAAGTATAAATTACAATAAGCACGTGGGCAGTGGGCACAAAGGTGGCAAAACCCCTGCGGGCACGGCTCACACTGCTCTCTGCTTGCAGGCGCAGGCGCTGGTGCAGTACCTGGAGGAGCCACTCACACAGGTGGCCGCATCCTGAGCAGGGCAGCAGAGGGCTCTGAGGTGCTGCCAGGCTTCGACACCATCACTGGCGTGGGTGGAGGGTGAGCGGCCCCATGAGCATCCCAGAGCTCTGATGTGGCCTTAAAAATAAGGTGGGGGGAGCACAAAAGCTGGGGGTAATAAAAATGTGTCTGATGCTTGTGTCTGTTGTGAATAAAAGGGGGAGCTGGGAGGGTAAAGCATCCCGGTGGGATCCCCAGGCCAGGGGGGCCTGGGCGGTGTTTTGGGGCTCCTGTTGCTCTGCAATGAACAGAGACCCAAGAGAAAAACAGGGCTGGTGTCTAGGGGGATAGGTACAAGAAAGTCGAGCCCCCGACAGCCCTGCCCAGCCGCTCGGGGTAGCGAGGGCAGCGGGGGCTCCTTCCCGTCCCAGTTTTCCCGACTTTCACACGATGGCAGCAGAGGCGAGGGAACGTTCAGAGTCGGCAGGAGCTGGGCTGGGGAGGGGGGGCTCTGTTTCTGCCACGACTGCCCTCGCCCCCTTCGCTGCCCACAGTGCCCTTCTCTGCCCACGTTGCCCTCGCACCCCTCACTGCCCATGTTGACCATGCTGTTCACGCTGCCCCAGCCTGCCCCGCGCTCAGGCAGGATCAGGCCCCGGCTCCTCCTCCGGCCACCCCGTGACGGTCCCAGGGGTGACACTACCTGCCCAACCTGCGCTGCGACAGCCGGTCCCACCCCTCGAGTCAAGGGCCGCGCTGCGCTGCCATCCCGGCCGGCCCCGCCGCCACCGCCGCCACCCTTCGCGCCCCCTGGGCCCCCCTCGCTTTTCCCACCCGCTCCCCGACGGAGAGGAACCTTTGCCCGCTCCGTCTCCTCCCTCGGCGCCTCCGGGAGCTCGGCCCGCCCCGCCGTCTGCTCGAGGCTTGGCAGCGGGAAGGAGGAAACCCAGCGGTGGCCCCGCGAAGGCGGGCGGCAGCCGGGGCGACATGGGCAGCGCCGAGGAGGATTATAACTTTGTCTTTAAGGGTGAGTCCTGTGCTCGATGTGAGCCCCCTTCCCCTAAAGGGATGGAGCAGGAGGCCAGGGGCTACGGGGAGGGAACTGGGGTGGCTTCCCCCGGGGCTGCTGTGTCCTGAACCGGGACGTTGTTGACTGTGCAGCTGTGATGGGCACTGGAGCTGCAAAGGGTCAGGGAGTTGGGGAGCAGGCACTGGCCTCGGCCGTGTCCCCAACTGACAGCAGCGAGGCCAGGGCTGACAAGCGATATCTGGATCCATGGAGTCATGGGGAGATCCACATACCACCCCAAGGCTTCAGGTGGGGTGCTGGGTGAATTGCTGGTGTGAGGTGTAGGGGCTGTGACAGCTGGGGTTGAGCATGTGAGACATAAAGGCAGTGTGAGTCCGTAACTCCCACGAGCAGCAGGCGTTGAAAAGTCATTTTGCTGTGGTGACCAGGGCGGTGGCACATGCAGAGGACATAGGGGTCAAACCTAGGCTGGAGAAACAGGGGCACAGCCTCACACCTTCCAGCCTGAGCTCCTCAGACACAGGGCCCTGGCATCCTGTGTCTCTGCGGGGTGCTACTGGCCAGACCCCCCAGGGGCTCAGAGCTCTCCTTTGGCAAGCAGAGACAGACAGGCTCTGATGTGCCACCCATCCTGGGTGCCCACTGCAACAGGGTGACCCAGGGCTCACCAGCATCCTCAGCCTGCTCCTGCTGCCCAGAGCTGTGACTCTTATGAACAGCTCTGGGACTGTACCAGCAGA
Source organism: Manacus candei (assembly GCF_025592945.1). Taxonomy (NCBI): domain Eukaryota; kingdom Metazoa; phylum Chordata; class Aves; order Passeriformes; family Pipridae; genus Manacus; species Manacus candei. The sequence continues at coordinate 418,820 of NW_026138214.1, read as the reverse complement.
TGGGGAGCATAGCTGGGCTGCGCCGAGGTGGCTCGGCCACACTCAAGGGGCTGAGAGCTCATGGCACAGGGACAGACCCCAGTTTGCTGAAGGAGCAAACACACCAGGTGTTAAGTCCACGCACCTGCCCAGCTTCTGTGCCCGGTCGGGGGTCACTGGGCAATGAGTGATGCCCATGCAGCCAATGCCAGTAGCGGGGCAGTCTAGTGGGATTTCTCCTTCCTCCCACAGTCGTCCTAATTGGGGAGTCCGGGGTGGGCAAAACCAACCTGCTCTCCCGCTTCACCCGCAATGAGTTCAACCATGACAGCCGCACCACCATCGGCGTGGAGTTCTCCACCCGCACAATCCTCGTGGGAGATGCTGTGGTGAAGGCTCAGATCTGGGACACTGCGGGGCTGGAGCGGTACCGCGCCATCACGTCAGCGTAAGGATGGGATGCCCGAAATCCGGGCTCCTCTGGGACCTGGGGGGTGATGCCCTCATACTTGAGCCCTATGGGTGAGGTGTTGAGGGGGGATGTCCGGAGCGTGAGGTGATGGTGGGGTTCTGCCATAGGTATTACCGGGGGGCCGTGGGTGCCCTGGTTGTGTTTGACATCACCAAGCACCAGACGTATGATGTGGTGGACCGCTGGCTGAAGGAGCTCTATGACCATGCCGAGGCCAGCATTGTCGTCATGCTGGTGGGGAACAAGACCGACCTCGCACAGGCTCGAGAGGTGCCCATGGAGGAGGCAAAAATGTTTGCAGGTACAGGCTGGCACCCTGCCACAGGGGCTGGGGGCTTGGGAACCCCCCCGGCAACAGGGACTTGCACCAGTGCAGGCACCTGAACATCTCCAAAGGGGCTCTAGAATGGAGCCGTGCCCTTTCTGGGGTCTGCATTGTCTCAGGGACTCCTCTACTTGCAGACAACAAAGGGCTGCTATTTGTGGAGACGTCAGCGCTGGACTCCACCAACGTTGAGCAGGCTTTCGAGACCATCCTGAAGGGTATGGGCACTGGTGCCATGGTGCAGCAGGGTCTTGGGCCATTGCAGGGTCCATTCTCGGGGACGCAGTGGTGGGCAAAGGATGTGCAGAGCTTCTCTCCTCTGCCCTGCCCCACCTGAGCTCTTTGGGGCTGGTTTCGGTGTTGGCTTTCTGGCTGGTTTGGTTTCCAGCCTTTGGTGCTGGGCGTTTCTCTCCCCACACCCACAGCTTTGTTCTCATGGCCCTTGGGCATTCCCAAAGCCCCAGAGGCTCCTTCTCCCCCATAATCTCCAGTCCCCTTCCTGTTGTCTTGGCTCCTGACTCAACGTCTCCAGCACCCTGCTGAACTGGCCATGGGGACCTGGGGATAGGGATGGAGGGGGGTGATTCTTGGCTTATGCAGGAGCAGCTCTCCAGGAACGGCAGCCAGCAGCACCAGGGCAGCCAGATGTGCTGTGCCATGCCAAGCCATGCTGTGCTGTGCCATGCTGTGCCGTGCCATGCTGTGCCGGGCTCTGCCGAGCCAGCCTGGCCCGGTGAGCTGCCAGCCCCAGTGCAGGGCGAAGCACTAATCCCAGGTTGGGCAAGAGGAAATTGCCTAAGCACAGGGTGTTCCCCTGGTGCCACAGGGATGCAACCTGGCAGAGCTGCTCCTTTGTCATCTCTCAACTCACCCCTCTGCTGCGTAGAGGGGAAGGAGAGCCATGGGCGAACAGCAGGGGCTGCAGGCTTGAGGCTGACCCTGCTTCCCCAGGGGCCTGGGCTGACACACAGACCCCCCAGCACCTCTTCTTTTGCAGAGATCTTCCACAAAGTGCAGAAACAGAAGCAGAGGAGCAGCCAAAGCAACACGGTGTCACTTGCCAGTGAGAGCCCTGCAAGCACGGCCCCAGCACAGGCGGAGAGGCGCCCGTGCTGTGTGGCCCTCTGAACCAGCCGGGCACCCTGGGAAGCCCCCAGGGAACCCCACAATCCTGGGACATGCCAATGGCATAGAGCTGGGTCTGCCTCTGGCTACCAGCACAGGCTGTGCTGCCTGTGGTGCCACCCTCGTCCTGGTGCAGTGGGGACCAGCAGCCTGGACAGGGGCCAAATTCTGCCATAAATGGTGAGAAGCACCTGTGCCGGGAGCTCTTCTCTCTCTGTTGTGTTTTTGCCGGGCCCTGATTAGTATCACCACCATCATGCACTGTCCCAGTCCCTCTGGACCTGCAGGACAGAGAACTGGAATACCTCTAAGGCACTGCTGGGGAAGGAGCCAGGAGGTTCTGGCCAGGGTTATGCCAGCAACAGGAGCCTCTCAGATTGCCTCTGGCCCTGGAGTTGCTCCTGTGCCACACGCTGGGGATGTGGCTGACCCACAGGTGTCCATCCTGCCAGGGACTGCTCTGGAGTTGAGCCAAGCCCTAAGGAGTGAGTGGCAGCACTCAGCCCTTGGCTCACTTCTGTCCCATCCCAAACATGGGCAAGTGTGACAGCAGGACCAAGTGAAGGTCCCTGCTGTCTGCATGGTGGGACAGGACTCGTTGCAGGGCCCGGTGCCACGGGGCCAGGAACAACAGCTCTGTGTCCAGAGCAGGGGTGACGCAATCATTAAAGGACTTGTGAAATGCAGGTTTGCTGAGCTGGAATTCCTGCATGTTTGTGGTCGACTCCCTGGGTCCCCACCTTCATAACGTGCTGGACACAGCAGCCTCCAAAGCAGCACAGCTGGATGCCATGGCCCCCCTGCGCCCCCTCCCACACCAATGCCATGGTTCCTCTGTGCCCCCTCCCACCCCAAAGCTGTACTCCCCCTGCAGCCCCTCCCCAAGCAGCCTTTACCAGTCCACATCCCCCATTTGGACTTCATCGGTCCAAACGATGATGCAGCCTCCGCCAGTTATCCGAAACCCCTCGGAAATTCCTGCTGGATTCTCCATGTCTTCACTCACTTTCCCTTTGCACCATGCCAGCTGTGCCCTGCCCAGGTCCCTGTCCCAGCCATGGTTCTGCATGGAGTGTGTGGCCGTCACCGTCCCTATCAGTGGCAAACACAGGTGGTGGCCTGTACCTGCTGCTGTGCAGATCCCTGCCCCCCCTTACCTGGCCCAGGTGAGCACACCTGGGCTATGACGGGCAGCCCCAGCTGCCAATGGGTGTGGAGCAGGAAGGGCTGTGGCCACCAATGGGTGGCACGGGACAGCCCCTGCCAGGGCTGGATAAGGCCTGGAAATCCCGGTTAGCCCAGTGGGAGTGGGGCTGTGGTGCCGGGCGAGATGCGAGGCAAGGACGATGAGTACGATTATCTCTTCAAAGGTGGGTCTCCTGCCTGAGCTGTGCTGGCCATGCCTGTAGTGAGCTGTGCCAGTCTCAGCCTCCTGCTGGCAGGGCTGGCTCCATGCAGCACCCTTGAGATGGGGCTGGAAGCTTGTACTGGGATATAACACCCAGTTCCCAGTGCTGGGGACCAGCACGTAGGCTTGTTGTGACGTTTCCCTCTGCTGAGCAGGGAGCGGGTACTGGTGGGACTGGGGTTGAAATGCTGCCATGGTCTGAGGGTTTGCTTAGAGCTGGGCTGATGGTTTGTGGTCCCAGTGCTAATTACAGCAGCTCGTTAGTGCTGCGGGAGGAGGCTGGAGCCCTCGCCTGAGTGCAGTGTCCTGGGAGGGGTGGCCGTGGCTGCGGCAGGGTGCTGGTCCCTGGGGGCGGTGGGCGAGGCAGGTCTGTGGGGCTCTGTGGGTGCTATGCTTGCCCCTGAGCACCTGTGAGTGCTCTCCTCTGCCGGGCTGGCTGGGGGGAGCATGTCTGGGGGCTGAGTGAGAGACCCCAGGAGGGAAAGCTGTGCCAACCCCCAGCATTGGTGGAGGGGAAGGATCCTGGGATCTGGGGTTGTCCTTCTTGGTGCTGGTCCTGGTGGGACACCTCCAATGTGCACAGGAGGACAGGGACTGGTCCTTGGAGACACAGTGTTGGCATTCCTGGCTATGGGAGCCCAGCACCCCTGTGGAGCATCCCCATCCCTGTGTATGGCAGGCTTCCCTACCATCTGCTGTGGCTGGAGCAGGTGCTGGGGAAGCAAGGGGACATTTTGGGCCAGAGTGGGTGCTGGCAAAGCCAGGGGACATCTTAGCAACGCCACAACCTCCTGAGCCATAAAACCAGGGCGTGAGCTCACCGGCGGGCGGCCATGAGTCAGCCTGCCCACACAGCCCTGCCCGAAACGCCCCGAGTAATTCCAGCCACCAACACCATGTAATTCCAACCAGCAACATGCTGGTAGCCCCTGCCTCCTCACACACCTCCCCTGGCCTCTGCCCAGGAAAATCCTCCTCCCTGGAGTTATTCTGGGACCTGGTGAGGGGGAAACTCTGATGCTGGGTGGTGCCTTGAGCGAGGCACCCAGGCAGGAGCTCCCCCGGCTGCTGTGCCCTGCACTTCCTGGCCGGTGCTGTGCCAGCAGAACAGCTCTGAGGGGGCTCCAGCACATGATCCTCCTGTGCCTATCCGTTCCCTGTGTCCAGGGGCATGGAGCTGGGCTGGTGCTCCTGGGCTACAACAGCTCAACTCCTCCCCTGAGAGAAGGAACATGATCACAGCTGGAAAGCAGCATAATTCCAGCTTTCACTGAGACAGGAGCATCAACTGTTGTGATGCTCATTCCGGCTGTGCTTGTGGGAAGGCCCTGATGCTGCTGGAGGGGCTCAGGGTGGATGAGGCACAGCTCTGGGCATGGCTGCTTCTGGGAGCCCTCCTTGGGGCCCTGTGTGGAGGTACAGGCTGTTTCCACCCCCTCCCCTGCAGTGGGACACGGTGTGCTGAGGATGTTTGCTGGTGCTCGCAGGATGCCCGTTTGAAGGCGATGAGGACGGAGTGTGTCAAATGCTTTTGCTGCTCCAGTCCCTCACGCCCTTCGGGCTCAGGGGGATGAGGCTCAGCACATTACCCCTGGAGGCTGCAGGGCCCTGCCCACCCACCCCTTCCCTGCATCCATAGTGTGGTCCAAAGCCCTCTGGAGCCTGCCATGGAGCACGGCACTGCCGGGATGGGGGTTGCAGCTCAGGAGTTGCAGTTGGGAGTTTAGCTGGGGAAGCAGCAACTTCCCTTTGGTTAAGGACTGAGCCCAGATCAAAGCTTCGATGCTCAGGAAGTGTTAACGAGCCTGGCTTATCACTGGCCTGCATTTTCCTGTGGCTGGTCCAGAGTATTGCAGACTGTCTCAGTCCTCCCAGACCTCCATGCAGTGAGCAGCAGCCGAGGAGCCAATGCTGTCCTGGGCACATCCCCCAGCATGGGCAGCAGGGCAAGGCAGGGATTCTGCCCCCCTGCAGAGCTGCCTCCAGCCCTGGGGCCCCAGCACAGGAGGGATGTGGAACTGCTGGAGTGAGTCCAGACAAGACCATGGAGCTGCTCCAAGTGCTGGAGCCCCTCTGCTCTGGAGACAGGCTGGGAGAGCTGGAGGTGTTCACCTGGAGAAGAGAAGGCTCCAGGGAGACCTTCGAGCCCCTTCCAGTGCCTAAAGGAGCATCAAGAGAGCTGGAGAAGGACTTGGGACAAGGGTCTGGAGTGACAGGACAAGGGAGAAATGGCTTCCCACTGCCAGAGGGCAGGGTTAGATGGGATCTTGGGAAGAAATTCTTGGCTGTGAGGGTGGTGAGACCCTGGCACAGGATGCCCAGAGAAGCTGTGGCTGCCCCATCCCTGGAAGTGTCCAAGGTCGGGTTGGATGGGACTTGAAGCAACTTGCTCTAGTGGAAGATGTCCCTGCCCATGGCAGGACACCCCCTAGATGGGCTTTAAAGTCCCATCCACCCAAACCATTCTGTGCTGCTGTGGAGGAGCTGCCCTTCCCTCTGTCACTGGCTGTCCTGACACGGTGATTGCCAGTGAGGCTCAGGTGCTTTCCAACTGTCCTTGGTGACCCCAGGGACCTGCTCCATGTGCTGTTGGGCTTCCTGGAGCCAAGCTGTTTGCTGGCTGCCCTTCACTGAGGGTTTTGGCAAGGGAGTGGCTGCATTGTTGAATGTTCTGCACCCCAGTCCATGCAAGAGAGCCATGTCAATGAGCTGGAGCTGGTGGGCAGGGGTTATCCAGGACATGGAGCAACATCCTTGGAGGATGGTGTCTGCTGAGCCTTGACTGAGTGTAGCTGTGCCTTGCTGTAACTCCTGCAGTATGTGGCATCCTGGTGATCCCTTGCTGATGCTGCTGCTCTGATGTCCTCCCCATCGTGGTCACTGGATGGTCATGACCTCAGCTGTTGTCTGACCATGGTGGGGAGAAGTGTCCGACAGGGTGGGCAAAGTGAAGTGTCTGAGTGCACCTGGGGAACGAACAGACTTGGCAGTGAGGGAATTAAAAATAAATTAAAAAAAATAAAAATGAAAACCTGTTGAGTCATAAACTCAACAAACTTGACAGGGGAGGCGTGTCATAAAGCTCCCCAGAGCCTGTTGCACCAGGTTTTACCGGAACCAGCCAGACGTGGGACAAGCAGAAAATGCACTTAACCCACATCCAGGGACTTATCGGCTCACGGGTTGGACCAGCAACAGCGGAGGAGGAGGAGGATGAGGATGTTTCTTTTCAGACCTGGTCCTCCCGTGTGCCCTCAGGGTGGGAGGCCACAGAGGGTTGGAAGGAGGAGCCCCAGCTCTGCCTGGCTTCTGGCCTGGTCCAGCAGGACCTGCACAGGTCCTGGCCCTGGTTTTCTGCCCCTTTTGGGTACATTAGTGCATACGACACCTTCCTGTCTCCAGGGCTGGGACAGAAACCCCTGGCAACTTCCCATTGATGGCAGGAATTTTCTTGAGGGGTATTTATAGGCAGTAGTGATGCCACCAGGAGGAGTGGAGGAGGCTGATCCTGCTCTGCTTCGCCCCTCACCCAGCAGCTTCTCCTGGAGGAGATAGAGGTGGAGTCTGGGCTGTGGGATGGGTGGCTTTGCTGGTGTCTAGGGGAGCTGACACTGTGCTTGTGCTCCCCCCAGTTGTGCTCATTGGGGACTCTGGGGTGGGGAAGAGCAACCTGCTGTCACGCTTCACCCGCAATGAGTTCAACCTGGAGAGCAAGAGCACCATCGGGGTGGAATTTGCCACGAGGAGCATCCAGGTGGACAACAAGACGGTGAAGGCTCAGATCTGGGACACGGCCGGGCAGGAGCGGTACCGTGCCATCACCTCAGCGTGAGTTTCCTTGCTCCCCACCTGTGGCTCTCACCTGAGGCCCTGCTGTGACCCCGTCCCCTCGCTGTCCCCCAGGTACTACCGGGGGGCGGTGGGAGCTCTGCTTGTCTACGACATTGCCAAGTACCTGACGTATGAGAATGCCGAGCGCTGGCTGAAGGAGCTGCAGGACCACGCTGACGCCAACATTGTCATCATGCTGGTGGGCAACAAGAGTGACCTGCGGCACCTGCGGGCTGTGCCCACTGACGAGGCCAGGAGCTTTGCAGGTATCTTCCCCCATCCTGTCCAATCCCATCCCATCCCCTCCCATCCCATCTGGCTGAAGCTCACAGAACCCATCTGAGCTCACCCTGTCCTTGCAGAGAAGAATGGGCTGTCCTTCCTTGAGACATCTGCTCTGGACTCCACGAATGTGGAGATGGCTTTCCACAACATCCTCTCAGGTAAGGGGCAACCAGGAAAGGGAGGGGGCAGGGATAGGGATGGCTTTGGACCTTGTGTCCTCTCAGGATCCTCCTGGGGACCCCATCTGTACTGGGTGGGATTTCGAGTGGAATCCTTCTCCCTGGATGGGGAGATGTTTGCATTTGTACCCCTGGAACTGTGTGTTTGGAGAGGGGGCAGGTCCCCCACTGACATATGTACTTAAAGAATTGTTTTTTCTCTTCCTTTCCTCTCTCTGTTGGCAGAGATCTACCGCATCGTGTCCCAGAGGCAGATCACTGGGCAGCCGGAGTCAGAGTTTGGCCCCAGCACCACCATTGAGCCCATCCGGGTGCTGCCCACGCAGCAGGAGGGCCGGCAGACCCCCTGCTGCCAGAACATCTGAGCCCCTGGACTGCCCCCACCGTGACGGTCCACCACCCAGCACGTGGTGGCATCATGTGTCTCACCCTCTGCCTCTGCCCCCCACAACCCCCTGAGCCAGACAGGCTGGCAGCTGCTTTTGTCTGCAACCTCACGCTGCCCATGCGCTGCTCTCCCTGTGTTTATGTAGGACCTACAAAAATAGGGGGGGAGGCAAAGCATCAGGGTGTCTCCCCTCTCTCCCCGTGATTGGGGACATGCCATTCCCTGTGTCCCTGCTCCCTCTAGCCCTGCAGGCACAGTCACTGAGTGGCTGCGTGGCACTGAACAAGCCTGAACGTGATGAGTCCCTGTTTGGTGACGCCCTGGGTGCAGCCCTGCAGGGAGGGGGACACCGGGTGCACCTTTCTCCCGCCCAGTGAAAGGAGCAGCAACATGGCCAGTTGCACCCAGCCCTTCCCCTGTGACACCGAGGGCTGGAAGTGCCCCTGGGTGCTACTGGGGACATTGGGGTGGGGTGTGGGGATGACACTGTTTTCATGCTGTGACCCCTCCGAGGCATGGCCCCAGCTGTGACTCTTCCATGGAAAGAGATGGGAGCAGGAACTGGGGAGCCATGGCTTCTGGGGAGGCCTGAGGAGGGGACAAGGGGGGCCAGGGCTTTGGGGACTGAGGGTGAGGGCATGGATAGGGTGTTGAGGGCAAGCACATGGTCCCTCCACACAGCTCCCTGTGTGGGGGCCAGTGCCAGCACTGGGGACCCCTTAGCTCTGGCTCTCAGGAGCCCCTGGCACGGGTTGACCCTGCCCCACTCCAGTGTTTGGCCACTGGTGGCTGGTGCCCTCATGGCCCAGCCTGGGGACATGGTGCCATTAGATGGAGCATCTGCTGCACCTGCAGGGTGAGAGTGGCCCTGTCCCCTGCCTGGAGGGCAGCAGCCACCCCCAGGGTGGGCACCTCCGAAGGTGCTGGGACAGACTGGGCTGGGCCCAACCCCTGTCAAGGGTCATTGGCAGGTATCAATCAGGACTGGTGCAAGCGGGAGAGCCTGTCCCCACTGAACCAGTGCTGGGGGTCTCTGTCTCTCCGTGGCTGCCCCCCATCACCCCATCTCACTTGACTGTGTCGGCAGGATCTGGGCCAACCACTCACCTTGGGGTGAAATTTGTCGATGAAACAGGAATTGAGGCAAAATCCCCAAATAAAGCTGCTATTGAGAGTCTTTCTCTCTCTGCCAGGGCAGTTCCTTGAGGCAGGAGCAGTGCCAGCCCCACACGGGGCAGCTGGGCAGCATTCCCAAGCAATGAAGGGTGAGGAGGAGGAGGGCAGGGAGGAAAGTGTGACTGTAACCTGGGCAAGGGGAGGGCAGGGAGGAAAGTGTGACTGTAACCTGGGCAAGGGGGTGCCCTCCTGGGAAACTGGAGAGGAGAGCTTGGAATTCAGGCTCAGAGGGGCAGGTTGGATCATGCTGCCAGCACAGGGGCAGCGTTGCAGGGCACAAACCGGGCATGGGAGCAGCTGCACTACGTGGATGTCAGCCCCAAGTGGGTCTGGGTTGCCCCTTTTATCCAACCGACAGCACAGCCATGGCAGCATCTTAACCTTGGCTCCAGCCACCCCTGCACGGTGTGTCACTGCACCGCAGCACTTCTCCATCCCAGAGACAGCCTCAGCCCTGAGCCAGCCAGTCCCATCCTTGGCTGCATCCTGGGTCTCCTCACAGCTGGGGGCTGTCCCCAGGTGAGCAGTGGTCATCGCCCATGGACTGGACTCTGCCCTGTGCCCACCCCAGCTGGCAGAGTCACGGTGACACACAGACCAGCTGGAGCTGCCAAGCGCCACCCCCTCCCACACCATCTGCCCACACCAAAACGTGGTGCCAAGAGGTGATGTCAGCCCTGCCGGCAGGAGAGGTGGGCGTGGGGGCGGATGATGCTCCAAAGGGCTCCTCAAAGGGACAGGGCTGAGCCAAACATCCCTTGGGGCTCCCTGCCATCAGACGTGCCATCAACCAGGCACCAGCACGGACATGTGGGATGATAAGTTCATTTAGGCTCGTGGAGACACTTGGGCTCAGCACCTCAGTTTTGTTCCAGGCTTTCCAGCTTTCAGATGATTTCTGCAGGGATGAAGAAGTGGGCAGGGTGAAACGTGGCACAGGCTGGCTCATGGACCTGGTGGCACCAGGACTGGGAGCAGCAGCTGGTGCAGGGGGCTCACCATCTCAAAATGCTCTAACAAACCCCAAGAAGTGCTGCCAAAGGCACAGGACTGGTGGGAGACCCAGGAGGGGTAGCAGAGGGAGGTCTGGCCCCACCGCCTTGGAACTTGGCCCCTCAGGGCCCTGTTCCCAACCACTGCTCCTGCCCCCTCCTAAAGCATGGACAGACAGAAACCAAGAGCAGATACTGAGTTTCTTAAGTAATAATACTTTAATAAAATTAAGTTCTTAATGTAATTTAGCACATTTAATACATTAACCCTTTCCCTTCTTTGTTTTCTACAAGTTGTGCAACATCATTATTTTAATTTTATTTTAATTTTTTCCTTCTCCCATTATACTATATGCCTCAAAACTCAGACAACGAGCCTAACTCTACTTCTATGTTCGGTTACATCTCTCTCTCAGGCCTTTATTTTTGCGTAACGCCGGAGAGATGAAAATACCTGGATGGAATATGTGATTGGTTTCCAATAGTAACAATCCCGACTACAGGTTTCCTATGACATTAAAAGAAAAGAGGGGAAAAAAAATAGCAAACACAACATAATAGGGAATGGACTTTAAATGGAAGGGCCACACAGTCGGGACGGCCGGGAATCACCGGGCGACTCCGTGGCCACTGGCTCAGCGCAAGGTGGGAGTACCGTGGAGCAGGACCCGCGACAGCGCCCGGACCCGAGGGGAAGCGGATACACACCCACTTGTACAGCAATCTGGAGTGAGGATGAGGGGGAGCCAACGTAGTGCTGGGCAAGCAAAGCCATGAAGGGCTGGGGAGGGCTGCCCTTCCCCGTGTGGGTATCGGCGAGATAGGCTGCTGTGAGACCCTGTGGCTTGGGTTTCGTTTCACCTCATGTCTCCCATGGGAAATCCCACTGGAGCTGCTCTGACAGAGTCCCGAGGGCAGTAAGCTGAAACCTGGATCTCTTTGATACCAGGGCAGAGCCGGAAGAAATCCTCTGCAGCCCCACAGGCTCCCGACTGTGCAGCCAGATGCCTGAGGGCTGCTCTGGGCATCCCTGGGGATTTCCCTGGCTTGCCTGGGGCTGGGATCAGAGCCAGCTCCACAGTGGTTGCAGCTCGATCAGACCTGCCAGTCTGGGATCCACCAGCCCTCATGCCCATCACCTTTCATGTTTGCTTAACACTGCTTCTAACCCAGGAGCAAATCCCATACTGCAAAACAGGATCCAGCCCCTGGTCTTTTTATTTTTCCTCTTTTTTTATGATTATCTTGAACAAAAGGCATAAAGAAAAAGGAAAAAAAGAATGCCAATGGTTTCACAGATGAGCAAAGCAGCCTGAGACTGCACCTTCCAACTCAGCTCTCGGGAGCCAAGAGCAGATCTCCTCAGCCACACCACACTGCTCCGTCTCCCTGCTCCGTTTCTCTGCAAATTGTTTCTAAAGCATCATCACAAATCCAAAAAAGCACATCCTGCCATCACCAACCCAGTGCCACTGTCAGAGGGGAGCTTCATTTTCGTATCCCTGCAAAGATACCAGTGGAACAACTCCAGATTTTACATTAGTGTCACTTTACTGGGGGTGACTTTCAATTTGCTCCATTAGCAGCCCTGAAGTGACGCTGGAGCAGATCCAGCGGGAACGGTGCAGCCTGCCAGGGCTGAAGCAACTCCAGATTCCAGTAGAGTAACCCCATTGGAACAGGGGAGTCACACGGGAGAGAAGCAGAAGCTGCCCAATCTCTGCCATCTCCCACTGGCATGGCACAGGCAAGTCTGCCCAGCACCATTCCAGCTGAATTTTTCACCAGGTCAACTGACAGCAGAATATGACTTTGAGTTTCTACAGTATGTGAAAACCCACACTAAAACACAGAGATTGCTCCCTAACATCGTCAAAAGGGTTTTGGAAGAACCAGCCCACCCTGGCTCTGCTGCCACCAAGGAAGCCTTGCTGGGGCAGAGGCGGGATGGGACTCACTGTCCGTACACAAGTGATGATAAAGTGCATCCACTTTCCAGTCCAGGGTACCACTGTACAATGTCCATCACTGACGCTTCTTCAAGTATAAAACAAAAAAATGAGGTAAAGCAAAACTGAAAGAGCAAACAGGCCACCTCACCGCCCCAGCAGGGAAGGACCAGGCGCTTGATTCCACCAAGCACGAACTCCTCTGGAAGCGCGGGAGGCATCGTGCCCTGCTTCCCGAAATGCCCCCGTGTGCCGGGAGGGTCCCAGGGAGGGATCCTGGATTCACAGTGCTATTTATATGCAGAAACCGAATGAGAACTGTCTTCATTCCTGTCCTGACCTATTGCATGGCTTTGCTGAGTGATGAATGCTGGTAACGGCTGCCCCGGCCACCTGAAGCAGGTGCCATCAGGGAGCAAGGGGCAGCCACCACGCTTCTTGAAGGCTTTGGGATCTGTGTGGATGATCCCGAGCTGCAGGGCATCCCTGGGTTTGCTGTGGCTGAGCCACGACACAGAGGACAGGAGCAAAGGCTAAACCCAGAGGGAACCACCTTCCAAGCATGTTTTCTTTGTGGCACTGAGCTTTGCTAACAACGGCATTGGCGCTTGGTCATTTCTTTCTGAGTTCTATCCTGTAAAGAGATTTTGATGCAGCAAAAAGCATCATCAATGCTCTGCAGAGAAGTGCTAGCCTGGCTCTCAAACACATGGAGCAGCTGGCGGGGGCATGGGGCACATCCTGCCCCACCACCAGAGCCAGGGCTGCGCTACCTTGCCCTGCAGTGCCCAGAGTGGATCTGCCATCCCTGGAACACTCCACCAGCGTGCACAGCCCTGCCAGCCAGCCCAGCACACCACCGTGCACCACCAGCTCAGCAAGCCCTCAGTCCCACTCTTTGCACGGCAGGGACTCAGGATATGGCCAGAGCCCAACACGCTGTGCCGGTCAAGAGTGACCTTCAGCCTCCTCCTCGCTTTCGCAGCCAAAAACCAGGTGTGTGCCACAAGTGTCCCCCTCCCATCAGCAGGACAGTGTCGGGGCAGCTGTCAGGAAGCAAAACTGTGAGATCAGGGATGCCACGGCTCGGCACAGCTGTGGGAAGGACCTCTTGGGTCAGCAGGGACTTTTGCAAAGATCTCACCTGCAGCTCCAATGCTAGAACCTGATGGTTTGAGGCTGAGTAAGGAAACACCCGACAAACCAAATCTGGCCTCCTGGGAGGTGCCAGATGCCAAGCAGGAGCTCGTCCCAAGGCTCATGGCATCTTCCGGTGCAACGCAACCAGGGCGAGAGAGAACCAAAAAAAGAAAGAAAACAAAGAGGGAACAAACCAACTCTAGTGCCCTGTCCCTGCCCCCGTGCAAGGGCAGAGCCTCCGCACGGCACCTCGCTGCCTTCGAGCTCTGTCCATCACCTTACAGAGGGGAGATCACCCAATCTTCCTTTCCTTCGCCTTCCCACTCAGGACAGTCCCACCTGCCCGTCTCGGGACCCTCCCACACCTTTGGTGCTTGGAGAAGTTCAAAAACCAAGAACAGTCCAAGGAAAGTAACAGCAACTTTAACATTTTTCTGCAATTTCCCACTTCAAGCCCAAGGCTGGAAGTCAGAATAAGGCAAAAATTAATGGCCTAAAACTTCCTTATTTGTTCTGTGACTAGCCAAATCTGTCTATTTTTATTAAAAAAGCAACATAACCCCCCAAACGTATCTTTTTAAAAAAATACATATTATTAGATCCCTTTTTTTTTCTTTTTTTTTTCCCCCTCTATAAAAATAGCTTCAGGACTTTGATTGACAGAAGGTACCAGTCGGTGGCTGTTATTTTCTTAGGCTTTTGGTTGTTTATTTGTTTGCTTCAGAAAAATAGGACCAAAAAAAGATGGAATTCCTGGGGAAGTAAGTTAACAATGATCATGTTCACAAGCTTATTTTACATTCTGCTCTGTCTGGGATCACTTGGATCTACTATAGATTAAACAATATGGATAGCATCTACTATTTGAACTAGTTAATTTTTTTTTAATCTTTACTCTAGGATTATATGAAATAAATTTGAGTGTTTATTATTATTAACTTTTTTTAATACCCATCAACACAAACTTTTTTTCTTCTTCTCCTTTTTGGTTAAAAACAAACAAACAAACAGAAAAAAAAAATCTTATTTTAAAATGCTTCTTTGAAAGGCAACAGAGCAGAAGCATCGCCCCGTCTTCCTGCTACTTTGGGACAGGGAGAGGGACACGGGCTGGATTTGGAGGTTGAGTGACCCAGCCCATGGGGACGTCATGGCTGCTCAATGCATCTGTAAAGCAGCTCCTGGGCCAAGATCCCGTGAAATGCTCCGGGATGTGCTGGAGCCAAGCACATGCTGAAGTGCTATCCTGGATTAAAGCAATCCCAGAGCCCAGCCAGGAGCACTCCCCTCGCTCTGGCTGTCCCTACGATCCATGTCTTACAGGAGCTGTGCCCACACTGGCTTGAGGGAGCACATGGGGTGACATGTCCCTACCTAGGATGGGATGGAACTGGCCAGGAGCTCTGTGTAAGCTCAGCCTCTGGCTGCTCAGAGCACCAGGACAAGCCCACAGCTCTGATCTGGCTCAAGCTACAAAGGGAAGATCACGGATGTTCTCAAGATAACACCTGGCCTGAATGCTGGGACCAAATCCTCCTGTCCCTGCATCCTGCCCAGGGCAGGGAGAGATGGAGCCAAAGTCTAAAGGGAGGCAACAGAAAGCATCCACCCCCCTGATCTGCAGAGCCCCCTGTGAGTGCCCTCTGGCCAGGGGTCCGTGCTGGAACTGGCCATCAGTCCCTCCCAGCAAGGCTGTGGAAAGGACCTTAAATCCTCTCACTACACTGGGCTCTCTGGAACCAGATCCAGGGCAAAACTCGCCCGGCACTCTGAGATGGGACTGGGGTGGTAGTGCTGGGAACGAGGAGGAGGAGGGTGGAGAGGTGGTAACACAGCTTTGCCGTCTGAGGGCTTAGCGTTCTCCAAGCCCCTGTCCCAGGGAACCACAGAGGGAGCAAACTCTGTCCCTCAGTGCCCGCTCAGGCGGTGGGTCGGGTCAGGTTGAACCCCAGGACACCCACGGGTGCCCTGGAAGTGCTCGGCCACTGCAGGGCCTGGGCTCACCCGGGCCAGCACGGAGCAATGCTGCCCAGACACCACCCTGACCCAGCCCGGAGCCAAAGCCCAACCAGACCTTAACCCATTCCAAAGGGATTCCCAGACGGAGCAGCCACAGGATGGGGGCACAGGCTTGGGTTCATAGTGGTTTTTCTCTTCTACTTCTCTGGTTTTTAATTACTTTTTTTTTCTCTTTTTTTTTTTTGTTTAAATACATCCAACTGTGTTAATTTCTTATTTCTGGAAAGGGCTATCTGCACCATAACTATCACCTTTACATACACACACGCACACACGAAAAAGGAAACATATATTAAAAACACTTTTTAAGCAATACTCTGGATACAAATGTATTTTTTAACCTACATATATTCTAAACCTTCTAAACTTTTAAGGATCACTTTATCATAAAATAAAATATCCTTTTTTCTTATAATAAATTACCTAATAAAAAGTATTTTTATTAGCCCAGTTCCTTGCTACATTTACATGTAATAAATGCATTTATTAAAATAGAATATTAAATTATAAAGAAATGTTCTAATTTTAAAATCTTAGTCTTTTTTTCCCTCCTCTCTCTCTCTTTAAAAAACACCAGGAAATGCATCAAAATAAACCCTTCAAACGCCAAACAAAACAGGTTGGAGCATTTTGATTTTAGAGGTTCACAATATTAACAGTCTGAGCCGTTGTATGTATGGAGATTATTATTTTTTTAAGAAAGAAAGAAAAGAGAAAAAAATAATAGATATCCCTCCAGCTGAAAAATACTTTTGCAAATGGGAGCTAGGACAAGATATTTTTATAGTATCTCCTCATTAAATATAAATCCAATTTTGGTTCTTTTTTTTCCTTTTGTTATGTATTATAATACACACTATTCTCTATATAATTTATGTCGATGAGGATGACATCACAGCATGATATTACTTTATCCCTCCGTTTCCCTTTGTCATGTTTTGTCACCCACTCCCCTGCATCGTCCCTTCTCCAGGAGTCCCCGTTCCCCCTGTGGCAGCTCACAAACACCGGCCGAGGACGCAATTTTGGGGGACATGGCACCACCCTGACACTCCGAGCATCCCACGGCCCTGGGTCACATCTCCCTGCTATGCCAGGACTGGGGAACCCCTGCTCCCACAGCCCTGGCGCCAGCTTGGCTCTGCCCAGGAAATCATGTCCACAAGGAAAGGTCATACGACGAGCCCCAAATCCAGCACAGCCCCAGCCCCCGCTCCTCAGTTTCAGCGTTTGGCAAAGCACGTGTGTAAATCCCAGTGGTGCTGAACTGGGGAACCGTGCTGGTCCCATCAGAGTCACTCCATCCCCCCTGTGGGGCTGATCCTGCCTGGACCTGGATGCCTCCTGCCAGCAGCTCAGCACCTTCCAACGCAGCTCTGCTCCCACCCCTCCGGGTTTCCAGGACCTGCTCTCGGTCCCACCGCTTGTGCCCTTGGAGGCCGTGTTGCTGCCTTGCAAAACACCACCACTGGCATTCACCCAGCATGGCAGGGCACAGTGGGGGTCACCCGGGTCCCCTCCTTGGCTCCATCAGCCCCACAGGTTCATGGAAACCCCGGGGAACACCCCTGTCCCCAGCCTGGCCGAGGGGAAACCATCCTGCCAGTGAGAGTGCCTGTGCTTCACTTCACCACTCCCAGGAGCTGGCCTTGCTTTGGTGGGACACAAAGCCTCTGAGGGATTTTGCAGGATGGGGGTCTCAAGGACCAGGCTTCCCACAAGGGTCTTGCTGCTCCTAAACCAGAGGGAGGGAGAGCTGGGCAGCTTGGGGTGTTGGGTCCCAGCCCCATCTGCCTCCCTCCACCCCAGGTGCAAGTGGGGTGTTCTGTATCACCTCAGCACCCTGAGGGGGTTACCCCAGAGGCCTAGGAGGGATGTTGAGGGGGGTCACCAAAGGCATCCTAGTGGTGGGAGGGAAGGGGAGAAGTGCAGGGACCCTGCTTGGTGGGTGCCACAGAGATGGGACGGATGCAGGAGGAGGGGGCTGTCTTTAGTTGTCGTTATTGCTGGTGAATTAGACCAACAAGCCATTTTTAGTCACCTATCAAGGAAGATACAAGTCAGAGCAAATAGTTAAGGTCATGGGCATTTTTCTTGTTTTTTGTTTTTATTTTTTTTTTTTTAAGATTTTTATATATATACATATATTTAAAAAGAGAGAAAAAAAAATTACGCAAATTTGTTGTTTAAGCCCCGCAACCGGGCTCCCCATGGATGCCAACAGGCAGGGCCCGGGCTGCCCCTCTCTGGGTGCCCCGTGGAGCCAGGGAGTGGGCTGAGCCCCCCGAGCCCCCCGTAGCCCCACTCGAGGCAGAGGTAGCTCTCGGTGCGTTTACAGCGCCTGCTTTTTCTTTCTTCCAAAGTTGCTACATCAAAATATGGAGTCGGTGGGGGGTACAGGGGGAAGCAGGGGACAGGGAGAAATCAAAATAAAACAGGGGCCGAAATACTTCTATTAATTTTAAACTAGAACTGCTACATCAAGCTTTCTTTTAATATATATGTATATGTATATATATATGTGTGTATATATATATATATATATAAAGGTTATTGGAACTGAAGATTTTATTAAAGGCCAACTTGGAGACTTGAGTAGGAACCTTGTCTGCAGAGAGGGGCAGACCCCTGGACAGCCCCACTCCGGTTCCCATCAGCAAGCATTGGACATTTGTTTGGGTCATGATTCCTTTTTTTTTTCCCTTCTTTTTTTTTTTTTTAAAGAAAGGTTTTTTGTTTTTTTTTCTCTAACATTTTTCAGCATGCAGGAGGCTTTTACATCGTTTTCGCTTGTTAAGGTGAGAGAGGAGGTACAAGAAGCAGAGGACAGCCCCCCATACCTTCCCCCCTCCCCACTCCCAAGGGTCAGTGCTAGAACAGGTTCCCCCCCACCCCAGGTCCCCAACATCGGGGTCTCCTTCCCCCCTCCCCGTTCCCACCCACCTCTTCACAACCTGGCATCAAATAAAGACATTGATCAAGAACTTGCTCACATTACCACGAACAGACTCCACTCAGCCAAGAACGACTACTCACTCACTAACACAGCGGCCGCTGCCGCTTCCAGCTCAGCCCCCTCCAGCACCAACACGAACATTTCCGAACGCCCCTCTGAAGGGTGGTTGGTCCCCCCGTACCCCCCGCCCCCCAGGCTCATGCCCCAACCACTCTCTCGACATCAGCGGGAGAATTTTGCGCAATGAACAGATAAAATACAACCCTGGGGTGGGGGGATGGGACACAATGAAGGAGGTGGCACTGGGGAGGGGAGAGGTTACCAGAGAACAGGAATGTCACCCTCTCCCTTCCCTTCTCTTACTGGGACCAAACCAAAGCTAGATTTTGAACAAGAACTGGGCCAGTTTTAGGAAGGACATGGCCAGTGCTGGCCGAGGTTCCGAAGCCTTTGCCGAGGCCGCGCTGCCGTGGGGATGGATGGCTGCCACAGCCATGCCCCAGGACGGTGCCAGGCCACGGGGGCTCTGGGAGTTCGTCCGGAGCACCCCAGCCCTCCGTCACCCCACAGCCCCCACACTGGCGGGTCCAAAACACGGCGCCTTCGCCCGGGAAGTGCTCGCACTCCAACCCAGTCCTGGTGCAAACGGCTGTGCACACCACAGGGCCGGGAGAAACGCGCGGCTGGGGATTTCTTAAAGCTCTGGGGAGGAGTACCAATTCTGCCCGACAGTGTCCCGTTAGCACGGTATTATTACTTTTGTCTTTACTTTTTTCCAAAACATCAGCATCCACCATAGCCTGGGAACACTGTCCACATCTCCATCCACCTCTTGCCTCTACGGAATATTTCACCATTGACGCAAAACGGTGGAGGCATCCCATCATCCCATCATCATTTCACACCCTCCAACTGGTATCTGAAGATCGAAAGTGGATCTTTATCAGTGCAGAGCACCGGTGCTGCCTGCCCCGGTGCGGCGAGCTCAGCCCCTCCGGTGACCGGTGACCAGTGACCGCAGCCGGTGACCGAGGCCGGCCCAGCCCACCCTACCGGGGGCTCAGGCAGCAACCGGGAGCAAGCAACAGTAAACTGAGCAGAAGAAGGGATGTTCCCAGGAACATTATTACGATGAAAATAAAGTCTCCTGAAACTGAAGGGATTTAAAAAAAAAAAAATCTCATGATTTTTTTTTTTGTGATTTTTTCTTTTTTTTTTTTTTTTTGCTGTTAGAACTGTCTCTGCCAAGTTGTGAAACTTGTTGGTTCAGTTCTAAATCAGGGTCCAGGATCTGTGAGCAGAAGTCGAGGGGTAGGAAATGGGGAAGTAGTGGTGGTGGGAGAAAAATTATATATATATGGGTTTATATACACATATATATATATATAGGTGCTTGATTAGTTAAGTGCCTATATATATATATACACATATATTTATAGCTGGGTGTACTGGTACTTGATAGGTCAATCCAACACATCTTTTACCATCACAGCATTTTGGCATCCACAGACTGGCTGAACAAACCTGACGGAGTGAAGGTGCTGGCCTACACCTTGTGTGCGTTGGCACAGGAGCCAGATCTGAAGCCCATCCTCTCCCACTTCCCAATGGTTTAAAGTATCTCATTTAACAAAATCAGGAGTCTTGAAATGATTAAAGGATGTTCAACAAGGCAATTTTTTTTCTGTTTTGTTTCGTTATGAAAAAAATATAATATATAAAAGTGGCCAACCTCAGGAAGATCCAGGAAAAGGACAGCTGAAGAGGTTTTGGTCCATAAAGAAATACTTTTTCTTCTTTTTTTGTTTTTTTTTCCCCCCACTTGGCTTGGGTAACAAAAGTTTTGGTCCAGTTTAAAAACAACAACAACAAAATTATCTCTATAAACTCGGGGTTTTTTGCTCTCTGTTGGGATGCATGTTGGTTTCATATGGGCTCATTGCCTGTATTGCATGATCGTCTCTCTTAGGTTTTGGTGCAATAGGTATATTTTTTAAGAAAAGAAAAGCACAACGTGGTGTGTGTGGGTGTGTGTGTGTGCATGGTGCGTGTAGCTGCAGCTGGCATCACTTGGAGAAAAGGATGAAGAGTGACCTACGGAAACATGGAAGTCGATGCACTCCCCCCATGGCTGGGAACTCGGGACTGCTTTGGAAATACCCTGTTAGTGACTCCTGATTCGGCTGATGAACAAATCCCTGCTCGGATAAGGAAAAAAGAACAAAGTTCCAGACTCCACGGTGGCTCAGAATAACAAAATAAATGCTCGTCGCCTGGTGTGATCCCAATAGGTTCTTCCAAACCTTCTTCAGTTTCACCGGCGTCGTTTTTATTTCTTCACCTTCTTTTTTTCATTTTCTTTTTTTTGTGGTTTTTTGTTTGGTTTTTTTTTTTTTAAAAAAAGGAAAACAATAAAAGTTCTTTAGCTGTTGATTTTTTTTGTTTAAATCTTTGAGGTAATACAGTTGTGCCCTCATTCTAACAGGTTCCCAGAGGTTGATGTTTTCTTTCTTGTTCTTCTAACTCCCCATCATCCGTTTTCCTTTCTTTCTGTTTGTTTCTTTCCGAGTTCCCAGTTGGGCTGACATCCCTGGGGGGGAGGAGAGTGGGGGCTTCAGGCCAAGACAAAGGTTGAACGTGGCTGGAGAAAGGCTGGCAGGGCCCTCCCCGTGCCCCTGCTCCCTTCCTGGCCGATCCAGGTGGCCTGGCTTGGTCATCGCTGAGAAGTCCCAATCTCACCACCAAAAAAAACTGAACTAAACCGCTTTGCTTGCAAGATCCGAGTGTGCGTTCAGAGTACTTGGTTTACAAAAGACATTGCAGGCTGGAGCATTGTTCGCCCTTCAAAATTTCTGGCTTTGCTATTCATTTTAATTTTATTATTCACTTATTCTTTTTTAAAAAATAACATACATTGCTTGTAAAATAATTTCTTTCTTTTTCTTCTTCTTCTTCTTTAAATTAATTTATTCTTTCATTCATTTGTTTGTTCTTCAGATGTCATTATTATTATTATTATTATCATTATTATTATTATTATTATCATCAGCATTTTTCTTTCGTGGACCCCCCCCCACGCTCCCTTCCTACCCCCCACCCCCAGTGCCCTGCTCTGTCTCTTTAGGAAAATATTCTAATGGCCTGAGTGGCTGCTGCGTGGCAAACCGGGCACTCCGGATCAGTCCTCTCGCAGATCCTCACGGCACACTCCATGCAGAAGAGGTTGTGGCCGCACGGCACCAGCGCAGCTGTGACCTCGCTTTCGAAGCACACCATGCACTCGCGGCTGCTGGCAACGGATGTCCGGGCAGCGGCCGGCGTTCCCAGCTTGGAAAACCCCTGGAGCGGCTCCCCCTGTGACCTCCTGGGCAGCCCAGAGAGGCTGGGCTCTGGGATGGAGGAGGACGGGGAGCGGTGGGAGTTGGGGTGGATGGTGCCAGTGCTGCTGGAGCGCTGCTGCTTCGAGAAGAGCACCGAGACAGGGTTGGTGTTCTCCTGGCCAGCCCACATCGGGGCCCCCGACTCCGGCACCCCGTAGTACAGATCCTGCTTGTTCACGCCGTAGTTGGGGAAGAGGTAACCGTAATTGAAGTCATTTTGGTCGTTCAGCCGGGGGGTCTCGTAGACAGGGTCAACGGAGCAGTCGCCGATGCAGCCCAGGCTGTTCTGCCGGAAGGTGGAGAGGGGCTTGCAGCCCGGCGCTGGCGTGTGGACCCGCCAGGCCTCCGAGTAGCGGTTCTCCATGCCAGAGTCAGGGCTGCTAGAGAGGAAGTCGTTCTCGTTGTTGTACTCCAGGATCTTGCCCGTCCTCACCGCAATGTGGGTCTCGATCTCCTCCCGGGCGCGCTCCACGTTGCCTGGCGCACCAGTGATCTCGAAAACGGGATCCCGGTCCCGGCTGGGCGTGATGATATAGGTGTTGGTCTGCTGCTGGATCCGCTTGATGGTGGCTCCCTTGGGGCCCACCACCAGCCCCACCACGCGGTAGGGCACACGCACCCGGATGGTGACCTGCCCCGGCAGGGTGGGCGCACTGCCGAAGGTGGTGCCTGCCTTGTTGCGGGAGGCCCTGATCATGGAGAAGTGCTCGGCCGCAGAGATGATCTCCCGTCGGGCCATGGCCACATCCTCCCGCCGCCCCGTCACCATGAAGACTGGCTCCTCGCCCCGCACCGGGGTCTTGATGTAGGTGTTGGTCTTCGCCCGCAGGGCTTTGATCTTGCAGCCTTGGGAAGAGAGAGAAGAAGGCACGGCAGTTAGCGAGGCCATCCCACCGCCTTCCCTGCTCTGCAGGACACTGGGCTGAGCAGCCACGATCTCCTGTGCCACATGGCAGCTGCTGCCCAGGAACGAGGGAAAGACCCTTTCCCCTTAACCCTGACAGGGACATGCTGCCAGAGGGAGGTCCACCCTCACCATGCCCAGAGAGTCCCTCCCTCAGGAGCGCCACACTCCCTCATCCCCCAAAATGGGAGTCACCATTTTGTGCGCTGCCCTGCATCACACGATCCCACCTCAACTGCCTCCCCTCAGAGATCATCCCCTGAGATCTCCCTTCCATACACCCCAACACCAATGAGTCACAGGGGGATGGATCCAAGCCACCCGCAGGGGCCAACAGTCTCCATGAAGAGGCCTGTCCCCAGAGCCCTCAGATGGCCCCTCAGAGAAGATGGCCACCTGGGGCTCTGGGGACAGGGCTGAAGTGTAGGGCAGCCAGAGGTGACAGGAGAGAGCAGGGGGACACTAATCCCACAGCCTGGGCGGTAGATGTGGTGCCCCTGGGCCACCCTGTGCCAGCTCATGGAGGGAGTCACCAGCCATGACTCCAGAGAGCAGAGCCCTCCATGGGGACATCTGAACTACTGAGGAGGTTTTGGGGTGAATCCGGTGAATTTCAGGGGGCCAAGTTTGGAGGGGAGTAGCAAGAGATGCAGCAATTTGGCCACCCCACCTCAAATATGACAGGACCCCAAACACTGGCAGTACTAGATGGCTGGGGGTAGCAGGACACCAGGATTTGCTTCGGGGTCAAAACAGCAAGAAATGGGGCAGGGCTGCCCTCCTATGAGCCCCACAGCAGGCTGTGCACAGATCCCTGCTCTAGGCACTCAGGCCCTCTTCTGAGATCACTGGCCAAGCCTGTGCTTTCGTGTACCAGTATCCACCTCCTGGAGACCAGCAAGCCCATTCCCCATCTCCCAGAGCCCACCGAGTCCATTCTCTTGCTGCTAGGGCCCACTGAGCCCCTTCTCCCAGCTCCAAGAGCTCACCAAGCCCATTCCCCAGCTCCTCACAGTTCAGAAAACAGTCTTCTGCCTTCCCAGAAAGGGCAAAAGACTTTCCAGTGTGTTTTGGCTTCCAAATGGTATTTTGGAGTGTCTCAAGTCAGCTGTGTGACTCCAGGTTCTGAGACAACACCGGGATGCCATCAAGCAACGAAATATTTTTACAGATGTGGCACAGTTCTCTAAACTACTCCTGGATGTTTCCTTGCTGCTGTCCTGCCCCTCAAACCCCTCTCTCCAAAACCTCATTCAAGTGCCCAAGGCATTTCCAAAGCCTGACTCCAAATTCCTGTGCAAAATAGGGGTTCCTCTGCAGGAGGTTTGCTCTAAGCTCAGATCTCCAAGAAAAAATTAAAATCCGTGATTCTCCAGGGCGCTGCATCTTCACCAGCGCAGATGGAGCAAGGTGAGCACTTTGCCCTGGTTTCCCAAGGATTTGGGTGTCTGACTCAGGCTCATGGAACCAGAGGATGAGGACGTAGCATTGGGACCTCTGTGAGATCCCCCAGCTACTCCCACCCCACCTTCTCTCCCCTGAAGAGCCCATCTCTTGTCCTCTCTGACCATCTGAGACCAGCAGGTTTTCCCCAACTGCGCTCCACTGACATCACACTTTAACACACAACGACCTGCAAACAATGCCTCTGCAACCACAAGATGCAGATTTCTCAGCTCGCGGGCTGGAACATCATTATTTATACAGATCCTAGTAAATAACAGCACCTCCCCAGCTGGGAGTTCAAGGGCTGCCACTCAGTGCTGCCACTTATCCACAGCTCGCCTCGTGAGACATGGGCTGGTGACACCAGGGTGCTCACCGGAACGCAGCTATCCCACCACTCCGTGTGGTTGGCAAGGATCGAACTCGGGCACCTGTGGCGATGGAAACAGCCTCGTGCCACTACAGCTGACAGGAACTCCCCGTGCTCGCAGACGCTGCAGACGCTGCAACCAGCGGTGCCCCAGCACGGAGCGCGCTCAGCCCAGCCGGCTGTGCCCACACCAGCACCGCGTGGGCGCCGGGCACAGCCCCGGCGAACTGCAGACATCGGCACGCACAGAGCCCTCCCGGTGCAGCTGTGAACCCCATCGCCCATCCGAGGGTCTTGGCAGCGCCGCGGGACACGTGCCGGCAAATCCGGACTCCGCTATCGACTCACAGCACGACTTTTAACTCCTCAGAGCTACTTCAGCTCCCAGAGCCTCACTCCCCCATTTGTGGAGTGGGGAGAATAGCTGCCTCCTGCCTTGGGATCCCACAAAACTTCCTCTAACACTCCACATCACAGTGCTGCTGCGCTAAACCCATCTCTGAGCCATGAATTCCATGTTCCTGGGGAATGGAAATGCCAGATCTGACACAGAGAAAGAGCTGGGCAAACCCTCAAATCCAAACCAAATCCACCCCTTGCCAAATCAAGCGTAGCTCACAGGTTACTCCCCAGTTTGCACCCTGAGGTAGGTTTGAGATGCTTTGTTGCGTAAAGTTTCCAAATGGCCCATGTGGACTGATGGTCACCCCATGGTGTGTTATTAGCACCCAGGAAACCCAAAGGACAGGACCTCATGGAGCCAGGCACGACTCGACTGTAGGATAAATCCACGCAGACAAAATCCAGAACAAAGGTTCATCCCAAGGAGGGTGGGATAAAACTCTGAGGGGTCACCTGTGCCCTCTAGCAGGCCCTGGGCAGGGTGGGCTCCTCCTGACCCACCCCTGGTAGACATTTCCCTGCCCTGCTACTGTGCCGCTCGCTCCAAAGATGGAGATTCCATCTTAGGAAGATTAACCGAGATGCCACCATTTCCCCAGGGATATCACCGAAGCGTCACATGGAAAGACAGGGGGGTGTTCACGGCAAGCATCGAGCTGCAAACGCCTCCCATGCATCACCCCAGGGTGAAGCAGCTCTGCCGAATTCCGTGGTGACCCGCGCCCTGCCTCTGGAGCGCAAGGCTCACTCTCCTGAGCAGAAGGACCTCAGGCAGGCATGTGGCAGGGCTGGGCTTGGGCTCCGCGTTGTTCTGAGCTGCGGGACAATGACGGCGTGTGGGGGAGAGGGATCTGAGCCCGGCACGACAGGAAACAATCACAGAGGCGACACGGAGGGTCAGGCAGGCAGAGCGGTGACAAAGGATGGGGGCTCCATGCTGGGGACAGATGGAAGGGAACAGTGGCAAGGAATACACATGAATAAGAGCAAATGTAAGTGTGGTACATGAGCTGGAGGGGTGGGAGGGAGTTAGGGATGGAGGAAAGGTGACAGAAATTGAGGGAGAGGCATACCCTGATCCCTCCAAGGGAGGAGGAGAATAAGAGGTGTGGAAGCAAAGCAGAGACACCCCAAAACAGCAGAAGGAAGATGGGCAAGGAGAGAGCACGGCAAGAGGGAGGGGAGGGAGGATCTGGAACGGACAAAAGGACGCGTGGTGCAGTCGGCTGTGTGGGAAGGGGGGGAGGAGGGAGGGTCTCCATGCAGGCCTGCAGACAGGAAAGCCAGCTTTGTGGAGACAGACAGATGGGGATCCTGTGCTTAAAAATGGGAGAAAATTACCCCGCAGGAAATTAGACCAACTCTGGCAAGCCCAGCAGCCCAGTGGGTTCAGCGGCCCAGACCTCCAGCAGCTCCAAACTGGTGCAGACAATGGCCAAGCCATCAGCAGCCCAAATCCAAAGAACTCCACAACTTCCAGGAGTGCTGTGCTGGTTTACATCAGCTAAAACCAGGCTGTGCTTAAACCTGATTTAACGCCTTTGTGCCAAGGCTCCTGGCTCACCTCAGCCCCAACCCTCTGACCCTGCTTTGCACACTAAACAGAGGCTGATGCTCCTTTGAGATCGCCCTGTTTCTGATGGAGCCAGATCAGGATGTGGCCCGTGACACCCCAGTTGGATGAGCAGCACAGCCCAATGTGCTCATTCCAAATGAAATTTGTCCTGTATGGGGGTGGTTTTTTTAACACTTTCTTTGTGTGTAACTGAAATTTGAAAACACCATGCAACAAAGCACTTTACTTGGTGGGTAATTCAAAGGAGAGGGAGGTTGAGGGAGGGAATTGTTTAGCAGGTGATGTCAAAATGTGAAACTAAGGGGAGTGAAGGACCCGTCGAAGCTGTACTAACACGTAACTTTGTGTATGCTCTCCTCATTACAGCAGTGCGCACACACCAGCGCGTCGATCCCTGGCACGCTCCTGCCACTTAGATTTTTATATTAAATAGGGAATTAAACCCTTTCTCATTGAGTTTCCACGACCTACCTTCTATTATCCTGGTTTTTGCCAATAATGTGGATTCCAAAGCATTTTACAAAGGAGGTTGTAAGCTCAGTTCCTCTCCACACCCCTTTTTCTCTTTAATTTCACTGATTGCCAATTGACTCAAAGTAAATGTTTTTGCAAATTACCTGAGCACACCACAAACATTCCCACACAGGACCAAACCCTGGAGGACTGGCGAGCCTCTGGTGCCCAGACCAGTCAGCTAACTGGAATTAATCCGCAGAACAGCCAGCTCTGGCTGAAAACATATAAATAAATTGAGTCTAGACATTGCCAAGATGGGGGGCGGGGATCAGGGGGAGATTTGGATGCACAGCCACCTCCTCCTCTCTGCTTAGCCCTGCATCAGGGCAACAAATCCATCAAAACTACCGGAGAGGGCTCCAGGAGCTTGCTGCACCTCTCCAGTAAGGCGGTTGTGCTCGAGGGCAGCGAGGGTGCCGGATGCACCAGATCTGTTTCCTTGGCATGAGCCCCTCCCAAATGTTCTCTCTCTGAGCAGCCCAAAACCAACGTGTTTCCATGGGACCTCACTGGGGTTCACACCAACGCTCCCAGTAGCAGGAAAACACCGGAGCAGTGCACGGGATGGACGTGCCCACCACACCACACATGGTGACAGCGCCAGCAGGACAGTGCAATGGCATGTGCAGCCATGCCCATGGTGTAGATCCATTGGATATTTCACTTTGGTGTAAATTCAGAGTTAAACCTGCTGACAACCTTCTCCTCAGTGCTGCCAGAAGGCCAGATCCTGAACAAGTACGTTCTGCTACTGATGCAGTCTAGAGGCTCTCACCTGGCACCAACTGGTGCCTCCAGCACAGGCCAGTTGACTCTCAGGAGCATGAGCTCCACCTGAAAGCCTCAGAGGCGCTGTACCAGCTACAGCAAACAGCTCCGGAGCCAGCCTCGAGGTGAGTCTTTCTGTTTCATTGATTTTTTTGTGGTTTTATTTTGAAACACCCCCCCCAATCACTCCAGGCCCTGTTATTTCTTGTTTTCATCAGATAGAAAATAATCCCTACAGACAAAAGGTTGTTAGCCCTCTTCTCATTTATCCCAAGGCACTGTTACACTGCACAGGTACAAATTACACCTGTAAATACCCCACTCAGGTTATTCTGACAGTGCCAGTGGGGTGTAAGAGAGTCTAAGGGCAAATTAGAACTTGGGTCTTTTTTTCTGTTGTAGTCAGAAAATTAAAGAGGACCATAAAATAAACAACCTTCAGCTACCTCAGGTAAGGTGGGGCGTTCTTTTCCCTGTTAAGATGAAAGCCATGTTAAAAGACAAGCACACAAAGAACCTCACAAATAAACCCTCCTGACGGTCTGTGGGGTAAGGTTTTGCTGCATTGAAAACCTGATGAAAGTGGTGTCAAAAAACACAAACACACACAAAAGGACCACAACCAACCAACTAAATCCCTTCGCATTGAGGGTTTATTGTCCTGATGATGCAAGTTATGTTTACAAGAAGGGAAAAAAAACCCACCCAATACACCATGCCAGGAAAACCAGCGACCGCCTCGTACCAGTGTGGAGATTTTACGTTTTTTCATGTCGCGATGAAAGTTGTTTATGGAAAAAAAAAAAAAAGGAAAAACATCTTCCCCCCAAAACACCCCAAAGCAACAGCCCCGATGCCACAGACAATCACTGCCTTGTTGTGCGGCAGTGGAAAGTTGGGAACTGGAAGCCCTCGGCCCCAACAGCGATGCGATGCATCGCATGGAGTGGGTGTGCCTGTGGCCCCCCGCAATCCCGCCACGGCCCCGTGGCACACGCTCGGGGTCGGAGCTGGAGCCGGAGCCGGCCGGAGCGCAGGGGAAGCGGGGCAAGGCGAGCGACGGGGGGGGGGATGCGGGGAGGGGGCTGCCAGACAAAGGCGGGGGCCCCCACCCAACGCCAGCACGCTTTTCCCACTGCCCTAGATTCCGGGCGGCTGCGCTGCAGCGCGGTTCACTCGGTCAGCGCGGCATCCAGCCGCCCGATCCGATGCACAGAGGACCGTGTGTGTGTGTCTCCCTAGAAAATTCCCTTTGTCTCTCTCCCAGACCCATTTTCTCCTCCCACCTCCAGTTCAAACCGCACAAAGTCGATCTCGTTCCGCACTTTTCCCTGGTGTAAATTCAGACCGATTCTCATTAACACTTTATAACAACCCAGCACCAACTGCAATTTCTCTCTCCCTTTAAGGCTCATCCCAAGCTGCCAGAGCAGCGTATGGAGGTTGGCTTCAGGCTGCACCAGACCGAGTGGCTTTAGCTCCAAGATTTCTGTGAAGCAAGGAGACAAGAGGATCTGCCCCACTTGCTGCTCCTCGGATGCTGTACATTCATCCACCTCCACAGGGTGGGTGGGGGAGCTGCAATCATCAGACTTCCTCAATGGAAAAGGCTTCCTTGGATTATTTTTAAATGCTGAAAGCGTTGAAGCATGTTTGGAGCTACACAAAGAGCCCAATCACCTAGGGTTAGTGAGGCCTCTTGTTATTTGACTTCACCTTGCCAAGAAAGAGCAATTTATGCTAGGCTCCTCTCTCACATAATCTCATTCCTGGTGACAACAAGCTGGTTGAAGTAGGCTGGGAGATGCTGCATCCAAGGGTGTCTCTGGGTACAGGTGACAATGGATGCTACCACTGTGATGAGACCAAAAACCCTTAAAGGGACCAAAAATCCTTAGAGGGAAGGTCCTTGCTGGGAGCAGGCGCAGCAGGAAGTCAAACCTACACCACACGTGCTCCCAACACCTGCGCACACCAGATACACAAAGAACCAGCACCATGTCTCCCTAACCACAACATCTGGCCTTAAATGTGCCCTGCAGCCTCTTCCCTGACTCCACCACCAGCAGCCTAGTTTGTCCATGGGAGTGGGCAGAAAAGTTGAATATCAAGCTTGATTTGGCTGATTTACACCCATCTCAGGTGACTTCTAGGGAAGAACCCAGATCATTGCAGTGGCTGAGGATTTCTGCCGCTTTCTAAGCTCACAGCACACACGACCGAGACGCGATGCCCTTAAGACACTCTCTGCTCCCTTAGCGTCTCTCCTATCTAAACCCACACCCTTGGGTTGCAAGAAACTTCTCCTCCACAACTCCCTTAGTATCCCATCATCTTCTCAAAAACCACCTGTAAACCCTTCCAGTGCTTTGTCTTTACACCCTGGCAAATTCATCCACACAGCTGTGAGAATCCATGCAGTCCTGCACAGGCTGTTGCAGGCAAGACCTCCACAACAAGAGTTGGCAGGAGAAATGCAAGAGCCATCAAGCACCCCAACGTGCCACACAGGCCCTGAGTGGCTCCAGAACCAGGGAGCGCTGTCCCTGCCATGGCACATGCTGGGAGGATCAGTCACCCAACTCAGCACAGCTGGAGTTCTCACCCACCAAGGGAAGGAGGGATGACCTGCAAGAGCCACGACCCAGGCGGAGATGCCCCTGCCCCTCACCCTTGCAGCAACAGGAGGGCAGGCAATGGAGGTTATGGCTCCACCTCCTGCCAGAGAAAGGGGTGTCACTGGCAACCCTGGCCAGGGGCAGTGTTCATAGGCACCAGTCAAAAGGATTCTTATGACTTCATCCCCTCATCCTTCCTTTCTCAGTTTCCTCTCCTTCAGTTTGCGAAGCAGTCCTTGGCACATCCCACCAGCCGCCCAGCTCTCTGCCACGAACCCTGGGGCATCAGGTGAAGGAGCAGTTCTTGGTGCCTGTCTGTCCAGTTCCCACCAAGTCCCCCTTTCCAGGAACCACCATCTCATGCCAGTCAGCCCTTCATGCCAGCCGGCTCGCGGCCGCGCTGCTGGAGATGTGCTGCTCAAATTCAGCGCACAAACCAGCCCCAGCACAAACCCGAGCGAGGTTTCCAGCAGGCGATTGGCTCCGCAAGGCCACGTTCACAGTTCCCGGGGAAAGCAGGAGCTGCCAAGCTCAGGTTGAGCTCCTGCAGCATCTCTCACTCCAGGTGGAGCCACCCCCTCTGCCACAGTTAAACCTGTTCACAAACCACCCTTAGAGACAGTCCAATAAAAATATATGGGGCTTGAGTCTTATTTATGTTCAAGTGCCTTTACACTCGTTCAGCAAAATGAGGGGTGGCCTGATGGCAGGTGGAATTCCCATGGTCAGGCGTGGGCACCTGGGCCCCCATGGCCAGATCCAGGCCTCTCATATCCACACCTGCCCATGAGAAACATCTTCATATATGGTAAATATTATTTTAAAATAATCAAAAGGAACAGTGTGTTTCTTCAGATCAGAAAATAGTAAGTTAGAGAAAACCCTGTCATCAAGTAAAGCCCTGAAATAATTTTTATTTCATTATTACTTTTTGCAAGATGTTCATCACCCCATTCACAGGTACCCATAAACCACTTATTTTCCTAGAAAACCATCAACCACATGAGCAGTACTACCAAAGGGTGACAATCTGCAGTTTCTGGGATTCCTGGTCAGGCATTCATGAGATTGCACGATTCAGTCCCCTGGGAGCCCCGCATCCAAGTCCAGACCCTCGTAATCTGGCCTTCCACTCAAAAACAAGACACAGGAGACATTGGAGATGTTCCTACAGGCCTTTAGAAACAAGTGTGGGCCACAATCTCTGCTGGAGTAAAGAGCCACGGCTGCGGGGTCTGTGCCGAAGGAATCCTGGCTTCTCCCAGCACAGGATCCATCCCACCTGCTTCCATGATGGGGCACAGCCTGCACCGTCTGCCCCACCGGCGGATGGAGCGCAGCCGCGGCCACATCCCCAGGGCTCCAGCAAACTGACATTTCACGGTTTCCCAGATGTGGGAAAACCCTCACACATGCTAAAAATGGTGGAAAAAATCCAGGTCTGCACGTTCCTCTCCATCACTCTGGCCACAGCAGGCACATGCTGCATTCTGAACACATCGGAACACACCCCCTTCTCGGGAGTCTGGGGCAGTAGCGAGACCCTGGAAGAAAACAGCCCCTGCACGTTTCCCCTCAGTTCCGCCTGCTGAATCCTCTCTCTTTCCCAACTTTATTAAACAAAGGGGGCCTGATTCTCCACAGCCTCACACCCGCCAGTGTGGAGTCGGTGCTGAGCCCGCTGTGTCGGCCCGTGCTCCACTCCTGGCGGTGTAAAGGCATCACGGGGAGGATCAGGATCAGGGCCAGCGGGATCTCCTTGGCCAGACCTTCACCCTGCTCCAGTCGTCTCCCCAACTCCCTGGTGAGGGGCCCCCATCCCAGCATGGTGGACGTCAGAGCAAGAGCTGTTCCCTCGGCTGCAGATGCCCCAAGTTTTGGGGAGGTCAGCACCCCACGGACTCCTGCCCACTCTCCATCCCGGCATGGGGACCGGACCCTTGCTCTGCGGGTCAGTAGCCTCCGCAGGGCCCATTGTTCCCACCACACACCCCAGCATCATGATGCCCAGCCCGGAGCCATTTATGTCCCTCTCCCTGTGGCTTCTCCTCGCCCACCTCAGCCCTTCTGAGAGCACGGGGGGAGGTCATCACACGCCGGGTCCCATCACGAACCCCTGCTCGGATGTCTGCAATCCCAACCCACGAGGGAGCATCTGCCCGTGGAGCCGTAGGCTCTGCCCGTCGCACTTCCAGAGCGACAAGTTACTTGTGCAGAGAAAGAAAGAAAAAAAACCCCGACACTTAGCCGCACTATTATTATTTTTTTTCCTCTGTAGCGACACAAAACTTCTCTCGGCAGCACCGTGCCCCGGCTCCCGCAGTGCCCACGGGCAGCGCGGGGCCCCGCACCGCACACCCGGGAGCGGTGGGGGTGGGCGAGGGGTGACTTAAGAGTGGGTGTGGTATGGAGATAGATATATATTTTTTATTTTTTTTTTTTTGTAAAGCCCTCCTCCATTCCACCTCGCTCCGAACGGAGCCGTGAGGAGAACAAAAGCATCACTGTGGCGGCGCGCGGGCAGCGGCTGCGGGGGGCCCACGCGGGACGGCGGGTCCCGCTCCAGGGTCCCCCCGCTCCCACGAGCGGCGGGAGGAGCTCGGCTCCCACCCGCTTTATCGGCCGCTCGGACCGAGCCCGGCACCACCACACCCCCTCCGCCCAGCCAACAAAGGGGGGCTCCGGGGCGCGGGGCCGGGCTCAGCCCGCTCCCCCCGCCCTCCCCCCGCCTTATTCCCAGGTTTTATCTTTTTTTAAGGAGAGCGCGGCCGGGATCGGCTCTTTGGCAGAACCGGGAGCGGCGCGCGGGGCTCCGGTGCCGGCAGCCGGACAAGCCCCCGCAGCATTCTCACAGACTTCCCGTCCCACCCTTCCCAAAAACCCCCGTGCCGGGAGCGCAGCCACCCGCCCGCAGCTCGGGAGCTCCAGGGCTTTGTCCCCGGCGGGGCCGAGCGGCCCCGGCCACGAACAATGGGCGGGAGGGAGCGGCGGGGGCGGCGGTGGGGCCCCCCGGCCGCGGGGGGAGTGTCCCGGGACCGGCGACCGGGAGGACCGTGGTGGGGGATCGGGGGTACCGGGGTCCCGGCGCTCACCTTGCCGTCCCACGATCTCGGCCACGTGCTCGGAGCTGGGCACCGGGACGCACTCGGTGGTGTTGGAGCTGCTCTTGAGCCGCAGCTCGGCCTCCTTGTAGAGCGCGCACAACTTGGGCTCCGCCGCCCCGGCGCTGGGCGCCGCCGAGCCCTTCGGGGCCGCCGGGGGCGGCGGCGGCGGCGGCGGCGGCGGCTGCTGCGGCGGCGGCGGCGGCGGCGGGGGCTGCTGCGGCGGCGGCGGCGGCGGGTTATTGTTGTTGTTGTTGCTGTCCTCCACGAGCACCACGGCCGAGGAGGAGGAGGAGGAGGAAGGCTCGCCTAGCCCCAGCAGACAGAGCTGGTCCAGGGCGAGCTGCAGCGCCCGGTCATCCTCCAGCAGCGCTCTGTCTTTGCCGCTCCCACCGAAACAGCCTAAATCGCCGAAACCCCCGTTCCTTTCCATTATCCCTGGGACTACCAGGCTAGGCATGGCTAACAAAGGCTTGGGAGGGGGCTGGGGGCTGAGGGGGGGGGGGCGAGAGGAGGGGAGGGGGGGGGACACAAAGAGCTCGGGAGGGAGAAGGGAAAAAAAAAAGGCAGAGGGAGAGAACGAGAGAGAGAAAAGGACCCTCCGCCCCCCGCCCCCCGCCTGGCCAAGCCCCTTTCCCGTGTAACCCGAGCCCCGCGCCCGCCGCCTCCACCGCGGGGTCCCCCCGCCGCCGCCCCCGCCCCCGGCCGCCGCCGCCGGGGGGTGCGGGGGGCGCGGAGCGGAGCGCGGCCCCGCGGGGGGAAACTCTTTTGTTTGAAGGCGGCTGGGCGCTGCGGGAGCGGCCCGGCCCGCGGGCTGATGGGGGATGTAGTCCGGCCGTGGCACACCCCCGCCCGCGGCGGCGGCGCCGGGGACCGGGCGGTGGGACGGGGGCGGCGGGGACCGGGGCGGCGGCGGGCGCAGGGGGAGTGGATATGGGGGGGGAACACTCGCCGTGACACCGGGAGGGGGATGTGGGGACCCACGGTGACACGGGGAGGGGGGCGGCGGGGCGACCGGCACGGTGGGGGGGATGTTTGGGACCCACAGTGACACGAGTGGAGTAGGATGTGGGGGACCGGCTGGGACACGGGTGGGGGGCTGCAGAGAGGCACACTGTGCAGTGGGTGGAGGGGTTGCAGGGGCACACACCGTGTCCCGGGTGTAGGAGCTGCTGCAGGGGGACCGACCGTGTCACCAGTGGAGGGACATGCCATGACATGGCTGAAGGGGGGGTGGGGGGACCAGCCATGCAATGAACGGGTGCAGGGGTCTGTGTGGGGACTTGCTGGCCAAATGCGTGGGGACCCATTGCAACACGGGTGTAGGGGGCTCCTTGGGGGCCCACCATGCAGCAAATGGGTGGAGGGGGCTGCGTGGGGACCCGCTGAGATGTGGGTGGAGGGGCTGCATGGGGACCCACTGTGAGTGACTGTGTGGATACTCACTGTGCACACCCTCGGGACGGAGGGGTCACAGGAGGAAGGGATCTGTGTGAGGACCCACCATGTGCCCCCCAGCATGGAGGGGTAATGGGTGAAGGAGGGGGCTGTGTGGAGACCTGCACCCCATCAAGGAGGCTTTGTGTGGGGACCTGCCACTGCCCACTCAGGAGCATGCTGCGAAGGTGCCCAGGGTTGGGATCCATCCAGAGAGCCACTGGGATAGCAGGGACGCCTGGGAGGTGCGGTGGCTCAGCAGGGACACCTCGGGGTGGTACCGCTTGGGCACGGGTTGGCAGTGACGGCAGGGTTGGGGGGGTGAAGGGTGGGGTGAGGGATCTGGCCGTGATGGGGCAGGTCCTGAAGGAGTGAACGCTCCTGAAGTGGGGGAAGACCCCCAACCAAAACCACAAGCATTTGAGGGCCGATACTGCCTGTCCATCAGGTCTAGGAATCACGGAAAACAAGGAGAAGGGAGAACCCCCATCCCCCCAAGGCCTTGTGATGGCTCCAGGCGCAGCGACGCTTGGCGGGGCTGCTGGGGCTCAGCTCCCCGCCCTTGGCTCCGTGCCCCAGCGAAGCCCCCTCTGCAGACTGGGAATGCTGGGAGGGCCGTGGGACAGCCCTGCTCCCTGGGCTGGCCTTTCTCATTGAAATGAGGAGGGTTCAGCGCGGAGGGAAGCAGTGACAATCGCTCCCCAGCTCCCAGCCAGTCGGGCTGGGCGGTGTATGTGTGAGCGCGCGGTTCTCCCCTCTCCCCTTTCTTCCTTTTGAATCAAACCAGATGTCTCCCATGAAATGAGATTGCCGGAGCTCACACTGGAGAGAGACAATGCGGAGGGATGCGAGGCTCCCGCCGAGCCACATCGCGCCGCAGCTCTGGCAGAGGCGACGGCTGCGGCGAGGGCTGGGGGGTGGTGGCACTGGTGCCTTGTCACCGAGGCTGGAATTTTCTACCCCCCACTGTATCCTGTATGATTTCCTCTCTCTGGCTCTGGGATCCTTGCAGGGAGGTTTATTCTTTCCCCCCCTCCCCTCTCTGGGTCTACCAGCAGAAGATCTCAGCTGCGGCTAAACTCGGCAGATGGGGCACCCAGCACAAGGAGATGGCTCATCCACTGACTCAGCCGGTAAGGTGCTGCTGGAGCTCTCCTTGAGAGTTTGCCCAGGCACTTTGGGAAGGGGAATTTTTACTTTCGGTTTGGTTTTGGCATCCAGGTTTCCTGATGCATTGCACAAACTCGGGAAGACGCCGGTCAGGCGGTCTGGCGGTGGCTGGTCCCCTCTGCAGCAGGATCTGGTGTGAAGCAGCTGTGGGTTAGAGCTTGTGGTGGTTGTGCTGTGGATGTGCACAAGAAAGGAGAAAAAAGTAAAGCTAAGGGCAGGAGAACCCACCCCACTGCTGCATTTCACGTGACTCATTTTGGTCGTGGGTGTAGAATAGTGTCTTGGAATTACTCTTTTATTTCTTTTTTCACCTTTATGTGAGGATGGGACTTGTGAAAGTGGCAGTTCGGGATTTTCCTTCATCTAAGAGGTGGTGTCTGTTTGTGTTGGGATATGATGGATGGTGGCTCCATAGGCACATACACGTCACATGGCGTATTTTAACACAGGCACTCAGCCCTGTGTGCCACATAGAGGTTACACAGACAAAAATGTGCATTTAGCACACATGGATGTTCACACAAACTGCTGGTTACCTTGCACACACCTGCTGGTACACTCCACACTTACAACCAGGTGAAAACACTGTGTGTGTCTGTGTAAGCACGTGTGTTATAGGTGTGTGTGCAAGTGAGCACAGGTACACAGTTATGTACACTGAAATATGTACATGAACCACATGTATTTCTATACGAGGTGTTTGTGTGCACACACATCTACGTGCAGGGGAGTTCCCAGTGTGGATGTGTATCGTATGTGCACCCATGTGCAGGAGCACATGTGCCAACAGCATGTTGTGGTGCTGTTGGGATCCATCATGTTCTACCCTGTAAATTAGGGAGTTTTCACCTGTCCAAGCTGGATATCACACATGAGGCCAATAGCAATGCCTGCTCTGGAGGCAGCCTGTTATTTTAGGGGCACAGTTTTGCTTCCCATCTCCATTTTAAGTTCTGTCCCAGAGCTCTCAGGAGAAGAAAGGAGAAACCCCTGGAAATCAGAAAGTGAAAGGAAAAAAGGGAAAACAAAAAAGCTCAAACTGCCGAGCTCCAGCTCTGAGCATTCTGTTAGCACGAGCCAGGCCCAGAAATCACCAAACTGACTAAAAAGTTTGTGTGACTCCAAAAAAATAGTGAAAATGGGGTTTCTTTTTATTCACCTTCTCCCGGGGCTGTCGGATTTCACTCTGGTTACATCACCTTGCTTTTCTGCACAGCCACAAGGTCTAGCAACTTACTTTAAAAAACTGAAAATTCCTACTCGTGCAGATTCACATGACTCACAGAGCTGGGAATTTCAGGCAACCAGGAATGCTCATAGAAAAATTGCAGGAATTGGCAAAGCGGGCAGTGACTAATCCTGATGGGTCCCCGATAGCAGCGTCTCTCAGTTCATACAATATTTTGGGGGCGTAGCTGGGCTCCAGCCAAGACTTTGATCCTCTTCCCAGTGATAGCAGCTGCTTGGGAATGATCTTACCTCCCGTCTGGCTTCGCTGCCTCTGGGGAAGCTGGATTTCAGGAGTAATTCAGGTTAAAGTTAGCGCTGCCAGGTGGCTTGAACCGGCTCGATGAGCTGGAGTAGGTCATGGGGGCTCGTGTCGCGGGGCTGTGGGAGGCTGCATTGTTCACAGCTCCACAGATATTGGGGTAAAAGGTTATTTTTTGGGTGCAAGTAGTGCTGGATTGCGAGTGAGGAGTTTGCTGCGGGTGTAATCTCCGCGCAGCTACATCTACTCTGTGAACGTCCCTGCCAAGGTTTTGGCAGAAACGCAGTGTTTCTAGTTAAAAAGTTGGTATTTCCAAATGATTTAAAATCCACATCCCTGAATTACTGTCAGGGAAGAAAAAAAGTATTAATTAAAGCCAGGGACGGCGGCAGAGTCCTCTGAGCAGAGAGGTCGGGATCGCGCAGCAGCGTCACGTGCTCCTCGTCCCTTCCTGAGGCAGGAGGCTGCAGAATGATCAAAGAAAAGGGAGAAACTGCAAACTGCAGCTGCTGCCGGTGCCAGAGTCGGGGAGGGGTGGCCAGGCACCATGGCTGGTGACAGAAAGCCCTGTGGGAGGCAGGAATAAAGCTGACATTGACTGAGGAGGTGCCAGCAGCCTGTCCTTAGGCAAAACAGCAACTTACAGTCACCATCAAGAGCCAACGCAGAGAGAAACGTTCCAGATGAATTTGTGTCATCAATGTGAAGCCAAATTAGGCACTTCCCAGTGCTGCATCCCTCTGCCCCCTGACACAACTCTAGTCCAGGGTAAAGGTCGCAGCTGCTAGGAAAGGTGTAATGCTGGGGGAGCATCCCACATCCCGTAGACTGAGGTGACGAGCCAATGGTGGGGAGGCCAGAGGGAGCAAACACCTGCTTGGAACCAGGACACCATTTTTAGGCTTTTCTTCATTTTCAACTCACATAGAATCATAGAATATTCTGAGTTACAAGGCTGGAGCTGGGGTACTATCACCACGAGCACTCCCAGGCAGCGTCTCCCCATCCCTGGAGAGCTCATTTCCAGAACTGCTCAGCCGCATGCGAAACAGGAGTATCCCAAATGCTGGAAAGCTGGAAAGGTTCCCTTCCACCCTGTGGGGCCGTGGAGCTCTGAGCCCACAGCCCCATGTGCTGGTCATTCCCTGTAGTAAGCATATGGTTCAGAGGTGACTCTGCCCTTCGTGGTGGCCTATCTGCCCAGGATGTCCCTGCCGCCTTGTCTGTGGCTACCACTGTCCGGACAATTCATCTGCTGCCCCTTGATGTTAAACCTCTTTGCTTTGTCGATGGGACTGGCAGCAAGAGGAGTCTTGCTGTCCGTGCGGGGATCCTAAAGTGCTTTGCAAACATTTGTTAATTAAGCTCTTCTATGAGATAAGTAAATTAGCGCAAAGCCTGATCCAAAGCTCCTTGAAGTCCATTGGTTTTGGTGAGCCCAGGTCCATGGGATCAGGCCCAGGAGACCAGATTTTAAAACCCCTCAATTTTGTTAAGAGCTCAGCATATTGTCTGCAGATGGGTGCTAAGCTATGGGGACAATCTGGTGCTGGGACCACGGGTGCTTCACCGTTGGTTGTGATCATGACTGTGGAGGTTTGGACTTCTGGTCATGAGGGTTTTCTGGAAAAACTGCACTAAGTTTGCTGAAGAAATTCCTTCATCCTGAATTCTGGATGATTTTAGGTCTGGGATCAAAAGTGGAGTTCAGTTTCAAGGTCACACTCTTGCCTTATTCCTGCTGCTTAGACATGTAGTTCATTTTCCAAGGAATATGTTTTCCTCCCATTAGAATCCCATCTTCTGCAAGCAGGTAATTCCCAATTTCAATTTCTAGAAGGTCGGGTTTATCATGTGTTTTCTTGAGTATGCCCTCTTCTAAATTTTGTCCAGGGGCATGTTGGGGTTTTGGCCACTTGTCTGGTATCTCTGAATTTCCGTCAGCCCAGAAATCCTGGTGCAGCCACAGATCAGCTCTGTGGGCATCACACCCACCTCCCCTGCAGTGCCAGTAGGGCTGGTTTCTTGCATGTGCTCCCACCGGCTGTGTGGGGCATCCGCCGTCAGTCAGATGCTTCCTGGACATGTCAAGCCCGAGGCCCATGTGTTGGCCAGATGGTCTGTATGTGCCCAGCAAATCCAACATGTCCAGGATGTGCTGGATTCGCTGCACGTTCATTGTCAAGCTGTGCAGCGCATGTGCACATATTTCTGTCCAGGAAATCTTGTAGGGAAATATGGCAGCTCCACCCAAGGGACTTACCTGTCTCCTGTTACCCTGACAAACGAGCCCTGTCTGTATGGGTCCTCCTGAGAGAGGGGGATGTGCCAGATAAGGGGAAATGGTTTCAAACAAAAAGAAGGGAGATTTGCATTAGATGTTAGGAGGAAATCATTCCCTGTGAGGGTGCCGAGGCCCTGGCACAGGATGCCCAGAGAAGCTGTGGCTGCCCCATCCCTGGAGGTGTCGAAGGCCAGGTTGGACGGGGCTTGGAGCAACCTGGGCTAGAGGAAGGAGCCCCTACCCATGGTAGAAGCATAGAACTGGATGAGCTTTAGGGTCCCGTTCAACCCAAACTGTTCCATAATTCCATGATTCTAGGATTTCCAGTCTCGAGACAAGGATGTGAGTCATGGAGTCAAACCAACTTGCATTAGGTGCAACCAGAGGGGCAGTTGTATTTCCCTGAGCTACAGAGGAGCTCCCTCAGCACAGTCACATCTTCCCGCTCGGCGGCTCAGTGCACCCACTTTTAACTCTTTCCAGTTATTTGTCATTTTACATGAAAACAGGGCAGGTTCATCGGAGGGGTGAAGCCCAACAAAATCATATTCTTTCAGGAGTATGGATGTGGGTGGTGTGGGCTGACTGCAGCCACATTTTTAGCCAAAGAAGGCCAACAAAGAGATCTAAAGTATGGATTTGGACATCTGTGCATGGATTGAAGGATTGATGCCTTGTCCCCACTGCCTGTGGTGGAGAATGGTGACAGTGGTTATTCACACTCTTAACACACACAGTTAAATACATATAAAAGAGATTTTTTTACCTTTAATCTGGGCGTTTACTTGCAGTTTATAAATCTCAGGTGGAGTTGGTGTGCATGATCCTTAAGTTTTTTGTGTCTTTCTAAGCAGTTTTACCAAAGTCATGCAGCAAGTCCATGGCACAGCCTAGCAGAGCCAGGATCTTGGTTTTTCTCCTCTGGACAAGCACTATTATTCCAATTTTGTGGGGGAGCACCTATCTCCCTCCCTCCCTTTTCCTCATCGCATTCCACAGCAGTTATTGCACGTTCCTTCAGAGATGAGGAAAGTCATTACGTTGCAGGTGATGCCTCCTTTCCAGGGAGGCTCTAATCATCCCATCGTGCTCCAGAGCTCTTCCTGTTGGTGCTAATTTTAGTCTCATGGTGGAAGTTGCTGCCGGGTGCTCTGGATCGGATGGAGGCTGAGCCACGCAGGTGTGTTGCAATCCTGATGCTGCTCCAGCATCCTGCACGGCCCAGCAGTCTGAATGTCAGACCTGGATGGGAAAAGTCCAAAGAACACATCTTGGGGCTTTTTTAGTGGATTTGCAGTTGCTTCTGCCAGCCCAAGGGTGACTGATGCCTTTCCAGAGGCTCAGCATAGACAGTGGGGACCTACTTTTCCCAGCAGTTCATTCTCATGCAGGCACCTAAACCAGGACCAGGTTTTCCCAGGGCATTCACCTCCCGGCTCTGCCTGTCTGGGCAGGCTCCTGCAGGAATGCTGAGTGATTCTGAGCAAGCAGGTCCTCACTCTGCTGTGCAGAGAAGACCTTGTCAGCAAAGGGACTCTGGGCACAAACAAGCAGGTGATACCATCAGGCCTTTGCGTTTATTCTTTCTCTGCAATTCCATATCCTTTTGGAAGCATCTTGCAGCTTGAAGAGAGGGTGTTTTATCATGGCTCTGGGCTCAGCCTTGCACCGCTCCACTCTGGATGCTGCTCTTGATGGTGAAGGTTGAGGAGTGGGACATGAGGGCCTGGCGTGTATGAGGCACAGCAAAGGGACCTAGAGGAACTGTGGCTGCTCCGTCCCTGGAAGTGTTCAAGGCAAGGTTGGACAAGGCTTGGATCAACCAAGCTCCAAGAGACCTTAAAGCTCATCTTGTGCCATCCACTTGCCATGGGCAGGGACACCTGCCACTAGACCAGGTTGCTCCAAGCCCTGTCCAACCTGGCCTTGGACATTTCCAGGGATGGAGCAGCCACAGCTTCTCTGGACAACTTGTGCCAGTGTCTCACCACCCTCACAGGGAAGAATTTCATCCTTTGCCAGGTTAAGACATTCTCCTTTGTCCCATCACTTCAGACCCTGGTCCAAAGTCCCTCTTCAGCTCTCTTGGAGCCTCTTAAGGCACTGGAAGAGGCTCTAAGGTCTCCCCAGAGCCTTCTCTTCTCCAGGCTGAATTCAAGCTCATTGAAGGTTTCTTAGAGTTCCCTTCGCCTCTGCCTCCCAGGCGTTAAGGATCCTGGCAATACTCCCATTGCTAGGTTTAAAACCTGGGAAGAACAAGGTCTGTGCCCAGTCTGGAGTGGACACCTGGCCTCGACCCTCCTCGGTTTTGCCCAGGCACCACTGCACCAAATGCATGGCGAGGCAGAATCAGGCCCTGAGCCAATTTAACCCTTCTTCTTATCAGTCTAGACATCCTCATTATCCAGATAAAAGTCTGATCCCTCACTGAATCCCACTAAGCTCCTGCCTGTACAGTGCTGAA
This sequence comes from Manacus candei, assembly GCF_025592945.1. Lineage (NCBI taxonomy): Eukaryota > Metazoa > Chordata > Aves > Passeriformes > Pipridae > Manacus > Manacus candei. The sequence continues at coordinate 376,671 of NW_026138214.1, read as the reverse complement.
GGCAGAGGGCACTCGTCCTCACCCAGGACTCCCCTGCAGGTGGAAGATGCTGCCCCGGCCCTGGTTCCTGTGCTGGGAGCAGGTCGTGGAGCGAGCGTGTATTATTCCGAGTACTTTACCAATTACAAGTCATTACTAATGCCTTTATTACTATTATTTAATAGATCATGTTAATTATTATTATTAATTTGCTTTAAAAGCAGTGTTTCCATAGTAACGGGGAGATGTGTGCTGCTTTTCAGGCACATCAAGTGGACATGTTCCTGCCTCCTCCCCAACGGGCTGGCAGCCTACTGCAGGGCTGGGTGATGGAGGGGGCTGTTCTTCAGTCCCTGTGGGGATTGTACCAGCAGGGCCATTCAGGGAAGGATGTCAGCACTGTCTCTGTCAATGGAGAGTCCCTCGTGCCATTAAGAAGTTCCTGCGGGATGCACACTTTGTGCCTAAATGCTGCAGAACCCCCAGGAGAGTAGATCAGGTGCAGTAATGTTTGTACTCTGTGTGTGACCCAGGAGTGAAGGTGCCAGTGCTAATTCCTGCTTTGCTGATTCCCTGGCCCCCAGCACTCCCTCAGAAAGTGCCTTATCTCGTTTTATGTTTTCCAGTCAGCTGCAGAAGGACCAAGACTTGGAAGTCAGACTGAAGTCCGACAGATCTTGCATTCCCTGGCTGCAAGATGCCAAATCCCAGAGAGGTCTGCAGTGAGCTGGGAGCTGCTGCCAGCGTGCAAGGAAGCTCTGAGCCTCGGCAGGTGCCACAATGGTTCCAAGGGCAAAGGACCATCCAGGATGCTCAGGTGTCACCTCCCCAGTCTCAGGCAGTGTGCAGGCCCTCGTACAGGTACCCATGTAGTGAGAGGGGAGCATGGGGATGGTGTCGGCTCTTCCAGGATGTGTTCAAGGCTTTGCCGAGGGCGGAAAGGGAACGCGGGCACGCTGCTTTGCAGATGAGATTTAAACACTGAGCCCATGTTTAAAGTTTGTCTCTACCCATCCTGTCCCTCTCACACTGTGCTCTTTGGCCTTTGCCCTGTGCTCTGCCACGGTCATTCCTCCCAGGAGGGATGTGCCTCACACACAGCTCCTGGGGGGCCGAGGGGCTTGGAGTATAATTTGTTGGGGACCACGTACCCCACCAGCAGTGATGGTACCAGCATATCAGGCTGTGCGCTGTGACCTTGGGAGACAAGTTTGCAGCAGAGGAGATGCAAGAGGCCAAAAGTAAAGCTCAGCCAGGAGTGGTGGGCTGGGGTGTGTCCTGACCCCTGCAGTGCTCAGTGAGAGCGGGTGCCCAGCAATCACTCTGAAACGAGCTGGAGCACTAATTGCTGGCAGCCTGAACACAGAGCCCAGCGCTGGGGAGCCCATGGGGACCACGGCTCCATCTGCCCAACCTTGAGGGATCCCTGCAGGGCTGGAGCCAGACATGCTGTCGCCTCGTCCCTGCTGGCCCAGGTGTCCCCAAGGGTGGCACTGGGAGCAGACATGTGTCCCCACACTGGCTGGGTCCCTGGCCTCTGCCTCGTGCTGGCAGGTCATCATCAATTCCATTCCCCCACCGCTTTCTGTGTTATGAGAGCAGTGGAAATCCATCATCTTCATAAAGGTTCCCGCCAGAGGCTCGATCCAGCAGCTCCTCAAGGGGGTCTGGAAGCTGCAGCCTTAAGGCACACCAGCAGTGACACCCAGGCAAGCAGCAGTGCTTAAGGCACTTGCTATAAAGGTAAAAGCACTTGTTCCACAACAGCATATCCCACATCTCTCCAGTTCACCCTGTGCTGGCCTCTGCTGTCCTGGGATGGTGGGTTCCCTGGGACTGGATGAGGAGATAACCCTGCTAAGCTCTGCGTGTCCCTGGGGAGAGGCAGATCCTGTGAGTGTTTCAGCTGCTAAGGATCAGAAATGGGGATGGCAGGTGGCTGGGACAAAAGCCCCATGTCACTGTCACCCCCCATGCCAGCCGTGGTGTCCCCGGGGTTCAGGGGGCTCTGGCTGCCCTGATGTGGGGTGCAGGCAGGTCCTGTCTCTGTCTAGACAGGACTCACAGGGAGCACAGAGGTACCGTGGTCCCACAGGGACACCCGTGCAGCTCTGAGCTGCACAAAAGCTGCTGAATGCACCCGCTCCTCCCCCTGCTCCTCCAGAAGTGGAGAAACACAAAAGAGAGAGGCAGGAGGGCTGGGAGCGGTGGGAGAGAGGGAGGGAGGGAGAATCCCCCATGCCCGGAGCTAATCCCAGCTCCACTCAGAGAGGGATCTCGAATAACAACCATCCGTGGTCGAGGCCAGATGGATTTGATTTAATAACAAAGCAGGGGGGCTTGGGATCATTTCGGAGCCTGCCAAGGGGCCAGATCCTCCACAAGCAGCAAAGAGCCATCCGGTGTAAATCCAAGCGTGAGCTGCAAACTGCTCACATGCTTCCCAAACTGCCAGGATTGCCTCAACTGTGGGGACATCTCCTGCCCCTCAGGAGCTCTCTGGGTCCTGGCAATCCCAGCCACCCACAGGGCACAGGGCCATGCTGAACCAGAGGGGCTGCACGTTTATCATGTGGACATGGCCAGGGGGGAGAAGGGGAAAGGCAATGCCTGAGGGCTTCCACAGCCCAGCTGTAGTGTGTCACCTTGAGTATGGCTCAGCTCAGTGGGCTCAGACCCCTTTATAGGGTGTCCAGTGAGAGGAGCATGGGACAGCCCTTGGCCCTGCTTTTGCAAAGCCCAGGAGACTCCCCCTCTGCACCCCACAGTGGCCGAAGCCTCCCACTCCCTAGTTTCAGCATCTTGGAGGCAAGGAGGTGGCTCAGGACAGTGTCATCCCATCCCTGGTCCCTGCATCATGCCAAAGAAGGAGGCAATGCCCAGGAGAGGGGGTAGCACCTGGGGCAGTGATGCTGATCTCAGGTTTTACCCTGCTCCTGCCTCAAATCCCACCCTGGATTTGCTTTGGAGAGTGCAGGTGGGTGCAAGGTGGGTTCTTGCACATGGCAGAAATTCAGCATTTGGGGAAAGAGCCCCCCAACTGGCTGAGCCTCCTCCTGCCCTCCCAGGACACTTGGGGCCCTGTCCTAGACCCCAGTGTCAGGAGATGCAGTAGGTGCCTTTTAGCCATGCCTGACCTGTTCCCTTCCTTAAAGCAGACACAGAGTCAGTGTCAGCAGGTAGATGCTTGGGATGACTTTGGGGACCAGGCTTGCTGAGGCAACACCAAAAAGGCTGCCATCCCCTTTCCATCCGTGTTCCACATGGTCCTTGGTGGTGCTGAAAAGGCGGTGGTCCTGTGGCAGGCAGGGTCATGGAGCAGCAGAGCAGCAGATCACCTCACTGCCAGGCCATCCCCACAGCCCTGTTTGCCACGTCTGCCAGTTGGTGCCTGGGCCAGGCAGCCTCCCTGGAGATCTTGTTTCTGGAAATCGGAGCAGGCTTGGCGCTGCCCCGGCAGGTCCCCGAGCAGCAGGAGGTGCTGCCGTCAGCCCAACACCTGCAGGCTCAGTCGGCGACTGCTCCCGTCTGGATCATTTGGCGCTCTGCCGTGAGAGCAACGAGATCCCGGCGCCAGTGATGTGCCGGCAAGAGCAGAGGAGTGTTTTGTGCTCGGTGAAGGATGCTGGGGCCGTGCAGCTGGGCTGGAAGGACAGCGGGAGGCAGGAAGGTCCATCCCAGAAGCAGGGAGCCGGCATGCTCTGTGCGGAGAGGCCGGGGTGCAGGAGCTCTCACATGCATATCTCCATGTCTCCAAGGGACTGTGTATCCTGCTCCAATGGTCCCCTGCTCAGGACACCGTGTTCATCTCCATCCCTGTCCCACCTGCTCCCCGGTGGCACCATGTTTTCTTGCTCCGTGCGGGGGCTGCAGCTGGTTTCCGATTCCTGCTTCCACCCAGCAACGCTGTTGGCAGCATGTCCCGTCTCCTGGTGGGCTCACCGGGACTATCTGCTGTCCGGGAGCCTTTTTCCCTTCTCTTTGCTGCTGGCAAACGGCCTGAATAGAGAACCGGGTTGGAGTAGGGTGATTGAGGGAGGCGAGGGCTGTGCTGCCGGTGCTGTTCCACCACTGGGGTCAGGACGTGGTTGTTCCTTCCCACACTGGCGTCAAGGGGATGCTCCCCACAACCCAACGCTGCACTGGGTGCTCAGGGACAAGCGCTGCCGGCAGCGCAGACTTCAGAGAGGGATGTTTTCTCTCCTCATCCCCTTGGGAAGACGCCAGCCTGGTATGGGAGCTCGGGACCATCTATTCCCAGCTCTGCTGCCCTAATGAGAAGCAGTCTCTCAGCTCTGGCCCCGTGCCTGTAAAAACGAAGCCGTGCCTGTGCTTTCGGTGCCACGTGCTCTGCGGCCAGAGCAGGGGTCTGTGGAGCCGTGTGGCACCGGGCAGCGAGAGGGTGGCATCCCTGGGGGCGAGCACCCCCGGGCTGCTGGGAGCCTGAGGGCTCTGGATGGCAGCCGGACGATCCCCACGCCATCCTGTGTCTCCAGAGAGTCCCATCCTGGGACTTCTCAGAGAGGAGTGACATCTCTGAGTCCCAGCCTCCTGCAGGAGCCACAGGCTGAAGCTGACCGTGGCGCTGGCGCACCCGAGCCCACCCGCCGGGACACGGGGAGAGGAGCCGCCGTGGACAGCGTTGTCCCGGGTCTGGGCTCCCCGCTCTGTACTGCGGGCGTCAGACACGAGATGGAGCTGCCGATCCCTCCTGTGCCCTGCCGGGAGCCGGGCTGCGCTGAGCTGACTTTGGCCCCTGTCCGGCCGGACGACCCCGCTGCTGAGCACAGCCGGAGTGACCCTCCCGGGGGTCTGCTATCGCCTTCGGGGGCTGTTGGCCCGCCTTGGCCGCGCGTCTGAGGGTGCGGGCAGGCGGGCGCAGGGCCTGGGAGTGCGGGTCCGCGCGGTGAGAGGGGTTTGGTGCCGTGTCTTTGCTGATGCAGAGCCCCACGGGGACCACGGCTCTGCTGGTCCCTCACTGCCCAGGGGAAGGGAACAAGGATGGACCTGGCCGCGTGTCAGCAAAAGCACGCAGCTACTCAGGCCCTGGGGATTACAGAATCACAACTGGTTTGAGTTGGAAGGGATTTTAAAGCCCAGCTTGTTCCACCCCCTGTAATGGGCAGGGACACCTTCCACTAGACCAGGTTGCTCCAAGCCCCATCCAACCTGGCCTTGAACACTTCCAGGGATGGGGCAGCCACAGCTTCTCTGGGCAACCTGTGCCTCACCACCCGCATGCCTGAGAGAGCAAAGGTCTGTGCAGAGCCTGTCGTACGGATGATGCTGTATAATCATGAATAATATGTGGGTTTATTTGCATTATGGTAGTTTCCAGCATCCTCATAGGAGAGCAGGGCTTGGATTTGCAAGGGGCCATGTATGGATGTCTTACCAGAGGGGATGTGTCACTGGACCTGTTGGTCACCAAAGCAAGTGAACTCACTGGTGACATCAAGATTGGAGGCAGCCTGGGCTGCAGTGGCCACGCGCCAGTAGAGTTCGTAGCCCTGAGGGATGTGGGACAGGTAGAGCCAAGTTAGGGCCCTGAATTTTAGGAAAAAACCTGTGAGCTGCTCAAGGAGTTGGTCATAGGGATCCGCTGGGAAACTGCCCCTGGGGACAAGGGGGTAAGAACAGGGTTGGCAGGTCTTTAAGGACACTTTCCACAGAGTGCAAAAGCTCTCAATCCATGTGAGTAAGGAATTAGGAAAGAAGACAAGAGACTAGCATGTCTGAGTCAAGACCTGCTGCTCAAATCAAAGGGCAAGAAGGAAATGGACAGGCAAGTGGGATCATGGAAAGAGGAGGAGGGGCAATGGCTTTAAACTGAAAAGCAGTAGGTTTAGATTAGATATTAGGAAGAAAATCCTCCCTGTGATGGTGGTGAGGCCCTGGCACAGGTTGCCCAGAGAAGCTGTGGCTGCCCCATCCCTGAAAGCATCCAAGACGAGGTTGGATGGGGCTTGGAGCAACCTGGTCTAATGGAAGGTGTCCCTGCCCATGGCAGGAGGATGGAATGAGATGGGCTTTGAAGTCCCTTCCACCCCAAAGCAGTCTGTGATTCTGAGATTCTATATGTTTGAAGAGACCATCTCTATACAGAGAAACCCGCAGGTGTTAAGATGGAAAAAGGCTGGAAGAATGTGCTGAACCCAGCCTGGCAAATGGAGAAACTGAGGCACAGACCTGTGCATCATGAACAGATCAGCTTCGAGGACCCCACGCCCCACTGGAGGGTAGAGGGGATGTTTTAGGGGGTGGACTGAGCACTACAGACCAGGCAGATCTGAGTGGCCAGTGAGAGGGACCAGGCTCTGCACTGAGAAGTGCAAAGGTAGAAGCAGAGGCAGTGGAAGGAGGAACTCACCTCCAGCATGGAACAGTTTGGGCAGTTTGATGCTCTCTGTCGGTGGAGCCGAGGGTGTTTCCTGACTGTCCGTGAGTCATTCCCAGTGGGGTCTGTCCTCCAGCTCCTCTCGTGCAGTGGCTCTTGGGGCTTGCGTTACAGCACCTTGTGCTCCAGCTGCCGTTGGCCCCCACATCTTCCATTCTCCTGCTCTCTGCAGCAATCGGAGTCTTCAGCCAGCACAGCCCCCTTTCCAGGCTCCATCCTGCCCTGTCCAACCCAACCCTTTGGTCTCAGCTCTGCCCTCAGATCACAGCGGGGATCTCCCTGGCTTCCACATCCCAAACCCCTTTGAAACAGTGGCTGAACCACAGGGCTCACAGCTCCCAACCCGCAGCCGCGGGGCCCTTGGCAACAGGCAAACAAACAGCCCTGTCGCTGGCTCCGTCACTGGGTGATTCATGGTGAGGCCGGGAGGGCTCGCTCAGCCACTCAGCCTCTCCTGCCTGGGACAAACCGGCATGAGGCGTTTTTTCATCACATTTTTCCTTTGATGTCAATCTGTTCGTCTCCAGTCTCCCTTGCCTTTTACGTCCAAATCCCATTAAGAAAACTCCCACTGCTCCTCCACCCACGCGTCTGGGGGTGCTGCAGGAGCAGCTCCGATGCGGGTGAGCCTGGGCTGTGGGGCTGCTCCAGCTTCACCCCTGCCAGTCCCTGGTTCCCCCTGCAAACCACATCCTGGGGTCTCCCCGTGGCCTCTGTGGGGCTCCAGGCTCTTCCCCAGAGCCAATATCCAAAGCTTCCCCCCACGGGGCAGATTTGTCCACCATCCCTTGGGGAAAGATCTTTCCCCCCCCCAGCACAGATGGGAGCGGCCTCGGGACTGTTCGAACTGTGCAGGGGCAGGAGAAAGCGGAGGGTGAGTCCCCCATCCCCCCCGTCAGTGCCGTGCCATGAGCGCGGCTTCGTGCGACGTCCTGCTCTCATTTCTGTGACTGAACCCGTTTCGTTTTCTCCTTTAACCTGCGGGACTCTCCCAGCGCTTCCGTTTTGCACTATTTTGAGTGCAAATTTTTTTTGGTTGGTTGGTTGGTTTTGGTTTGTTTGTTTGTTTGTTTGTTTGTTTGTTTGTTTTTTCAGCACTAAATGTGGTAAAGCCAACCATCTTTACCCATCCTGCTCCCCTGCGCCCCGGCGGGAAAGCTGAGGGGACCGGGAGGGAGAGGTGTAGTAAAACAGCAGGAAAACAGCCCTGGTGCAGAATGCTCTGTGGAGGGAAATGAATGGAAACGGCTGTGGACACGCCCATCAGGGCTGGCGTGATTTGGCCGGGGCAGCTTCCCCTGCTGACGGATACGGGGAGAGTGCAGAGGGGGGAAGGTGCTCGGCAGCCCCCCGGGGCCCAGGCCCTGGGCTGGTGCCCAGCAGTGCCCAGCAGTACAGGTTCCCTCCCTGGAGGCTGCAGCCCGGGCGCTGAGAGCTGGCTGCTCCCAGCAGCTCTCCACTGCAGGAGGAGCCTGCGGAGGCTCAACACGCCAAGTGCACGGAGAGAATGAGTCAGGCCACGGGACTGGGCGAGAAGTCCCTGAAGGAACAGTGTAGATCTGTGTCAGCGGGGATTTAGGCTGAATATGCAGAAAAAGGTTCTTCCCCCAGAGGGTGGTTGGGCACTGACCACACTCCACAGGGCAGTGGTCACAGCATCAAGCCTGACACAGCTCAAGGACTGTTTGGACAACGTGTCAGGCACTTGGTGGGATTTTGGGGTGTCCTGTGCAGGGCCGGGAGTTGGACTCCGCGATCTTTGTGGGTCCCTTCTAACTCAGGATATTCTATGATTCTATGGTTTTTCCTGTCAGATCCTGCTCTCTGAGATTGTCAGCATTGCTCAGAGTTGCCTCTGCAGCAGCAAAAGGTTGTAGATTTAGGAGGAAAGAATGGAAGAATGAAGATTTCCATGTCCCTGCAATTTTGAGCTGAAAGAAGCCAACATGATATTTTATATGAGAAAATGTCTGGGATGTTTCTGGCAGGATGTACTGTCACCGAGGGGTTTGTTGCTGTCAGATCCAGGGTGGCTAAAAGGACAAACAGGCTCAAGATAGGGATGAGATGGAGAGTTTGGAGGAGCAGTGAATTTATAAAACATCTCTGGCATAAGAAGACCTCAAGCTGCTTACCAGCAGCTGGATGTGCTGGGGCTTGATTTCCTTCTGCCAGTGTGGGATGGGCCATCTGCTCTGCTCCCAGGTGGTCACAGACATCTGGAGACATGACTGCTTCCCTGGGGAGCTGCCAAAGAGGGACAGAGCCATCCCCAGCTGTGAGATGGTGGCACTACCTGAGGAACTGGAACAGCATGAGGTCTGCCGAGGAGGTGGGATGCTATTTCGAAACATGAGGTGCATCCACTCTGTCCCTTCTGCACTGGGGATGCCAGGAGGGATGTGCTGAGGCCATGTCGTTCCCAGGCCATCTCTGGCCTCTCCCTGCTTCTCCCTTCTAAAGGCAGTGAAAGGGATGTGAATATCTGCACAGTCAGTGTGGGGCTCTGGGTGTTTGTCCTGGCACTGTCCCTGCTCATGTGCCTTGTCCCCATCCCTTTCCCAGGGCTACAGGACTGCGGGAGTGATGTCTGGGGGTTGCTCTCTGCCACAGCCCCCAGTCAAAGGTGGGGTTTAATCACTGCAGTTGGAGCAGAGGGGCAGGGCTGGATGTTGTGTACATGGGCAAAGTGCAGAAGTGGGAGATGCCACTCTACAGGTTGGAATAGTTCATCCTGAAGCCATTCCTGGAGATATTTGTCTTGTGGGATCCTTAAAGTCCCAAGCAGTGAACACCCTTGAGCAAATGGCTGTTTTACTGTGGGAGCTGCAGCAGCCTTGGGCTGCAGTTTCTTGCACTGGCAAACACCCATCCTGGGGATTCCCCAGGACAGAGTGAAGGTGCCAGGAGCCCTGCCCACTCCGGGACTTGGGCCCTGAGGCCCAAGTGTGGGGCTGGGTTGGCATCGTGGAGGATGCTGAGGAAGCTTAGCAGGGCTGTGGTCAGCCCTGGAGGCAAGATGCCTTTTATCCACCTTCAGCGTGGCACTGGGGAGGGCTGAGCCCTGCCAACAATCTGGATCCTCTACAGCTCCATCCCGCACAAACCTCCCTTCGGCACCTCCACTGCCCTGTGAGGAAACTGGAGAGCTGCTGCCCACTGACACAGCCAGGGATTCCTCTGGCCCGGGATGAGGGCTGGCACACTCACGTTCTGCCCACGGTGCTGACTGGGGCTCGGAGGCTCTGGCTTTCTGCGTGCCAAGGTGAGCTGGCACAGACCGCGTGGCAGGAAAACCTCCGCTGCCCTGCCAACCACATCCCTGCCCTGGCACCCCTGGCTGTGCCACAGGCTGGAGAGGCAATGCCACGGGACTGGCCAGGGAGCTCCAGAGCACTGCATTTAGGCCAGAGGGCAGACACACCCCATCTCCAAGGGGGGATTTTCCCTTTCCAGCCCATCCAGAGTGCAGCCCATTCCTGTCTGGGGTATCCTAAGGGGCATCCCATCCCTTCCTGGCAGTATCTTAAGGGACATCCCTGCTTTGGATCCTTTTATAGCACAAACAGTGGGAGTGAGTAGGAATCACCACAGGCAGCTCTGCTGGTTTATTTGTGAAGTCCCCGGTCCCTGCTCTGCCTTGAGGCACTGCATGCCCACTGAGATCACCCACTTCCAGAGACCCTCAGCTCTCTCATGGCTGAGATGACTCTGCTGCTGCACTGTGGGAAGCAGAGACTAATTTCCACCAGTGTTGAGATTCCCCTGATTTGCCCCAGGTGCCCCTTTGTCTTGCAAAGTGCAAAGGGATTTTTAACTTCTTCAGGTCTCCCCCTCAGAATCGATGTGGGTGAGCCAGGGTCCTACCAGTCACTGTGGTTTGGGGGGCTGTTCCAAGGTGGCATTTAGTGGAACACATCCCTGGATGGTGGGTGTGTACGTGTGTGTGTGAGCCCCCATCCTCTGCCCCATGCTGGCCTGGGCTGGTGCCAGCCCATTGTCTTTTGGCTTTTCCTGTGCATGCCAAGTGTGCTGCTTTGGGAAAACTGGTCATGAGGATGTGAGCGTGACCCCAACCCCACAGCACCGGGGGCTGTGGGGAGCAGAAAACTGGCTTGTTTGGTACCTTACACTCATTCCTTTCAGTGAAATGGAATATTTCGAGCGGATGTTTGCATGGTCTACTGACTTTATGGAAAATAGGCTGACCCTACTCGATAGAAGCAACCCACAGCAAAGCTGGAAAAGGGGCAGGAGGGCTCAGCATCCCACCTCTGATCCCCCATGTACTTAACTCAGGGGTTGGATAACAGAGCCACAAAGCAACACGGCACCAGATCAGCTTTTCCTTTATAGCTCTCCCCTCATGGGAAAACATGAGATGCATTTTCCATTGGGTCACCTTTTTCCATGTGGCAGCCCAGCCACAGTACCTGTGCTCAGGGTTTGGGAGGGTCTGGGGGAGTGTGGAGCAGGCTGCACACCCCAGAGCACACCCGGCACTGTGGATGGGCTTCTGTCTCTGCTGCTGTACCCATGAGGCCCTGCACAAATGGGTCCCTGCTGTCTTCTAAAGAGGGATTCAGACACTGAATTTTAGGGATGTTTTTTTCTTAAGAGTGAAGCATGGGAATGTGGGGGGACGTGGGCATCCTCATGGTGGTTGCTGTGGGCAGACATCTGCCCCAGCACAGGCAGACAGAGCTGTTCCCATCTCAGGAGCTCCAGCAGAGCAGAGGTGACTTGTTCCAGTGTCCCCAGGGGACATGACAGGTGCCCCATGAGCCTGACCCTGCACCCACAGAGTCTCATCCTCCCATTAGGCCTGTTGTCTGTCCATCTGCTCTGCCTGGCTGCTGCTCATGGGGCAGTTTGCTGCTGGTGGTGGTTCCCAGACTGTCCTGGGTGGAGGGGCTTGGACAGGATCCATGCCAGAGCAGCCTGGGGGCTGCTCTCCTTCCCACTGTTGGATATCAGAGCAGAACCACTGGCACTGTCCTGGCTGTTGTGTGCTGCCAATCACAGCTCCTCAATAAATACAACTGGTAAATCTATTCATTTTACATCTCTAATTGATGTATTGCTGTAATTACCTTTTATAACAAGGCAATTAAACCCTATTAAAGATTATTAGCTAATTAAAACTCCTCTATACACACACCCCAACCTCCTTATGTGCACAGATTGTTGAGGGGGGTGGTGGAACTGGAAGCCCATTGCAGCCAGAGCTTTGAGGTCAGCATGGCATGATGTGATGGGTCAGGGTGCTGGATGGGGAGATCAGGGAATCACAGGGTGGTTTGTATTGGAAGGGACCTTAAAGCTCATCTAGTTCCAACCCCCTGCCATGGGCAGGGGCTCCTTTCACTAGACCAGGTTGCTCCAAGCCCTGTTCAACCTGGCCTGAAACACTTCCAGGGATGGGGCAGCCACAGCTTCTCTGGGTAACCTGTACCAGGGCCTCACTGTCCTCACAGGGAAGAATGTCCTCCCAACAGCTCATCTAAACCTACTCTTTTTCGGTTTAAAGCCATTCCTCCTTCTCCAGGTCCCACCTTGGCCTCTGCCACCATCTCTTTCTTCATCCTTGGGCATGGCACTTAGGCAGGTCTATAGGGCTAATGGACTGCTGCGTGCACCCAACCCAGCAATTTTCAACTCTCTTGGGTCAAAGATGGGAAAAAATTTGGAGGCTGGGATCTCCTCCTCCTGGTAGTAGGGTGGGTGGGGGTGAAGGGCTAAGGATGCTACATCTTTTTGGCCAGAAGAGAGAGTTGGAAAGAGAAAATCCTGGAGATGGGGTGTATCTGCCCTGGAAAGGAAATAGCTGGAGAAATGGCTCTGTGCTAGGGCCAAGAGTGAGGGGAGTGCATCAGCTGGGAAGAGCACTTGGAAGGTGTGGGGGGGACCAGGATGGCTCAGCCCTGGGTTGCTCTGATGCCAAAAGCTGTGCAGTCTGGGAATTGAACGCAGGATCCTTGCTAAGAGCCTAAAAGAGCTGAAAAGCCACTGGAAAAGCAGCCCACAGGGCTCCCCCGAGGGGCACTGCCTGGCACCATGGCATGTCCCCTTCCTCACCCCTCTGTGCCAGAGCAGCTGCATGGTGTGGGGGTCCCTGGAGCTGCAGCTCCTCTTGCTGCCCCCACCCCCAGCTCCATCACTGCCCACATATGCACAAGTGTTTGCACCACATTTGTGATATTCCTGGAATATTTTGGAGGCTAAAGAGCTGGAAGGGAGTTGAAATTCCAGGGATGTGACTGCTTTCTGCCTTCTGAGTCACATGAGGAAGATACAGCCCAAGCTGAGAGCCTCTCCTCAAGCCCCAGACTCCTGTCCACCCCTCATCCCTCACCCTTCTGTTGCTCTGTTGCAGGGTCCTGCACCCTGAGTTCCTTCGGTGCCCATGGAACCTGGAGAAATCCATATTTGTGGGCTGAAGCATGGCACCCTGCCCATACTGGAGCTGTGGAGCACAGACTGTCCTCCTGGCTCATCTGGTTTGAGTTAAACCCTCCTTCCTCGCACAAGTGCCAAGTGCCTCTTTGCCAGACCCAGTGACCAGCTCAGGGCTGTGCTGGTGATGGGCTCCCCATGCCCCTGTGCCTGTGCTGGGTCAGGATGCTCTTGCCTGCCCTGCTCTACAGTGGGGCTGAGGACATCGCCCCTGCAGCCCCCAGGGGGTGGTGGGGAACAGAGCGGTGTGGGGCTGTCTGTGTCCAGAAGAAGAGGGTTTGCAGAGGTGTGGTGTGGGAGCATCAACAGCAATCCCATCCTGGGGAGCTCTACATGCAGCAACTTCTACAAAGGAGCCAAAGTCTGACCCTCCCCAGGGGCTCTTCACTCTGGACTGCCAACAACCACTGCAGGCTCTGGAGCCAGCACGTTCCCTCAGGTCCCCTGTCTTGTCCTCCCCCAGCCCGGGGGAGCCCTCAGGCTCAGCCCCCCAGGCAGTGAAGCGTGGGACTGTGAGCCAGGGTCCTGTGCACGGCAGGAGCTTCATGGGGGTGCCAGAGCAGGGACCGGCTATGCCAATGCCCCTTAGCTGTGATTTTCAGCTATTGCCCAAGCTGGTCCCTCCCTGCCTTTGCCCTGGATGCTGTTTCCCACACTAAGCAAGGAAGCTTTGGCCCCGCTGTCCATGTCCCTGGGGGTGCTCTGATCCGCATCCCTGTGGACACTCCGGACCCCGGCAGACACCTCCCACTCAGGGAGCACTGTCAGGCAAAGAACACAAGCGCTTTCCCTCCCGCCCAGGGGTTACTTTTTAAAACAAAACAGAGCTGCGCAGTGGCAGGCGGCCCACACGTCCCACAGTGCCCCGCGGCTTGGCAGCCACAGCCCAGCCGAGCGCAGGCCAGACCCGCCTTCGGCAGCGAGACTCTGTGGCAGGAGTGCTGGGGGCCCATGGCCCCGGCAGGGCTCACCGTGGGGCCAGGGCCACCACCACCATCATTCCATCTGTGTCCTCTGCCCCACGGCACAGTCCTGCCACTCTCGCCTGCCTTGGGGATGTGACGTGCATGGGGGTCCCCAGGGCTGTGGTGTCTCTGCAGCAGGGAAGGGGCTATGTGCATGGGAGGATATGGGGAAGGAAATGCAGCCTGGGACAGCAGAGAAGGCAGGAGGAAGGAGGAAAAGGGGAATTCATCTGGGACTGAACAAAGGAGAGGGGTGAAAGAGAGTTTCTATTTCTCCTATCGAGACCCCCCGGGGCCACAAGGACACCAGCCCTGGGTGGGCACAGTCACCCCCTGCCCACAGCACTTTGTATGCCAAGAGGGTCTTCCTGTGAGCCAGGATGGGGAAGGAGGTGCAAGGAGGGCTGGGGGAGGGGGGGGGGGTGGCACGAGCACCCTAACCACCTCCCAAACCCCTCCCGTGGCCTCGCCAGGAGGGCTGTGCCCGGCCACCTCCCCCTCGGCCCCCCCATCTCTGTCATGGCACTGGGGCAGATTCCTGGCATAGGGCTGTTGCTTTTTGAAAGTCTGATTGTTGCTTTTTGAAAGTTTGATTTTTGCTTTTTAAAAGCCTGATGGGGTCCCTTCCCCATCCCGCTCTGTGCGCTGGCCGGCGGGACTGACGAGCTGCCAGCGTGTTAATCATTGCCGGAGCGCACACACGCGTGTGTGTCTCTGTGTGCGCTGCGTGTTCGCATGTGTTGTTCCGTTGCTGTGTGAGTCATTCCCAGCCTGCCTGGGGCTCTGCTGCACTCCCCGAGCCGGGAAGCAAACTGAGCTTGGATTGCAGCAGGGACAGGAGGAGCCAGGCAGCCGTGGCTCAGGAAGCGGCATGTTGCCTGTGCCCTTGACCTTGGACCCCTCTGTCCTCAGGGAACGGTTGGGGGAGGTTGGCTTTGGGGTGCCCTGGCTCTCGCCAGTGTCCCCAGCTGCGGGGAGCATCTCCCTTTCTTGCTTTCAATGCCACAGAGCCCAGCTTCCCAAGCAGGGGCTCACAAGGAGGAAGCTGGAGCCCCCAGGACCCCTGCCCACCACTCATTTCTAGGGTGTAAAAGGGTTGCTTTTCTGTTCCCTTTGTCATTTCACTCACATTTCTCTGACACGGGAGAGATTAGCTTCACAGCACAACACAAGGAAACACGGGTGAAGTCCGAGAGGGCCCCCTCTCTGTGGCAGCACTTGGGGGTGCCAGGAAGTGTGTGGCAGATCTGGAAATCATGAACCGCCTGAGTCTTGGCAGTACTTCAAGGGAGGCAGAGCACCCCAGACTCTGCTCCCAGCACCTGAGAGGACCTGGAATCACCCATTCTGGGAACTAGACATACTGGAAGGATGCCTGAGTGCTGGTGGGACTGGGAATGGCTGGAGTCAGGAGAGCAGGAAACAGTGCAGAGAATTGGGGTGGGGGGAAACTGGGCTCAACTGGTGCTCAGGATTTGTGGAGTTACAAACTGGCATAGCTGGCACAAGAAACTGGGAGGAAGGATAAAACTGGTCACAGCTAGTACTGGGGATAGCTGGGAAAGGGGGATAGCTAGTGCTGAGAGAACTGGGCAAAGCCAGTGGGGGGGGAGAGGGGGAATCCTCTGGTGCCCCAGGGCTCTGTGATGCCTCAGGATTCAGGGAGACCCCAGGACAGGGTGTTTTGGGTGACCTGGGACTGTATTTGGGTCCCTGCACCCTAGAGTTTGGGCTACCCCAGGGTCCTGTGCAGCCTGTGGCTCCTGCATTCAGGGTGTTCCGGGACCCCACACATCCTGGGGTCAGCAGCTGCTGAGATGCACCCCCCTGTCGTGTGGGGCAGCGATGTCCCGGGGGCGCTCATTACTGCAGCCCCTCTCAGGGTGCACTTTGCCCGTGCCAAATCCCCCCAAGCTTCAAGCCAGCCTCCGTGAGGGGAATCACCCTATAAAAGGGTGTGTGTGTGTGTGTACCAGGAGTCACCCCGGGATGTGCCCCCACAGCTGCCCTCCCAAGCCCCCTTTTCCCAGGGATGCCTTTCCCAAGGAAGGGCCGGGACTGCTGTGAGTTGTCTCCACCCAGGTTCTGGATAACTCCACCCGCCGCTGCCTCGCAGCTCCTCCTCCCGGTTACAGCCCAGCTGGGATATAAGCAAGTCACTCAGACACCAGGAGCTGCCGCGACAGCTGGGCGGGTGGCGTGGGACATCGCGCCGTGACCTGTGCCGTGTCCTTCGCCTCGACACCGGACCCCATGGCGACGCCTTCGCAGAAGAGGAGCACCCGCAGCGGGGCTTCGGGGACCCCCTTGTCCCCCACCCGCATCACCCGCCTGCAGGAGAAGGAGGACCTGCAGGAGCTCAATGACCGCTTGGCCGTCTACATCGACAAGGTGCGCTCGCTGGAGCTGGAGAACGCCGGCCTGAGGCTCCGCATCACCGAGTCCGAGGAGGTGGTGAGCCGAGAGGTCTCGGGCATCAAGGCTGCCTACGAGTCAGAGCTGGCAGATGCCCGCAAGACCTTGGATTCGGTGGCCAAGGAGAGAGCTCGGCTGCAGCTGGAGCTCAGCAAAGTCCGGGAGGAGCACAAGGAGCTGAAAGCCCGGTGAGTGCCCTGGGAATGGGGGGTCCCCCAGTGGTGAGTGCCCTGGGAACAGGGGGGACCGCAGCGGGACTGGCGCTGTTGTCATGCTTGGCAAGGAGCCGGGAGGGAAGAAGGAGCAACCTGGAGGAGGCAGGGAGAGGAAAAATCCATGACCCAGCTGGGGCAGGAGTGTCCACAGTGAGGACGGAGAGAGAAGAGGAGAGAAGCTCTCTCAGCATTCCTGCTCTCTCTCCAAGCGCCATCTTTGGCCGGGATGCCCTTGGGGGGAGTATCAGGGAGCAGAGCTGTGAAGGCTCAGGGCTGGGGTTGAGCAGACATGCCCTGGGCCCCCGGGAGGGTCCGTGCGACGCGGGGCACGAGCACCGGGCTGGCAGCCCCTCTGCCTTCGTCATTCTGGAGCTATTCCTAAACACGCTCCGGCACAGCCCGGGAAGTGGTGCCAGCCAGCTGGCTCTGTCCTGCCCACAGATCTCGCCTGCTCGTCCTATTTTCCTCTGCTGTCTTTGGCACCAGTTAAAGAACCTGCTCGGGTTTTGTTTGCCTTAACCCTCCTTGTACCGAGCTGCTCCCACTCTGTGGGGTCCCCAACTTTGGGGGAAGCAGTGCAGGGGCAGCACCAGCTGTTGCTGAGTGATGTGCTCCCAGTCCACACTGAGTCTCGAATCCCCCCAGCCGCTTCCCATTGGATTCATCTCTTTCCCTCCCTGCCATCAGAAATGCTCCCCTCCTGGGCCCCTCCCTGCTGCCACTGGGTGCCTCTGCCCTCCCCTCCTCAGGGCTGTTACCGGTGACCAGTGCAGGTCCCCTGAGGACACAGGTCCCTGAGGACACGGGGCTCCCTGGCCAGTGTCGCTGCTGGCCAGGCAGGGGCTGGCACTGGGCTTCCCCCAGGCTCTGCCAGCCCATGCAGTGTCAGGATGTGTCCCTGTAGCACTCAGAGCTCCGAGTCCTGCTCCGTGGAAAGAGCAAGCGGATCCCTTTCCGTCATCAGCTTTGGCTCGCGGCCGGATCCGGGCTGGGCAGTGTCGGGACAACCCCCTCTTCCTCCATTTGATCTTTCGCCTCTTATTCTGGACACCTCGTTTTGAGTCTGCACCAAATGAGGCTAAAATTAGCTTTCCTCAGAAGATGACATAAATATTCCACCTACTGGGAGGGAGAGAACGTGCTGCCTGTTACAAACGTCTCCAGAAGCTGTGCGGGGTTTTATTTATATTTAACTTTCTATTTCTCGTGCACCACTGCAGCTCCGTCCTCGGATAAGCCAGCTTCACTTGTCCCACTTGCCGCTCGCCAGATCCCTGCTCCCAGATCCCAAGGATCCGGGTGCTGGTGGGAGGAGGAGCTGAGCTGTCTAAAGGCTTTTTCTGCCTTATGCAAACCCAGAACTATCTTGGCCACGATCTTTCGAGGGCTGCAAAAAATGCCCAGCCCGCAGCCTTGGCTGGCGGGGAGCTGGGAGCTGGCTGTGCTGCAGAGTGGAAAATGGGTGTGGAGTTTTTCCCTGCGATGGGCTGTGCTCCGGGAGCTTGTGTGCGTGTTCCTGAGCGCTGACAAACCCCTGAAAAAAGTTCTGTGATTCGAGGGGGTTCCCAAAGAGCAGCTCGAGGCTGGGAGGTGGGTTTCGGTGGGTTTTAGAGAGCGATTGGTGCGCGGGGCTCGGGGGGACAGGGGTGTTTCTGTGTTGAGTCGTCTCTGAGTCACAGTCGGTGAGGTGGAAGAGCGGTTCTGCGGGGGAAGCCGGTGCTATTCATTCCTGCATCTGGTGTGTCCCCATTCTTGGGCGCGGTATCAGGGCTGCTCTCCAACTCCCAAAGCCCTAGTAAAGTCCCCATAGCCTTTGCAAAGGGGCTGCAGCTCATCTCGTGTCCGTGGGGACCTGCTTGATGTGGCAGTGCTGCTCAGAGAAGGGCATGATTGCCTGCCGCGCCGTGATGCTGCTTGTCGGGCTCAGTTTGGCTGTGGTGTCCCAAGTCTTTGGGGCATGGGGGAATGGGGCAACCACAAGACTGACTCTCTGGAGGGGTTGGAACTGTTGGCGGGATCAGGAAAGACCTGCTCAGGTTTTGTTCTGCTCCCTGACATCCACTTGCATAGGGATGTGCCTGCTCTGCCGGCTCTTCTGCCCACCCCAAGCCCTTGGGTCAGCACCTGGTCTGACCTTGACACGGTGACACTTTGGCTAATAAGTAACTGGCAGCCCTCTGCATCCCTCACTGTGCCTGTCAGCCCTGGGGAAGCACCGGGTATCTCCCGCAGGGCAGGCACTCGGGGTGGTGTTATCAGCACCCACAGCATCACCGCTGCTCACCACAGGGGTTGTCTCGCCAGCACAGAGGGAGGGTGGGGGGCTGGGGGTGCCACTGCATGATGTGTCTGGATGTGGCACAGTGCTGGGTTCTCTGTTTGGGGTGGGGGAAGAGATGCTGGCTGCAGGGGGAGAGGTTGTGCAAACAGGGGACCAGTCTAACCAGTACCGACACACTGCTGCAAGAGCTGCATGGGTGGAGGAGGCTCTGGGTAGAGCTGAGTTGGGAGGCGCAGGCAACTGCCTGCTCTCTCCCTCCTGCCACTCCTCTGTCCCTGGCCACTGCTTTGCCTTTGGGCTGGACCTTTCCACTGCCTGTTTGGCTTCTCCCAGTGGTGATCCCAGAGTGCCCACCCAGCTCCTTGCACAGGGACCCTGTGCAGCCTGGTGCTGGCTGTGCCCCAGGACAAGGGACACCTCCAGGCAGCACTGCCTAGCCCTGTTCCACGTGTGTCCCCAACTCTTGATGGCCTGTGGATATGCTGGAGCTGTACTTGAAGCAAAGCAGAGGGTGCGGTGAGGGTGGCTGGTGACTCAGGGGTGCTGGCAGCACCCCAGACCATGGGGAGAGACAGGACCAGTCTGAAATGCCCTTGTCTCTGGTGTCCTCGAGCTTCTGTCCCCTTTCTTGGAGGACACTTGGATTCCAGAGCAGCACTGGGCGGTTGGAGAGATGCTCTGTGCCCGGTTCTGCCCATCACCCCCTCTCCTTGAGCTGACTCCTGACTCATGGGGTGAACAGGATCCACAGCTCTTGCCTTGCTCCATGAGGGTTCACCCCATACCAGATGTGTGATGCGTTTGTCAGTGCAAGGGCTGTAGGATGCGGCCCTTGGGCACCTCCAGGAGAGGCCTTCTGGGGGGCTCAGTGCCTGCTCCATGGGTGAGGGTTGGCCATGCAGGGACCAGCTCCCTCCTCCAAGGCAGGAACCAGCCCTTGTTAGCACCGCGGCTGATGAGCGATGTCTTCCTGAATTGCAGCCCCTAACACGATTAAGCTGGTGCCTTGGCAGCGCCTCTTCCTCCCGGGGCCCAGACCTCATCCCTGGACCTAATGAGGACAAATCTCCTGTTTCCCAAAGGTTGTTGTGGAAAGAGGAAGCTCACCCAGGGGCAGAGCAAGGGTGGCAGCAGTGGGGTGCCAGGAGGTGAACCCCACAGCCCTTCCCCAGCCCAGGGGGTTTTGCCCTGTGCTGGTTTCAGTGAAGACCCTCCAGGCAGGAGCAGGTGAACAGGACCCATTTAGTTGAAAAAGAGGAGGGGGTGGAAACTAGGACTCAGTGCTACCACGAGGCCAGGCCCTTCTTTTAGCAGCAATGAGCTTGTGCTGGAACATTTTGCGTGGGGTGAAACCTCCGGCTCCTGGGCTGTTCCCCCCCTCTGCCTCGTGGAATCCCTGCCAGGGAGGGAATGCTTTAGCTGGGAGGAGGCTTTGCCCTTTTGGAGCAAACAAAGAGCAGCTTGTACAGCTGGGGATGCTTTGGGGGAGTCAGTGACACAGGGCTGGGCTGGGCTGGACCCCCCTGCCCCTCTGGGACCCTCTTAAATGCGCCACCGTGAGTCTCCAGCGCCGCAGAAACATTGGTTTTCCCTTGACATCTGCAGGCAACAGCTCAGGATGGCTGGGCTCCTGGGAGGGAGGAATTCTTGCCCGTGCAAACATCCAGCCCCTCTTTTTCCCAAGGACAACCTCAACAGAGGAACAGGCTCCAGCACTTTTGGTTTGTGGCCCCACTCCCATTGCTGCATTTGCCAGCGTCTTCCAGCCACGGCTCTTTCCTTTGCTGTTCTGGGGGATGAGGGGAGTGAGAGGAAATCCTGCTGCCCTAAACTTTTTATGTCGATAGGATCCACTCTTCAAATTAAGGATCTTATCCTTGGAGCTGGGGCTTAAAGAGAAACGATTGCAAAGAGAATCAGGGCTGGGTTTAGTGTGGGAAGGGATCCATCCCCAACATCCTGTCCCAGCCTGCTCTGGTCCCGTGTGCTGCCACAAGTGTTTTTCAGCCTCGCACGTGTCACTTCACTTGTCTGAATGCCATCAACATTCAGACTCTGGAGCCCAGAGAACCGGGAGTTGTTCCTGGCCTGATGCTCAGGGAGGCAGATGGAGAGGGTGGTGTGGCTGGGGTGGGACACACAGGGTGGCTGCCAGGTCTATGTTCTGCTGAATTTGTGCCCTCTGGGAGCTGCAATTTCCTCCCCTGCTTCTGGAAATTAGCAGAGGAGGAAGCCACCAGAGCTCTCCCCTGGTCCTGTACAAAATTAGGGCTGACACAGAGGATTGCCTGAGAAGAGTCAGCCCAGTGGGTTTGGGATGAGCTGGGAATTACCTCCCGCTGTCCTGCCACTGACTGCGTTACCTGTTTCGCCATCCTCTCTTTGTGAGGCTGTGTGCTGAGCCTGTTCCTCTGTGACAAGCTCAGCACGTTCCCAAACAGCTGAGGCTGGTGCCATGTGAAACCTGTCTCTGTCTGCAGCTGCCATCAGACACCCGCAGCCACTCACTGGAGTGTCGGGGCTGGGTGCCCACCTGCCTCTGCTCCCTTCCCCTCATTGCCCGGGGTTGAATAGCTCCAGTGTGAAGTTGAACAACTGTGGGGGGCTGGCACAGCCCCCCTGCCCCACTTGGTGTGGTGGAAGCAGCAGCCCTGAGTACAGAGACCTCTGTATGACAGCCAGGCTCTCAACCACCCAGGAGAAGCCCAAGTTTATGGAGTCATGGAATGGTTTGGTTTGAAAGGGACCTTAAAGCTCATCTTATTCCACCTCCCTGTCATGGACAGAGACACTTTCCACTAGACCAGGTTGCTCCAAGCCCTAACCTGACCTTGAACACTTTGAGGGACAGGGCAGCCACAGCTTCTCTGGGCAACCTGTGCCAGGGTCTCACCACCCTCACAGGGAAGAATTTCCTCCTAATATCTAATCTAAATTTGCCCTCTCATTTTAAAGCCATTTCTCTTTGCCCTGTCACTCCATAAAATATGTATATATGTCCTAGTTCCTGTGTGTGAAGGATGTCACAGCATGTCTGTGAACCCATGGTGTGATCCAGCACTGTGGGTGTTGAGGAGAGCCAAAGGGTGTGGAAGTTGGTTAATGAAGTGCAGTGAACCCAACCCGCAGAGATACCACAAAACCCAGCTGGGGTTGGGACACCTCCGTTCCTGGGCGAGGCTGAGTCAACATTGCATGCTCTCGATCATAAACCAATTTCGTCTTTACGAGGAAGGTGAAGATGCCCTTAGTGTCCTCCACAAGCTGCAGACAGTCCTTATGCCCTGTTTCTGCCTTCCCATGGTGAGTAGAGCCAGGAGTTGTGACAGCAGCAGGGACACAGTTCCCCAGCACCCAGGGTGCAAGATGGATGCTGCCCTGCCTGTACTTTACCTTCCTTACTAACAGGGTTGCACAACTACAGGTGTTGGTGCCGTGAACCTGCAGAGAGGTGACAGAGCCAGGGTAGGAGCAAACATGGGCTCTCCTGAAGCTGTTGAATTTTTGTGTCAGGGCTATGAGTGGTTCAGAAGCACCTCTGTATGAGCAAGGTTCTGATAGCACAGGTCTCTCCACCCTCCTGAACAGGAGCCACTTCCAGCCACTTGCTCTGGCTCCTTCTTTCCACACTAGCATCCTCCTGCCATCCAGTTTAGTGTCCCCATCCTGGTCAGGAAGAGTTGGTGTCTCCCTACCATGGTGCTTGACCGGAACTCGGAGCTTCCAGTTTGTTGGGGGGGTTATTTAATAACAGTGTAAGGACACACTTTCTCCCTTAAAACCCCATCTCTGAGTTATGTGAGCCCAAATAAACATCCAAGCTCTTGGTGTGAATGTGTAACACGTGGGCTTCAAAGGCATGGGAGCCCAAAGGAAACTTGGCCCCAGTGCCCATGGGCACTGAGGGTGGCCAGTTGCCCCACTGCAGCTGCCAGTCCCCACTGGGAAGAGCTGCATGTCCCCCTCTCCTTGCAGTGCAGTGGGCTCACCGTGGCTGTGGAAGGGCTCTGGAGCAGCCCTGGCAGAGCAGGGGGATGAGTCACGCTCAGCCGCATGTCTCCAGGCTGGAGCAGGGTGTGGCACTGTGGGGCCGCGTTTGGGGGGCTCCCGCTGCTCCGGCAGTCACGCTCGCCTTCCTGGCAGGACAGTGGATGACATGCTCCCCAGCAGCATCTGTGGGGTGTGAGGATGCTCTGCTGCAGGGCATCGTGTTGAGCGGCGAGAAATTAGAGAGAGTTTTCCAAGCTGAGCCTTCATGCTGTGGGCTTTAGGAGGGAACAGGAGCATTGTGGAGAGCAGCCTTGCCCCTTGGCATCGTGCTTTACCATCTAGATGGCCCCCAGACCCTCCATTTGCAGGGCAGAGACGCCGCTTTTCACAGCCCAGCCTTAGCTGTGCCATTCCTGTGGAAAAAGCTGGATTGTGTTTGCCTAGTGGTGAGCGTGATGTGGGCACGTGGGGCTGAGCAGGAGGGAGGTGGTGGGGAGACCGGAGCCTCTCACAGCGGCCCTGTTTGCAGGGTAGTTCTGTGCAAGCAGCAATTGGGGCTGAATTGTGCTTTCTAGGGATGCCACGTCTTCAGTCCTTACTCTGGGGAAGTGGTTATTTCCTGCCCACGTGCCAGAGCAGGTCTGGGCTGCGTCCCGGTACATGCAGGCTGGAGGGGAGAGTGGGCAGAGCGTATGGCAGAGCACAGCAAAATATTGGCGCTGCTCATCCCTGCATCGCATCCCATCCCAGCAGCCACCCTGACAGCGGTTGGAGCTCACAGTGCCGGCGCTGACTCACAGCGGCCGTCGGAGCGCACAAACAAAGCAGCTCCAGCGCAGCTCGCACTGCCCTCGCTGCCACCGCCACACGCAAACAGACCTTGTGGCAGTGTAAACACCTCGCCTGCCTTTATCTGCACTGCTGGAGCCAGCTAGCAAACCCTCTTGTTCCCAGGAAGACGGGTGGCAGCTGGATCCAACAATCCCCCACTTTGTTTCTTAAGCAAATGTTGCTGGCTGGAAGCTTTGCGTACCCGATCTTATGGAAAACGACGTGAGCTGCTACTGGAGAGAAAAAAGAAGGCCTTGAGCTTGTTCCGTGTTTTGCCTCTCTTGGCTCCTCTCTTGGCTCCTCTCCACCTTGTCCCACCTTGTGCAGGGATTGTGTTCCCACTGTGGGTCAGGATGCAGCAGATACAAAGCGATCTCATCCCTTCCCATCACCCCTTTGCATTCAGGGACTGCATGTGTGAGCAGAGGGAAAGAAGTCAATGTCTGTTCCATGGCAGCATGTTTTCCTGCTCCTGGGGCTGGGATTGCATCCCTGCTTCTTCTCCACTGCCCCATGTCCTGGCCATGTTGCCAGCTCCCAGTGAAACAGGAGCTTGCGGCTGTTTCCCCCCAGTGCTCCTGAAGACATGACTAATATGAGTGACTAAGCTCCTTGTTTTTAACTCTGTTTGTAAGTCTCCGGCCATGCCCAATCCCCCAAGGAAACACCGGGAATCTGTGCTTTGTCTTCATCCTTTGAGGTGGAGGTTTACGGGCTTTGCGTTTCTCGTTCATCCGGAGAAGGATGTATTGAAGTGAATGGAAAGTTCTGGGGTTTCCATGGAGGTACAACAATCGGAGCTGTTTTAGGGGGGAAAAAAAAAGACGAAAAAAGACCCACAACTATCCCATTGAGATTTAGCCCAGTTATTGCAAAACTGGTTTTTGCGGTGTCGCAGTGAGATAGTCAAGGCTGAGCAAAACTCCTTCGATTTCATCCAGTCCAAAGTGTAATTGTTAATTTGTTGTTACATTAAATATAATACAGTTATATTAATAATATACTAATATCTTATATTAATGATATATACTTATATTAATGATAAACTCACTTCTCACAATGGTGAGATTTGGAATTTCCTTCTTCCCTTCTCTTCCCAAAAGCTTTAGTCAGGCTTTTGTATCATATACTGCCTACAAATTGTTAGGAAATTCTGGATTGGAAAAACAAACTGTCAACACTCTTGGTGGGATTTTCGGGGATGTCTTCTGAAGGAGTTCGAATCGCCGATCCTTGTGGGTCCCTTCCAACTCAGGATATTCCACGATTCCAAGCTTTCTTCTTGTGCCTTTCCTACTGAAACTCAGAAGGTGGAATTGAGTGGCTTGGAAGGTGGTGTATTCACATATTTGAATAATGTCTCTAAATTCTCTTTCCAGCACAATTCCAGGCTTTTTTTTAGCAAGTTCCTTTTTCCTGATGAAGGGCATTATTGCTTTAATCTATATTTAAGATGGTTTAATTCAATCAAATGTCTTTTAGATAACCCGATTCAAATTCCATGGGAAGCCAGGGAAAGGCAGGCTG
Organism: Manacus candei; assembly: GCF_025592945.1. Taxonomy (NCBI): domain Eukaryota; kingdom Metazoa; phylum Chordata; class Aves; order Passeriformes; family Pipridae; genus Manacus; species Manacus candei. The sequence goes on along the minus strand of NW_026138214.1, from coordinate 351,615 downwards.
GTGTGTTTGGAATGGAGGGGTTTGGTGGGGATTGCCCAGTGTTTGATCATGGCGTTCTAAGCAGTTGAGATGTTCAGGTTTACGAAGAGATAGAATCATATAATTTAGGTTGGAAAAGTCTTCTGAGATCATTGAGTCTGGCTGTTCCCTCAGCACTGCCAAGGCCACCGCTAACCCATGTCCCCAAGTAGCACATCCACACGTCTGTTAAATCCCCGCAGGAATGGTGACTCCACCTCTGCCCTGCACAGCCTGTTCAAGTCTTTGGTGATTTTTTTTTTCAGTGGAAAATGTAGTTTTTGGAAGGGAGGAACCAGCCCTCCCTCTGGAAACCCCAGGCTCAGCCCATCTCCCCCAGACCTGCACAGACACTGGCCAGGTTTTCCTGGTGCCATGCAGACAATTCCCAGTTACTAAACCAAATTTCAACTGGTAGCACTTTGCATGTCACCCCAGCCTGGAGGCTTGTTCCAGCTAACCCATGGTTTGGTGGTGGAGGGGTTCCATAGGGAAATCCTGCCCTCATTTTGTGGTGCCAGGCTCTGTGCACTCCCGGCACTGGAGACTCCAGCGGCTGATCCTCCCGTGCACTTTGCATCCTCTTTGCATCTGTCTCCTGGGGCTTGCTGCTCCCTGGAAAAGCTACAGGCAGCTGGGAAAGGGAGTTCCACAGGCAGCAGTGGGGGGTCCCACAGGTGACAGAGAGGTTTCACAGGCAGCCAGGCACTGGCAGACCTGGTGGGACGTTGTGATGCCTGCTCCAAGCTGGGACACATGTCCATGGGGTCTAAATCCTGCCCTTTGTCTGTGCAGACACACATATTTATGCCTGACGCAAACCTCCTCCCAAAAATGCAATGTGGGCGGTGGAAAGCCAAGTCCTGCACATTCCCCTGGTGACTCCAACATGGCAAAAGGGCAAAACCCCCTTTTCCAGCTCCAAAACCCCCCTGGTAATGCCATCCACTCTCCAAAACCACGGGCCCTCCTGTTACTAGGGGGGACTCAGCCCAAACAGCAGTGTCACTTGGTGACTTGGGATTTCCATTCCAAGCTGCTGGCAGAGGCTGGGATGAGTCACCAGCTGGCATGACAGCCTGGACAGGGAACAAGCAACACTGGGGCTCTCCAGCCAGCACCGAGCTACAACACCATTAATTCTAAACAATTAATATACTATTTATTCTCGGAAATGTGTTTCCAGCTTTTCAGCAGTTGTGGGGCTGTCGGTCCATGCTGCAGCCACCTCCTGCATCCGTTGGTTGTGGTGCTGCTGAAGCCAAAGTGCTTCTCCCATCATGAGGGGAGAGGCTGTGGGGTGATGGTGAGTGGGCACGGGGCGTTTGCTCTGATGCATCCAGGGAAAGGGGAAAAGCTCCTTCAAGCCTTCAGGAGGGGCATGTGTGGCCAATCCCTGGAGGTACTGCTGTGGTCAGGTCCCATTGAGCTGGAGTTTGTGTGTGCCACAACTCCCAGCGAAGCTCCTGGTGATGGGGCTTGTGGAGGGACAGGAATTACTTGGATTTGTGGAATGCCAGCCTGGGGGATCCATTTGCATCTGCATTAAATGCCTTTTCCTAGTTTCCAATGAAACAGCGGTTTTGGTTCATTTTAAGGAGGCAAGGAAAGGCCAGATCCCAATTCCAGGAGGGGGAAGTCCAGCTCTTGGGAGATGCCAATGAGCTGTTTTCATCCCTCTGGGGTCCCATGTGGCTGAACAAGCCCCTCAGCCCCAGGGATGAGCATGCCAGGAATGTGCATCGGGGCCAGCACTGACCCTGGCACCAGGAAGGGTCTTTGGCACCGCTGACACCTGAGGGTGGGAGCTGTTTCTGTGCATCCATGAGCACGACTGATGCTGGCATCCCCAGCTCCCTTTGGCAGGGGTTTGGTGCCCCACAGGATACCGTCTCCGTGCGGATGTTGTCCTCGCTATACATCACGCTGGCTATTTCCAGCTCCCCTGCTAGGAGACCAGCCTGTGTTTATCCTGGTGATTTGGCAGAGGCGCTGCGGCACAGATGAGTCAGGAGCTGGGAGAAGCTGCTTCACCACATTCCCATTGCCCCACCACAGAGGTTTTCCAAGTCCTCCCCTCCTCATGCTGTCCCTGCTGCTTGTTCCTGTGGGGCCCTGGTCCCTGAGATCCTGTGGGGCCCTGGTCCCTGTTATGGGGGAACAATCCTTGATGGAGAAACAGTCTCTGGTATAGTGGGGTGATCCCTGCAGTAGGACAGTGATCCCTGGGATACATGCAGTGATCCTGGGACCTATCCATGGCACTGAAGGCAGTGCCATGCGGAGCAGCCAGCTCAAGGTGGGGCAGAGCAGGTTTTCTGGGTCCTCCCAGCAATGACAGACCTCCGAGGACACACGCTGCCTCTTCTACCTTGGGCTCCCAAGCTGTAAACATACCAAGAGCCTTTCCTGGGATAGCGTTCTCGGTCCTACAGTAGCGTGGCCAGGAGTAGGTGGATGTGGGCCCTGGCAGCCAGGTGGGACTGAAACCTGCAATCCCAGGGGATTTGCAGATGTGCGTAAAGATTTATGGATGGGGCATGCGCTGGCGAGTTCCCTGAGTTGGCACATTCTCCAGGGTGGGGCAGCTGCAATTTGGAGCAGGGAAGGAGGGGAATGCCTGCACCTCCACTGGCTCCAGCCCATCCATTTGTCCCCTTCCAGCATGTGAAGCCCGCTGCTGCCCAAGCTTCAGCAACACTCACAGGGATTAATAGTGGAGGGTGGAAACCAAAGGGTGTTTCCTAAAAATGCATGGAGTGGGCTCTGGCATCTCAGAGAGGGTTGGCATCTTTCCAGCAGCCTGGTGGGCTTGTGCCTGAAGCTGCTTCAATGAGCTCTGATGATTCTGTCCTGTCTTGACTTTTCCAGGGGGAGAGCCCAGACCTGCCAGGTTTCTGGGCTGGGATTTTGGGGCAGAGTGGGGGCAAGCAGTAGCAGATCGTGCTCTTTGGGGCTGTCCCTGAGCCCTCTCTGAATCTGTTGCATTGGCTTCGCAGTCAACGTGTCTGTCAGTGCTGAGCGCAGCCAGAGCAGATCCAACTTTCCATTAACATTTGGATTTTCTGGCAGCTCAGCTGCAATTTTCATTCTTTTTTTTTTTTTTCTCCTTCCTGCTTTTAAAAGCTAAAAATAAAACATCTTGAGGCCCCTTTTCCCTCCATCTTTTCTCTTGAGACATTTGTTTCTTGAGGATTTGATGCTTCTGTTGTGTTTTCTCCTCTTGGATTGTTTTTACCCATGGCTGTCCCAGCACAGGGGATCAAATCCTGTAGGACACTGAGCCCATGTCTTGCCTGCAGGCACCCAGCCCTCTGGGGTGAGTTTCTGCTTCCCTTTTCCCTGGGGGATTTGGGATCACAAGATCCTAAGGCTCTAGCAGGCAGGATGGGGAGGCCAGTGGAACCCTCAGGGAGGAGGAGAAAGGTCTGGCTTTGTCCCCTACTCCATGGAAGTGGAAGCAACACAGCTGCCATGGAAGTTTTTATTTTTAGCCGAGCGCCAGCTGGAGACTGGGAGGTTGCTGGGGAATAAAAGCAGGACCTGAGGGGAGGAGAAGGGAAAACTCAAAGCCCTGGCTGGGCTGGAGTGGGGAGCAACAGGGCTGGCATGGAGCAGTGGGCACTGGGGTCCCTGGCACCAGAGAGGACTCACCTATGGACTGACAGCTCATCTGGAAGCTGCTACCACATTCAGGGCCATGGTGTGTTTGGAAAGAATAGGGGGGAAGATGCTCAGGTCCTAGGAAGCCGAGTCACACAGACCACTGGACCTGCCGGAGCAGAGGAGAGGACAGGACTCCTCACCCCTCTCCCTCCTGCAGAACTGCCCCCAAGCTCAGCCCCATGGCTGGTGAGCTCTGAGCTCCCGGCTCTGCTCCTCATGGTGGAACCCAGAGCTGAGCATGGGAGGCTTCTAAGGCAAAGTGATTTGTCCTTGAGTCATCTGGGATTTACCATGGGGCTTTCCAGACATCAATGCCCAGAGCCCTGGATCCCTCTGTTCCCTGGTGAAGGACAATCTGATGGAGACACAAGTGTAACTATCAGCATTTTCTCCTCTGTCACTTAATGAAACTGCTGTCCCTGAAAGAGTTGGAGGATTCAGGACGTTCCAGAGCCCCATCCTGAAGAGCCGGTGCCCCCTGGCTGTACCAAACCTCCACAGACAACAAAGAGCTGCAGCAGCAAAACGCCCCGGACAAGCCCTTCCTGGAGTCACAGGGCAGTTCACTCCATCAGGGACGGCAGGATTGGACCCCGCCGGCAGTGCCGGGGTGGCCACACTGGCTGTGGGGACGAGTCACGGCCACATGGGAACACTCACCCTCAAACACTGGTTGCAGTGAGCCTTGGAGCCTCGGAGCTGCTCCCAGTTGGCATTCTTGTCCTATGAGTCAGTGGTATGAAAGGAGTGGGTTGTGCAGGAAGGACCCGGCACAGAGCTCCAGCAGCAGCTCCAGCAAGTGGGACTGTAGTTCTCTGGAAAACGGGGACCAGCACCATTTCTTGGTCAGTTATTCCACTGCAGACTAAATTCCAAATTCTCAAGATTGCTTAAATGCTATTTAGGCACAAACCAGGCTATTTTATGGAATTCATGGACTATGAAATCATACTCTGTGCACATCATTAAATATGATATGAAAATCTGACCACAAAAACATCATATAATTTATCACAGATCCAGCATGTTACACTGAGCCCTTTGCACCACAACAGAAAGTGTTCTGGGCTGGGAAAGAAACCTTCAGAAATGAAAACAAAGGCAGAAGATGGATCTTCACGCACTTCCAAGAAAGTCTTCAAGCTGCTTCTGGATTCCCAGAGGCTCTTGGGCTCTGCTTTTCCTGACAGCGACACTTAAAGTGGTTCTGAATTTTGTTACTGTACATGTAGGAATAGTGATTTTTTTAAACTGTCCTTCCTCAAGCTGAATTCCTGCTCTTTTAATATAGAATTCATCCTGAGATACAAAGTGGAGTTTATGCTTAAAAACAGTAGCTTGGGATTTTGAAACCTTTGGTTTAGTCTGCAAAATAACAGAATGACTTTTCCATGCTGGCTCAGGTCAGGAAACAGAAAGAAATGCAGGAAAATCTGCTATTGGCCAAGCCAGGATGTTCCCACATCCCTGCGAGTCAGGGAACGCCTTCTCTGCTGGTGCTGGGGTCCCATTCCTGGTGGTCTTGGGGTCCCATTCGTGGTGTTCTGGACCCTGCCCTGGGATGGGCTGAGTGCCAGTGGTGCCGCCGCCCGCTCCCTGGTATTTGTGACCCATGATCTCATGGCGTGGGTGTGCACTCCCCGCCCCAGGAATGTGCCCTGGGGCTGGCGAGCAGCCAGTGCTTGGCCAGTGCTCACCCACAGCCTAGGGGCTCCATAACTGGTCCCGGGACACATCCCACCTCCACCTGTCCCACACCCCATTTTGAGGGAGGTGGGATGACAATCCCACTCTGGAGTTGGTGGCTGCTGGGGGCCGTTTGGGTCTTTTCTTTTTATAGGACCTACCAAAATAGCACCAGGCTGCATTTTGGTGGTACAGTCAGATCAGATTCCCTGGTCACACATCGGGACTGTAAGGAATGGCCTTGACCTGCTGTCAGAGGGCTGGAAAAGTGAGGAGGGCAGTGGGAGCCAGGATGGCGTAGGAGTCTGGACGGTGATGTTGGAGGTCGGGAGACCTGTCCACAACCCTGTGCTGGGTGGCTGAGGTGCCACAGCTCTGCACCCACCAAGCAACAGCTGAGCTCGTGGTGAGGTCTGGCCACTCCAGTGCAGCCCCCGGCCCCTGCTTATCAGCCAGTGCCCCCCATCTGCTCCAGGAGAGGCACCAGGCTCCTGGCACTGGCAGGGTGCCACAAGCTCCTCTGCCCACTTGCCTCGGTAGGGCAGTGCTAGCTACAGGGCATCTCCAGCTCCTCCCCAGCTGCTGCTGTGCCATCCAGCCCTGTGTCACATGATGCCACACTGTGCCACACCACGCTGTGCCACACATGACAATATCACATGCTCTGCCACACCACACCATGCTGCACCGTGTCCCACTGTGTCCCACTGTGCCCCACTGTGTCACACCACAACGTTCTCCGGTGTCCCCACCACGCTGCATCATGTCCCACCGTGTCACATTGTGCCACTCTGGCCCCAGCCTGGTCAGCACTGGTCTCTCATGGTGCAGCCGTGCTATGGGTGTGCGTATCACACATAGGGCTGCATCCTGAGACACCTCTTGTTCCCCCAGTCCTCCCCAGCCCTTCCTGCTTTCCAGTATCCACACTGGGGCTGGATGACTGGGGCCTGCCGGTCTCCTTGGCGAGTGGGTGTTAGGGGTGATCCTGCAACTCTTTTGGGGGTGATCAGAGGGCTCTGGACATGATTCTCTGTGTGCTTGAGTTACAGTTCAGGGGGGAGTTTCTGATGTCAGCCATGAGGAGAAGGACTTGGAGGTGTTGGTGGATGAGAAGCTTGACATGACCTTAGAGCACCTTCCAGTACCTAAAGGGCCTTTAAAAACTGGAGAAGGACTTTGGACAAGGGGCTGGAGTGACAGGACAAGGGGGAACGGCTTCCCACTGCTAGAGGGCAGGGTTAGATGGGATCTTGAGAAGAAATTCCTGGCTGTGAGGATGATGAGGCCCTGGCACAGGGCCCCTGCCCAGAGAAACTGTGACTGCCCCATCCCTGGAAGTGTCCAAGGCCGGGTTGGACAGGGCTTGGAGCAACCTGGGCTAGTGGAAGGTGTCCCTGCCTATGGCAGGGGGGGTGGGACTGGATGAGTTCTAAGGTCCCTTTGAACCCAAACCGTTCCATCATTTCTTGATGACTATGATTCTCCCTGCCATGCAGATAACCTGTGCCATCCTTTGCCCCGCAGGAATGCCAAGAAGGAAGGGGACCTGCTCACTGCCCAGGCGCGCCTCAAGGATGTGGAGGCTTTGCTTAATTCCAAGGAAGCCGCGCTCTCCACAGCCCTGGGTGAGAAGAGGAATCTGGAGACTGAAGTGCGTGATCTGAGGGGACAGGTGGCCAAGGTGAGCAGTGGCAGCCCTGTCTCCAGCTTCCCCAGAGACCCCTCTGTCCTCCCCTACCTGGGGGCTGCCAGGTCCCCGCTGTGCCAAGGGGCTGTGGGGCAGATGCAGTTGGATGGTGGGTCCCCAGCCATACCGGATGCTGGGGTGTCCAGAGCCCACTGTGATGTTCCTTCTCAATTCCCTGCCAGCTGGAAAGTGCCTTGAACGAAGCCAAGAAGCAGCTGCAGGATGAGATGCTGCGCCGCGTGGACGCCGAGAACCGGCTGCAGACGCTGAAGGAAGAGCTTGAATTCCAGAAAAATATCTACAGCGAGGTGAGCTGCAACGTGCTGCCACGGTGATGGGGTCACTTGGGAGAACCCCTGCTCTGCACAGTTGTGTCCCCTTCCTGAGGTGACACTGTCCCCTGACCTGTCCCCAGGAGCTGCGGGAGACCAAGCGCCGCCACGAGACCCGGCTGGTGGAGATCGACAATGGGCGGCAGCGGGAGTTTGAGAGCAAGCTGTCCGAGGCCCTGCAGGAGCTGCGGAGCCAGCACGAAGCCCAGATCAGGCTTTACAAGGAGGAACTGGAGAAGACCTATGGGGCGAAGGTAAGAAGCCCCCCCACAATACCCTCCTCTCCCCCCGGCCGCACAGAGCACTGGTGGGCAGCGGGTGCTGAGGATGCTGATCTCCCTATCCTGTCCCCCAGCTGGAGAACGCCAAGCAGTCGGCTGAGAGGAACAGCAACATGGTGGGTGCTGCCCATGAGGAGCTGCAGCAGACCCGCATCCGCATCGACAACCTCTCCTCAGAAGTGAGCCAGCTGCAGAAGCAGGTGAGCGGGGGTTCCTTGGGACATCTGCCCTGGAGATGGTCCTCTCCTGGGGATGATCCCCTTCTAGGCATGGTCCTGAATGGAGTGACCACTCTCACCTTCCCTCCCCACAGTTGGCCGCCAAGGAAGCGAAGCTACATGATTTGGAGGATATTCTGGCCAGGGAACGTGAGACCAACCGGCGCCTGCTCTCCGAGAAGGAGCGAGAGATGGCCGAGATGCGGGCACGCATGCAGCAGCAGCTGGATGAGTACCAGGAGCTGCTGGACATCAAGCTGGCTCTAGATATGGAGATCAACGCCTACCGCAAGCTGCTGGAGGGCGAGGAGGAGCGGTGAGCATGAGGCGCTGCACCCACCTCTGAGCTATGCGGGTCCCAGCCCTCATGTCCTCACTGGCTCCATCTCCCCTTCTCCCTCTACCAGGCTGAGGCTGTCCCCCAGCCCTTCCTCCCACAAAGGTACATCCCGAAGCCACTTGTCCACCCCAGGCTCCTCCAAGAAGCGGAAGTTGGAGGATGGTGAGAGCCGGACCAGCTTCTCCCACCATGCCCGGACCAGCGGCCGTGTCGGAGTGGAGGAGGTGGACTTGGAGGGCAAGTTTGTCCGTCTCAGGAACAAGTCCAACGAGGTGAGTTTCCTTGAGGGGGATCTCTGGGGTGAAGTTCAGCCCTGCTCCATGGGCAGGAGGTGAATGGGACAAGCTGGGGAGGAACTGGGGTTCTGAGGGTCACTGCTCTCTCTCTCTCTTGAAGGACCAGGCAATGGGGAACTGGCAGATCAAGCGGCAGAATGGGGACGATCCCCCCATCACCTACCGCTTCCCCCCGAAGTTCACCCTGAAGGCTGGCCAGGTGGTCACGGTGAGTCACTGCCCAGTGGAGGATCCAGCCGAGATCGCAAGTCCTGCTGGGCCGCTGGTGATGCAGAGCAGTTGGGGTGTGCTTTTTGCAGTGACAGACCCACGTTCCTGGGCTCTGGGCTCTGCAGATCTGAGAGGTCACTTTCCTATTGCTTTTCTCCCCAGATCTGGGCCTCAGGAGCTGGAGCGACCCACAGTCCCCCCAGCAACGTGGTGTGGAAAGCCCAGAGCAGCTGGGGCTCCGGGGACAGCCTGCGCACCGCCCTCATCAACTCCAACGGGGAGGTGAGAGCCGATGGCACGTCTGGGCTGGGGCATGGGGAGTCAGCAGGCACTGAACCCCCCAACTCCCTTCCTGTCCCCCACAGGAGGTAGCCATGCGGAAACTGGTCCGCACTGTGATCATCAACGATGATGAGGATGAGGACGATGATGAAATGAGCATCCACCACCGCCATCACCACGTAAGTAGGGCACTGGGAATGCCAGTAATCCCAGGGGGTCAATGGGGGATGCAGTTCTGGTCCCAGTCAAGGTGGGAGGCAGCTCAGCATCATGCAGGGTCAGGCGTATGGGAGAAGGTAGCAGGGAGTCTGCTGTGGAAACAACAACTTGAGAGAAGGTAACAGACCTCTGGCGCCTGGAGGAGATCTCTGCTCACCAAAAAAGGTCTTAAAACCCTGCTGAAAGGTGCCTCCAACCCTAAGCAACCTTGACATGCCATGAAAGGTGTTGGAGGAGCCGGAGGGAGGCTGAGCTGGTACCCCGTGTCACCGGGAGGACGGGATGGACAAAAGTTGATGGATGACACTTCTCGGCAGCAGCTGCTCCGTCCTCTCTGCTTCACGAGGGTGCTGGAACAAATCCAGGGGTGGCTTTGTCCTTCTTCTCAGCCCATTATTACCCTCATGGAGCTGAAATATGCACCAGGAGGATCAGCGAGCAGAGCAGGCAGCAGGCAGAGGAACAGGCAGCAGGCAGAGAGTAGGCAGCATGCCAGGGACAGAGCTGCAGCCAATTCTCCCAAAGAAACATCCCTGGCTGCAGCCCAGGAGCCCCCACCAGCCCATCGCACAGGATGTGTGTGTCCTGCACATGAGATGCCCACAGGAATCATGCATGGAGAGGTGGCAAGAGATCTGCTGGATGCTGCCCCAGGGTCTCTGCAGGAGCAGAATGTGGAATCCATCATCCTCTTTCCTTTGAGTTCTCTGGATATGAAGAGTGCTGCTGTATCAGCAGGTTGAGCTAGTGCATTGTCCTACTCTGCTCTGCCCTTGTGAGACCCACCTGCAGTGCAGAGTCCAGTTCTCGGGCCCTCAACAGAAGAAGGACATGAAGCTGCTGGAGCAAATCCAGAAGTAACCGTGAAGATGCTCTGAGGGCTGGAGCCCCTCTGCTCTGGAGACTGGGAGAGCTGGAAGTGTTCAACCTGGAGAAGAGAAGGCTCCTGAGAGACCTTAGAACCCCTTCCGGTGCCTAAAGGGGCTCCAAGAAAGATGGAGGGGGACCTTGGACAAGGCAAAATGGCTTCCCACTGACAGAGGGCAGGGTTAGATGGGATATTGGGAAGAAATTCTTCTCTATGAGGGCTGTGAGACACTGGCTCATGTTGCCCAGAGAAGCTGTGGCTGCCCCATCCCTGCAAGTGTTCAAGGCCAGGTTGGACAAAGCTTGGAGTAACCTGGTCTAGTGGAAGGTGTCCCTGTCCATGGCAGGGGGTGGAACGAGATGAGCTTCAAGGTCCATTCCAACCGAAGCCATTCCATGATTCTGTGATTCTCTTCTACATTGATTATCCCTGGACAGAGGAGCCAAGCTCCTGCAGGCAGTGCTGCCCATTCATCTGAAGGCTGAATCTTTTCCAAGAGCAAGTTTCCCTGTGGACAGCCGCCAGCTCGCGAGGCGGTGAAGAAGAGGATGTTTTCAGAGGAGCACAGTTCAGGTGTGCTGAGAGCCTGGGGTGTGAGGACAGGGCAGCGGGGCAGGTCACCCACTGGCATCACACCAGCCCCAGTCACTTGGGATTAGAAATACAAAAATAACAATTCTGTTTTATTGTTTTTAAACCACACGATGGAGAGGATGGGTGAGTGCGGACCCTCTTCGAGGAGTAACATGAAGAGGTCCCCCCGGGGTCACACCATCATCCTCAGAGCAGGGGTTCAGTGCAGAGGATACTTGGGCAGGGGCTCAAGGTCATTTTGTTTGTCCCCCCTCATGTCTAGGGGAGCTGCAGCGGCTCTGGGGACCCCGGTGAATACAACCTGCGCTCCCGCACGATCGTGTGCGGCACGTGTGGTCAGCCCGCCGACAAGTCGGGCACCCAGAACGCCGGCATCAACACCATGTCCTCGGGCTCCTCCACCTCCAGCGTGACTGTCACCCGCAGCTACCGCAGCATGGGCGACTCTGGCATTGGCCTCGGGGACAGCCTGGTGACCAGGAACTACCTCCTGGGGAACTCCAGTCCCCGCAGGCAGGTCAGTGCCATTCCCAGACCCCGGATCCGGGCTGTCCCAGTGCTGTCCGTTCTCAACAGGGCAGCGCTGTAGGGGTCTCATCTCCTCCCTCCTGTCCTTCACCCTGCTTTTGCTCTTCCTCTTTGGCCTTGCACAAACCTCTTTGTAAGGGACCGGAGATTCTGAGAGGGATTGGAAAGGGATGTGACCATAGTGGCTCCCCCCCCATCCCATCCTGTCCCATCCCGTCCCATCCCATCCCATCCCATCCCATCCCATCCCATCCCATCCCATCCCATCCCACACTCTTCCCCCTTGGCACCCCAGACCAACCCTCCATCCTTAACACACTCATTCCACCACTGCTAAGTGTTGTTCATGCTGGTAACGTGAACACTTCAGCACTTGAACATATATTTTATATCTATATAATATTAGATTAATTTATACTATGTTCTATATTAATACTCTCAGTCAATATTATAACCCTCAAGTATCACCTACCACTAGTTCTCAAATTTCTGAGCTATGAACACCCCAGCCTGGGGGGGTTTATTTATTGCACCCCAAGGGCCAGGGAGGAGGCGAGCCCTGGGCACGCACAGTCCAGACACTGCAGGCGTGCGGAGGATCCCACTTGACACTTCACAGCCAGAGCAAACAGTGACACTGGATTCTTCTTAACCCTCTTCTTTTTCCTTCTCCCTCCCAGGCTCAGGCTGTGCAGAACTGCAGCATCATGTAACCCTGTGGCGCATTCCTGTGGTTCCTGCCCGTCTCCAGCTAGGTGTTTTTTTTTTCCCCAAAGCAAAAGAAAGATTTTTTTTTTCCCTTAAAAAAAAAAAGATATCAAAACCCAAGTTTGGGGATTTTTGTTTTCTATAGCAGGAATTTTATATATATATATATTAAAAGTGCTAAAAGATGCTTTGATTTTTTTTTTGTAAAGAAAAGTCTATTTCTATATAAAAAAAAATCCAAACCAAAAAAAAGCTCCTCAGCTTCACAATTTTTTTAAAACTTCAGCCAAAGACAACAAGGAATCGTGTTTACGGAGCAGCCATGCAGGAGGAGATCACAACTGAAATGCTCTTTAGATTGTACCTTTTTTGCCAAAGCTTTTTACATAGGACTGGGAGAAGTGCAGCCATCCCCGCCAGGGCTGCTGTCTTGTCTCGAGTGGAGCACAGTGCCTTTACAACCCTTTTTCTTGGGATCTGAAGCCAAAATTCCCTTTTTTCTTTTCTTTTTTTTTTTTTTTGAGTTGTGATTCCCGGTGGTGCTGGCGTGGGGGCTCCTGGCAGCTTGCAGGCAATGCCCATGTCTCTCCGTGGCCATTGCCCCCTCCCCAGCCCCCTGCCTGCCTGCACTCCCAGCGCTCCACATGCTGTATTCCCCATATTCCCTATCCCAGCACCTTGTGCCCTTTGGGTTCCCTTTCTTTTTTTTAAGCAGCCGAGTTGTGCCTTAGCCGAGGCAGGGGCCAGGCTGGGAACGCCGCTGGACCCCGCATGGCATCAAGTGGAGATGGAGTAGGGGAAGTGAAAACCCACCAGAGCTGCATCCCAGGACCAGATGGATTTGGCAGCTGGGGTGATGGACCTTGCTCCTGCAGGCTCAGCACCAGGGGGACCCTCCAGGTCCCTCTCTTTGGGGGCCACTGCATCTAACAGGGTTCACCCCAGTTTTTCTCGACTGTGGTTAGTCGGACTCGTCTCCGGTGGCCAGAGCTCAGGAACTGTTTCAGGGATGAGGTGAAGGATGCTCAGTCCAGGCAGGGCTGGTTTGCCAGGAAGGCACCAAGGAAGGTGTTTTGTTTGAGCAAGGGGGAGTTTGGGATCTGGCAGGAGCAGCTTCCCCTTCTGCAAAAGTCCATCCAGCCGTTGACAGAGACCTTGGCTTCTTGCCTTGATTGAGGAATGCCTGCAACCCCCCCAGCCTCAAGTGCAGGGGAGGGCAGGATCAGGGTCCCAGGACAAGCCCCCCGCTCCAGCGGGATCTGGGGAGGCTGTGTATTGTATTCATGCTTGCAAAGCTTCTGTATTACTGCCTGTATCTCCTTCCAAAGTCAAAATACAGCCAAACCCTTCCCACGCTGTGTGCTGTCATCATTGCTGCCCAGGGGGGAATTTGGAGGTGCTGCACAGGAATCCCCCCAGGATGTCTTTTAGCCCCACAGCCAGGGTGGGGGCTCAGCAAGTACTGTGGATGGGGGGAAGCAGGGTGGCCCCCCACACCCTGACTTATCCAAGGGTGGGATGCTGAGATCTGGGGCAGCCCCAGGAGAGGGACTGGTGGGGAGGAGATGGAATTTGCGGTGAGGGCTCAGACCTTCCGTACCTTGGGGTTTTGGGGACCAGATATTTCCCAGGATGGGATGGCCTGGGGAGGGGGCAGAACCTGAGCAAGCCCCTGACTGAAGGTTTCCTCCTATCGTAGGGATGACCCCCACACTCAGCCAGGGGGATCCCCTTTGCCCCCAGGCCGTGCCAGGCACCGGAGCGAGGTGGGAGGCGATGCCGGGGAGAAGGAGAGCCTTAAAGCCGGCGCATAATCGGCTTTACCAGGCACAGCGCTGGGGAGCCGCGATGTGAGGGGACGCGGGCGGGCGGCCGGGGCGCAGGCACAGCCAGGTAGGTGCCTGGGGTGCCCATCCTGGGGGTACCCCCTGCTCCAGCGCTCGGACACCTGGGTCCCCCCAAGCCACAAGGGGCCACATCATCCCGGGTTTGGGTGCAGCAGGACTGAGGCTCACAGGGTAGGGGGTGTCAGGGGGTCTCTGGGGCATTGTTGCCACCTCCCAGCTTCAGGTGGGCTTGTGGGGGGGATGCAGTGAGATGCCATGTCCCCTCCCAGGAGAGGGGTACAAGGAGTTCTCAGAGGCAGGTTCTCACAGGTTGGCAGGGGACACACTGGCCCCCTGCCTGTGCCCCGTTGGCCCCCTGTCTCTGCCAGCTCAGGCATGCCTGGGGCAGGTACCCCCAGAATGCTGCAGCCCATCCCCTCCATGGAGATCCATCCCAGCTCTTAGCCTGGCACTGCCAGGCCCCAAAAGTTATGAGGTTGTGCCAAAAATAGCAGGTTCTGGAACGGCAGGGAGAAGCCCCACGGAGAAGCCGGGACCTTGTGCTGCTGCCTGGCCATGCTGCCAGGAGGAGACAAGCCAGGAGACACAGGAACTACCATGGGGAACTGCCATGGGGAAATGCAACAAGGAAATAATGCCCTGGGTCCTTCCCGCACCCCCCACGGGACCCCAGTGTCCTGACACCCCTGGGCTGGGTCACACTGGGGAAGGGCTGAGCTGGAGACCTGTGGGGTCCCTGCACAGACCCTCAGGGACACTGCAGAGCCCCATGGGGATGATACACACACTGTGAGGAGCTTACAGAGCCACATGGGGACTATACATACCCCACAAGGACCTTGCACAGCCCCGTGGGGAGCATGTACAGCCCACAGAGACCTCACACACCCCTATGGGGACAGTGACAGAGCCCGTGACAGAGCTCCAGCCCCATTCCAGCAAAAGCACTGAGTCAGTGTGGGGTTTCTCCTGCTTCTCTTGCTGTCCCATGGGGCTGAGCCCTGCTCCAGGTTCTCCCAGAGTCTGCCAGGAGGCAGATGGGAGCCCAGAGCAGGAGCCATGGCCCAGCCTTGCTCACTTGTGCACTGAGTGTCACAGTCTCTGCAGAGGTGCCCTGGGGTGCGTGGTTGGGTGAGAGCACCCAGGTTTGGGTACACACTGAGGACCACCAGGTTTTTTGGGGGAAAGTCTAGCACAGGGAGCCTTGGAGCAATCACTGGGATGGGGTACAGCTGGGACTGACCCCAGTGTCTGGCAGCCACCAGTTTACCAGCCGGGGCATGGCCAGGCAAGTGCTGGGGGCCCTGCCAGTCCCATGCCGGCCCCTCCAGGCCCCTGCGTACCCGGGGGGATTAAGGTCAGGCTGCCCCACTAATCCCAAAGGGGAGTTAAGATTTGAGCTTGTGCCTGCTGCCACTCCCTGAGGCTGCAC
The DNA here is from genome assembly GCF_025592945.1 of Manacus candei. Lineage (NCBI taxonomy): Eukaryota > Metazoa > Chordata > Aves > Passeriformes > Pipridae > Manacus > Manacus candei. The sequence goes on along the minus strand of NW_026138214.1, from coordinate 336,400 downwards.
CCCAAGGTGCTGCATGTTGTGGGACCCTCACCCCCCTGAGGGGACCAGGGAGGGCTCGGGGCCTGTGGCTCAGCCGTGAGGTGGGAGAGGTCCCTACAGCAGACTCCAGATAAGCCTCCAGTGCTGGCAGGCACGAGGCACAAGCTCCTTACAGTTCCCTGGGAAAGGCTCCTGAACACCACGGGAACCAGGGAGCCACTGGGGGGGCACTTGGCTCTGCTCCCCAGCCCCAGCAGGGCAGGTACCCCCATCGATGGGCCTGTTCCAGGCTTGCTGTTTTTGGGGGTGCTGGTACTGCACCCCAGCTTGTGCAGAGACTGGCACCTCCCAGTGCCTCGTGTGTGCTTGTGCAGCGGGGACTGGGGGTAAAGTCACTTGCGGAGTCGTGTCGGGACGGTGGCTGCAGAGGGAGGAAGTGGGGGCTGAGGATCCTCTTTTGGGGCTCAGGGCACCCCACTCTCACACTTCTGGGAAGGAGAAGGGGGCAAGTTCCAAAGCAGAAGTGGGATCTGCTGGCACCAGTAGGGTCAGATTTCCTGGAAAGGGAAGTTCCAAGGGGCAAAGTGTCATCAACCAAAATTTGTGGGTGCTGTTGGGGGGGGACACACTGGAGGCCTGGTGCCACTGCTGTGCCCCAAACCCCCTTCTGGGACACCCCAAAGGCAGGTAGTGCAGGAAGCCAGAGCCAGCAGCACTTGTCTGGGATGGGTGAGTGGGAATGGGGAGACTGAGACAAAGGTGGGGTTACAGGGACAGGATGTGGATATCGGAGTGCTGGCATGGGGTGCAAAAGTGGGGGCACAGGGATGGGGTGTGGATCTGGAGGTGTTGAGATGGGGATGCAGGGACTTGTTGCCTATAGCAGAGAGCAAAACTGGGGTGAAGGGCCCCAATGTAGTTATGGTGGCACGGGAGTGTGTCAGGAGAGGGGTTGGACGGGACACGTGTGGGGGCAGAGGCGTGTCCCTGCACCTCGAGGGGATGAGGGTGTCAGTGGTGCGCGTGGGGTGGTGAGGGGGGTGCCCACGCATGTGCCGGTGGGCACCCACCCTGCCCACACGGGGCGTGGGGTGCGTCTGTCGGGGTGTGCGTCGCTCTGTCGGTGCGGGGCGGGCTCGAGCTGTGCAGCCCCGTGTCCGTCTGTCGGGGTGTCCGTCGGTCTGTCGGCGCGGGGGGGCCGCGGTCGGCCGAGGTACTGCCGTAGCCATGGCGACGTGAGCCGGATGCGGGGCCGGGGGATGCTGCTCCCGCCCGCCCGCCGCAGGTCGGTACCTCCGCACCGGGACCGGGGCCGGGGGCGGCCGGGGCGGCCGGGAGTGTCCGGGGGGGCTCCGCAGGGGCTGGGGGCCGAGCGGGGCGGGGGCAGTGGCCATAAAGGGGCTGGGCTTTAGGGACCCCCAGGGCTGATGCTGCCAGACAGCGACAAAGGGGCTGAGATCCTGGCCCTGGAGAGAGTCCCCCGCCCCCCCCCTCGCATCCCCCCGGACTCCCCTGCACTCTGCCCTCACATCCCTTCTACATTCCCCTCTCTGCCTCCCCCAGGTCCTTTGCACCCCTTCACACCCCCTCTACCCCCAGCTCCTTCCTGTGCATCCTTCTCTCTCTAACCTGCACCCCCCCAGCTCTCCCCACCCTTTGTATCACCCCCCATGAATCCTCTCCCATCTCCCCTTGCACTCTCACCTCCCAGATTCCTCCCTTTCATCTTCTCATGTCTCTAGTCCACCCATCCTCCTCCCTTGCTTTCCATCTCCCTAAACACACACACCCTGCTCCAGGTCTGGGAGGGGGGTGGATCAAAGGAGCCTCCTCCAAGCTGAGCTGTCCCAGCCCCTTCTGGGTGTTGGGAGCATCTCTGCACCAGCCCCCATGCCACAGGGATGCTCCTGGGAGGTGACATGGGCAGGGAATTGGAGACCAGCAGGAGAGAAGGACCCTGCTGTGAGAAACTGAGGCACTGGGAAGGTCTGGGCAGCCAGGAGATCAGTGCCACCAGCTGCACAGCTGCCCCACACTGTCACAGCTCACCTTGCTGAGCACATGGGCTGGGCCTGGCTCTGCCCCTGGCTTACAGGGAATCCTCCAAGAAGAGATCCAAGCAAGGCTGAGATCCACAGAGCCACGGCTGTGGTCAGCCCGTAAGCATGAGGGGTGAACTAAACCACCCCACTGTTGAGAGACCCTTGGTGACACTTGCTCCCATGTGCCAAATCCCATACAGGGAGGCTGTAATGACAACACCCATGACATCCCCAGACCACTGTGGCCAGGGGACCCAGAAAAGAGAAGGGACAGGGTTATGAAGGGATTTGGCTTCCTAGTCTGACAGAGCAGCCTTGAGGCTGCTCCTGCCTCACATCCTGTCAGCATTGGTTTGTGCTGGGGAACACTGGGTGTTTCCCCCAGCCCCCTCCCCGAGCTTTCAGCCTTACCGAGGAGCCTCTGCTCCCTTTCCCACTCCCTCCTCCCTCTCTGCGGCCCCGATGGCTCTGGCCCAGGGCAAAACAATGCGGCCGGTCCAAGGCTCCGTGCGGCCCCGTCCCTCAGCCAGCCCTTCGCCAAGTGGGAAATCCGGGGCAGAGTAACCTACTTTCTGTGCTCACAAGGAGCTTCTGTCCCAGCCAAGCAAGGTGGTGGGGACAGCACTGCCCTCCCGGGGCTCCGTGTCCCGGCGGGCCGGTGTGGGCACCGGGGGAGGCAGGTAAGGAGGCCCCAACAGGGCAGGATGCTCCTCAGCCTCAGCTGGAGAGGGACATTGCAGTGCCTCAGGCGTGGCTGTGCTGTTCAGGGGACCCCAGGGATTTGGCTTTGGTGGGTTTCTTGCCCGCAGCTTGGAGTGGAGGATGGAGACCCCAGAGAGGCAGGTTCCTGGGACAGCTTTGTGGGGGAAATGCTTGGGCCTGGGGGGGCTGTCTGTGGGGGCAATGCTTGGCCCCAAGGGATCGTTTGTGGGAGCAGTGCTCAGGTGTGGCAAGCTGTTTGTGGGGGTAATAGCCCCATGGAGCTGTTCGTGGGGGCGATGGATTCCTGGTCCCTGGGGCTGTTTATGGGGGTTATGCTCGGCCCTGGGGGGCTACTTGTGGGGGTGATGCTTGGCCCCAGAGGGCAGTTTGTGGGGAGCAATACTCAGCCCTGGGGGGCTGTTTTTCAGGGTGATGCTCAGGCCCGCTGTCGGTCTTCACAGCCCACAGGAAAAATGCCATTATTTTTCTCACTCCAAAGATTTTCCCAAAGTATGAAGTGAATCCAGGCATCTGGGCACCCCATGTACCCCCTGCCACCCACTGGGCACGTAGCTGGAGGAGCAGAGCACCCCGAGTTCCCATCCCAGCTGCCTCCACCAGGCTTCGCTGCCGTCCCCGTGGGGGTGCGAGGCCAGGGAGGCGGGCGCAGGAACCGCTGCCCCAACCTGCCGAGGCTCGTCCTCTTCCAGCAGGACTTTCAGGTTCCCGCAGTCCCGGCGGGGCCACGCGGGGCTGGGCTGGGCTACAGCGAGCCCAGCACGAGCCACGCTGGGGGTCTGGCAGCAGGACCACACTTCAGCTGGACGTGGGGCATGGGCCCGCGGGGGTCCTGTGCCCGCAGCCCCCAGGGCTCAGGCTCCCACCGGGTGCCGGTGCTCCAGGGGTGGAGGTGAGCGGCTCTGCTGGCGCCCGCCGGAGAGGTAATGCTGCTCGCTGGGCACACAGTGGCCATGAGCAAGGGGTCCTGGGGGTTGTGATGTTCTTGAGATGCAGCTCTTTCCCCATCGCTTCTGCTGCGAGCTGCAGAAAGAGCTGCAACGGGGGGGTACCCCGTGTAGTGCCTGCTCCTTTTTGTGGATCCTCTGGCCAATGATGGAGCTGGACAGAGGAACCCCTGACAGGGATGGGCACCATGGGGCTCTGCAGGGGCAAAGGCTGGAGCATCTGGACACCCCTGTGCGGGTGGTCCTGGTGCAGGAGCCCCATAGGGCAAGGGGACATCTCTGACTGTACTGGTGCAGCAGTGGGAAGTTCTCACCCGTACTGGGGGGCTACACGAGGCTCGAGGCACTGAGGCGCCCCCTCATCCTCCCCCTCTGTTCCGGGTGCTGCTTCCCCGTCTTGTTTCCGCTGGTTTGAGGCGCCGCGCAGCCCAGCAGCGCGTGCCCTCACCCTCTCCCTCCCCACAGGGATGGTGCTGGGACCCTCTCGGGGCACATCCCTGCCGCCCCCCGCCATGCCCGCCGCCCTCCGCCTACTCTGCGGGGTGGTGGTGCCGGCTGCCATGCTCTGCACCGAGCCCCTGCCCCGCATCACCTTCCCCAGCGGTGAGTAGGACACCGGGGAGGAGGGGGAGGGTTGGGAAGGGCTGGGACAGCTGGGGAGGGGGGACACACAGCATTGGCCTGGGGGACTGTCCATCCGCAGGGTTGAGTATCCAGAATCAGGAACTGTGGGCTGCTCCCCATCACAGCCTCATCACCCCTCTCCTCACCCCCATGTGGGGCTGGGGACTGTGCCAGTGGCCACAAGTGATGCAGTGGGTGAGGGGATCTGATTAGGCTGGTTGGCACCCCAGCAACTGTGGGAGGGAGAACTGGGGACTCACTCCAGGGTGCCAGACCCAGCAGAGCCATTTTGTCACTCACTTGGCACTGAGGGTCTGCTCAGGGTCACCCTTAGGAGAGGAAAAGGGACAGGGCACAGTGTGTCCAGCTGAAAGGCAGGTGGCAAAGTAGGGGTTTGGGGGGCTGTGGGGTGATGGCTGGGCAGCAGGAGGGTCTGTGCCCCATGGCGGGGCTGTGCCCTTCCAGCTGTCACTTCCCATTTCCCACACAGCCATGATCAGAATTACAAAATCCCCCCCATTTTAGTGCCTGGTGGGGGCAAATAAGAAGCTGCAGTCCCTGTCTGTGTCTGGGGGCACCCAGGGGGCTTGTGACCCCCGCCCAGGCTGGCATACCAGGGCAGTGCATCCCCCAAATGGAGCACTGCCCTTGGCCTTGGCCCCAAAGCATCACAGGCACAGCCTGGGGAAAAATGCACCCCATTTCTGGGGTCTGAGACATCCAGCTCTTGCAGCAGGACCTGGAGAAGGCAGGGGGAGGTGGGGACCTGGATGTGGGAAGTGGAGACTGTGATGTGGGAGCTGCGGGGCAAGCACTGCACCCCATTTCCTGCATTAGAGGTGACACAAGCCATGGTGGCAGCTGCTACCACATCCGCCCGGGGGTGATGGTGGGCGTGGGAGGTGTGTGTGTCCCCTGGCCCCCGTCACCCCCTTTGTTCCTGCCAGAGGACCCACGGCGGACCCTCACCCACTTCAGCCAGGACAACGTCTCGCACTATGACATCTTCCTCCTGGATGAGAGTGAGGAGGAGCTGTATGTGGGGGCACGTGACCGGGTGCTGGCCCTCACTGTCACCCCCGGCAGCATCCGTGCAAGAGCCTCGGTGAGCAGCCATCACTTTTGGGGAAGTGGAGGGGTTTCCCTCCTCCCTCAGTTCCCCTACTGGTCCTCAACAGCCCAGGACCATTTCCATTCCCTTTGCAGATAATGTGGGGACCCACGGCTGAGAAAACCTCTGAGTGTGCTTTTAAGAAGAAGAGCCAAGAGGTGAGATGGCTCTGTGGGGGCTCAGGGGGTCCCACGGAGCTGCCGGGGTGCTCAGCCCCCCACTTTGCTCTTCCCCCCCAGACCGAGTGCTTCAACTTCATCCGAGTCCTGGTGGCCCTGAACCAGACCCACCTCTACGTCTGTGGGACCTATGCCTTCAGCCCTGCATGCACCTACATCGTGAGTGTCCCTCCCAGGACAGGGCCTGGGGGGGTCTCTGGGCAGGTTGTGTTTCTTGAGGACCCACAAAATACAGCCCCAGGAGTGAATTACATCATGAGGTGTCCCCGGGATGGGGAGTGCTAGGTGTCTCCCCACAAGGGGCATCTTTGTATTCCATAAAGGAGCACCCAGTGATTCTCACTCAGTTGCCAGTGACTCTTCCCCTGGTAGGGAAACTCTGATTTTGGGTTCTGGTCCCCTCAGGTGACCCCAGGCTCCCTGTCCCTGCCTCAGTTTCCCCCTGGCTGAGGACATGATGGGGACCATCACTCCCCAACAGGAAAGTGGGGAAAGGTGACAGGAGCTGGGTACCCCCCGTCATCCCCTGTCATCATCCCTTCACCCACCTTGAAGACACAGGCCACCCCATGTCTGCAAGGGATTCCAGATCCATTCCCTGCAGATTTGGGGTTGTTTTCGCTCCTTTGGCTGATTTTTCTCCCCTTCCCACAGCACCTGGAGAACTTCACATTGGTGTCCAGTGGCAGAGGACAACCCTTCCTGGATGGGAAGGGCCAGTGCCCCTTTGACCCCCAGCACAACTACACGGCCCTGCTGGTGGGTGAGTACGGGGCCAGTGGCCCCCCGGGTGGGCACACCCCTGGGATGGAGCGGAGGGTGACAGTGTCCCCACATGGCTCACCCGTCTGCCCTGTCCCTGAGCAGATGGTGAGCTCTACACTGGCACCATGAACAACTTCCAGGGCAACGAGCCCATCATCTCCCGCTCGCTGGGCACCCGCACCCTGCTCAAGACAGACGCCTTCCTGCGCTGGCTCTCGGGTGAGCAGAGGGTCGGTCCTGGGAAGGACACACCTTTGCCGGGGGTGCCTGCAGCCCCCTCGACTCCAGCTCCTCACCCACCTGCCCTGGCTATGCCTGTAGATGACGCTGCCTTCGTGGCCTCCTTCAGCATCCCTGGGGACGACAAGGTCTACTTCTTCTTCGAGGAGACAGCCGAAGAGTTTGACTTCTTTGAGCGGCTCCTGGTGCCACGGGTGGCCCGTGTCTGCAAGGTAGGTGCAGGGGTGATGGCAGGGGACGATGGCAGGGGATGATGACAGGGGACGATGAGGGTACAGAGATGGGGGAAGATGATGATGATGAGGGAAAATGACAGGGGACAATGATGAGGGGTGATGGTGGGGAACGATGGGGGCACAATGATGGGGCGTGATGACAGGGGACAATGACATGGACAATGATGGAGATGATGATGATGAGGGACAACAGTTGGACGATGATGGGGGACGATGACAGGGGATGATGATGGGGGATCATAAAGATGACAGGAACCATGGAGGGTACAGTGATGGGGGATGATGACAAGGCATGAAGACAGGGCATGATGATGGGGGACAACGACAGGGGATAAATGGGGGTATCCAGCTCCTGTTCCTGAGCACCCTCTGACTCCCACAGAGCGATGTGGGGGGGGACAAGGTGTTGCAGAAGAAGTGGACGACATTCCTGAAGGCACAGCTCGTGTGCTCCCAGCCCGGCCACTTCCCCTTCAACGTCATCCACCATGCCTTTGCCCTGCCCCGCCGTGGTGGCGGCGCCGACTTCTACGCCGTCTTCACCTCACAGTGGTGAGTGCCCAGGGGTGTGACAGGTGCCTGGGGTCCTGCAGCCTTCTGGTGCCCACCTGGATGTCCCCACAGGCAGGCAGGCAGGGCGGGCAGCGCCGCCGTCTGTGCCTACAGCCAGAAGGATCTGGAGAAGGTCTTCGAGGGCAAGTACAAGGAGCTGAACAAGGAGAGCTCCCGTTGGACTGTCTACAGTGGCCCTGACATGAGCCCCCGGCCTGGCAGTGTGAGTGCTGCCCACCTTGGGGGACTCGACCCTCCCAGGGACAATGCTGGTTCCCAAGGGAAGGGGTTTGTGTGTCACAATTTGCCCAGTGTGCTCGCACTGCAAGCAGGATGCTGGCACAGGGCAGCGCTGTGACACAGCACACCCTCCCCTCCCCGTGCCTCAGTTTCCCCTCAGTTTCAGAGCACTGACTCCTCTCTCCCTGCAGTGCTCCGTGGCTCCCTCCTCAGACAAAGCCCTCACCTTCATGAAAGACCATTTCCTGATGGATGAGAAGGTGTCACCCATCCAGGGGAGACCACTCCTGGTGAAGTCAGATGTCACCTACACGCGCATCGCAGTGGATGAGACTCGTGGCATCTCAGGGACCACCTACCGCGTCCTGTTCCTGGCCACAGGTGGGTTTATGGGGGGGTGCACACAGGGCCACCCCTTTGACACTTCCCTTGGCTCCAAAGCCCTGGTGATGTCCCCTCTGCCCCGCAGCGAAGGGTCTCCTGCACAAGGCAGTGGAGCTGCCCGAGGGTCCCCACATCGTGGAGAGCATTGAGCTCTTCCGGACGCCGGAGCCAGTGAAGAACCTGCTGCTGGCCCCAGGGAAGGTAAGAAATGGGACCACCCAACAGCCACCCCAACCCTGGCGTGGGGGCTGGGGGGTGGCTCAGCCACACACCTCTCTCTCCACAGGGCACCCTCTATGTGGGCTACTCCAGAGGTGTCCTCCAGGTCCCACTGGCCAACTGCAGCCTGCACCGGAGCTGCGCCGAGTGTGTGCTGGCACGGGACCCCTACTGCGCCTGGCATAGCCCCGAGGGCTCCTGCCAGCCCACCCACATGGCCACTGAGGACAGGTGAGCACCAGGATGAGGATGGGAAGGGAGATGCAGAGGGGACTGGGGTGCTGACCCCGCTCTCCCGGCTGCAGGAGCATGTGGCTGCAGGACATCGAGACGGGGAGCCCGGCCACCACATGCCACCGTGGGAGGAGCGTGGCCATGCCCCGGGCCTGGGGGCCACCAGAGGATCCCACCATACAAGGTTGAGTATGGGAGTGTAGCAGGGTGGGGCACATGGGTTGGGATGGGGCACACAGAATGGGATGGGGCACATGGGATGGAACGGATCACACAGAGTGGGATGGGTGGCATGGGTGGGATGGGGCACGTGGAGTGGGATGGGGCACATGGAGTGGGATGGAGCACAGAGAGTGGGATGGGGCCCGTGGGGTGGGATGGGTCACACAGGGTGCTCTGCCTCACCCCACTCTCAACACCCGCAGTGCTCAACCCCCAGCCAAACACCATCGTCCACCTGCTGTGCCCCTGCCACTCTGCACTGGCCACCTACAGCTGGCAGCAGCCCAGCAGTGCCCAGGAGAACACGATGCAGCTGCCTGACCACACGCTGGTGGTCATCATGCAGCCAGGGACAGCCGGTATCTACAAGTGCCAGGCCATGGAGAATGGCTACACCTGGACCGTGGCTCACTATCAGCTCAAAGGCTCTGCTGAGGTGGCCCTGGGGAATGGGCTGGATGAGGAGGAGCTGGCCTGGGAGTCCTCGGCCATTGGCACCCCCGTGTCGTACTGGTCGCAGTTTGTGACGGTGACGGTGCTGCTGGTGGTGACAGTGACCGCGGCTGCCTGCCTGGCCCTGCTCGCCTACCGCGACCAGCTCAAGGCCCGCAGCAAGGTGCGGGGCTGCGGCACTCCCCACAGCCCCCCATCCCGCCACCGGGAGAAGGTGCCCCTCAACGGGGGCACCGGAGACCCCCCAGCGCCCGGAGCCGCCTCTGAGGAGGAGGACGAAGGCTCCCACGCTTGCTGCCTCCAACTCGATGGGGACATCGATGTGGACAACAACCGGCTCCACGTGCCGGGGCAGAACACGGCGTGACACTGTCAGGGGACACCCTGGGGAGGGTGGGAGGGAGGGGATGTGAATGTGAAGGGGTTTTGATTTTTTTTTTTTGGGGGGGTGGGGGCTTGTTTTGGTTTGGGTTGGGTTTTTTTTGGTTTTGTTTTTTTTATTTAATACACGTGTTTTAGCATAAGGTGACATGCTGGGGCAGGGGGTGGGCCCTAGGAGCAGCGGGGGCAGGATGGGGCAAGGAGGTGGGATAGGGAGAGGGCAGGGGCCAAGGGCAGGTCAGGAGGACAGGGAAAGGACATGGCACAGAGAAGGAACATGGCTGTGGGGCCAGGATGTGGGGTGGGAATGGATGGATGGATGGACATGGCAGATGCTGTCACTGGTGTCACCCAGGGAAATACCCCCAGGATCCATTAAAACCTCAACACAGGGAAGGCTGAGCCTGCCAGGCTCCATGGGCCGACCCCACGGGCACCCACCCTGCACTGCCAGACCCCCTTCCCGGACACTGCATGGCCCTGGGGTGGTGGAGCCCCCTCAGTCCTCCCCAGCTGCCCCCCCATTTCCAACGCCTTTGATCCGCCCTTTCTAAGCCAAACCAGCTGTAAATTTTCCTGCCCTTTGCTTTTTTTATTAAAAAAGGAAAACTCAACGCATGGCACTGGTGGGTCTGGGGAGGGAGGAGCGCCGGGGGCAGCGCCAGCCCAGGTCTTTCGGGCAACGCGGGGGGATGTGCAAGGTGTGTTTGAGGGCAACACGTGGGTGCGTGAGGGGGACACGTGTTCACGTGCAGCTCTGGCACGTGCAGGGCGTGACACACATGCACACATGTGCACATGCGTGTGCAGAGCATGTGGTATGCGTGTGCAGGTGTGCGAGGTGGGCACGTGAAATAAGGGGTGAAATGAGGGGCGACGACATGAGGACGGGGAGGGAGGGCTCTCTTACACCCGCCCACCACTCCCTCCCTTTGCGTGCATCCCTGCTGTTGTCCCCTGTTGCCGCCGTGCCTCCGGCCCTTCCAGAATTCCCCCCAGGAAGCACAAGCCCCACGCGCAGCAGGCTGACAGGCGCTGGTCCTTTAAGAGCAGTGAATTGGGCGCGGTCCCTTTAAGGCGCGCGCGTCCCCTCCCTGCGCACCCCTCCCACCTCCTGGGGCGGTGCCGCCATCTTTACTGCGGGCGTGGGACATGGCACTTCCGGCGCGGCCTCAGCCCTTGCCCAAGATGGTGGCGGCGCCCGGGCGCTGACGCCACCGGTGACTTCCGGCCGGAGGGCGGCCATGGGGCGACGAGGCCGGAGCGGGCCGTGCTGGCGGTCGAGCGGGGGGTCCCGCCCGCTGCCGAAGGTGAGGGGGCGGTGGGGCCGGGCCTGCGGAGCCGGGGAGACCCGTCTGACTGTGGTGGCTCTGCCCGGTGCGGGGCCGGCGTGGGTGGTGGCGGCGGCGGCGGCTGAGCGAGGCCCCGAGGGGGTGTGGGGGAGCTGTGGGGAGGGACGGCGGAGCTGCAGGTGGGGAACGGGGCGGCAGAGGGAGACCGGGGGGGCGCGGGTGGTGTGGGAGGGGACCGGGTACTGCGGGACCCCCTCGGCTTTGGAGGAGCCCCGGGACAGGGGCTGGAACCCCCCGGGGCAGTGGCTGGACCCCCCCCGGGGCTGCGGAAGCGAAGCCGCCCCAGGGCCAGGCGGGGACACTCCCGGGACACGGGGCTGGGAACGAGTGTGGCCCGCGCAGTGACCTTGAGCGGGTCCCCAGGCCCAGCTCTGCTCCTGTTCGCACGGCCGAGCTTTTGTAGACGAAGGACCAGCGCTGGGGCCTTCGCCCGGGGGGTAGGAGCGTGGGGGGGGACTCCTGAGTGCAGGGCTGGGGGTGCTGGAGAAGGAAGTGTCTGTGCCGCAGCGATTACTGAGCGACAGCTGCTCCGGGAGGCTGCGGGTTCTCGGCGAGGCTGGGGCCGGATCCTTTCTTCCCCCCAGGTTTATATCCAGAATTCCCCCCCGGGGTTTATATCCACAGTTCCCCCGGGGTTTATATCCACAGTTCCCCCGGGGTTTATATCCACAGTTCCCCCCCCCCCCGGGGTTTATATCCACAGTTTCTCCCCCCGGGGTTTATATCCACAGTTTCTCCCCCCGGGTTTGTATCCAGAGCTCCCCCCGGGTTTGTATTCAGAACACCGCCCCCTCCTCGTCTTTGTCACTGCTCCCACCCCGGGGTGAATTTAAGAAGTGAACACTTAAGGACTTTGCCAGGGGAGCTGCCAGCTGGGGCTGGTGTCATGGCACAGGGAAAGGGCTCCGGATTGGAGCCTCGCAGTGGGATTGTGGATCTCGTGCTTTCCCGCTTGGGAGCATCTCCACAGGCAACCCTGGTGAGCAGCTGGGGCTCGCTCCGGATGGTTCCCAGGGGGTGCTGAGGCATTAACATGCTGGGCAGGACACAGCCCTGGCCAGGGGACACAAAGGCCCTGTTTCTGTTTGCCAGGGAATCATCTTTAGCTTCAGCTGCAGCCAGAGCGGTTTTGGGGACTGGACTGACAGGGCAACATTTAAAAGGACCTTAACTGGAGCATTGTGCTAAATTGAGTTCTGTGTTCAGGAGGCTGAGGCTGTGCCCAGACTAACCAGAGGGCAGGGGACAGCCTGCTGGGTATCCCCTGTTTGGATTTCCAGACAGAAGTTCAAGAAATGCTGTTCTGTGCAGGGTGAGAAGGGACCAGTGAGGGGTAGTCTGGACTGTTCCAGAGGTGAAGTGCAGAATTGGCTGTGGGAGCTGGGAGGGAACCTGGTGCACTGGTGCTTTGGTTTGGAGAGCAGGTGAGTTCTTGGGAGAATTTACTTGAAAGATCATCCAGGAGTTGTTGAATGGATGTGACAAGATCCCTGGATCCCTGCCCTGAGCAAGGCCCCGGTCTAAATTTCTGTAAGAATTAAATACTCTGAGAGAAACTTTCGTGTTGGCAGAACAAGAATTGTGGCTGTGCTGGTCATCCCTGGGGATGCCAGCATGCCTTCCCTCTTCCACACAGGAGGGGCTTTTAGTGCCCATGGGCCCTAGGACAGGACTTTGTCTTTCTAATTCAGATCCCTGGTGAGAGGAGTTATTTGTAATGAGTCCAGAGAAAATGCAGCTATTTCCTAAAGGGGTTATGGCTGAAATTCTAAACCCAAAGCACCAGAGTACATGAAACTACATAAAAATCAAGGATACTTCATTATTATTATTTTGTTTTCCTTATTGCAGCAATGAGAATGTTTTTTGCAGGCAGTCCTTCACTTTCCCGTGGGGAGCTTGTTTCTGTCCTTGGGTGGCAGAGGAATTTGGAGTATGGACTAAACCCTCAGGCTTCACCAGGAAATCACATTGACCAGACTTTATTTTTTCTTTAATAAAATATTGAGTTAGTGAGACTAACTTAACTTACTTAACAAGAACCAAGTCCTGTTTTCATAGTTTCTGTTTGCAGATAATTCCTGGGCAGAAAGCTTTGTGAATTAATCATGGCACTCTTAGTGAACCCAGTAATGCTGTAATTGTAATTAAAGCAATCCTGACTTTGTTTTAGCCAGGCCATGGTGTTTGTTGTGCCTTATCTGCCAAGGCAATTGCTCGTAAGGATGAAGAGTAGTTCTCTTTGCATTGGTAAAAGTGTTGGACCCGGTGCCCTTAGGTATTTTTAACTGCCCTGTCTGTGGCAGCCTGTAATGCTGTTTGCTGCTGTTCAGCAAATATTTTCTTGGCAGACAGGCAAAGAAATGGTCAGTTAATGGTACATCCACCCCTGCCCTGCTGTAATTTCATAACTGTAGTTTCTTCTCTGTGACAGAGGTAAATAATTTCCAGTTGTTTTGTTACTGCCTTTTTAACCGAGTGGCTCTGGACCCTGTGAGCTCTCCACAGAGACTGCAGTGGGGAGACATTTCTCACAGAATCACAGACTGGTTTGAGTTCAAAGGAACCTTACACCTCATCTTGTCCCAGAGGACACCTTCCACTAGACCAGGTTGCTTCAAGCCCCATCCAACATGGCCTTGGACACTCCCAGGGATGAGGCAGCCACAGCTTCTCTGGGTAACCTGTGCTAGGGCCTCACCACCCTCACAGGGAAGAATTTCTTCCCCATATCCCATCTAACCCTGCCCTATGGCAGTGGAAAGCCATTCCTCCTTGTCCTGTCACCCAAGAGCTTGTCCAAAGTCCCTTTCCACTTCTCTTGGAGCCCCTTTAGGCACTATGTGGTGGTCACTGCCCCTCCCTTTGAGTTCTCACTTGGTCAGTCTGCTTTTAGGTGTCAGGTTGTGGGCCCCTCATTCCAGTTCCCACTCCTTACTGCAGCTCTGCTTTCTGACAGCTCAGCTCGTACCTGGGCACACAGGCAAAACCCCATTTGCCAGCACCTGGAATGTAAGCTGTGATCCAGCTGTAGTCAAGCCCTTCTGCAAAGTTTAGTGATCTGTTACTCCCTAACACCCCAAGGTGCCTTTTTTGATGTGGAAAGAAAGCCCTTGCAGGCAGCGAGACGATCACTGTCGTGTTGCGTGACTCTCTGAGCTGCCCTTCTCTTGCTGCCTGGCCCTGTGTGGGGGTTCCCAGAGAATTAGGGGCTTCCTGAGGGGAAGGGTCTGCTGGAGGAGGCTGAGCCAGCACCTCCCTCCTCCTCCCCCTGCCTCTAGCACTCTGAGCATGGCCAGAGTGGAAGGGGGGCAGTCGGGGGGGGGTATCAGACCAGGAGCAGTGTTGGAAGGGAGGATGAACTTTGCTCTGTAGCTGACAAGCAGCTCAACAGAGAGAGCCTAGGCTGTGATTTAACCCTTTCTTTTCAGGGTATTGGTCATCAACATGGAGACTCTACATGGCTCCTTGCATTGGCCTTGTTTTCCTGCTGTTGTTCCTCTTTTCACAACTTTCTCATCCCCCTTCCCTGGCTTGCATCATCCTCCAGCTTTAGGAAGATCAGAATGGAAATGCCCAAAGAAACGTGTCTGATTTGTGCAGGGAATCTGGGAACACAAACTGAAACTTGTCACTTCCTTCTTTGTACAGAGCCTGGAACTGAAATGACGTCCTGACAGCTGGGAGCATCACAGACCCGGAATGACTGGGGAGAAGCTGCTTTGGTTGGCAATCCGTGATCCTGTGTGTCCGTTGACAGGTGAGTGTGCTGCTGGAGTGGTGCTCATCCCCTGGCTCTCAACCTGCTTCCCAAAGCCTGGGAGCTTTACTTTGCCACGGAGCAGTGTGGGCTGTGGTGGGAGCTGCTACGTGTGCGAGCTGCTGCTGGAGCTACATGAGAAGGTGTCACCACCAGCCACGTGGTAGGGTCCTGCCTCCCGAGGTTACAGTCCCTCTGCTCTGCTGGCACAGTGCTGTGTGAGGGCTCGTTGTGTGCTTGAGGACAGTCAGCACAGTCTGAGGTGATGTGGGCAGCTGTAGCAAATGGGGGCTTCGTCCTCTACCCAAGGTGTGTCTCATTTCAGGTGCTGGCACTTCCCATCTCGTCAGTCAAGGCTGGAGGGCTAGGCCTGGATCTGCTCTTTACCTTTGAGGGAGATCTGGACCTCTCCTCCCACACCCCGAGGAGCCATGGAGGACAAACGCAACATCCCCATCATTGAGTGGGAGCACCTGGACAAGAGGAAATTCTACGTGTTTGGGATTTGCATGACTATGATGATCCGGGTGAGCGTTTACCCCTTCACACTCATCCGGACGCGGCTGCAGGTTCAGAAGGGCAAGAGCCTCTACAACGGGACTTTCGATGCCTTTGTGAAAATCCTGCGGACAGAAGGGACGGCCGGGCTCTACCGTGGCTTTTTGGTGAACACCTTCACGCTGATCTCGGGGCAGTGCTATGTGACAACATACGAGCTCACTCGGAAGTACGTATCGCGCTACAACAACAACAACGCCGTGAAGTCGCTGGTGGCCGGCGGCTCAGCCTCCCTGGTGGCCCAGAGCATCACAGTGCCCATCGATGTTGTCTCCCAGCACCTCATGATGCAGAGGAAAGGGGAAAGCATGGGCAGGTTCAAGGTGCAGAGCCACGATGGTAAACGGCTTCTGGTCTTTGGTCAAACCAAGAACATCATTGTACAGATTTTCAAGGCCGATGGTTTTAGAGGCTTCTACAGAGGCTACGTGGCCTCGCTGCTCACTTATATTCCCAACAGTGCAGTCTGGTGGCCCTTCTACCACTTCTATGCTGGTAAGTGAAAGGAGGCTTGTAATGTATCTTATCCCAGGCAACCCAAAAGCCCCTCAGATCAACTCTGACACTGAATCCAGCATAATTTGCTTTCTCTCTCTTGGGGTGGGAGCAGAACCTGTCATGAAACAGAGAGAGCTATATCTGGTGTGAAGAAATTCTCCAGGTGTTGGGTGGAAGTTTAACAGAGCCGCAGTGTTTCAATGCAGAGATAAAGATGAGGGGTGTGAGTGCCAGATGACTTGAAGCTGGATAGCTCTAGGCAAGAGGGGCTTGATGTGTCTGCTTTAACTTTCTCTACCCCCAATCCCAAATAATGCTTCCTGCAAATGAGGAAGGCCCTCATTTGTTGTTGGGCAGAGTTTTGGAGCCACTGTGTAAGTATAATCCATCTTTCAGTCCACAGGGAATCAGGGAACTCATAAGTGGCAAAAGGCCTTTGAGAGCCCCAAGTCTCATGGCAAAGGCAAACAACAGGCAGAGACAAAGGCGAAGTCTTCTGTGGGTTTGTGTCTGTCAGGTCTTGCTTCAGTTTGTGTAGCTTTAAAACCGGCACCAAGTCTTGTGATGAAAAACTACACTTAGTAGAATGTTCTCTTTCTGTGGCTCAGCAATGGTTAGCCTTAGGGTGTTCCCAAAGACTAAAGGTATTGGCCAGCGAAGGGTTATTTCCCCCTGTGATGATCCTTTAGATTTCTGCAGTGCAGCTTTGCTGCTGTGGTTTTTAGGCTTGTATTTACCTAATTTCTGCCCAAAAGTGATGGTAATGAGTAGCTTAGGTTCTGCTGTACTGGGCTTAAAGTTTATCTTGGAGATCACCTGTTCTTCAAAATCCAGGTGTCTTGAACATCACATTTGCTTTACAGAGTTATGGTAGCTACAGGAAGCTTTGGTTCCGCATCCCTGCTGCATTTAAAAGGCAGTGGCAGCTTGGGATGTTGGTCCGGTCTGAACTTTGTGGGGAGCACTCCCTTCGCTCTCCACATCAACAATTTATAAGACCAAAATCCACTATATTAATTGTAAGATTATCATGCCAAAAGACCTCAAAGGAGGGCAGTTGATATGGAGAGGCTGGAGCTCTCTGCTGGCAGGTGTTTGCTCTTCCCTGGTCTTCTCAGTGGACATCAAGATGTTGGGAAACGAAAGCCCCAGCTGTCAATGAGCCTCTGCTTTGGCTACGTTTCCCAATCCTGTGTCCCTGGATGGAGCAGCACCAGGGGTCCCTGAACCCTCCTTGGGCTCAAAGTGCACTGCTGGCCCCAATTCCAGTTGTCGTTCCAGGCCAAAGAGCCGCTTCCTTCCCTCCTGTCAGACAGGCACAAGCCTCCACATTATCAAAAAATAACGGGGCTTTTGGACTGTCTTCTGTACAACTTCAGCAATACAAGTGTGAGAGATTCAAATCCCATTGGCCCGGCAGCAGGAGCAGAGTGAGGATATCTGGAATGAGCACTACATGGTGCTTTTCTCCTTAGGGTTTCACAGTGGAATACTAGGGATGTCTCCTGGACAGTGTGCTTGGTGGTGACAGCTTCCTGTGTGAATCTTTGCAGACACCTTCCAATAGAACCTTGTCTAAAGGCTTCCCCCACATTCTAAAGGGGATAGGTGTTTCCATACCCTGTTTTGGGAACATGGAAGCTCATTCTGACTGGTTTGCCCCATAGGCCTGAGAGCCAGTGTGGGAGCTGATGGGACACTGTGGGACGGAGCACTGGGAGTGTACCTAGGTGATGAGTCCTGCTCCCTGCACTGTGCTGGCTTTCTGATTGTTGTAGGAAGCAAGCACCGCTTGGAGATTCCATGGGAGGAGATGTCAGGCTGAAAATCAGGATTCTGCCCACTGCAAACCAGTTGGAATTAGGGAGTGGAGTTAAAGAACTGATAAGCAGCCGCTGAAAGTCTGAAACTTTCCTCTCTCTCCTGTTCCCAGAGCAGCTTTCAAGCTTGACTCCTAAAGACTGTCCCCACCTCCTCCTGCAGGCAATATCGGGGCCGCTTGCAGCTGCAACAGCTTCCACACTCACCAACCCCATGGACGTGGTCAGGGCTCGGGTCCAGGTAAGAGCTCAGCCTGCCTGACATGTCTGTGGGGTGGGGCTCGGCCTTGGCTCTCTGATCTCTGTGGTTTCAGGTGAGCTGCTCCTCTGCTCTCCCTGGGCCTTTCATCCTGGGTATCACCCACTTAATTAGCTCTCAGTGATAGCAGGAGCATCCCAGGGAGTGGGGCTGGCAGGGCTGGCCTGGCCTGCTCTATGGGCTTTCCCTTTGGAAAGGTTGTTGGAGTGGCAGATCTGTAGTCTCCAGAGTCTTCAGTTGCAGCAGAGCCCCAGCGTGCAGTCTGGCAGCTCTGTGAATGTCTGTTCTGGCATTGCAGGTGGAAGGCAAGAGCTCCATCATCCTCACCTTCAAACAGCTCATTGCAGAGGAAGGTCCCTGGGGGCTGACTAAAGGCCTCTCCGCCCGCATCATCTCAGCCACTCCTTCCACCATCGTCATCGTAGTGGGGTACGAGACGCTGAAGAAGCTGAGCCTCCGCCCGGAGCTGGTGGACTCGAGGCACTGGTAGAGGCAGCTGATGGGAGAGAACCTTTGTGAACCCTCTGAGCTCGGACTGTCACAGGGGAGAGCCCAGGAGGAGACGCAGCTGCTGTGCCTTTGTCTCTGGCTGGTGTCGCAGCACAAGGCAGATGCAGGAGCAACTGCACTTCACCTCTTTAGGTTTGAGTGTCATACAAGTCTCTGCTGCTGGTTTTGCTTAAAACCATCAAACCGCGACCTTTGGCAATGCTGTTTGCCTGGGACAGTCCATTCCAGGTGTGTGTGAACACATCCTGGCAGGTTATTAATTCCTTTTTTTTTAATTAAAGACTTACTGGCTGAAGCAAAAAGCCAGTTTATTCTCTTTAAATTATTTTAATCTTTGCCAAACTTCTGAGGAGGGGAGTCCGACAGCCTGCAGCAGGGTCCTCAAGTGGGATGGCTCTGGTGGCAGTTATGCTGTGGAAAGGTGGAAGCAGAGAATAGACAAATGACTTCTCCAATTACCCACATTTATTTCAAGAAGGTGTGAGACAAGAGTAACCCGGAACCACTTCAGACCTGATTTCCTGCATTTTGAATAGATCTGTACATACTTGTTTTGTATGTTCTTGGAAAATGTTCCCTGTCTCACATCCTCCAAACAGCAGGCAGGCCAAAGACGAGTCAGGAGCTCAGCTGACTGTTTGGAATTAGCTGATGGCGGTTTTGACACCTAACCTGTGTTTTTAATCTGTTGATATTTAATTTTTTTTATTTTAGGGAAGCTTATTCTGATTTCTGGGGAACTGAGTGGTTGTCTGTGGCCTTGTTCGATGTGTCAGTCTTGCATGTTCAGGGTGGCTGTGGCCACTTCCCACCTTTAGTTAGTTTAAGCACAAAGAAATGCAGTTTGGAAGTGTCCGATTGTGGTGCTACCAGCAGCTGGATGAGAACTGAATGTGGTTTGAGCTACAACTGGATGCAAGGTGGGGAAGGAAAACCTTGTGCTGGCTTTTGATCCAGTTCAAACCTGACTGGTATGTTCATATTGAATAAGAAGTGATAGTTCGCTAATACTTTGAGAGTTTAAATCCTGCTCATCCTGTTCGGGACGGGCAAGGACAATGCTTTGCACACTTGCTGGATCAGAATCCTGAGCTATGGTCTGTATATTTTACCAGGTAAAAGCTTTTGGGGGATAAAACCAGAGGCTGCTCTTCGGGGAGGGGGAGGGAAGGGATTGTTTGACTGCACTGTACTGCTCTGGGTGGTTGGGATTTGCCTCTCATGCTGCCAGCCCACACATGGCACTCGTCCCAGTTCACCATGTCCAGGAGGTGTGGGATCCACCTCTGGTCACAGACATGCACTGCCTCCATTCCTCTTGCTGCCGTGACCAGGAATTCCGGTCAAGGTGTTGATCTTGCTGACCTGTGGCTGCTGCTGGGCTCCTCTGGGCTGTCTCTTCCCCTGGGACTCATTGGGCGTGGCTCTGCCCTTCATCCTAACATCATGGTTCCGCCTGGCAGGGACTAGACTTGCCACCGTGTCTGCCGGAGGTGGAACGAGTGCTGTGGTGGGAGACACTTCTCTGCTGAAGGACAGAGTTCTAAGGTGCAGTGCTGTGATGGGGCTTTGGGTGAGTCATCAAAGGCCTCTTCATCCCACCTTTGTTTCCTGCAGTGCTCGGTAAGGCAGCAGGTGCCAGGACTGCAGGCAAAGCTATTGCAGCAGCACCTTCTGCACCTGTCCAGTTGCCTGTTTGGTGGTTAAAAGTTGACACTAGTCAGCTTTTGCTGTAATAGGAGATTCTGCTCTGAAAAACAGAACAGCAGCACCCCAGCTCACAGGGAGGGACCCAAGGGGACGGTGTCCCTGCTCTCACACCACAGCGGGACTAACACCGATATTAACAGGAACAATGACAGTCGGACCCTGCCAAGGGCAGCGGGGCCAGTCCTGGTGTGTAGCGTGGAGGGGTGGTGGCACCAGCGTGGGGAGACACTCGTGAGCTTAATGTTTCTCCCATAATCAGCAAAGATCTTGACAACTAATAAACTTCTGAGACCCAAGTCTGAGTTTAAAAGTGCGTGAATGCTTGTGCCAGGGGAGACTCTGCTGCTTTCTGTTGTGTCACAGCTGTGCTTACTCGGGTTTTACCTTCTGCCTTTGGAGTAGGACTAGGAGGAACCTGACCTGCCTGAGAAAGCAGTGACAGTGGCTGCACAATGGAAAGAGAGGCCAGAGTACATGGAGCACCTGAAACATCAGCTCAGACCCCCCCGATGACACAGGGTTGGTTCTGGTTGGCTCTTGCAAAGGGAAATGTCACTCACTCACTCACTCTCACTCTCACACTCTCACACTCTCTCTCTCTCTCTCTCTCTCTCTCTCTCTCTCTCTCTCTCTCTCTCTCTCTCTCTCTCTCTCTCTCTCTCTCTCTCTCTCTCTCTCTCTCTGGGCTGAACTTGGCTACTTCTCCCGCTGAATTCTTCAGGCTTGATCGTTTTAAATTAAAAGATTGAGTACCCAGGAGCAGGGAAAGAGGGTGTTTCCAGGGTGGTTGGGAGAGAGAGGAAGGATTTACTGCTCTGGTTCAAGGCCCAGAGCTGAAAGGACATTGTAGCCAGGTGAGGGTCCATCTCTTCTCCCAGGCAACCAGCAGTAGGACAGGAGGGCACAGCCTTAAGCTGTGCCAGGAGAGGTTTAGGTCGGATATTAGGAGGAAATTCTTTACAGACACTGCAATGGGCTGCCTAGGGAGGTGGTAGTCACTGTCCTTGGAGGTGTTTAAGAACAGACTGGATGTGGCACTTGGTTCCACAGTCTCGTTGACAAGGTGGTGTTAGGTCAAAGGTTGGACTTGATGAGGCCATTTCTAACCTAGCTGATTCTGTGATTCTGTGATTTTATTGGGGTGGTTTTGACACGTTTTGGGTTTGAGCCGCTCGGGCCGGGCATGGGGAGGCCCCGCCCACCGCCGGGCCCCGCCCACAGGCCAGAGGGCCCGCCCACTGCCCCTCTGCCCCGGGCGCGCTCCCCTTCCCGCGCTGGCAGCCGGCGGGGGCGGGGCCCCGCGCCCCGACCAATGGGAGCGGCGAGGGCGGGGCGGCAGCCAATAGGCGGCGGCGACGGTGCGAGAGGGCGGCCATGGCGGCAGCGGGCGGCGATGGAGGCGCGGCGGCGCTGGCGGCAGCTGAGGGCGATGGCGATGGCGGCACCGACCTGGCCGTGCCCGCGGCCCCAGGCCGCGCCCACGTGTTCTCCACCGTGGTGGACACGTTCCTGGAGAAGCTAGTGACCGCCGGGAGGTGAGGCGGGAGCGGCGGACGGCCGGGAGGCGCCTGCCGGGACTCCGGCCCCGACACTGCCCCTGCCCCTGACCCCTCGCTCTTGCAGCTACCAGAGATTCGCCAGCTGCTACCACTGCTTCTACAAGGTGCAGCCCCAGCTGACTAGGAGCATCTACGATCAGTTCATCTCTCAACTGCAGTCGTCCATCAAGGTGAAGGGGGGAGCGGGCCCAGGGGGGGCTGCGGAGGGGATTGGAACCTCCAAACGGACTTCAACCTCCCTGTGAAAAAAGCACTGAACGCGTCGGTTTTAAAGGAAGCAAATGCGTTTCTTGAATGGCAAAAGCAGAAAGCTGAGGCAGCTCCCCAAACTTCTCTGTCTTCCCCTGAAAGAGCTGTAGAATCATTAAGGTTGGAAAAGAGCCTGAAGACCATTAGGTCCAACTGCTCCCCCAGCACTACCAGGGCCATCACCCATATCCCCAGGTGCCACATCCATACGTCTGTTAAATCCCTCCAGGGATGGAGACTCAATCCCTGATGATTCCCAGGATGGAGCCTGCATCCAGGGCAAAGCTGGAGAGACTTTGGACAAAGGCTGGGAGTGCCAGGACAAGGGGGAATGGTTCCCACTGCCAGAGGGCAGGGTTAGATGGGTTATTGGGAAGAAATCATTCCCTGTGAGTGTGGGGAGGCCCTGGCACAGGTTGCTCAGATAAGCTGTGGCTGCCCCATCCCTGGAAGTGTTCAAGGCCAGGTTTGATGAGGCTTGGAGCAACCTGGGCTAGTGGAAGGTGTCCCTGCCCATGGCAGGGGGTGAAACTGGATGAGCTCTAAGATTCCTTCTGACCCAGACCATTCCCTGGTTCCACACCCAACGAGGGCTCACAAGTGGTGCCTGTGTTTGGGTCCTGCTGAATGCCTCTCATGTCCTTCCTTTGCAGGAGGAGATCCATGAGATAAAAAACGAAGGGAATCTGGAGGGGCTTTTTAACTCCCTGGATAAGATCGTGGAGGAAGCGAAGGACCGGGAGGAACCGGCGTGGTACAGATGGGGAGCAGAGGGATCCATGCTCCTTCAGGGGCAATGTGGGGGTCCTGGGTGACATTTGGATGCTGCTGGGAGGGTCTGAAACCTGCTGTATCTCTACAGCAACATCACTGGGCCTAAAACACCCAAAAATTAGTTAAATCTGTGCCTCTCTGGGTCAGAGATCCATCTCTGTGAGCTTCCTCAGCACAGGGAGGTCAGTGCCTCTGCGGAAAACCCAATTCTGGCTGGTCCGAAGGGCTGATAGGATGTTTTGGGCTCAGCTCCTGTCCAACAGCAGAGCTTCTCTGGGCCTCTGGCCCGATGCCTCAGCAGGTGCTGCTGGAAATGGGCCGGGGCTGTGAACCAGCAGCATCAGGGGGTTGTGTTTCTGTTGGGGAGGTGAATCACATCCTGCCTGCTCCAGGCCTCTGCTCCTGGTTGGGTTTGGGAAACTCCTCATTCCCTCCCAGGGGGTTCCCACTCTGACTGTCCTTGGCTCCCAGTGCCAGAGGAGCTGCGGAGCTACTCCAGTGTGGCAGCAGCTCGGGGTCAGACTGGGGGGGGATGCCCCGCTGGGTGGGATGCTGCTCTCTGGCTGCTCCAGGTGCCGCTGTGTCTCCAGGCGCCCCAGTGGGATCCCGGAGGAGGATGTCCGAAGTGCCCTGGTGCCCTACCTGCTGAAGCACCGCTCCTACCTGCGCAAGGTGCTCGGGGAGAAGGAGGAGGAGAACAGGAAGGTGGCCAAGTCCGTGCTGGCAGGGCGGGACAGGATTGCAGAGCTGCAGCAGCTCATCCAGGGTCGCAAACAAGCCTGGCAGGTAAAAACAGATAAAACCCTTCTCCTCACAGCACCAGCCCAAGGGAGGGTCAATGGTGCCCAGCTGGTGAACGACACTTAAACCCTCCACTTCTCCAAGGCCTCCCCAGCAGCCAAGTCCTGCTGAAACTGGAGACCTGGGCATTTTCTCTGGACGTCTCAGGTGCTTTCCCTTTGCACTGAGTGGGATATGAGCTGTTCCCACCAGAGAGGAGGGGGTTGTGTTCTGTGTGTGCAGGGGACAGCAGTGTGTGTGATACACTCAGCCTTGAGCATGGCAGGGTGGGGAGCTGCATCCTGCTGAGCTCTGCGTGTTGTTTCCCTTCCAGGCAATTGGTAAAGAGCAGCGAGAGCTCATCACGACATTCCAGGAGCCCCAGTGAGGCCGTGGGGAGTCTCTCAGGTGGGATGTGCTCAGCCCCCCAGACTCAGAACTGCCCCATCAGGCCACTGCCCTGGGACTGGAAAAGCTGGCACAATCTGATCTGATTTGGTGAAGAAACAAAAATACATTGGGATCTTTGGAAACAGATTCCCTATTCCCCGCTCTGCTCAAGGAGGAGAGTCCCAAGAGTGTGTCTGTACGTTTACCTGGTCCCTCCCTGTTGTGACAGCCCTGATTCCAGCTACTAAAGCCACATTTCGGGCCTTGTAGGTATTTTAGCTGCATGTTAGACAAAAACCAGTGCCTTGTGCCCCAAGCTGGGCTATGGCCAGACCTGAGGAGCCTGGGAGCAGGAGCACATGCAGCCCAGGGCAGGTTCCAGCTGCCACAGCCCGTGAGGCAGCCGACATTCTTGCCCGTGTTTGCCGGTTCGTTCAGTCTCCGTGTGCTCACGGACGTGGCAGCAGCTGCTCCTCCAAGTCCCTCCTTGCCGTTTATTTTGTTTTCCCAAGTTATTCTCCAGCCCTGCTCCCCTTCCAGCAGCACGAGGGATCTGGGCATGTGCTGTTGGCATGCAGGGTTTGGAACGGCCTTGCCTCAGCTCTGTGGGCTCATGGCACAGGGAGTTTAATGTTTCCCTCTGGAACCTCCTGGAACCAGACTGATTTTACCCATCCGGAGTTGTCTGTTATGGCCTCGTTGGAAGTTTGCCTGGCTGGGAAAGTGAGGGCTCCTGGGATCTGCCTGGTGAAGCCCCACGAATGACAGTGTCTTCAGCGTGTAGGAAAGGTCATCCCTTGAGGCTGGGCAGGGAATGAGGAAAGTCCCCCGAGGACTGAAGGGGCAGCCACCGAGGGCAGCAGGTTCCAGGTCACCTGTCTGGGACAGCCCCAGGGAGAGGCCGTGCCCTGGGACAAACCCAGAGCAGCAGTGGCCGCTCGCACCACGCCCTGGCCTCTGCAATTAGAGCCCTGGACGGAGCGGCTGCTGCAGTTTCCCCTCGCCGCGCTGGAATCTGAATAAATTGGGGCTTTTGTTCGTGGCTTGGCTCACTTGGCCCACTTACTCTGTACTTTATGGGTTTGTCTGACAGGCTCTAGGGTCAGCATTTCTCTCCTTCTCCACCCCAAAGCCTCCAGTTCCGCTTTTCAAGACAGGGCTGGGATTTATAGGATCTGAAAGCAGTCAGGATCCCAAATAGGAATCCCACCCAGCAGCCCCAAGGAATCCCACAGCTCAGAGCCCTCCTGGAGTTAAACAGGAGCAAACTGGGGGTGGGTGAGCACCCAGACACTGCTGGGGTCTGGGGGAGAGGAGCATGTGAAAGGATGGATAGATGTGAGAAGTTCTGCTGGTCCAGCTGTCCCGTGCACAGGGCCAGAACCACTAATTTTGTTCTGGAAAAGCCCCATTTGGGGGTTTTTAGAGATGCTGGACCTCTCTCAGGTCCTGCTTTTGAGACCAGCTGCTGCTCTGACCATGCAGCCTGTAGGATGTGTCATGGGGGAGTTGCATGAGACCAAGGGTACAGGCACCTGCCTGCTCGCCCTCCTCCTGGGACACAGCACAACACTACCAGAAGAGGAGCATGTGCTGGTCCCCAAAAAATGGGCCAACAAGTCCCCACTGGCCCTGCACAGGGAGGAAAACCCCACAGGTTTTGTCAGGAAAGTGTACTGGTGTGGCAGCAGCCTGCTGGGATCCAGCAGTGGGAAGGGGGACAGGGTAGTGGGAGATTGTGAGTTTCCCAGTGCCCCATTGCCTGTCCCAGGGGTCACAGGGTGCTGCCAGGCCGGCAGGGCTGGGCCCACCAGGAAATCCCCCTTGGCCTGGGGCCGTGTTTCCCTCCCTTTGTGGGCTCTGGCCAGGCACGAGGGGACCAAGTTCATCCCAAACCACAATTGCCATCTGTTCCGGCAGCTCTGGCCGCAGCGGATGTGCTGGAAATAACCCTGGTGGGGCTGTGGCCTCCCCTCGCTGGGGCTGCAGCACCCTATAAATCCACTCGGGGAGCCGGGGGTGCAGCAAGCCCAGTGCAGGGACGCACCATGAAGCCCCTCGTGCTGCTGACCCTGCTGGCCCTGCTCACCCTGGGTGTCTGCCGCAGAGGTACCCGTGTGTCCGGGGATGTGATGGGACTGGGGGTGGGCCGTGCCTCGGGAAAGGCTCTGGAGGGAGCAAAGGGACTGGGGAGAGATTTGCTGAGCCCTGGGGCAGCGGGGGTACGGGGCTGGAGCAGAGAGATGGGGTGCCCTTTGACAGGCTGGGGAGTCTCAGTGATGGGTCTGAGCCTCCAAAGGAGTGAAGTGAGGGCAGGAGCCTGCACGGGACCTTCCCGAGCCCATCCACTGCTCCTTGTCACCTCTAGCTGCCCATCGCTCCACCAGCGCCGACGACTCTCCCAGCTCTGAAGGTGAGTGACCACGGCCATGTTGCCCCCGCTGTCCCAGGGACGGGGGGGCACAACCCCCCTGACTCACTGCGCTGTCCCTCAGCTTTCATCTCCAGGCGTGCCAGTGCCCAGGTGGTCCAGAGGCAGAAGCGGAATTACGGCTATGGCAGGTAGTGCTCGGTCCTGGGCCAGGGCTCACAGCCCCCAGGTGACACTGAGGGGGTCCCCGCTGGCTCCGCCCTTCTCCAGGAGCCTCCAGCCCCCATGGGACCCCCCAACACTCCCCTGAGTCCCCCGTCTGTCTCAGCAGCGTCTATGCAGCCCCGCCGGACCCGCTGGAGGCGAAGCGTGAGGTGTGCGAGCTCAACCCCGACTGTGACGAGCTGGCCGACCAGGTCGGTTTGCAGGAGGCGTATCGGCACTACTACGGCTTCGTGTAGCCCCCGCCGCCCTCTGGCCGAGCTGCGGGGCAGGGGCTGAGCTCTGAGCACCCCTCATCCCCCTCTTTACACCCTCTCTGTTAGCCCTGGAAAGAAATAAATGCATATTGTGGAGCCAGTTCCTTCCCGGGCTGGGGGGGTGGAGGGGTGGGAGGCTTCAGTGGATGTGCCCCACGTCCCCCCACCCCACACAGCTGAGGACCTCTGGCCCCCCTCCTTGTCCCCTCCCAGGCTCCACGGTGGAGTGATGTCACCACACCTGGATCCTGTCCCTGGCAATGAGGAACCCAGTGCTACACTACCATTATTCCAGTTTATTTTAAAGCTGCTTCTCCCAAGCGTGGGGTTATGGAGGACAGCAGGGCTTCTCTGTGCACCCCAGGGTCCTGCACCCTGCCCAGCTACGGGGCTTCTGTCACAAACCACCCTAATTACTCATTAACCCTGACACACACACACACACACACACACACACACACACACATGCACACACTGCTGAGTCCCCATGTAGGGTGATGTATCATCCCTGCCCCAAATTCATGGAATCACAGTTGGTTTGTATTGGAAGAGACCTGAAAGCTCATCTTGTTCCACCTCTCCCTGCCATCGGCAGGGACACCTTCCACTAGCCCAGGTTGCTCCAAGCCCCATCCAACCTGGCCTTGGACACTTCCAGGGATGGAGCAGCCACAGCTTCTCTGGGCAACCTGTGCCAGGGCCTCACCACCCACCTCCTGCACCCATCTCCCAGTTCACCTCCTGCCACAGCCCCTGGAGTCCTGTGGGACAAGACCACTGGCCCATGCTCAGCCAGGGCACTGGGGAGAACCCCATCAACCTCTGCTCCCACCACTTGCAGCCTCTGCCAGTCCTCCACACCTTTCCCTGAGCCCAAACCCCTCAGTTCTGCCTCCAGCCCTGTGCATGCAGCCCCTGGGGCTGATACCGAGCAGTGGCCATGCCGCAGCAAGACATGGACACACAGGCACAGACACAGAGACACACAGACGTGTTCCAGAGGCTTGGCACCTTGGCTTTGGGCCTAAGCAATGGGAACCACCAAGAGGACCCCACAGCTGAGAAGGAGGAAACCTCCAGCCCCAATTTCCTTACCCCAAACATACCAGGAGCAGCAGGAGAGGCCAGTGCAGACAAAGGAGTTCAAAGCAAAGGACAAAGTATCAGTGCCAAAAGCTGCTGACTCAGTAGTTCACCATCGTGGAGGCACTGTAGGCAAACATCGAGGGGCCTGAGGCTCCCTGTCCCATCCGCACCCCTGTGCCAGCCCCTCTTCACAGAGCTCCCCCAGGCTAGAGGGACCGAGGGCTCTGCAATTGCAGAAGCAGCAGGTGTGGCGGGCGGGTGCTGACATGGAGCTGAAGGCGTGGGTGCAGCTGGAGAGGAAGGGGTAGAGGCAGAGCAGCAGGTAGACGAGCAGGGGCTGAGGGTGGGGCTCCTGGCAGAGCTCTAGGGAGGAGGAGAGCACCAGGAAGTGCCACAGGAAATACCTACGAGGGCAGAGCATGTTTGGGGGTGAGCTCCATCCCAGTTCCCTCTCCCGATCTCTGTCCCTGTCTTCCTCCTTGTCCCTATCTCCATCTATATCCCCTCTTCACCCCCAGCCCTGTTCCCAGCCCTGTCCCCATCTCCATGGCTGTCTCTTGCCCCCATTCCCATCTCCATCCTTTCATCACTCCCATCCTTGTCCCTGTCCCCATCCCATCTCCATCCTCATCCCTGTCACTATCATGTATTCCCACGCCCATCAACACTCCTATTCCCATCCTCGTCTCCATCCCTGTCCCATCCCCAACAGGTCAGCAGGAAGTGTGCCCAGATGCAACTGTCTCGTTCTTCATCTAGAAGGAGCTGAGGGCACAGCCATGGGCTGAGCTCTTGGGGTGCCGCTATCCTGACATGATCCCACTCTCCCAGAAGATCTGTGGGGACATTAGGGCTGGTCAGGGAACATCCTGGGGGGGTGGGGCAGCCCAAGATCTGCTGTGGGGTTATGAGTAGGGTTATGGTGGGTGGGGAAACTGAGGCAGGGTGGGCTGGGAGTATCTCCCAGCTGGAGCAAGGCTGGGTGGGGAGTCCAGATGATTTTCCACCTCGAATGAGGGAACTGGGGAAAGAATCCTGGCGGCAGAGCCCCCTTCCCCCAGCCACACCTTGTGGACCCTGAAGATCTGAGGCAGCTTTACCAGCAGCATCCCGGGGCCGCAGTGCTCAGGGCGAGAAGGGCTCGGGGCTCAGGGCTGCAGGAGCCAGGATGGACACGCCCTAGAAGGCTCCCGGTTTTTTTCCAGGGTTGTGCCCAGCAAAGTCCACTCTCTGACTCTTTCAGAGAGTCACGGGCTAGGCAAGATCAAGATCCCAGGCCCAGGATGGGGGGAGCATGGTGGGGCCATGGGTGAGTGCTGGCAGCTGTCAGGTGGGCTGCAGGAAAGAGCCAGATCCTGCCTCATCCCCGCAGAGGCTCCCAGCCCTGGGGATGTCCCGGGCAGACGCAGCCTTAGGGCAAGGCCAGCATGGCAGAGATGAGCCCACTCAAATACCCTGGAGATAGGACCCCTCACCGTGCAGGGGGAGTTACCGCCGGTGTGCTGCGGGGCTTGGATGAGGGCACAGGAACCTCCACCGCTGGAGGGGCCATTGCAAAGTGGCTCCAGGCACCGGATCTTAAATTGCCACCGAACTGGGAGAACTGGGGCAGGCGACAGAGCCGAGTGCAGGTCCACGCAGGGACTCTCATAAACACCCAGGTGGATCCCACCAGAGGAGACCTGGGAGGGGAGAGGTGGAAAACTCAAAAGTCTGGGGAAACAAAACTGGCCTGGCAGCAGCAGGAGGGCTGGTGGCGGCTCTGGCTCAGTCCATGGGGGCGATGCCATCAGAGGCTCCGCACCGCAGCTGGACGGAGCAACTGCTCGCAGGCGAAGGGCTGAGCTGAAAGCAGGATCAGTGCCTTCCAAGTCCCCATCCTTGGGGATTTAGTGACCCCCGGAGGGCTTGTGTTGGGTGCTGGGCACTGCATGAGCAGCTCAAATCCACCCTGTGCCTGCCCGGGACTCAGCAGCCAGTCCACACCAGCAGGTCTCTGCTGCTCCAGCAGCCCCGGCCAAGGGGAAGCCGTGGGTCCCCAGTAGTGTTGGCAGGAGGCCTGTTGGGAGGGTTTGGGGTCTCCACGCCAGCATGCAGACCCTGGTGCTGAACAGTCCCTCCAAAATAACCTGCATAAGCACAGCAAAACCAGGTAGGGTTCAGGGCAGGGGAATGACACATCTTGCCAGGGGAAGGGGGAAGTGGAGGCACAGAGAGAGAGGGGAATGGGCTGTGAGGCTGGAGAGATGGCAGCTCCTGGGGTCCCTGAGGACTCGGCTCCCCAACGAGCAGGACCAGGAGTCCCAGCCCCTGACCAGTGTTGTGACCTTTTCCTGTTTCAGTTTCATCCTCAGTCCATTCCCATGCAAAGGGCATGGGACAAACTCCCACCCATGGTACCCCTGCAGCAACACGCTGCCTGTAGGGACTGATGATGAAGGCTCAGGGTTTGTTATGGGGCCAGCAGCACATCCACAGCCTATACAGGGCCAGGAATGCCAGTGGCCTCTTGGCACAGTCCTCCTGAGCTGGAAGAGATGTTCCCAGCCCCACTGGAGGAGATGGAGCCAGCAGTGACAGCCCCTTTGTGCCAGGGCGGTGTTGGGACACAGGGCACGTCTCAGCCACAGCCCATTCCCTCACTGGGGACTGAAGCCGGATTTGCCTTTTCACAACCCCCCTCTCCGAGCTTCCCACCGCTGGCAGTCTCCAAAGAATGGGAGAGGGAGAGGGAATTATGCCAGTGCCTGGCTCGGTGCTTTCCACTAGTAGAGCAAATCAGGGAGCTCTGCTGGCGAGTCAGAATGAATACAGGGAAAGGAACACCGATTCATTTTCTTTTCCTCCTACAAAACATTCTTCAGCTTCCCTTGTCACTAGCATGTGGTGGGACCCAGCCCCACCCACTGTGCCCAGTGCCTGGAATGGACACCAAAAAGTTACGTATTTTAAAAATTTACACTTTCCCCCTCCCCTGTTAAAACCAGGCTGCAAAGGCACCCAGTGAGCCACAGCAGGTTCTGCTGGGATTGGAGGTATTCCTGTGGCAGCAGCACGTGGAATCCTGGAAAGAGGGTGAACTCATCCCAAACTGCAGAGGCAGCAATGGAAATGCTATTTCCATCAGAAGGACAAGGAAGGATCCACCTGCATTTTTTTTCCCGAAAAGCAGAAAGTTTGGTCAGCAAAGCACACATCTGAGGGCAGATTCTGAGACAGAGAACGCAGCCAACTCTGGGGCTGCACAGGAAAGGCAGGATGGTGTGGGAAGGACCACAGGATACGAGGTACAAACATCTCATTTTATTAAGCCAGTCAATGTGTTCGGACCACTGTCACATGCTGCGAGCCCCAGCCCCTCCTCGCCCAGCTGGGCCCTGTGCCCCCTTGTCCCCCAGCGAGAGCGAAACCCCCTGACTCTGCAGGCCCGTGTGCCACAGGAGGGCTGAGGAGAGGTGATTGTCCCTTGCCTCGAACCAACAGTCCCCTCGCTGC
Source organism: Manacus candei (assembly GCF_025592945.1). Lineage (NCBI taxonomy): Eukaryota > Metazoa > Chordata > Aves > Passeriformes > Pipridae > Manacus > Manacus candei. Next base: position 305,222 of record NW_026138214.1, on the reverse strand, counting down.
CAGTGGCAGGGCCAGCGACACAGCCCCTGTGCCAGCCCGCCCTGTCCCCACCCCGGCTGGCTGGGCCAGCGCTGCCACGTGCCAACAAGGAAAAGAACCCTAAATTGAAGATGCAAGAGGAAACCCGAGGCACTGCAGGTGGCCTCAAGCCCAGCAAGGATGGGAGCAGAGGAATGAGTTGCTCCAAACAGCCCATGAAACCACGGAGCAGAAGCCCAACGAGCACCAGCGGCCGTGTCCACCCTGGTGTGAGGACAGCCCAGCCAGTCTCAGCCACCACAGATCTACATCCTCCCAGCATGGGGTCACCCCAAAAACCCCCAACAGCTCAACTGGGTGGTAACAAAGAGAAAACCAAACCCAAGAAACACACAAAAACACATGAAAACCCTTGGTTTTGGCCCACAAGATGGTTTTTCCATTTGCCCTCCCTCCCAGCACAGCGGCTGCTATGGAACTGGATTGGATCTGGTCTGGGCAAGCCTGGAGTCAGTGCAGGAGCAGCACTGCAGGGATGAGCTGTGGCAGCGCCTGCACAGTCTCCATCCTGCCCGATGCTCTCGTGGTGAGGCAGCTCACAGCTCTGGCTGGGATGCACAGGCTGGGGGGTGTCTGAGGGAGACCCCACCACAGCGCACAGGAGCCACAGGATACATGGAGCCTCCCACAGACCGTCCTGTTTGCTCTGCATCAGTGACCACCACCCCAGGGCAGGGACACCACTGCTGGGGTGTGGATGATGCACCAAATCCCAGGATGAGCAAACAGGCACAGGCCCTCGGACAGAGCAGATCTGTGCGATTTATCCCCAGGGAGGAAACTCCAGCTCATCCCAAGCACTGGGATGGGGGCTGAGAAGTGCCTTCCTTTACCCCAACCCTAAAGATGACACATTGAGCCCCCCCAGAAGACCATGTGTGCCAGAGGACCCCACGTGCCATCCCCCTGAGGTCGCTTTGCAGCCACACTGCTCCAGAGCTTTGGAGTCTACTGCTTTTTAAGCTCCATGTATCTGAGTGGGAACATGCATCCCAAAACCATTCAGCAGGTCCTCAACCACAGCCACGCACTCCAGAGAGGAGGAGGGTGGCACAGGGACCCTTCGGTTTAGAAGGTTTAGAAGGTCATGATCCATCCCAATGCAGCCCAGGGTGGAAGGTGCCACAGGGCAGTCAGGATTCCCCATTGCAGGGCAAAGGGTTCCTCCTTCCCTCCAGGTGTACAAAACCTCAGGGAATATTAAACCAACCCCTCAGGGAACAAGAGCAGTTACTAAGGACAGCCTCTGCTTCCGCCATGTGGCCCCGCATGGGCTCATGGTCGCTCCACAAACTCTGGTTACAGAAATTGAGTTTATTTACTTTTGTTCTTAAACTGTGTCCTGTGCCCAAACGAGGCATTTGGTAACCCAGGACACTCTGCCAGCCCCAGCCTCCAGCCCCAGCCCCTGACCCCATGGCACTTGGCTCCCAGCTCCCACCCTGCACAGCTCTGGGAGATGCACAAACTGAGACGCCACCAGTGAGACAGGGATTCCCTCTGGGCTGCTGTTCTGCCTGCACTGCTCTTCCCTCCCCTCCAGATCCAGCTGGGACCAAGGGAACAACCAGCCTGGAACAAAGCTGAGCAGTACCCCCAGCTCCTCACTGCTCTGATTACAGCTGCTCTTCACTAACCCCAAGCGCGGCTGGGGGATGATGGCGAGGGCTCTCAGGAGACACATATAGTCAGGCTCAGCCCCAGCTGACTCCCAGATGGTTCTGCTGTGCTCAGGATCAGGGGAGTTCCCCATCAGCAAGAAAAAGCAGAGCCCACCATGCCCTCGAGCCAGGCCCCCACCAGACAAGGAGTGTTTCACCACAAGAGCACTCTGCATATCAGCTGAGGTGCAGAGGGTGATGCCTCTGCTTTCCACCACATCCCACAAGGTGATTCTCTTCTCTTTTCCCACCCCATCAAACAGAAATAATGAGTTACACAAACACTACCACTGGAGGGAAGAGTGACTGTGAGTTTCACCAGCCCATCTCAGATATCTAAGAACTTCCAAGGTGAGCCAGAGTCTTTGACCTGCTGTCCTGTGTATGTCCTTTCCTTGGCATAGCCAAGCAAAGCACTTTGTTTCAGGAAGAGCTGCAAAATGGAAAATCCTGTAGGGAAACCCCTGTTCCTCCCTCACCCCCACCTGCCAGCCTCCAGGGACGGATCCAGCTGAACTGTGGAGCTTGGCATTTCCCTCTGCTGCATTGCAAAGGAGCTGGAACTGGAAAAGAAATGAATCCTCTGGGACTTGTGCTGGTATTCTTAGTTTTTACCTGAAAAAAAGGAACATCCTGCCCTTGCAGTACAACACACTGTGCTCAGAGCCCACACAGACTGGAGGATGTGACTTGCCTTCCCGTGTTACGCCCCGGCTGTAGCAGCTTCTGGCTGGCTCGTGTGAGAACACACACAGGTAGAAGACTCCAGTGGTTTGTACTTGCATAGCTGCTGCTGGTTCATGTAGGTGGAGACGTCTGATCCATGGGCACACAGAGGCAGAGGGAGCACAAAGAGGTCACCCAGCCCCTCTCCTACTGCCCTGTGAGGAACCTGCGACTTCACATCCGAGCGCCGGTGAGTGACGACGTGTCAGACACAGGTTGTGTTAGATGCTGTTGGGATGGAGGTCTGTGAGGTCCCTCATGGGTCATCTGGGGAACCAGCTCTTCTAGCATCTGTCCAGGTAGCATCATCTCTCCCCTCTGGGACGCAAAAAGCACGGAATGGTCCGTGAGCTTGGTCCTCCTGGGCAGTGGCGGTCATGGCACTGCCTCTGCCGGCCCTGAGGGACACAAAGAGGGGGGGCACAAATGCTCCAGCTCTGCCGCCCTCTCTAGCATGACATAGCAGCAGTGGTGCGTCGAACAACCAGCAGAAGATAATGGCTTTTGAGATCCTCCTTCCTCCTCCACACCCCATTGCAAGATTTAGGGAAAAAAAGGGAGAAAAAAGAAAAGACAAAAAAAGAGGTGTTGGGTTCTTTGGAGACGTCCCCTCCATCTCAGGGCTGCAGTGCTCAAGCCAAGCGGTTGAGCCTTATCGGTGTTTAAATACCACCCGGCTCTTCTCTCTCTTCCAGCCACTCTGCTGGATTCCTCCTTTCCTCCGAGGTCTAATGCTGGAAGCAAAGTGGGAGAGACTGGGGATAGAGGCAGAGAGTCCTGTGGCCTCCCCGGAGCAGCACAGCCAAGCTCATGTTGCTCATGAAGTGTGTGGCTCGTAGGGAGAGCGGGGATGTGCACCATGGGGCTGCTCTCTCCTTGCAGGCCCACATCCCTTTGCACTGAGCCCGCTCCATTGGAGACTGAGAAAGGAAATAAATATGCTTGTTCTAAGACAAAAAAAATTATATTAAGAGCTTTCCCCCCCTTTTAAATAGCATAATTGTTTCCTTTTCTCTCTGACACTGGAAGAGTATCCAGAACCCCAAGGGAAATCCTCTTTTTCCTGTTTTTTTTTAATATTATTTATATATATAAAACCTAAGAATTAAAAGGAAAAAAAACCCTTGAAAAAAAATTAATTCAAAGGACGGGAAAAAAAAGAAAAAAAAAAAGACTATCCGCTTTCCTGTCCCCAGATTGCCAAACAAGAGCAAAACACTCTTTGGATCTTCTTTCCCAAGCCGGAGGGCTCCATTTCCGCCACGCTGGTTTGGTTTCGCTGAAGCCAAGTCCACGCTCTGAACCACCGGCCCGTTTCTGCTGGCCAAGCAAGCTTTTGGAGGAAGGAGGGGGATGAAGGACTGCCCGTCTCTCGCCCATCTCTGCCGACTGGGAGAAGGGCAGAGCTCTGCCCCGGCGGTGCCGAGGGGCCTCTCTCAGAGCAGTTGGCGCCATCAGAGCTGTACAGCCGTCTGGTCGGGATGCAGGTGGAGGGTGTCTGTGTGCGTGCCCACATTGGATTTTTTTTGTTTTTTAATTCGTTTGGATAGGTATTTTTGTTACTGTTGCTGCTGCTGCTTCTTCGTGTCTAAGTGTCGCCCAGATTGTTGTTTCCTTCGTTCAGACGCTGCACGTTCCGAGAGGGGGAGAGAAAGGTTCACCAACCTGATGCCTTTCTGACCATCAGCCCATCTCTTTCCACTGCTTGTAGAACTCCAGAACATTTTTTATTTCTACACTGGCGTTGGCGGCTGCCTGGATGGCAGACTGCAAGCAAACACAGACAAAACAGGCAGTTATTTTTTTCCTTGCCCTGTCAAGACAACTGCCGTTCCCAAACTGGGGACTCTCCAGCAGTCTGGCATTGCTGGAAGGCCCAATCCTCCCAATTCTCATTGCTCTGGCACAAGAGGCCTGCACAGACATGAAATTCAATTCTCTCACCTCTTCCCGGATACTCCGTACCATGAGAGCATGACAAATCAAGGAACTTTCAAGGAAAAAGGAATCTCAACTTACAAGCTAACTTTGGGAAACCCAGGGAAGTTATTAGCCAAGGCAGAAAGGCAGAAAACATTAAAAAAAAAAATATCTTGTCAATCAATCATATTTTACCCTTGCTAGGAAGCAGAACAGCTCAGCTCAGCCAGGAAAGAGCTACTGACCTGCATGGGCACAGAAAATGTGCTTGGGTCCTCCAGCTGGAAGCCTGTGATGATGGTGACCATTCCCGTGGTGTCGTCCTCTCCGCTCCCTTGGGACACTGTCAGTTGTTTGCAGCTGTCCAGTATTTTATAGAGATTCCTGCCAGAAAAGAAAACCAGAGGGGAAGGTTAGTGGGAAGATCACATCTGCTTGGGAAGGACTTTTCTGAGACTCTTCTGAGCAAAAGCACTCGGTGTGAGACATGCAGATGAATGTCCCTAACTTCAGGGAATTTCATCATTACTCACTGTATTGGGTTTGTGTGGCCAGGTTTTGGTTATGGGGGGGCTACAGGGGTGGCTTCTGTGAGAAGCTGCCAGAAGCTTCCCCCATGTCCAGCAGAGCCAATGCCAGCCAGGACGGACCCACCGCAGTGGTAGAAACAAGTAACCGTGACCCCCACTCCCCCCCTCCCTGTGCTGCTGGGCAGGGAGGAGGTAGAACTTGGAAGGAGGGCAGGGTGGGGGGAAGATGTTTTTAAGTTTTACTTCTCATTCTCCTGCTCTGATTCTGTCAGTAATAAATTTAACGAATATCACCACTTTGAGTCTGCTTTGCCCATGACAGTGATTATAAATGATCTCTCCCGGTCTTTATCTCAACTCATGAATCTTTTGTTATATTTTCTCTCCTCTGTCCAGTTGCAGAGGGGAGCAAGAGAGTGGCTTTAGTGTGTCCAGGTGGGTAAACCCACTACACCCACATAGAACAAGTTCTGTAATGGGTTCCAGTGCTAACACCTCTCCCCAAAGCCACCTGTCTGCTGGGAACCAGGCTCAGACATCTCCAGATGCTGAAATCTTACCAGGCATCTAAATCTTGTCTCTTCAATTTATGCCTCTCAAAGCTCTTCCCAACGTCCTTCTGGCAACGAATGTACCTAGGAGAAGCAGAGTCTCTGAGCTCACATGGAGACCATCACACGGACCAAAGTCTGTGCCCCACAGCAGCTCCTCCAGGTGCTTCAGGGCCTTTTACTGGCTATTACCAATCCAAATAACACCTAAAGGCCTGCCCAAGGAATCCCCTGTGAATCCCTTTGGTCACCTCCCTGCCTCACCATCATCCCTGCTCACAGCACCACATCTCAAAGCCCACCAGCCCCAACATGGGCCTCAAAGTTTGTCCTCACAGCTCTTTGTGCTTCTGCAGAGCACCGAGGCACAGTCCAGCTCTTCCAGCACTCCCAGTGCAGTGGCAAAGGGCACTGCTCTGGTTCATACAGCGACAGAGATGCAACTCCACCGTTCTTCAGAAGCAGCTGCACTTCACAGTTGAGCAACAACTGCCAGCACATCTGGAGAACCAGGTGTCAAACCTGCTACTTCACCACCTTCCTGTTCCTGAAGCTTGGCTTTCCCTTGACCCACTCCTCGCTCTGCTCCAAGGGATGCACAGCCTGCTCCCATCACTGACGTTTTCTTCCACCTCAAATCCCACTCACTCCAAAAGAAAGGGCAAATCACATCCCTCTCCCCCTCTCACCTGTTTCCCTTTTTAAACTCTGCCTCCAGGTACCGGATGCTGTCCCGAGCACCGGCGTTCTCCTTTTTCAGGAAGTCTAAGCCATCGATAACTAACAAAAAAGAAAAAAAAAGAAAGAAAACCATCTTGCTTACAGTTCTACTTCTGCAAACTAATCCAGAGGTGTCAAGTATTCCCCATTCCACGGAACTCTCTCTGGTGCACAGCAGCCATGGCTGCAGGCAGATGGGGAACAGGACCTCTCTCCCCCTAGCTGTTCTCCAACACACTCTGTTGGATTCCAAACACCTGTTTGGAAATGGTGTTGCAGCTGCACCAGCCGAAGTCAAGGAGGAGGGAAAGCCACCGCCCAGGCCCCTGAGGTCTGCTCCCAGCACAGAGGGGACAGGGGCAGGCAGCCACAGTTACCTGCCGTGGAGTCCCCATACCTGTGCGAGGGATGATGATTATGAACCTCCCGCTGGTGGCCAGCTGCTTGACAAGGGCCAGGTGCTGGCAAAGGGCCTGGGTGTCCGGGACAAGGTAAGGAGACATGGCTGACTGTGCTTTGGGCTGCTGGAGACTTCCCTCCAGCTGAGACACCTCCAGCTGAAAACACAGATGTAGAGACACTGGCTTCATATTTATGCTGAAACAAACCATCAAACAGGGCAAGACTCACCCTGTAAAGCTCCATCGGGCCCTTCCAACCTCCCAGCACACAGAGCAGAGGGCTGGATGCAGCAGAGGGTCAGTGAGAGATGACAGTCCCACTCTGCACTGCCCCAGCGTGGCCCCATCTCGAGTACTGGGAACAGTTTTGGGCACCTCAATATAAGAAGGACATTGAACTATTAGGGAGTGTCCAGAGGAGAATGACCAGGATGGTGAAAGCTCGAGCCACTGAGGTTACTCAGCCTGCTCAGCTTGGAGCAGAGAAGGCTGAGGGTGATCCCCCACCACAGCCTACCCTGTCTTCGTGGGGGTCAGCGACAGGGAGGTGCTGATTTCCTCTTTCCCATGACCAGCAATGGGACACGAGGAAATGGTTTATTCCATTTGCAGCTTCGTTGCTCCATCAGGGGAACAGTTTAGGCTGGACATTAGGGAAACTTTCTTCCCCCAGAGGGTGGCTGGTCCCTGGAACGTGCTCCCCAAGGCAGTGGTCATGACACCAAGTCTGCCAGAGCTCAAAGAGTGCCTGGACAATGCTCTTGGGCATTCCATTTAGTTTTAGGTAGCCCTGTGAGGAGCAGAGAATTGGACTCCACGATCCTAATGGGTCCCTTCCAACTTGAGATATTCTATAATTCAGTCTATGCAGAATGGATTTACTGCCTCTGTGTAGGATGGGAGCAGAGAGTTCCCCCTTCCCTTCCCAGTTTCTGACATTCCAGCCACTACCCTGCTGGTTTTCAGGCTGGAACCAGCATCTCCTACCTGCAGTCGAAGCTGAGCCATGTCTCTCATGAGCCTGTTCCGACGAGCTTCCTCTGCAGCCTAGTTGCAAAACCAAACTTCCATATCAGTTAGCAGGAAACACACCAGCTGACATTAGCATACACTTCCAAAACCAGGGTGAAAAGGGGACACCAAAGTAGGTTTAAGGAGCAGAACAGTCATCTCCCCCCAAAGATCTGCGATTACAGTTACAACCTAATAGTAACCTACAAGAAACTGTGCCAAGCACAGAAAATTCATCCACCTCTGCCAACTCACCATGTGAAACTGGGCCTGGGCCTGGTGCAGCAAGTTGTCTTGGTCCGACTGTGCTATGCTGATGAAGATCCCAAGCTCCGAGTTGAACTGCAGGATGCTGCCCTGGAGGTGGGTAATGAAGTGACCGAAGCTCCGAATGCAGCAGATCCGCACGACAGACTGCAAGGAAGAACAGGCAGTCAGTGGCCACGGGGCTGCAGCCTGAGCCAGCTCTGACCCACAGCTCACACTTTTGGAAAAGGCAGGAACTGCTATTATACTGCTAATTCTGCTGGATGTTTCTGATCTCAGGTCAGAGACTGCAGGAGGGGACAGCAGGAAAGCTGACAGCTGGCCAGAGTGCTCAGGAGTGCCATTAGTCTGGGCTTCCCCAACCCAAGACAGCCTCGAGAAACATCAGCAGTCCCATCCTAAACCTCTGCTCAGGCCCTCAGTGCTGGGAAAAGGAACTACATAAAACAACAATCCAGGTGTGATTTTTTTCCAGGATTTATACCAACTCACCTCCTCAACTGCTGAGAAAATGGGCCGGTCCTGCTCAAAGTTAAACCTCCTGTGTGCATTTTTCAGAGGGGGGAGATTGCGCAGGGCCACATCTTCTGGGAGCAGGAGGCTGGCCTTCAGGTCTGGGAGCTCAGCCTCACTCAGGATGTCCTTGACTTCATCACACAGGGCCAGCCCTGAAGAGGAGGGACGGGAAGGAGAGCAAAACAACAGGCAAGGGGACAAAGAGGAAAACTGCTTTAAGGCACATGATCTGTAACGGTCACTGGCAGAGGTGTTAATGGCACATGTCCTGTGAGCACCTACTCAAGGAGGAACCAAAAGGCCACCCAAAACATAAGGAGCAACTGCCCCAAACAGCTTGCTGAGCGACTCCAGGAATTCTCCCATTTGGAGGGATAGCTTTCTCCCTCCTTCCAACAGATGAACATCCCTGTTTAAACTCTGCTTCTTGTGAACCACAGGGTTCTTCAGGCTCAGCCCCAAAGAGGCATAGGGCACATCATGAGCAGCTGGAGCTCCAAAACTATTTTCCAGGGTTGCCGTGACAAAATCACAGCCTTACTTCTGCTCCTGGCAGTGAATTTCACTCCTGCTGGCCACACAAGGATTTTCACACGCTGGTGTCAGTGTTTCCGCATATTGTCAGCCATATATAATATGTTTTTTGTGTGTGATTTTTGGGGTTGTCTTGTTGGGGCCAGGAGTTGGACTTGATAACCCTGGGGGGTGTCCCTTCCAAGTCAGGATATTCCATGATTTTATGACTCTAAAGTCTATGGGATAGTAGTTAACTGAAACGGTGTTTTAACAAAAAAAACAACACGTGCATGTGTTGCTTCCCATTGTTCTTATAAAAACTGCTCCTTGGAAATATGTCCCCCGGGATCTCCCACACACCCTGGGAATCACTGAGGACTAAGGTTGGTGAAACATGACATTGCCATTTCCTTCTCCAGTACCTGATTCCTGCAGATCTGCAGCAGAAGGCAGAAGGTTCAGGAGCACAGACAGCCTGTTCCACAGGCTCTGGGAGCTCTGCAGGAAAAGAACACAAAAGGCCACAGAAAATGTCAGGACTGATGTACACAACAACCAGGCCGCTTGAGCCTTCCAGCACCTCACAGCCTGCAGAACGCTTTATGAAGAGTAAATCTCACTACCCTTCTTAAGTCCAGGTGAGCTTAATTCAGTTGGTGGGGGATGTAACATCACCCTCTGTCTGGGACTGGGGTGCTGGGACTGTGGCTGCAACCTGCCCTCCACATCCCAGTCCAGGGGAGCTGACCAGACACAGCCTTGGAGGGAGCCCTGACACCACCCCCACCTGAGCACACATGATGATGAGGTCTGTGTTCGTCCTCAGCCAGTCCAGGAACACCTTGACAGTGAGCAGCAGCCCCTCGTTGGTCACGATCTCCAGCTTCTCCTGAAGGGATCGCTCATTCCTGCAGGATTTGTTACTTGAAATGCTTTCCTCAGAGTCAGACACATCATCTGGAAAACAAAAGGAAGTGCAGGATGGCAGGCGTTAAAACCCCTGAGATGCCAAGCCCTGATGGTGTCAGAACAACGCTGAGCTGGTAAAGAGTTGTGTTGAACTACCTGGTGCCTCCACACACCCTCATAAAACCAGTCCCTTTTCCACCACGGTCCCCTGTGATACCAGAATGTATCACTCCTGCATTTTCATCTTCCTTGGGAGAAGAGGACTAAGATCTCCCTGTGAAGGTCTGACAAATGCCTTAACCCCTGCAGCAGCCTCTGAGAGACTTGCTGACAGAGCAGGGCAGCACATGCCTGCACAAGGAGTAGGGCAGTTCCTGCAGGGAACAGAGCCAGCGATGGCCATAAGTCCAGCACACTCCCACCTTTGGGCCACGCAAGAGAAGGAAATGGCAGGGCTGTCCTATGACCCAGGCCTGAGGAATTTTAAATATTGAATATATTCTTTGCAATCCTGTAACTCTCCAGAGCTGAGGATCTCAAAGCCATTGCCAGTGGAATCACACGTGACACACGTGACCTGAGGTCCAGGTGGGAATCAACAACATGTTTTGCTACAGCCCCTTATTTCAAGGGCTGCCATTGCTGCCTATTAACACAGCAACGGGCATTCCATAAACCCTTGGAATCACAAGGGAGGGGGTGATTTATTCAGAACCCATCCCTGACAGTACTACACCACGAAACACCAGTTTAGAAACAGCACAGCCGAGAAGAGTTCAAACCTAAAAAAACCCCAAGGGTTAGTGAACTCATTCCACTTCTCATTTGCTACATCTGTAAAGGTATTGTGGCCACAGTTCCTGGAGCTGCAACATCTGGATAACCCACTGAGGAAAAGGGTTAAACAGATCAAAACCCATTTGTTTCTTCCTTTACCCCCCACCTCTTTCATGTGTCCATGAAGCAATGCTGGGAGCCAGTCAATACTGACATGATCTAATACTGCCCCTTCAAATTCTGGCCCAGGAAAAGCCTGAATCCTGCCAGTGCTGCAGGCCAGATGGATTTGGCAACAGGCTGCAGAATGTTTCCTTGCTCCAGGAAAGCTAGAAGGAATGACAAACAAGACCAAACAGGCCCATGTGGTTTTATCTGAAATACAAACAATTCCTGTAGTGCACCAGATCTCCCTTTCCAGCTGCTTTTGCCCAGAGCATCACTCGGTCTTAAGTTCAGTGGTAATGGAGATATGGCAGCTCCACCTGCTGTGCATCTCCAGGGAGTTCAGCCTGGGACACTTGGTGAGGCACTTTCAGGGGGTCACAGAGAGGACCCTGACACCTCTCACATGCACCCAGGTCACATCTTACACATAAACTCCTATGAGAGCTTTGCGAGGTTGATAAGCTGTCATCTTAGGGAGAACTTCCTCCCCTGCATCTGCACTGTCTGTCACCAGAGGCCCTAGTAAGTGTCTGATTAGAGATTTCACATGGGAAAAAGGAAGATAATTCCAATCTTTAATACCTGCTGGAATTATCCTCTGGAGCCAGCATGGTTTCACCAAGGCAAATAGTGCCTGACAAATTTAGTGGCCTTCTATAAATGGGGTTACAGCAGTGGGAGATGAGGGAAGAGCAACTGATATCATCTACCTGGATTTGTGCAGAGCATTTGGCACTGTCCCTCATGACATCTTTGTCTCTAAACTGGAGAGATATGGATTTGATGGATGGACCACTTGGTGGACAAGGAATTGGCTGGATGTAGCACTCAAAGAGCTGCTGCCAATGGCTTGATGTCCAAGTGTAGAGCAGTGATGAGTGGCATCCTCAGGAGTCAGGATTGGGACCAGCACTTCTTAACATCTTGTTGGTGACATGGACAGAGAGATCAAGTGCACTCTCAGCCAGTTTGCCAACAACACTGAGTTGTGTGGTGGAGTCACAGGTTGGAGGGAAGGGACGGCACCAGAGGGACCTGGACAGGTTGGAGAGCTGGGTCTGTGCCAACCCCAGGTGGTTCAGCAAGGCCAAGGGTAAGTACTGCACGTGCCTTGGAGCAACCCCCCAGAAACACAGGCTGAGGGAGAATGGATGGAGAACAGCCCAGAAGAGAAGGACTTGGGGGTGTGGGTTGACAAGAAGCTCAACATGACCCAGCCACGTGCACTGGGAGCCCAGAAAGCCAACGCTGTGCTGGGCTCATCCCCACAGTGTGGGCAGCACTTGAGGGAAGAAATTCTGCCCCTCTGCTCTGCTGAGGTGAGACCCCCCCCCCTGCAGTGGTGACTTCAGCTCTGCGGCCCCCAGCACAGGAAGGATGTGGAGCTGCTGGAGCAGGTCCAGAGGAGGCCACAGAGATGCTCTCAGGTCTGGAGCCCCTCTGCTCTGGAGACAGGCTGGGAGAGCTGGGGGTGTTCAGCTGGAAAAGAGAAGGCTCCAGGGAGACCTTAGAACCCCTTCCAGTGCCTAAAGGGGCTCCAAGAGAAATGGAGAGGGACTTTGGACAAGGACCTGAACAGGACAAGGGGAAATGGCTTTAAGCTGAAGGACAGTAAATTCAGATGAGGTATTCGGAAGAAATTTTTCCCTGTGAGGGTGGTGAGGCCCTGGGACAGGTTGCCCAGAGAAGCTGTGGTTACCTCATCCCTGGAAGTGCTCAAGGCCAAGTTGGACAGGTCTTGGAGCAACACGGTCTAGTGGAAGGTATCCCTGCCTGTGGCAGGGGTGTGGAATGAGATGAACTTTGAAGTCCTTTCCAAACAAACCAGCCTATGACCTTGTAATTATCTGAGCTGCTCAGTGTTTAGTATGTGGAGTTGAAGCTATTCTGGTAATCCTGGCTGGCTGCAGGTGTTGCCTCTGCTCAGTGCCCATATTCCTGGATGTCAGGTAGTAAAAGTAAAGCTTCTCCTTCAGGGAATGCCTAACCCATGGCCTGTCCATTACTTGGGCAACCTTGTTCTCCAAACCTGGCCAAAGGAGAGCTCCCACCACAAGAAAAGGTGAATTTAGCAAACAGACTGCCACAACATGCAGTTTTCTACTTAAAACTGCATTAACAAGGCCCTTACCTTGCTCTGCCAAGCTGGGCTTCTCCAGATCTCCGTTGACACATGGCTTGCTCTCTATCCCGTCCTTCAAGGCAGGTGGTTCCCTGTTGGGTTTCAGGAGGATGTTGCTGAACGTGGGGGCCAAGCGAAAGCAGCGTTTGGTCTGGAACAGCTGGGTGGACATGGCCTGCAGGTTACTGGCTATGCTTGCATCGTTAGTGCTCAGGGAAGCTGGCCCATTGACTGCTGGATCTGCTGCCTCAGTTTTAGAGATGCTTGGGCTCTTGGAGTCCCCCAGCCCACTGCCATCCACACAGTTTTTTAAGGCCTCTTTGGGCCCACTTTTGCCTCGGCTGCTTCCCTCCTCACCCGGCTCATCCTCCATGTCCTCCAAGTCAGACCGAGACTCTTGGCTGTTCATGTCAGAGTCTGTCTCCACATCAAAAGCAGCTTCTGCTTCCTCATCACTCTTCTCTGAGCCACTCTCTGAGCCATCGCTGCCCTTGATGGAGCCCTGGCTGGAATCAGAGTCAAAGCCCTCACTCAGGTCGCTCTCATCCGCTTTCTGGGGGTGGCGGCGGCGGCGCAGACAGGAGAGCCGGGAGTATTTCTTGCTTTTCTTGCAGTTGTTCTTCCGCTGTTCCTCGCTGGGCTGATGATTGGCCAACTCAGCTTCAGCTTCCTTCTCAATTGAGTTCACAGGCTCCCGTGATTCCTGATCATCTGGATTTATAAGGAGAACGCAAGCTAAAGTCACAATGCCTCCCGCAGGCTACTGCTTGTCAGCCCTGAGCCTGGGGCACCAGGGTCGCAAAATTCAGCCACCACTTCCATCAGTGTCAGAACAAGCAGTGGCAACCCCAGAAGAGCTACTCACTTTCTAAAGGCACCTGGGGAAGCCCTGGGAAGCCGTGATTCCTACTGCCCAAGCTGTGCTGCTCTGTTATCAGGCAGCCTTAGTGCTGAATGCTGCTAAACCAACACCAAACACAGATGAATTCTAACTCTCCTCCCCAGCTTTCTACAGTCAGAGCAACCCCCCAAACAAGGCAATGACCTGACCCAATCCCTTCCTTGACCAACATTCTCCCAGCCTTTCCAGCAACCCTGAGTCACCCTGACAGCTTCAAAACCTGCAGAGGAGGGGTTGTTCATTGTTGCTTTTACCAGGAACCCTCTCACCCTGCCTTCAGTGAGGTATTGCAAAAAGAGTGTTGGCAGGGGAAACATTCAGCAGTTTTATTCTCTGCTCAATGGGATTCCCCAGAAACTCAAGTGCTGCCCTTGCCCGAGCAGAGCTGAAGTATGCTGAAAGGGCCTGTCTCCCTCAGCCCTCCTCTGCCTCCCTCAGGCCCCTTCTGCCTATCCCAGCCCCCCTTTGCCTACCCCAGCCCAGGTCTTTCACCCAAGATCATCTCCTCAGTGGAGGAGGAAAAAGGCCAGTAAAGAATAGTAAACAGAGAGACAGAAAATAAAGTCTCGGACTGGGGTAAACAGGTGATGAATGAGCTGCCAAGAAACACATAAAGCAAACTTCTTACAAGAAAGCAACATGTCCATCCTGTGATGATTCTGATACTCACAAAGAGCATCCAAACGGAGACTGTTCAGCAGATCATCCAGCTTTGGGGATTCCAGCCCAGCAGTCAAAGATCAAGATGCCTCTACCCTCACTCAGGCACTACACTACCAAACCCACGCCCAGAAAATTAGGAAAGGAAAAGCCAGCCCTATAGGCAGGCAACTGGGGAGACCCAGCTGCTGCCACGCCTGTTCTCTTACCTGTGCCATCACTCTGAAAGGCTGGGACGGGATTTTCCCCTTCTTCTAGCTCTGCCTGGAGGCGAATATTGACGTGATTTATCAGGTGAGAGAAGAGGGCCAGCGTGAAGGCAATGGCTGCGCTGTACTGCTTGGAACCTGCAACCAGACAGTGAGGTGGAGGAGGTGAGCACTAGGCCACAGCACAAACACCAGTTCACACAGCATCTCTAGCCTAACTGCAGTACTGCATGTTCATAATGAAATTTCCATTAAAGCACTGGTTACCTGCCCTCTTGAGGCTGTGAACACTCATAAGGCAGATGATGACCATGCGAAAGATCAGGAGATCAGGAAGGAAGGAGTAGCCGCTCTCATACTCTTCTTCATCTTCACTACTTGAGCCCAGGTTAGGAGGAGAGGGCAGGTAGAACAAGCACAGGTTGAAATCCTCCAGCACAGACTGGCAGAGAGACGTCAGCTCAGAATCCAGAGAGCTTAATGAGTTAAAAATAAACAAGAATTATTACTCAAGTCTCATGCTTCTGGTAATGTCTGCACAGAAACTGAACCAAAACTAGCAGTTACGCTGCGCTTTAGCACCAGGCAGGATGAAGCACCAGAGAATATACTGCAGTCAACAACAGCTATGGGAAGCAAGTGACATTAATCAGATTATGCTTTCCTCTCCAAAGCTGCTAAATTGAAGACAAATGAGAACTAGAGATGGGTCACCAGAAACCAGATGACTTTTCCCATGAGAGCTCAGCAGTGCCCATTAGGCACTTCAACGCTAAAGGAAGCAAAAGTTCCAGACGCACTGCTCAGTGAAAGTGTTATACTGCACACACACAGGACTCAGCTTTTCTTCCTCCTATGACTCGAACTTGCAGTCCTGCAAGAATATTCCAAAATCCTCTGTAGCTATTCCCTCCCTCAAAGGAAGCACCCACAGGATCAGTCCAATGGGCTATGGGGGCCTCCTAGTTACAAAACAAACCCGCCAGCAGAACTTCCGACAAGTCAGGGGGAATTGCCCTTGGGAAATTGAAGTAATTTTCAATTTTCTTATGTGCTAAATACATATTAAGTGGATATTAAAGGAGCCTTGTAGTCCCACCACGGTATAAGTCAAGGTTGGAAAGCCAATCCTACACTGGGTTGCATGAGCAAGGGCAGAGCCAGCAGGGTGAGGAAGTGTTCTCCCTCTCCATTTGGCACTCATGAGGTGGCATCTGGAGCACTGCATCCAGTCTTGGGGTCCTCAGGACAAAAAACCCCACCAAAAAAAAAAAAAGACACTAACTAAGTGGACTTGGTCCAGCAGAGAACAGAGAACATGATGTATGAGAAGAGGCAAAGAGAATCAAGTTTGTTCAGCCTGAAGGACAGAAGGTTCAGGGGTACTGTCTTCTGCTTCCAGATGCCAAAGAGGTGATTACAGAGGACCAAGAAAGACTCTCCTCAGTGGTGTACAACAAAAGGAAGGGAAGTGATGGGTACACACTGCAGAAAAGGAATATGAGACTAGATGCAAGGAGAAAAAAATTCTGTGGTGAAGGTGGTCAAACACTGAAAAAGGGACCAGAGAGGCGTGGGATCTCTGTCCTTGGATCCAGTCAAAACTCAGCAGGATGAAGCTCTGAGCAACCTCATCTGACTTCACATCTGCATCTACCTGCACAGTGAACACTACTCTGGAGGAGAACTGGACCCCCACAGGGTCCCTTTGAACCTAAACCATTCCACAATGACTTTAGGTGCAGCCTGTGTCTAAGCCCTTTAAAATACCTGCTCTATTTCAAGCAGTTAGAGGTTCATTTACAATCACCTGAAAACCTCCAGCAGAGTCAGAGAAAATCCAAGGAAAAAAAACCAAAAAACCAAAAATCACACAGCTAACAACCAGGTTTTGCTGTTTGTTTCTTTGAACAAGGTGTTTGGTTACAGATTTCCAAGCGCAGTGAACAGCCCTGCACATGTGTGGATGGTGACTCTTTGCTGTCCCATCAGCCCAAATCCAGGGCTTGCCAGGAAATAGCATTTGATGACTGCACAAGGTAAGCAAACACCAAAGGCACAGTACAGCACAGAGACAGCTGCGAGGCTCAGGAGTTCAACACTTACTGAGTGCTGACTCGATTTAGACAAAGTAATCAACCCTTTGGTATTGCAGCCTACCCTGTACAAATAGTCTAAAGTCTTGGATCTTTTGGCAGAAAGCCTCAGCACAGGCACCATTATCCGACAGGCAATAACAATTCCAAGTGCCTGCTACTGTCAGTTATCAACAGAAGATGTAATCTGCCATAACCTTACCTGCTCTTTGGCTGCAAAAGACTCTGCAGGTACATGAAGCTCACCAGCAACCTCTTAATGTCTTTGCCTCTAAAGAGATGGAAGAGAAAACACTGTAAAGCAGGTGCCTCATCAGAGATGGTCTGGTCTCACAAAGCTCTGTTAACAGGTAAACCAGGTCTCAACTGAAAGCTGCATTCTGATGAAAGTGGAGAGAAAGAAGACAGTTTATACACTGCCAACTTTCACCAATATGCCCCAACCCTTATAAACAGGCCCCAACTCCAGGGGAGAGTGAAAAAAATCTCTCATCTCAAACTAAACCTGGTATTTAGCTTTTTTCCTGAAATTATGACCTGAGACATCAAGAATGGGATCTAGAGTGGGGCTCTTGAAATTCTGGGAGCAGTCACCGCATCAAATGGCCCATCTACTGGTTCCACTTCCCACAAAGACACTACTCTCAACCCAGAGGATGACACTGGTGGCACTGCAAACCCTCAGCCTGCAACCCTCTCCTCTTCTTTCCCTTCTTACCGTTTCTTGCTTGGAGACAACTTCCTGGTTTCACATTTCTTCAGCTGGTGATACATCTTGGCTGCTTTGTCATACAGCCGCTTCAGGTTCCCATAGGCACCTTCGAAGGACACTTCAGACTGGATGCTGAGACACAAAAGAAGACACAGCAGAAGTTACTTTGCTACAAGGCTGCTCACATTTCATGTCTTTAACTCACTAGCAAGTTACTCAGGCATTGAGGCACAAGGACAGGTACCAAGTGCTGCTGTCGGCACACACTGGGCAACTTAACTCCCACTGACAGCTGCAAACCCGACTTTAGCTGCCCCACAGCTCCCACCCGCCCAGCTTACACACCTCATATCGGTGCCTTCAGGCCAGGTTCAGGTAACTGAATTCCACCCACCTCACTTGGCAGGGTGCCTCCCTCAGTACCTCCACACCCTTCCTGCCTGGCTCTCCAGCTAAGGAGAGGGCTCAGGTGAAGCCCTCCAGGTGCAGCCCTGGAGGTTTGACTGAGGCTTGCTCTCATTACCAGCCCTGCTCAAGGGTGAACTAAACCCATCTCTTTCCCTTCCCCTGTAATTCATCTGCTGAAAACAGTCCCAAGTCCAAAGTGAAGGCAAAGAGGATCCGGCATCTGCAGCAGCAGCACACTGCTCCACAGCCCAGGACGCCCAGACTCACAGGCACTCACCAGCGTAAGTAGCAGTAGGTTGCTTCCACATTGTAGTATTTGCTGCCTGCCAATGTCCCCAGCTGGTTGAAGGGCATTCCTGTCAGGAAGGAGAAGGGCAATGGAATTCACGTGGAATTCTCCAATAGCCCTGATGAAAAGTAGATCCTTTCCCCCTCACTACGTTTCCACACAGGAAGAAAGCCAGGAGACACAAACAGTAGTAAAGCTGCAGTACAAAGGTCTGGACTAAATCCTTCTGCCACCCAGGCTTTGTTTTCTGCTTTACAGAGCTTTTAGATACTCCCCACCTTCTGCCAGTTATCTACATAAGAGAGCAGAGCAAACAATGCCTCCTCCTCTGTATTAACAATGCTGCAGCCTTCACTCCGTATTTCTCAACACAGACGTCACCTTATCAGCATCTGAGAGCTCTGCTCCAGCTTACTGTGGTGCAGAAATTATTGTCACTTATTTGAGACCAGCCTATCAAAACAGCTCAAAGACAGCACGGAGAGAACACTTGGCTGGAAATGCATACTTTAAGGTAAGACAGGCCCTCCACTCCAGTGCCAATGTGTTCCCAGAAGGAGGCACTTCTGAAGGAGGAAACAGCACAATAGATTTTTTTTGCAGGTGTAAAACGTGGGACGTGACCAATAATGCTCTGCTCCTGGCAGTGGAGAGCTGGATCTGCCCTCAGTCGACAGGCACAATGTCACCACACTCAGGGAAGTCTGAGCTTCTCAGAGGTTCTCAGATGAGTAAGGTGAAGTCACTGACAAGGAGCGCCCTGGCTTTAACTCCTCTCTTTGGCTTGCCAGCAAGAGAGGTTCTCAAAGGAAGCAATCCTAGCCAGAGGATAAAAGCACTCCTCTCCCAGCTGCAGGACATAAACCTGACCGGTGCAGTACCACATTGTTTTCAGGTTGCAGCAACACAGTTTTAACAACTAAAAATTCATGGTAAGTCACTCACCAATTTGTGGTGCAACAGAAAGGGCTTGATAGTAAAACCGCTCCGCCAGCAGCTCCGTGTCCACACCTGCCAGCTCATTCTGGTAGCGAGCTGAAAGGAAACCACACACCGCACATCAGAAACCCGAAGGCAGCGCCTGCTCTTCCCCACTGCAGCGCAGCACAGTTTCCCTACAGATTAAAGACATGACAATAATTGACATACTGGCCAAGTCAACAAATCCATCAAAGAACTGTTCTTGGCAAACACAACACACAGGGTTTGTCAGGCCTGTCTGAAGTTTTTTGTACCTGCTCACACCACACACCACAAGCTCTGCCCCTTCCGGGGGGGGCCCTCCGCACTTGCAGCAGCACGTGAGCAAAGCGAAGGTGTTCTGCTCCATGCGTTATTCATCTATCCTTGAAGTAACTCAGAGTTGTGCTCTACTTTCCAGTACCTCAGACTATATTCTACTACAGCAGAGTGTGAAATCTAAGTCAAGTCTAAAATATCTGGCTGTGGCTAGACTGGACTTTATTAATTTTTTTCTTTTTTTTTTTTTTTGTTTTTTGAAAAACATAGGCATTTTGAAAACCTTAGGTGACAGCACTGTGAAGAGGTGAACATGTTTCTCTCCCACCACTCAGGTAAGTCATTCTTACTACCCCACAAGACATTTATTTGCCATGCCATTTTCAGGCTGATTCATGCACAATGATAATCCCAAACAGCTTTCACCAGCTTGGAGGCTGCAGAGTGTCAGACACACGTACCCACGCCGCACTTTCAAGAGCTGCTTTCCACACAGTACATGCTCACTCCCACATATTCACAATCAAGAAGCTGACACACCACACACTTCAGGAGGGCGTCACTGTGGGACAGACATGCCTGCTATAAAAAGCATGACACACAGCCAGGCACAATGACAAAAAACCTGGGGCCTTGCAGTAGCAAAACTCTGGACTGATGCACAATATTGCTTAAATCTGATTTTCTGTCCCACTGGTGCTGATGGCAGTGGCTCCATAAAGCAAGTCAGAACTGAGCAGTCAACTTGCTTTGAGTTTCCTTTACACTGTCCAAACCACGTAAATAAAAGAAAAGGTTTCCATTTTTACACACTCACAGCTGGTTATCAGCAGCAAACTCCTCATCTACCTGCCGAAAACCAAAGCTCCTGCAACTCACAGCAGTTCAGCCATGAGGATTTCAGCTTATCCTGTGACAAAGGGGTCAGAGGGAAACAGAATCTGCAAGTAACCTCAACTGGTGCCTAACAGTGACGGCCTTGCATGGTACAGGCACCATCTTTTTCCTGTTTCAAAGGCTGCCCTGAGAGGCAATGCTGTTCTTACCTAGATCTCCCAGGTAAACTAGACATCGGTGACATGCCATCTGTGCCCACTCCATCTCCTTCTCCGATGCAGACACGGGCTTCTTGCAGCCTACAAGTAAACATGAAATCACTTATAGCACCAGGTGGAGGCTGCTGGGAAGACACAGGAGCCACCCATGCCTCTGCCCAAGACACCCAAATCAAAGCCCCCACAGTCAGACCCCACTGCTGACTGCTGTCTGGGGCACCTTATAGAGCAGCCCTGGGTCACTCTTGTTGTCAAAACGTGGAAAATAAACAGAGAAAATACTCACAGACACTGCTGTTCACCCACCTGCCTTGGACACCCTGCTGACCGGAGCAGTGTGTGTGACCACCTCACCAACAGTCACAGAAATAAATGATGTCACCTTGTCTACAAGGTCTGCTGCAGTGACCTAGCTCCATCTGCCCTCAGATGAGAGGACAAAGGCCAATTCCTGTCTACAGGATCATATGATCATGTCAATACAGGACTGAACACAAGCTACTAAAGTTGATTTCATTAGCATGGCTAATGAGGCTTTTGGATGGGAGCGGGCACATATCCCTGGAAGCCAAACAAACTCCGTGCACTGGCACTGGGCAGCAGCACACAACAGGGACAGACCCTTCCCAACACTGAAGATGGAAATAAATTCATTGTCTCAAGACCAAGATCTAGACTTAGCACTGGCCAATCAAAAGAGAAGTAAAAGAAGGAAAAATCAGGACAGAAATCTGTGCTGTGGACAGGGCAGCTGGAGTCAGTTAGAGAGAACTGCCTCTGGACAGTGCTGCCTTTGCATCCAGGAGGGAACCAAGCTGGTGACAGGGCTGGAAGGCACACCCTGGGAGGACTGGCCATCAGCTCCGGGCTTCTCTAGGTTGGAGAAGAAGAGGCTGGGGGAGACCTCATCACTCTCTGGAGCTTCCTGAAGAGGTGAAGGTGTCAGTCTCTTCTCCTTGGCATCCAATGATAGGATGCATGGGAATGGTTCAAAGCTGCATCAAGAAAGGTTTAGACTGAACATAAGGAAGCCTCTCTTTACCAAGAGGGTGGTCACACCCTGGAATGGGCTTCCTAGACAGCTGGTTAATGCCCTAGGCCTGTCAGTGTTTAAGAGGCATTTGGACAATGTCCCTGACAACATGCTTTAACTCCTGGTCAGCCCTGAGTTGCTCAGGCAGTTAGACCGGAAAATTGTTGTAGATCCCTTCCAACTGAAATAGCCTTGTCTATTCTATACTAAACTTACAAAGAAAAGGCAGTTCAGGCAGTGGAAAGTGTCAAAAGCAACAGGGGAAGGCTGCAGCCAGCTGATCTGAACTAACTGAAGTCATCAAACGTGACTCAGTTCCTGGGAAGGGCATGTCCCACCTCCACCCAGCCAGCGTGGCCACAGTTCGGCCACAGATTAGGAGGCAAAGGCTGCTGCGCCTGCGCCTCCTCCCCGGAGAGTGTCCACCGGGCCACTCACAGCACAGGCTGAGGCTGGGTTCAGTCTTCCTGCTGCCAAAGACTCCCACCTTCTGGAGGAGAAAGTTCCCTCATGCAGGAATCCCAAAGAAGATTTTTAAGACTGATCCAGTCCTCACTCTGCCTCCCCCCTGACTGAGGTTAAAAGGGTCAAAAGGAAATCTGGAGACTGCAGTGAGGAGCTGTTCCCACTTACCAACAGGTGTTGTATGAGTGGCATTATAAAAATACACAGCCTTAAATCTGTGTCCAAGTGTGCTGTTGGACCTACTCTCCCTTTTTTTGCTCTGAATCCTCTTGCTCCCATTCACACAACCATCGAGTTGTGCCCACCCCAATCTGTGGTTCATACCGGATCCTTTCACATCCATCACTTCTGGATAGGCAGGGTTCCATCTCTATTCTCCAGTTACATGCCCACCTGCCACATCCTTTTAATTAAAGAGTCCAAACACACCAAGAAACTTGAACAAGGGGAGCTTTTCACATGCAATCACCCCTCAGGGTACAAACTCACCTGGAATGTGCACTTTGAGGATTTATTAATTCTGCAGTACAGAGATACATTTCTCAAAGCAACAGTTGCCAGGAACATCTGCCTCGTAAACCAACATTTCAAAGCTGATAGTGATACCATCATGTCCCAGAACTAACAGTAGGATCTCAGCACCTAAAACCCTTCTTTTGTTAAAGACACACTAACTTTTCTTAGCCAGGTGCTGCCTTCCTACCCCCTGCCAGCTTTAAGCGTATCAGTTAAACCCTTGCTAATACAGTTCACAAAACACATGGAGGTTCCATTTCTCACCCAGAGCCACCCAAACAGAAACATGAGCCTTGAGGCCACCAAGCACAACCAAAGGCAAATGGACACAGACCACTACAAGGCAACTGAGGATGTGAATGCACAGGTGGCCTTGAGCTGCTTCAGGACTGTAAACACTCTTATTGTTCCTCCCCTAACAGGTACAATACCTCAGATTCCCCTGCACCCAAGGGCATGCACAGAGATCACCTGAGCCAGCTGACATGAGCTACAGGACCCTCCTGTCCAATACCCAATAGTGGTTTTAAAGCCACACAGTGAAGAGAGCACAGACAGAAGAGGGACCAAGAAGAGGAACAGTGTCTTACAGTGACTAGGATGTACTGAAAGAAATGTGTTGATTTCAAGAACCTATTCCTCTGTCTGTTTTAATTAAGCTTTTAAAAACATTCTGTACGGTCAGTAGAGCTCTTCAGTTTTCCATAAAAATCTGCCATCATCAGACACTTACTAAATAATTTTCTAAAACTTTTTTCTGCTAGAAACCCTTCTTTCTTCCCTAATATAGTATTATAAAAAAGAAGTGCCATAGAGAAGAAAGCAGGACAGTCTGTTCTAGGCAAATAACTTGCTAATAATCCCTTGAATGCTGAAACAAACATGGACTCGTGCAAGGTGAGGCCACCTGTCTGGGATTCAGCCCTGCCCACAAGCCCAGAGCACAAACCTATGAGAGGGTCCGTGACGTGCGTCCAGTCGATGCAGCACTGCAGCTCCAGCTGGTAGTGAGACTGGATGTAGAGCAGGAGGTGCTGGTAAAACCCTATGCCAGCCACCAGGTGAGTCCGGTACGCGCACTCCAGAGTGCTGCGGCTGTGGATGTGCTGCGAGAAGGAAAAGGAGCACGTTAATGCAGTCTAGGAAGCAAGACAGTGGGTAGCTCAGCTGTTAAGTGGTTTTGCACAGCTCTGTACCTCCTGCTCAACACTGTTGCCCCTAGTGGTGTTTACTAAGGGTCAACATCAAGGAGAAATACTTGCACCAACAAATAAAATCAAGCTGCCTGGTTAGAGCACCTTAAATATGCCCTGACCCCTGGATGACCAGGAGAGCTCACAGCATCGGAACACTGTGAGGACCTTCCAGTGATCAACTCTCATAAAAACAATCAGAACTACTGATGAAGCCTCTTAAAACCACTGCTCTACATGGAGAGATCTGTCTTATGAAGTGGGGAACACAAAAAAATCAGCGAATTCTGTTGAAAAGCCCTCTGCGATGGCAGCTCTCTCAGCAGCCTGTTAGCACTTACCTGCCCACTGCTAAAGGCACAGGGAAGCTCCATAATAATTCGGGAGCCCTCAGCTTCCCGCCCTGGACTCAGACCACAACTCCTCCAAGCAGATGAAGCTTTCAACTTGGCCTTATTCACTGCGCAACCACGGACCTTCTCATGCCAGAGCCATAGATACCTGCCTTTTTATTTGTTTTAATGAGCTGGATAACTTCATAGTAAACTTTTCTCCAGAGCAGTTCTTCTGCTTTTCTTCCATAATCCACTGGATGCAGGAACATCAGCTTCACGCACAGCTCCCGCAGCCTGGGACAGACAGCAGAGCATTCATAGTGAGCTGCTGCAGCCTCAAGAACAGCTGCCACTACAGAAGCATGGAATCCACTACAGAAGCATGGAATCCACTACAGAAGCATGGAATCCACTACAGAAGCATGGAATCCACTACAGAAGCATGGAATCCACTACAGAAGCATGGAATCCGCTACAGAAGCATCCGAATCCATTACGATGGCTAAGCTAGGACATGCGGTGATGATACAGCCTGGATCACTCCCACAAAAGAGCACCTGGAAAAGCTGTACACCCAAACCAGTACTCTGGGCTCAGCTGGCCAACAGTGACTTCCTAAAGTGCAGTAATGACAAGAATTGGCTTGACAGCTTAAAAAATGAGTAAGAATAATCCTCTCTGCTTTGCACCCCCCAAACCTGATAAAAGATGTCACACATAAGTAAAAAGTTTCTGCCCCACAGTTTTTATTACAAGGAAGGAACCAGTCAACACAAACACAATTTATTTCTATCAGTGACACCCAGGAAAGCATCCAGCTACAGACTGTGTGGTTAATGCTGATCAAATGCAGGTCTGAAATCTAGCCTCTGCTTCCAAAATCTGGAGGTATCCCAGGTCAACAGGCACACAACAAACCAAATACACTGAGAAACTCCAGATTCGACAGCTCCACGTGTTGCTTCACACGGATTTTCCCCAGCCAAACACAAAACACAAGTATCCTGCCCAACTTACTTGTTCCTCAAGCTGATGTTCTCTGGCTTGAACACGTCCTGATACGCTGCCTTATTGCCAAGGATGAGATCCAGTCGATGCACGGCCTCAACCACTGCCCTGCATGGGAACACAGAACCAAGAGTTTCAGGACAGTGGGTGAGCTGGGATCACTGGGGTGTCCAAGTCAGTTCCACTGTCAGCACACCACCCTGTACCACCACACCACAGTCACTGTGTGATTAAAACAACTGACTGAATGCTAACAATCACTATTTTGATAGGAAGAATCAAACCTCCACCAATTCCTGCTTCCTTACCAACTTGCCTATGAAGGGAGGCAAGTCAAATTACTCATTTCCCAAAACTTCCCTGTCTTCGCTACAAGGATTCACTGGTTAAAACCCTTAAAGAAGTCTCAGTGACAGGTAACAGAGATATTCAAACCCAGTCTAAAAGAGGAAATTTGTTTTGAGGTTTTTTCCCCCCGAAAGCCAGTTAAGAGAGAGCAAGCAACCTCCAAACTTTTTGAGTCATGCATAAATACTTCTGTGAATCACTGCCCAAGACTTTCCTCTTGGAGGAGGAATCCCACACCACGTGCAAAACTCAAGCACTCAAAAGTTTGTAAGTTGTGAACAAATCAGACCATTCCAAATGCTGCAGTGAAATGGTCCCAGGGACTTTCAGCAGCATTAGTGCTGACAGAAAGAACCTCATCAATAGCTCATGGACCGCTCGATAAAGCACAATCAACCGTCAACCCTTGTGACACAAGAAGTCACCTCCAACCTCTGCCTGTGCTCTGCCCCTATCCAAGGTCACTAAACACACTCCTGAAGTCAACTCTTCCCAGCTGTTGACTCTACACGCTCCTCTTTAAGCAAGCCATCCCTCAAGCCATCAGCCACAAATTCCACCAATCCTTGTTCTCCCCCTCGGCCCATTGTCATTCCTTGTTTGCCCCACACCTGAGCTGAGCCCATCACAGCCTGAGAGCTGTTGGAACAAGGAGCTGAAGAAGCTGTGATGTGCTTGTCAAACACAGAATGGGGCAGCATCAGAGCATCCTGAGGTGCTGTGGCCAGACTGCTCCCCCTCCCAAAATCTCCATGCCTGCTCAACAGGAACTGCCCCGTCACACTTGCAGCACCAGTCGTGACTGAACCTGCTGCTAGTGCACTGATGGCCAGATGGAGCAGGGGGCCAAAACAAGCCACAGCCTATGAGCCCATGTGCTGGGGAGACTGAAACCACCACCACTTCCTTGAAAACTACAGATATTACTGCAAAGTAACTGATAGTTTTCTATGCTAGCCCCTTCCCAGCAAAGTCAATCTTCCTTCACAAACCCACGACAACAAAAGTAACCTCCCTGAAAAAAAACCAGGACATTCCAGAGCTCGCAGAGGAAATGTCCCATCTCCTGCCATGCCACAAGAAGCCTCTCACCCAAGGTAACTGGAAATGTCATTTCAGTAACCACAGAACCTGACAGAAGAAGGAAGCATGGGGAACAGGAGCGCCTTATGCAACGCCTTGAGAGATCAAAACACCACAGAGTTGAACAAACTTCTTCCTGAATAATCATGAAGAAAACCAAGGAGGGAGTAAGAATCACACACAAAATCCTGCTACGTCCTCAACATCCAGCCCCTCCTGCTCACTGACCTCTTTCTCACATGGCCTGAAGGGCCTTTGCAACCTCTGACAGCCCAATATCTTCAACAGCAAGGAAGTGAATAAAAAATATTTTGGTTGACGGGTAACAGGCACTGAGTATGCAGCATCCAGACAAGCTCGTAGTGGGGAGGGGGCACACTAACAAGCCTCCTCCAGTTTAGTTTCCCCACAAAGCACAGGCCAGGCACATCTCCTCACTGCAGCCTGGGACTGCTGTCCTGGCTGCGGCTCTCAGAGCCCCTCCCAGCACACCAGGAGCTGACTGGCTTCCTGTGCAGGAGGGTGACCAGGGGAAAGGGGAACTGCTGGTTCATTTGATTCCCAGGGAGAACTATAGGAAAACTACAGTTGTTGCTTTCCAATATGGGCAGACTCCACCTCTTCAAAGCAGCTGTAAAACCACATTCACAGGTGTGAGCACCAGTGTCCAAACCTTCACATGCAAGTTAACTGTATTTGGAGCCTCAACATTGTCTCCTTCTCCTGACATTTATTCCACTCAAATTCCCTTATGGGCACACAGTCCAAGTTCTCTCACAGCCAAATAAGGCTCTGATTTTTTTATATCCTAAGGAAGGGTCACAAAACTTCGTCTAAGAATCCCCCTGAGTTCAGCAGTGTCAGAAATGCAGCACAACAGTCCTGAAATGGCAGGAATTTCTCGAAGAGCAGTTGCCAGACCCCCTTCCCAGTGACCAGCAAACAGACAGCTATTGACCTGCCAACAATATCCATGGGCAAGAAATGTGATCGAGCCATGAAGGAAAGCCTACTTATATGCACCAGGACTCAAAGCCCTGCCAAATTAGAAGTACAGAAAAGTTTCCTTCCAGGGATGGGCTGATCAGGGACACTGAAAGGTATTTCACTTTCCCCTCAAGGTGGCCCGGAGGGCATCTCCTGTACAACCTTGTTTCCTACAACAGCCTAGGATGGGCACATGCAGACACTCGGTGCCTCTGCTGTTCTTCCAGGGTTTGTAAAGGAAGAGGGAGTTGGTGACTGGAGAGCAGCAAGGTTTACAGGCCGGGATGTGGTTCCTGAGCCCTAAGACAGGCCCCACACTAAAACGTAGACTTGTCCACACGGGCCCCGTGGTGCTGCTTGAAGAGGAGGAAGCAGGAGCAAAGCAGAATCTCTGACAGCTGGTGATGACCTGCCAGGATCTGAAGTGCAGAGGAAAGGGGACTCAGTGAGGACAAAAGGTACAGGAACCAGCCTCACTGCAGAAATGTTGGAAAACAGCAATGCAGGCCCTATGGACCACGCACTGGTAAAAATGCCCTTCAGCATCTGTGCCCGGACTGGCCTGAGACCATGGGCTGAACTTTACTTGGCAGTTAAGAGGCCAAATCCTGTCCCAGGACCCATTTTTCTACCTGCTGGGTTTAAAGGCTGCTTTCAGACAGCACATCAGAGCCACAGAGGAGGCAAATCAGATGCCAGTCTATTAAAAGAATCAAGTACAGCACATGGAGCCAAGCAGGGTGGAAACGGGCCAGTGCCAAGTCCTCTCCAGACACGCAGACACCGATCTGTCCCCTTCCCTCTGTGCCATTAACAGTCTGGGATGGGGCAGAACAGCAGGCAGAATTATTTGTCCCCTCTCTGTTTCTTTATTTAATACATCACTAAGAGCCACAGCCTCTGAGGAGTAAGACATTCCTCAAGGAAAAGACCTGCAGCCGTTCATCTCTGCTCTGGCACGTGTCAGTCACAAATTACAGTGCCCGGAACAGGCTCTAGACAGGAAGAGTAACACCAAGTACACAAGCTAATGGTTACCTAGAAACCTGTCAAATAAACCTGGTCACCCAAAGCTACAACATGCATTGTAAAAGAGTACCCAGGATAATCCAGTTGCCACATTCCAAGGTGAAACTTGGGAACTATCAATACAGGAAGATATGGAAAAGATCTAGGAGCACCCTATAAGAGCAACAGACACCCTCCTCTCCGAAAGGACACTCAAACATGCTGCCAAGGACCGTGGGGACCTGAACTCAACTCCCACAGGCAAACACAACACTGATCCCACGGGATCACAGTGCAGAGCTGGGACTGTGACAATTCACACCTGTGACTCAAAGGCACCGCTTGATGCGACAGCCACGAGTTCCCAGAGACCACACTGACCACACAACCCAACGGGCTGCTCCCAGGGCAGGAAGGTCCTGCTTCACCCAACCCCAGTCCAGGCTCAAACAGAAGGACTGACAGGAGACTGTTGAGGTGGGAACTTGCTCACAGAACTCTCAGCTACGGAGAAGGAAATTTGTGGCCACTGCAGGTACTATAAATTCTGCACTGAAATCACAATGCTTCCTTCCTCCCAGCTAAAGAAGAGCCATCCCTGCAGGAGATGGGGTTTCTTTTTCTGCTGTAAAAATGCTCCAAAGCAACCACACACCTTATTCTGCCATAAAGATTCAAACAGAAGCAACCCTTCCTTGTCTGGATGACAATCCCTCATCTGGTCACAGGCCATTCCAGTGCCAAGAAATGCAGCCACTGCACCTTCAAAGTGCAGGAAAGTGTTTGCACCGAACACACGATGAAAACAGAGAAATTCCAGTAACCAGCACTCAAACCTGCAGTTACTGCCTGGTATTCCTGGGCATGGACCCTGCCAGAGGCCCCAGCAGAAGGCAAAGCCTGCCCTGCTGCAGGAGGCAAAGCCTGCCCTGCTGCAGGAGGCAAAGCCTGCCCTGCTGCAGGAGGCAAAGCCTGCCCTGCTGCAGGAGGCAAAGCCTGCCCTGCTGCAGGAGGCAAAGCCTGCCCTGCTGCAGGAGGCAAAGCCTGCCCTGCTGCAGGAGGCAAAGCCTGCCCTGCTGCAGGAGGCAAAGCCTGCCCTGCTGCAGGAGGCAAAGCCTGCCCTGCTGCAGGAGGCAAAGCCTGCCCTGCTGCAGGAGGCAAAGCCTGCCCTGCTGCAGGAGGCAAAGCCTGCCCTGCTGCAGGAGGCAAAGCCTGCCCTGCTGCAGGAGGCAAAGCCTGCCCTGCTGCAGGAGGCAAAGCCTGCCCTGCTGCAGGAGGCAAAGCCTGCCCTGCTGCAGGAGGGCAGTGAGGTTCCACGAGGTGAAAGGACATGGTCAATGTCACCGAGACAAAAAGAAACAGCCCCCAATGTAAAAATCCATGTCTTGTCTTCATCACTTGGCTCATCTTTGAAACCCACTGTTACTGCTGGAACTCCACCACGGGTCTGCTGTACTGACAGAGAGCTGGAGCCAGAAGAGGGCAATTTCTGGGCCACCCTCACAACATAAGGCATGAGTGGAGCAGAGGCAGCTCGGGGCTGACAGCAGGACACCCTCATCCCATGGGACACCTCATCACATCGGGGGCTGGGCTCACCGAGGCTAGCACGATTGCCCCAGTCTTGTCCTCTGATGCCATTTCCAATGCACAGTGTGGGGATACAGGAGCAGAGTCCCAGGGAGTGTTTTATTGGGAAGATCTGCAGCTGGAGCAGTCTTGCCCTCCAGACAGCACCAAAGTGCTCTGGCTCAGGCTCCTGCTCATCCCACCCCCTTCTCTAGCACATACCACATAATCCCTGCCTACTGCCAAAGCCAGGGACACCATCTCCAGCCCCCCTCTCCCTGGATGACCACACATCTCACCCTCATTCCACTGTATCTCAACACCTCCTCTCCCCTCAGCCCCCACCATCTCCCACCCCACCTCCCTCAATCCCACAGAACTCCTTTCTCCATCCCCCATGTGTGACCCATCCTCTTTCCCATGACCCCCTTCTTACTCTCCCACCTGCCTCCTTCCCCGTCTCTCCATTCTCCCACTTTGCCTGAATCCCCCAGCGCCCCTTGGTTTGACCCATCTCCCCTGGAGCCCCCAGGCCCCTTTTCACCATTGTTCCCCCCCATTTGTTGCTCTGGATCCCACACAACCTCCTTATTCCCCTTCCCTGCTCCCCAGTCTTCCCTAAACCTTCCCCTTCTCCTTTCCCTTTGCACTGCACCCTTTCCCTGGATTCCCCGCCCAAGTTCTTCACTTTAATCTTTCTCTAAATCCCGCTACCTTCTTTCCCCGTCTTTCCTGAACGTGCCTCCGATCCCCCTCGCCCCGTTTCCCCAGGTCTCCTCCGGATTCCTCCCCCTGCCTCATTAATCCCCGCTGTTCCCTCCATTCCGCAGTCTCCTTCCCCAGCCCCCCCCCCGAACCCTTCCCTGACAACTCCCCCACCTTCTTCCCTTCCATCCTCCCTAAATCCCCCTGCCCCAGTCCCCAGACGCCGCCTGACCCTGCCCAGCTCCGTTCTCCCCCCCCGGTTCCCCTCCCCAGACCCTTCCCCGTTCCCCCAGTGCCCCCCCCCTTACTCCGCGCTGACCCTCCGCAGCCTCCCCTGGATCCCCCGCGCCCCTCTCCTCACCGGTACAGCCGCTTGGTGTGCAGCACCTTGGCCTCCGGCTCGCCGCTCTCGCCGGCGGCCCCGCCGCCCTGGCTCATGGTGCCCGCGGCGGCCTCTCGGCCCGGCCCCGCGGCCCCCTCAGCACCGCCCGCGCCGCCGCCGCCGCCGCCCCCGGCCCCGCTCGGCCGCCATGGCTGCCCCCTGTCCCCCGCGCCGCTCTCGCGAGACTTCCCGCCGCGCCGGGCAGGCGGGCAGGGCGGGGGCGATCGACCCTCGCGAGAGCAGGCGCTCGCGCCCGCGCCAGCACTTAGTGCTGGCAAACATGGCGGCGACGCGGCGTCATCTCGCGGGACTTGCGCACACACACGCGGCCGCCGCTTTGCCAGCACTTAGTGCTGGCAAACATGGCGGCAGCGGCGGCAGTGAGGGGATCCTTAAAAGCCAAAAAAACCCCCAACTTTCTAAGGCTCTTTTTGAGTGTTAGAAAAGTCAAAAATCTTATTACGCACGCCCCATGCGTAGATGATGCCTAAAAGCCAGAAAACAATTCTCTTTAGACTGAATTTTTGAGTTTTAGAAAGCAAAAAGCACTCGTTTATTACGGCACGCCCGGATGCAGAGGTGATGCCTAAAAGCCAAAAAAACCTAAGATTCTTTTTGAGTTTTAGAAAGCAAAAAGCACTCGTTGATTTACACTGGGTGCATAGGAATCATTTCCAAAGTACACATGTCGAACTATATATGTGTTACAACTTTATGCAACGTTATACTGTTGTCTAATTACAATATTTGGACTACCTCATCTGTTAGACCCACTTCTAAAACTGTCCCTCCCTCAGTACCACCCTCTACACACCTCTTGAATGTGAGTCGGACGTCGCAAAGGACCACTCCTTCATCCTGATCTCACTCTTTGTCATCATCTCTGCCCTTCTTGGAACAACTTCAAGGCTTCTGAGGTCTCTGAATAGCTTTGACTCCATTATATCAAGCTGTTATGGCTTTTTTTTCTAAGCACATCTTCTACAGGCAAGATGCTCTAAAAGCCTTTATCTGTTGGAATCCTTGACAAGAAGGTTAAGCAATATTTTCAGAAATTCAACACAAAGGTACTTAGCTAAAGTGGTACTAAAACTGCTAAGGGCTATACCAAAATCTATATAATATGTATTTAAGGCATCACAGGAATATTTCACAAAGGTTGCATACCGAATACATTGGTGTTACAACTCTACACTACCATCTAATTACAATATTCAGTTTTAATTACAATATTTGGCCGTTACCTCGTCGGTTACACCCATCCCCAAACCCACCCCTCTCATCGGACCGCCCCCGTCCCGCCTCAGACACGCCTCCCGAATTGGAGTCGGTGGTCCCCTCATCCTTGTCTTCCTCATCTTGTTCCTTGGTCTTTGGCATAGCATCACACTTTCTGGAACGGTTTCAAGGCTTCTGAGCAGCTTCGGATTGCTTGTATCAGGTGTTGTGACTGTTTCTCAGTACATTTTACAGATAGAAAACCTCTTCACCTCATTAAAGCCCCGTGTTTGTTGAAATTCTTAATAAAGAACGCCAAACAGCTCTTCAAAAAATCCTGCACAAAGCTACTTAGCAAGCTAAATGTACTGATGAGCTATACAAAAATCTTCTATAATACAGATTTTAAGGCATCAGAACGGGGGGAATGGAGCAGGAACCCCTGCCGGTGGCTCCCCCATGGGTGTCTTCAAACTGAATTGTCTCCAGGATGAATCTTCTCGCCTTTTGTAAAAGCAACCTACAAGAGAAGCTGCTCAATAAAAGAGAACTCCATGTTTCAAGCACTGTGTGAGATTGCAAACACAAATAAAAAATAATTTTTTATTGAAAAAAACCACAAATTTTGTGACACAAATAAATATGCATTAGGTGGGTGGGTAATATGTATTAGACAGGCGGGGTCATGTAAATTTTACTTTCCAGAAGAAGAAATTTAGTGTTACCCTTTAGTGCGCTTGAGTTGCAGCAACTTCCAGCTCCCACCCTCGCAGAATAAAGAATGCCTAAACAAGGACTGACAATGTCTCCTTTCTAAACAGAGAGCTTCTCATTTAAACTCGGCTTTTAAAATTATCCTATTTCTTGTAAAGGAATATTGGTCCCATGATGGACTAGAGTAAAACAAACAGGGACACTGGTTCAAAGACACTTAAAGATTTTATTTTATTGTATTATACCTACAAAGTGCAGCTGTGCTTGTTATAGATGTTTACTTTGGAGTATACATCTTGAAAGTGGCTAAAAACTCAGAAAAGAAACAACATATTTTTCTAGTGATCACCTGAAGAGTTTGAAACTGAGCTCATTTAAGGCAATAAAATGAAAAGCTAGTTTATAAGCTGTCTCATGGTATAAATGACCAGCCCACCAGCAAGCCACATCCATAAAACACAGGGACGAAACCACCAAAAATGCAGGCTGATAAGAGTATCAAAACCATACGCACATTACCCACCTCAAAGCAGATATTTTATTTCAGTTCGGTTATTTCATTGAACTCCAGGAGCCCCGGGGGGACTCCCGGGAAGGGGCGGGCGCAGAGCCTCGCCCGGCCGGGAGGACCCTCCGCCCGCCCCTCCGCCCGCCCCACCTGAGCTGGTCCGACAGGTTTAAGGTTCAGAGGCGGCCGAGAGAGCGCAGGAATTCTCGCCGGCTCCCGGCAGAGCGGCCCCGTAGCTCCCCATGGCCCCCCGCCTCTGCCCGAGTGAGTCCCGCAGCGAGGGGAGGTGGTGCCGTGGGGCGGTGCGCGAGCGGGGTCGGGCTGGGACTGGGGCTAGGAATGGGGCTGGAAGTTGGGATGCGGGCGCTGGACGTGCGGAGGCCCAGGAAGCTGCTCTATAGCTGCACTTCCGTGTGTGGATCTCGAAGGGAGACTCGTGCCACTCCGTGCCTCAGTTTCCCCACACCTGTGGCTCCTTCTGGGGATGCAGGGACGAATGTGTACAGAGGGAGAGATTTTCATTGTGGAGGTAACACCCGAGACGAGCAAAGAGACAGGGATCCCCTAAAGGGAAACATCCCCTAAAGGGAAACAATACAGGGCTCTGCCTGTGCCTCCTGCACCCCGTGAAGGGCACCTGGCAGCCCCCTGCACCCACCTCACATCAGTCTCGGCTACAAGAGGCAGCAAACCTGGCCCATCCCGGCTCTAGCTGGGTTCCCAGGCACAGCCAGGCCACCTCTCCCCGGGGCTTGGGTGGCGCTGGCACAAGACAGAGCAGTGGAAGAGCTGGTTGTATCACCCAGCTGCTCCAGGGTAACCAGACTGTGCCCAGCCAGAAACTCCGGGGTGTTTGTCCAGCAGGGGAAGCCATTCCCAGCCAGACCCAGCCCCCCAGAGCTCGTCTGGCCCACCCAGACAGTCCCTGATCCCTCTGCCACAGCCCAGAGTGTGGGCATACCAGGTGTTGCTCTCTCCTTGTAGTGCACAGACAGGTGGGTGCTGGGGGCTCCAGGGGTGCCAGTTTGCCCCTGTGACCCCAAACCTCTCATTTCCAATGTTTTTTTGTCTGTCTCCTTACTCCTGGTGCAGGGTGAAAGTAGAAGAGACAGAAACCTCATCCCCTCTCAACACAAGTGGAGCAGAGTGTCAGCAGTCTGCAGCAGTGCAGACCTGGCCACTCTCATGGCTGCCGCAGACCCTGTCCTGCCCCCCGAGGAGGTGGCTTTGCTGGAGCTGGGGGAAGTGGCCCTGGACAAGGTGCCACCAGCCCTGGATGAACACCTAGAGGACCCTGATGCCACCCTGCCATGGGACCGGTGCCAGCACAGCGCCCAGGGCCAGCCAGAGCCTGCAGAGGCAAAGAGGCGCTCGAGTCCCGAGGGGGGCCATGAAGACCCCAAGGAAGCTGCTCCCACCTGCCCACCAGCCGAGGCTGAAGAGGATGAGGAAGGCCCTGGGCTGCCCGTGATGGCAGCCCACGTCTTTGTGCCCATCGACCCACAGTGCATCGAGCAGAGTCCCTGCAAGCAGAAGCAGCACCCCACTCCATGGCCCCAGGAGGAAGGCAGGGGGGGCCACATTCCCCCCAGCAACAGACCCAGCAGCCTCCACCACAAGCAGGTCTTCCTCCCCCTTGGTCCCTCGCGTTATCAGGACCCCCTGGGCTTTGAGGGGCGCGTGGCCAAGCCCCCGGCTGAGGCGCCACAGTGCCCGTGTGCCAGGGACTGTGGCTCCAATAACCTCAAGGCCGTGGCCTCAGTGGTGGGGGCCCTGCTCCTCTGCCCCTGCCTCATCTACGGCGCCTATGTCTTCCTGCCCTTCGACGCTCCGCTGCTGCCCACTGTCAGTGCCCGCCTGGTCTACACGCTGCGCTGCGCCACCTTCGCCACCTTCCCCGTGGTGCTGGGTGAGCCAGGGGGTTGGGGTACAAGCCTCTCGCCTCTGCTCTGGGCCATGTGAGCCCCAGGACTGTGGGAATCAGAGCTGGGGCCAAGCTCTTTGCGGCTCCACTGCTCCCACTAGGTGCAGCAGGTGGAGTTTTCCTCCCCTCTCTAGTGCTCCTTAGCCCCACTGAAGCTCCTCTGGGCACCCGCTCAGCCCCTCTCTCTGCCCCCCAGGGATGATTGTCAGCGGCATCTCCCGCCTCTGCTCCTCTGCCCTGGAGCCCTTTGGGGAGCTGCAGCGGGAGGTGGAGATCCACCGCACCTACGTCTCCCAGTCCATCCAGCTCTTCATCCTCTACTTCTTCAACATGGCCGTGCTAGCCACCTACCTCCCTCAGGAGCTCCTCAAGCTCATCCCGCTGCTCACGGGGCTCTTTGCCATCTCCCGGTAAGTGGCTCCTTCACCCTGGGGCACCGCCAGGCTCTGTCAGCACCGGCAAACGCCATCCCTTGGTGCGACTCCTGCTCTGGCAGTGCCTCACTTGGCCAGCCACAACCAGGGAGGGTTCTTCATCTGCACCCTGCTTCCTGCAGTGGCCATGCATGGAAAACCCTCCCTGGTCAGAACCCCCAGGCGAAGCTGGTGCCGGCCCCATGGCATCACCCCCACTGAGCCCGCACCCTCTGCCCTCTCCAGGTTGATTTTCTGGCTGTCCTATGCCATCAGCCGCTCCTTCCGTGCCTTCGGCTTCAGCATGACCTTCCTGCCGCTCCTGGCCATGCTGCTCTGGAACCTCTATGGCATGTTTGTCCTGGAGCCTGAGAACCTCCTCTCTGTGGCAGCACCAAAGCCCGAGGGCCTCTCCAAGGAGAGCGGAGCCAAGCTCCGGCACTGGGGGTGAGGGAGGCCCGGGAGATGGGGGCCTAGACCCTGAGGGCTTGAGCCCTCTTCGCTGCCCTGCCCAGAGAGCCTCGATGGCACAGGGGTGCTGGCAGATCCCGCTGGGCCCTTGTTCCCTGCCCAGACATGGCAAGGTTTTGCTGTGCTGAAACCCTCCCCACCAGGAGTCTACTGCAGGAGGGCAAACAAGGCCTGGAACAAGACCCAACAAGCCCTGTCCTATGGGAATGGGGTGAGATTTGCCTCCCTTCCTGCTGGAGCCGACTTTGTCCAATAAAGCCCTTCACCAAACAGCTCTGTGTCTGGTTTAGGGGGGTTTGGGTTAAATTGCCCAGGGAATGACTTGGGACTTCACCCACAGGATGCAGTCATCCAGCCTCAAAATGATGTTTCCAAGAGGGGCAAAAAATCACGTTTCCCCCAGATTGTCCCTCTTCCAGCCCTGCATCCCACTGCTGTGTCCCTGTGTGGTCAGTCCTGCTCCTCTTGTCCCTCCTCTTCCTCCTGGTGGAGGTTCAGCACCCAGTTCACGAACCAATTGGCCAGGCAGGAGGAAGGGAGCCCTCCCCAGGGAGGGTTGCAGGGAGAAGCTGGGACAGATGACATGGAACCAGGCTTGCCACTGCCCAGGGCTTGGGATGGCCGATCCCTCCAGGATGGGTGCTGAGTCCCCTGCTCCGTGGACATGAAGGGACCCCTGGGAGTTGCACATTTGATGGTCTCAGTTCTCTGATTCTCAAGCATAACTCAAAGGAGTTAAAAATCCACCAAATCCAGGGAAAGCCCCTCCAGCCCCAGCTCTGCCAGGTGTCTGGCCTGTCCCTCCTCCCATCCCACAATGCTGTATCAAGGGAGCAGCCCACCTGAGCCAGAGAACTGGACTCGAGGACCTGAGGGAATGGCTGGAGCTCTGTCAGGGGAGGTTTAGATTGGATATTAGGAAAAGGTTCTTCCCTCAGAGGGTGGTCAGACACTGGAACAGGCTTCCCAAGGCTGCCAGAGCTCAAGGCGTGTTTGGACAATGCTCTCAGGCCCATGGTGGGATTGTTGGGGCTGTGCAGGGCCAGAAGTTGGACTAAATGATCCTTGTGGGTCCCTTCCAACTCAAGAGAGTCCATGATTCCATGACTCTTCTGAATGTACCTCATCAAGGACACAGCCCAGGGCACTGATCCTGCAGCTCATGGGGAAAACTCCCCTGAGCACCACAAGTGCTACAAGGCACAAGTCCAGGTGCAGAGGCTCCTCAGCACTGTCCCATTCCTGCCAGTCCCAAGATCTCCTCCAATTTCTGGACCATCTGGTTGTTCAGTGTTAATTACAAGGGTCCGAGGGCACAAAACCAGCCCCATTTGCCCTTTCACACCATCTGTGCCCAGAAAAGCTTCCAGCTTGTCTCATTTTTCTCCCTCAAATCGCTCTGCTCCACAACAAGGCTTTGTCTTCCCCTCTCAGTTAACCTGCTCCCTTCCAGCTCCCAGGGATCCAGCAACTGGCAGCCAAGAAGGAAATCATAGGGAAGGAGTAGGTCGGATGCATTAACCTCTGAAAGCCAGGTGCTGCACGAGGAAGGCGCTTTGCAGAGAAATTCAAGTCTCTTCTTTGTAAAAACCTCTGAGGGTCTGTGCTGGTTTAAGAGTTAACCAGCAGGGGGAATGAACTCAACTCAAAGGAGAGATTATAAGTCAGAATAACAATTTATTAAAATAATACAGTAAGTACAATAATACAAACAAACAATTGGTCTCAACCCACAAAAACCCAAATGTATAACCCAGTACCCTGGGGCATGAACAAAGTGGTGTTCCTTGGGCCCTGTTTGAGTCCAAAGTAAAGGGAGAGGAGAAGAACCTGCTGGTGGGAGAGCTGCTGCAGTCTGGCCAGAACTGGTGATCGCAGTCCAGTGGTGGTCTAAGTCTGGTTGAGAGCGATGAACTCCAGCCTTCCTCTGGATCCCACGAGTGGGTTGAAAAATGTTCCAAGAGTCCAAGATTATATATCCTCCAGTTCAGGCAGGAATGTTCAGTGCTCCCCTCAGGGCGGGGAGTTCCACAAAGGGTGTGAGGACAGGAGCATCCTCCTATCTCACAGACCTCTTAACACCTAGTTTATAGCCTGAGGAGTCAGGCTCTATGGGCAGAGGGTGCGAATAGTCTATTGACAACCATTTCTGGGAAATGACATGGAAGGCTATAGAATACACAGTTTTGGGTTACACCCACCATGATGAACTGATCTCAGCTGTCCTAACTAGGACAGGGTCTCAGGCCCAGGACAGGTGCTGTGTCAGTGTTTGGGGACTGGGACCAGCCTGCCCTGGCTGAGCAAACCCTGCAGAGGGGTGGGCTGGGAGGGAAAGGCCCAACCTGTGGTTATGTGGCCTCAATGGCCAACAGGGATCGAACCTCTGGGTTGCTTTCCACAGTCAGCAGCTTGGAGGAGCTTTGCCCGGGGCAGCAGGGAAAGAGGAAAGTATGGGAGAGTGTTAAAGGGGTTTGGGTTTGTTGGTTTGGGTTTTTTTGTTGTTGTTGTTTTGGGTTTTTTGTATTTTTTTTTTTTTAATTTTTATTTTTTAAAGGCAGACTCAGGCATGCTGAGTGCAGTACCACTAAGAAAAGTACTGATGATGATGATGTCATATTAGACTCTTACAACATTAATGAGATACCATAATTTTGTACATTGGGTTTGATTATGTGGAGGAGCAGCTGGATCAGCCTTGAGGAGGCCGGGCTGTCTGTGACCATAAGCATTCAGATCTGTCAGCAGCACTGACTTTTCCACCTGTGTTTTCTTCCTGTAATGAAATCCAACCGTTTTCCTTAACGCCCGGCTCCCAGAGCGAGTAACGTGTCCCACACCGTGGTTCTGCGGCCTCTCAAAGCTGGTTACTTCAACTTCACCTCTGCCACCATCACGTACCTGGCACAGGAGGGAGGACAGGTCGTGGTAAGTGGACGATTTAGAGGAGCCCTGCAGATACCCCTGACAGTGCTCTTGCAGCAGCCTGGTTGGGGTGATGTCCCTGAGCTCTCACCCTGCCCAGCTCTGCCCCAAGAAGGAAAGTGGTAAAGCTTGTCTTTTCCCTGCCTCTTCCAGGTTGGTTTCACTAGTGCTCCCGGGCAAGGAGGAATTCTGGCTCAGCGTGACTTTGACAGGAGGTTCTCCCCTCACTTTGTAAGTACCTTTCAGCTGACAATGGAAATTGCACTGCAGCAGCTGCAGCCCAGCACAGTGGCTTCCTGCTGCACATGGTGTGTGTGGTTTGTCCTGCAGTCACCTGGAGAGCTCCAGTGGTATTGCAGTTAATCCCTGTCAGTTCTCTGTAGGAGTATCACAGAAGCAGCCAAGAGTTTCCACTCCAGCTCCTTCTGTGGAAGAGCTGCACTGTGGGATTTGAGCCAGAAAATTGGAGAGTAGAATCTTAGAACCTTCTAGGTTGGAAGGGACCTACAAGGATCCTGGAGTCCAACTCCTGGCCCTACACAGGACAACCCAACAATCCCACCAAGTGCCTGAGAGCGTTGTCCAAACTCCTTGAGCTCTGTCAGGCTTGGTGCTGTAACCACTTCCCTGGGGAGCCTATCCCAGTGCCTGATCACTCTCTGGGGAAGAACATTTTCCTTATATCCACCTTAAACCTCCCCTGACACAGCTCCATGCTGTTCCCTCAGCTCCTGTCCCTGGTCACACAGAGCAGAGATCAGTGCCTGCCCCTCATGAGGAAATGCTCCACACAGAACCCCTTGGGGTCACCTACCACAGCCCCTGAAAAACCCCAACCTTCGGATGTGGTCTTCGAGTTGTGGGGAGAGAGAGAAGCTGGTGGCAGTGCCTGTGGGGAGCCCACCCTCTCAGGGTCCCCAGTAGTGCCCAGCCCAGGGGAGCTTTTCTACACCTCCCCCCCCCCCTCCTATCACACAAACAGCCTGAAACAACATCTTTACTTAGAGGACCAGGCGAAGTTTTGGTCCAGAGACCTCGCCCCAACATCAGCGTCCTGTAGCACGGGGGCACCTCCGGGGTTTCTCCTGTCATTCCCTGACTTTCCCCAGCTCAGCCTTGGGACCAGGTCGCTGCATTGAGCTCTTCCCCACATCGGTGCAGCACTGGTTGCAGGGGAGGATGACTCTGCCTGCCATGCACGATTGGCTCGAGGTGATACATGGATCTAATTTGTTAAGTCTCTTCAGTCTGTGCAGTCAGTCTCAGAGGGTCTTCTTGGGGGGTCTTTAGGGACCCCTGTGGGGGTCATTGAGCCACTGAACTTCGGAGTTTTCATCCTGATCTTCCATATACAGTGTTGTTTTCATCTAAGCTGCACAGTAGGTTCCTGAACAAACTGGATTGGGCTGGTTTGACTTGTTCCATAGGTGATTGCAGAGCTCTCAATATACCAGTGTTCCACTGGTCCACTGACCGTTAGGTACCATCCCATTAACCGTTGTTATTTACAACATAGGCAGCCCATCAGGAAGGTTCATATCCATGGTGGCTCTGTAAAGTGATGAGAGAGGAGAGCAAGGAAGAGAATCAGGGTTCAATTCCTCCGGAATCAGGTGCCAAGAGCCCCAAACACTCCCCTCACGTCACACAGCCCCGCTGCTGCTGCAGCCCCGTTTGGGGCCAGGCGGTGAACAAGGGAAAAACAGAGATGCCTGACCTGCTGAGCTTCGTTGACCATAGAGCAGATGGAACAGCTCAAAGGTCATCAGAAGGGGTGGCTACTCCTATGTAGAACAGGGTTGCTATGAATTCCACAGTGTGCATGACCCTCGTTCATATCCAGAGGATGAGCCACGACAGCGACTCTGCAGCCTGGGGCAT
Organism: Manacus candei; assembly: GCF_025592945.1. Lineage (NCBI taxonomy): Eukaryota > Metazoa > Chordata > Aves > Passeriformes > Pipridae > Manacus > Manacus candei. The sequence continues at coordinate 264,133 of NW_026138214.1, read as the reverse complement.
GTTGTGCAGGATGTTGGGGCCATGCCCAGCTCCAGCAGCAGCATCGTCCTCTCCCCTGTGGGGACAGGGCAATCCTGGGGCTCAGCTGGGAACTGGCACCCCCCCAGCACCCTCCTGGCTCCTGGGCCCACAGCTGCTCACTTGGGCAGCACCAGCAGCATGGTCATCATGTCATGATGGAGAAGGCCATGCCCAGCCCCAGTTCCAGCTTCTGTCGGTTCCAGGGAAGCATTCCACCATTTTTTTTTTGTTCTACGGTTGCCAGAGGAGCATTCCACTGCTGCTATTGTAGGTCACAGCATCTCACAATTGTATATTCCACGGGAGAACCTGCCACCTAGCATATCCAGAGGCACACAGATCAGGGGACCGTGCTGGGACCCGGCTGCTGCTCCGGGACACTGGTGGGGCCGCAAAAAGGACCCCACAGAGACATTTCCAGAAGGCTCAGTCAAGGAGAAATGTGCAGGGGCTGACCGGGGCTGAGACCAGCCCCTGGGGCGGGACCCAAAGGCCTTAAGGCTCGGCTCGGGGTAAAGGCGTGCACAGCACCAGAGCGTGGCAGCAGCGGGTAGGGTACGGCCCTGGAACCAGGGGTGGTGAGAGCCTGGGGTTTTTTTGATTTTTTTTTCTTCTCTTTTTTCCCTTGCTTGTTTTATTGCTTTTTTTCTTTTGTTGTTTTTTTTTTTCTTGTTTTCTTGCTTCCTTTCTTATTTATTTTCTTTCTCTTTTTTTTCCTCTTTTTTCTTTTTCTCTTTTTTCTTTTTCTCTTTTTTCTTTTTCTCTTTTTTCTTTTTCTCTTTTTTCTATTCTGCTTTTCTCTTTTCCTCCTTTCCTTTTTCCTTCTTTCTTTTTCTTTTGCTTTCTCTTTGCCTCCCTCACTCCCTCTCTCCCTCTCTCCTTGCCTCCCTTCCCTCTTCTGCTTTTTACTTTCTTTCTCTCAGATACACCTTGATTTGACAGCGTTGATTGCAAGTTTCGCTCAGTCAAAAATTCAAGTCAGCTCAGTTGTTGCCAATGAATACTATTCTACTTGCAAAGACCTCTGCATGATCACGATTACTCCCCTTGCTACCGCACAGAGATTCAAAACAACCTCTGCCTTTACCCGCAGGGGGACAGGACAGGTGGCCAGTGAGGAGGGCTGTGACCTGCAGCAGCCCCTGGACACAGGCCTCCACTGGGCCCCCACTCCAAGATGAAGAGCAAACACTGCTGTGCTGGTGAACGGGGTGGGCATGGGCTGGCAGGTGCACAAACAGGTGAACAGCTTTGTCCACAGCCTCAGCCAGGAATTCAGCACCAGCATCATTTAGCAGGTGGCTGCCTGGGCACCCTGTGGATGCCTGTCCCCTGTGGCCAGGATGGGGGTCAGGTCCTGCCCTGCTCCATGGCTCCTCCTCACAGCAGGAGCACCACCATACACTGCTGGATGCCCACAAAAGGGAGCAGCTGAGCGAGGGGGTAACCTCACATCTGCTGGAGAAAGGCACCTGCCTGGGTTTCACCGTCTCCTTGTTCTGCCTACTGCTGTCCTTCACTTTCCTCTTTGTTGTCTTCTCATGACAGCCACGCTGTGGCTGTCAGAGCAGGATTGGTGCCAGTATGGGGTGCAGCCCATGTTCTGGCTGACCATAGCCTCTTCTGGCTGCTGGACTTAATCTACCACTATCAGAGGTGAAGGGGAGCAGGGCTATACTCCTCCTGCAGACATAAATGGGATGGGTTACATCTTCGAGATCACCTGAGACCTGATGTCTGCCTGTCCCAAGACAAGGTGAGAAGCTAACTCTCCACGTGTGTTTCCCTCTACACCCTCTCAGCTGCCACCTGCCCTCATCCCCTCACATCCATGCCAGGAGCATGTGGCTTTCCTGCACAGCACTGTTCTGGCATGGTGGAAGGGGTTGGCATGTGCCTTGCTGCCCCTCACCCAGACCGAGCAGATGCTGCTGTCCCAACTCCGGGACGAGACCTCGGCTTTTCATCATCCTGTGCCACCTGGCCCTGCAGTGGCCTGAGCTGAAGCATATGGTGAGGGGCTGGGGGCAGCCGGGGAGTTTGGGGCTGGGGGGCAGCAGGTTGTGACACACCCTGCTCTCTACAAGTGCTGGAGCTGTTCAGGTGAAGCCTGCTCCTGCTCTTCCTCTTTTCCTCTCGCCTGGACCCCTTCAGGTTCTCAATGTCACCTAGAACCATTCCTTCATGCAGTGTTCCTACCGAAGTGAGGCCATGACCCTGGGGAGCAACTCCATGGGCCCCACTGTGCACCGTGGCAATGCAGGGCCTCCCCCACCCTGTCCCAGCCTCCCCATCCTCCCATCCCATAGCCACCATGTCTGCAAACATGGTGGCCAAGTCCCTGATGGTGCAGCTGCTGCAGAGCACCACTGGGCCCTGAACACCACTTTCAACACCCAACCCCACTGGGAATGGGACTTCCACAGCCCCAGGGCCTGGCCACACTGTGTGCTGCAGGAGGACTCACACTGGTGCCATGTCCCCAGCCTGCCATATCCCCACAGCATCACAGGGCAGCAGTACTGGAGCATCTGCCTGCCCCTGGCCCACTGGCCCTGCTCTGCCTGGCCCAAGTCTGCCTGCGCTGTGCCATCACAGCCTTGTACTAACCCAAGATGAGCCTGGCACAGCTGGAAGGGGGTGGGTTTTGGGGTGGGCTGGTGCCCCCAACCAGCCACTCCTCAGCGGTGTTTGCCAGTGCAGTAAGAGAGTAGCTGTGTGCTGCACCTGTACAACAGGCTGTGGCAGTGGAAGCATTTTGTCCACCTGTAGCAAACACACATGGCACAGTGAGCACGGCAGCCACCTGGGCTGGTGAGTAGGGACAGGGACATGAGGTGCTGGGGAGAGGTGTGTCACTCTTGAGGTGGCCGATGCAGAGCACAACCACAGAACTGGCCCTCACAGCGCTCCAGGCTGTTCTTGATCACACCTGGGAGGCAGGAGTCTTCAGCTGCCTGTGCAGACCTAGACCTGCTGGCCAAGACCCCGTCCATGGTGCTGGCATGGGGTTCTAGGACAGCCCCCCCCGGCTGCCAGCCGCCTGCCCTGTGTGCTGCCAGCCCCTGCCCGTCCTGCTCACTGGCACAGCGGTGTTTGGTCTTCCTCTCATACAGCTCCTGGGTGCTGCGGGCCGGCTGGGCGCCCTTGTCCTTGTCCTGCCGCAGGTTGTAGCCCTCATCGCTGGCCACCTGGTCGTTCAGCTCCACGAAGGCGCGTGAGAGGTTCTGCATCTCCGTGTTCAGCGTCTCCCCGCTCCGCTGCCGGGACACACACGCAGACACGCGCACGCAGAGGCTCGGCCCCGCTGCCCCAGCCCCCTGCTGCCCCCTCCCCAGACCCCCCTCACCACCAGCTCCTCCATCACGCGGCGCAGGGGGGCCGTTGACACCTCCCAGAGACCGGTCGTGTGGTTGACCTGAAGATCCACCACGCAGTCCATCGAGCGTTTCGCCTCCATCAGGTTGTGCCAGAGGTTGGCCACAGGCCCTGGTGCCAGCAGGGGTGGCTCAGAGCCCAACAGCTCTCAGGACCCCACTGGGGGGCACAGGGACATTGGGGGGACCCTACCGTGGTAGATGGCAGTGAATACAGAGAAGGCAAAGCCAAGCTGCCTCACCTAGGAACTTGGGGACTATGAGCAGGTTGGCACAGGGGAAGTGAAGGGGAACATGGGGGTACTGGGAGCTTCAGTGATGGCCTGCCTCCCAACTACAGCCTGACTCACAGTGGGGCGACTGGTGAGAACAGAGCACTGTCTTTGGGCAGCAGGGTTCCTCATGCCACTCTGGGTGGATTTCAGGGCATTGGAGGGATGTGAAAGTGAAAAAGCAGGTTCTGATGTCCAAAATCAGCGTGAAGCAGAGGTATTGATGCAGTGCAGTGGAGCCAGTCTGTGGGGAGAGCAGTGTACCTGCTGAAAAAGGGGTGAAAGCCCCTTCAAACCTTCCCCAGTGAAAGCTGGGAAAGTCAGGTTGGGATGAAATACTGCAGCATTTTTACTGTGGGGCTGACCAGGTCTGTGCTGAGTGTTCTGTCTGACCAGATGTGTAGGAAGGGGTGCCCAAATCTCCCCTGCTCTGTGCCTGGGCTGAGGGCACTGGAGTGTGGCTCCAGAGAGACGCAGGAGGGGGTCTGGAATTTGGAAGCCATGCCAGGAAGTGTTGGCCAGTTGAGCTATTGGGAAGGTACCCAGAATTCAGCAATGCTGTTTGTCACCTCAGAAAGCCCTGAGCTATCAGTTGGGCTAGAAGGTCTCCCTACATTTTCCACACAGGGTAGCAAAGATCCCCTTCTCCATGACCCTGCCTTTATCTGCCAGGACAGTGAACACGACTCCTCCCTGCCTCCAGTGCAGCAGAGACCCCCACATTCATCCCTCAGTAAAGCAGAGACCCCTGGCCACCTTCAACCCCCTGGAAAGCAGAAATCCCAGCATGGAGCACCCAGGACAGCAGAGACCCCCTCCCTCTCTCCCTCAGGATAGCACAGATTCTTGCAGCAATTACCCCATACTGTGTAGAGCTCCATCCCCATCCCTGTAAAGGGGCAGCACCCCTGGATGTGAGGGGTCTGCAGGACCAGCCCCTGGAGCCAAGGGATGTCCTGGAGCAGTGCTGGCAGAGAGCCAAAGCCGCGGCCATGTGCTTCCATAGCTGCTGCAGAGGGGAGGGACCCTTGAAGCCCCCGCTGTGCCCTTTTCAAGCAGGTTGCTCTAAGGGCCAAGAGGAGACAAGAAGTGCTGGAACAGGAGTGGCAGGGCAGGTGCCCCCCGTCTCAGTGGTGAAAGAGTGCAGAGCACCCCTTGTTGATCTGCCAGGGCAAGGGAGACCCACACCTCCATCCCTCAGGACAGTGTAGACCCCCACAGCAATTCTCCCATAGTGTGCAGAGCCCCATCTGCATCCTCGCAACAGCAGAGATGCCCATCTCCATCCCCCAGGGCAGCAGAGAAGTCACCTTCAATACCCTGTGCTCCAGAGACCCCCCACCTTCACTGCCAAGTCCAATAGAGATGCAGTGGTGACCTCTACCTTGATCTGCCAGGACAGTGGAGATCCCCTTCTGGGTCACCCGTAACAGCCAAGATCCTCACCTCACTTTTCTGAGACACTGGAGGCCCCCCAGCCCTGGCTCCCAGGACAGCGGAGACCTCCACCTGCATCATCCCATGCAGCCAAGAGCCACCTTCATCCTCAGTTCAGTGGAGACCCCTCGTCTCCATTGTCCAGGGCAGCAGAGACCCCCTCCTCAATTCTCCAAGACTGCATAGACCCCCACCTTCACCACTCCAAGTCCAGCAGAGACCCCTTGCCTCCATTCCCCTGTGCAGCAGAGGCTCCTAGGAGCTTCTGTCCTCCAGGGCAGTGCAGACTCCTGTCTCCATCTCCTGGGATATTAGGGCCCCATCCCCTACAACCCTCAGTGCAGCATGGACCCTTCATCTGCCAGGACAGTGGAGACCCCTGCTTCCATCCTCCAGTGCAGCTGAGACCCCCTCTTGCATCCCCCAGTGCAGCATGGACTTTTATCCAAGTGTCTGGTTTCTTGCATTTCTGAGAGCTCGGACTCCTCACAGCTGCAGGGACTGCAGAAGGAATTGTCTAGGGAAAACTGATGGGGAACGTGCACTGGGAGCCCAGAAAGCCAACACTGTCCCGGGCTCATCCCCACAGTGTGGGCAGCACGTGAGGGGGGATTCTGCCCCTCTGCTCTGCTGAGACCCCCCTGCGGTGGTGCCTCCATCCTTGGGGTCCCAGCACAGGAAGGATGTGGAGCTGCTGGAGCGAGTCCAGAAAAGCCTGTGGAGCTGCTCTGAGGGCTGGAGCCCCTCTGCTCTGGAGACAGGCTGGGAGAGCTGGGGGTCTTCACCTGGAGAAGAGAAGGTCCAGAGAAACCTTGGAGCCCCTTCCAGTGCTAAAAGGGGCTCCAGGAGAAATCGAGAGGGACTTTGGACAAGGGTCTGGAGTGACAGAACTAGGGGGAATGGCTTCCCACTGCCAGAGGGCAGGGTTAGATGGGATATTGGGAAGGAATTCTTCCCTGTGAGGATGGTGAGACCCTGGCACAGATTGCCCAGAGAAGCTGTGGCTGCCCCACCCCTGGAAGTGTCCAAGGCTGGGTTCGACAGGGCTTGAAGCAATCGTTCCTAGTGGAAAGTGTCCCTGCCCATGGCAGGGGATTGGAATGGGATGATCTTTAAGGTCCCCCCAACCCAAAGCAGTCTGTGAGTCTATGATTTGTATGAAATATGGCATAACCTCAAGCACAGGGCAGTTGCTTTCACATAGGTATGAATAAGAGTGTTGTTACATGACCTACTGGACTAGAGAAAAAAAATGTGAAGAAAATTACTACCACCTTTGCCTCTTACCTGCAGAACAGAAACCAGCTGTGTTTTATTATGGTGAGTTATTCTCAGGTCCTGTGAATTGAAAGAAATCAGTGAAAAGTCTGTTCCCTTCCAAGGAAAATGCAATGCACTTTCCAAAAACACTCACAGGATTTTGCATTTCTGTAGTGGTTTGTCACACAGAAGATTTTTGGGGATTATATGGGAATAGAATTGTGTGTGAAGGAGAGACTGAGATAACACAAGGGTTAATTCCCTTCTCACTCTCATTTCCTTATTAGTGCTAAAATCTGTAGCACAATTCCCCATGGCACTCCCTTTGGCAGCTGCTCGTTGCTAAGTAAACACACATTCACATCAGATAAAAGCACTTCGGTGTCATAAACTTCCACGGCCATCACATACTCTTGCTCCACTTCCAGCGTCCTCCTGTCTCCTGGGCAGATGGTGAAACTTGAAATAAAACACAAGGTTGGCTCCCAAGAACCATCAACAGCAACTTGGTAACATGATTTTCATTAAGAAATGCAACTCTATTATTGGAAGTTATTAATCTGGGGATTAATAATAGGAGCACTCCTAAATTGGCTTGGAAACCTGAAGTTTGCATTAGGCTTTGTCCCAAAGCAATGAGAGTGCCAGTGATGCTGATTTCTGTAACAGAAACATCTTCCCGCTGCCATAAACCAGATTTTAGTGAGGAACAGAGGACAGGCACAGGGTCACTGTGAAACTCCTCTGGGCAGGAATCAAGGACTGGAGCAGAAGTGTTCTCGTTCTTCATCCTCTATCCAAGTATCCAAGTACCCTGAATCCAAACACTCCATAACAAAAACAAGCAGCAGAGAAGTGGCATGAAGGCAATTCTGACACATGCTTTCCAAGCTCCAGGGCCCATTTCCTTGTTGTTAGTCTGCAGTGGAGTTAATTAGTCTGATTTAGAGAGAAGCCCATCAAGTGGAGAAACACCAACTTCAGTTTTCAAATCACTGCACTTGAAAAGATGTAGCCTTAAGATTGAGCGTCCCACTGCCAGCAGGATGGATGCAGTTACAAAGGGAAAGTATATTCCTGGGAAAAAAAGGAAACATGAGGGTTTTATAATTGAGCTTTCAATTTACTTACTACCTAAAAATCCAGGTTCTACAGTGCAATTAAGAGCAGTTGGGGCTCACACATGGAGATCCTTGTTCTTTTACAGGAATTCTCTCATGATTTTCATTTTAATGAAAGATAATATGGGCATCCTCAGAGTGCGCAAGTAACTACTCTGTGAAGTTAAAGCATTCAGAGAAACTCACAGTTAGGCTCCAAAATGTCCTGTTTGCCTTCACAGTCTCTTTTACTACAAATCAGGTTGGTGAAGGAAGACACAGCAGATCAGGTCCAACTGGTCCTCACTGCTGAGCTGGTGGAGGAAGGTGATATCCACAAAGATGACATAACGTTCAAGGGCAAGTTCTAATTCTGCAAAAAGCTCATTTGACAAATTAAAGGCATCTGATAATCACCTACAGGAAGGAGAACTCACACAGAGACTAAATGTCATGGACTCTTGGTTGCTGACATAAGTAAACTCAAGCCTCCTTTTCCATTAAAGATAAAGACAACAAGAAGCATTTCTTTCTCAGCAGGAAGAGTTAAAATTGTGGAATTAACAGTGGGAGAGCTTACCTCACAGGTACATCTTTTGATGTCCAGAGCTCTCACAGCAAACTCCAGGGGAGAATTGTCCAGAATGTTCTCAAATTTGGAACATAATTTCAGTGCTATCATATCAACAAGGACCTCACAATGGAGTAAACAGCCTGTCAACAGGAGAATAAATAATCCCTAATTCAGCATCTACAGGCTCAGACTGGCTTCAAAACTGGTGAAAAATTAGCACTAACGAAAATAACAAAGAACAAATCAGCGACTTCTTACCCTACAGAGCCTGGGTACAGGCACCGTCATGACCTGTAGGTTCTCACAGAGTCTTTCATTCTTTCCGAAAGTTTTCGTTTCTGCATGCAATTCCCTGCTCAATGAATTTGCACTTTACTGCCTTCCATGTTCTTCAGCCATTGCAGCAGAGCAGCCACCAGAGGGTTTGGGGAACAAACAGCACCCTTCTCAACAGTTACAAGGAAGGGAGGGAGGGAGGGAGGGAGGAAGGGTTAGTTTTTCCCCCTCCACTTAGACCTGTATCTTTAAATGACCTTAAGAGGTGGCAGAGCACATAAATAAAAGTGGGTTTATATTGTCACTAAAACAATCCCCTTTCTAGTGTTTATTCCTGCAATGATCTGCTTCAGAGCATCCTCCCAGTGCTGGGGAGAGCTTCCAGTAGCTCACCCATCAGGTCCTGGAGTGCACAGGCTTCAGCTGACAGTCCCTCTTCTTCAGGTGTTGGTGTGGACACCAGCCAGTAATAAGAGTTCAGAAAACAATCCCCCTGATCCTGCACAAGCCTGCATCCCCCACCCAGCACAGGCAGGGCAGCAGCCCCTCGGCCCCTGCTCTCTGTCAGGTTGCAGCAGCCCCTGGGACTGCTGGGCTGCTAAACTAGGCAAGAGCCTCCTGTTTCACAGGCACAGCTACACCCCTTCCCCCAGGGGAAGATCCTGAGCTCAGGGTTTGGGTTTTTTCCGGATGGTTCCTTGTGCTTTCCAAACCTTCTCTAGCTCAGGAAAATGCAGTCTTTCAGTGCCTAAAGGGGCTCCAAGAGAGCTGGGGGGGGGGACTTTGGACAAGGGCCTGGAGTGACAGGACAAGAGGAAATGGCTTCCCACTGCCAGAGGGCAGGGTTAGATGGGATATGGGGAAGGAATTCTTCCCTGTGAGGGTGGGGAGGCCTGGCACAGATTAACCAGAGCAGCTGTGGCTGCTCCAACCCTGGAAGTGTTCAAGGTCAGGTTGGATGGAGCAGCCTGGGACACGGCTGGACAACCCTTTCTGTGAAGAAATTTTCCCTAATATCCAATCTAAACCTCTGACGTAACCTGAGAACGTTTCTTCTCATCCTATTACTTACTACCTGGGAGCAGACTCTGACCCCTCCCAGCTCCACCCTCCTGTCAGGAAGTTGCAGAGAGCACGAAGGTCCCCCTGAGCCTCCTTTTCTCCAGGCTGAGTCCCCCCCAGCTCCCTCAGCTGCTCCTGGTGTTCCAGATCCCTCTCCACCCCCATTCCCTTCCCAGGAATCGCTCCAGCCCATCAATGTCTTGTCATGAGGAGCCCAAAACTGCCCCCAGGACTGGAGATGCCTCAGCAATGCCCAGCACAGGGGATGGTCACTGCCCTGGGCCTGTGGCCACACACCAGCTCGTGTTCACCTGTTGTCACCCGCAACCTTGGATCTTTTTCCAGCTTGCCAGCCACTTTTCCCCAAGCTTTGGAGCCCTGCAGGGGGTTGTGGTGATCCAAGGACAGCACCTGGCCCTTGGCCTTGTTGAACCTCACACCACTGGCCTTGGCTCATTGGTCCAGCCTGTACACATCCCTCTGCAGGACCTTCTTGCCCTCCAGCAGATCAACACTCCCACGCAATTCACTGTCATCTCCAAACTGACTGAGGGACTCACCCCCACAGTCCCACATTTGTACTCCAGCCCTAGGAAGACACTGGCAAGTCCACCTCTGTCTGACCCTCTATCTGGTCTCATCTCCAGGAGATGGGCACACACCCTGGCCTTCATCCCCACCCTCATCCCCCACAAGCCCAGATGGAGTGGATCACACACAGTAAAGCTCTGCAGCCAGCAGTGGTGTGGAGGGATCGGTTTTTATTTCAAAAGACAGTAACACAATTTTTCAATTTAGTATCAAAACACTGGATAGGGTTTTTGTCTCCAGATTGGCCCCTAAAACTGCTACAACCAAGCAGCATGCTCAAACCACAAGCTACACACTGGCGATACCGCGCTCACGCCTCACAACCACGAAACACCAGCAATGCACAGCGAGGTGGCTTGTACCCAATTAAGACAGTAAGAGCAGTCCTGGCCAGGAGGGAAGGCTCAGCTCCCTCCCTCCAGGTAGGCAAAAACACTTCTCCAAGAATACAAGGCTGTTGTACTTAAGCTGTTAAGTGTAACACAGCAATGAGCGGTGAAGCTTGGTGCACCAGCACTTAGTGAAGGCAAAGTCAGCCCCAGGGTAGCAACGGGTTAGAGGGGCCGTGGCTGCTCTAAGCCCACCAGGAAAGGAAGTGGCCAACGGTGGGGGGGAAGGGACACAATCCTTGTGAAGGTTCAATTGTTCAGATGACTGGCTTGGCTTAAAAAAAAAAAAGAAAAAAAAAGAAAAAAAAAAGTACCTTTCACACAAGTTGCTCCTCCCCAACACAGTTACCTTAAAGCTGAGAAACTGAACTGCACTTTTGGCAAACAGCTCTTGGAAAGGAAGTTTTCCCAACAGGCTTCCATCCCTAGCCTGGCTACTCTGACTCACAGCGAGCACCATCACACCCTTTTCCTGCCCTGCCAAAGCAGGGTGGCCTAGAGCCAATTAACAGAAAGTTAATACCAAATTTTAAAGCCAAGAGCTTTGAAGTGTAGCTCACCAGCCTCACACGATATTTGGAATGTTTACAATGGTTGCTACAAAAAAAGGTAGTTACAAAATGTGTACATCTCAAACATGCTCCCCAAACATTATTGCATTGTTTATTTCCCTTAATGATGCTGTTTGAAGCTCTGCCCAACCTGGTGGCCTTTAACCCTGGGGCAAAGGAGATTTGTGTTTGGTCAAGTTGGCAACAGAACGTAAACTCTGGTCCCCAGGGTTAGAGGGCAGCAGCAGCTGGGCCGGCGCCTGGCATCGCGTGGCGGAGGCGGTGGCAGGGATCTATTACATCTCGTTCAGGTCTAGCAGGGTCTGGTCCAGCATTCTTTGCGTGCAGAGATGCTCCTCTTTGGTGGATTTCAGTTTATCTGGCAGAAAGCAAGAGTTGAGAGTTACAAAGCAGTGTCAGACAACCAAAACTCCTTTGCCACAGAAAGCTTGTGCCAGCCCCTTCCCCGCACGCAGCGATCCTCGGGCCAGAGTAACTGGCTGGGTGCAGCTGGAAGCTCTGAGGTTACCTGGCTTGTGTGTAGCCCTTGCCTCTCACACTGCTGGTGCTCCCAGTCAGCACAGTCATGGTGTGCCTTCAGCCAGAGCCCTAGGCAGTGTCTCACATGCAGGTGCCTCCGACTGCAGCCAGCTCTCCCCAGGGCTTCCACACCTCCACAGCTGACCCACATGGCCCAGCAAGGCACCCCGAGAGCAACACACACTTGGAAATCACCCCTAGAAGGTGGCTATGACCCCCTTCCCTCAGCACAGGGCAGGGATGCCAAGCCCAGCAGCAGGGAGCAGACCTCCAGCCTGGAGGGCAGCGGGGCAGGGGCTGGGGCAGTAACAGGCAGAGAGCAAGGAGCAAGGGAGCTGCACCCTGCCCGAGACTACAGGCAGCTGTGCAGTTGATTCTCACATGTTCCTTAAGCCAGGAGGAGAGCAGATCAGCAGCTAGTGCTCTAGGTAGGCTTTACTCCAAAGGTGAGCCCACCCATATCACTGGAGACATCCACACGCTGGGACACTGGATAGACAGGCTGTTGAAAAATGTCCTTTAGGTACAGGCAGATTCCCAAAGCCACTCCCAACCTCCCCAGAGTCAGAAATTGTGCACAGAGAGAGAACAGTCTTCCTCGAGCATGAGCAATGGCAGCGCTTAAACACACTCTGCAGGCACTCAGGACACAGCTTTGGGCTGTGCATTTTGGGACTTGCTGCCAAGACATCCATGAACCTTCCCAACCCTCCCAGGGCTCTGCAGCTGCATTGGGGTCAGGCCCGGGAAATGACTGCTACCCTACACCTTCTCGGTTAGGACTCCCCTAGATAGGAACACACTACAGGTGTGCAGTGTCTCACAGACTACAAGGTCAGTCATTTATTGGCAGAAGCCATCATTCCATGCATCAGAAATCCTACAGTCATTTACCTAATCACAAATTCAGTTGTAGCAGCTTCAAGCAGACATAAGCCTAACTTCACCCCACCCCTCATTTCAGGGGTGCAGCCATTCTGGTTCCATGGAGGAGCCAGGCAGGACCCCCTGGACAAGCAAACAAGACCGCTCAAAAACCAGCCAAGTCTGGGGGTTACTTCACCAAGAATAGAGTTTACCTTTATATGTTAAAAAAATGCTTAAATAAATTATAGGATGAATTCAAGCGCCCCATTAAAAAGCGGCAATTGCATAAAATTCGCAAGTCTGCCAGTCTTAATGATCAGATTTCACTGTGGTCCACAGCACTGGTGGTTGCAATAAGCTCATTTATGGGATTAGTGAGCCCCTTCTCAGTCACACAGATCATGCAGCGTTAACTTCAGCTCATTAGAGAGCAGGCGGTTTTTCTCAAGCTGGCTGTACAGGCGCTCTGCAGCAGTGACAGGATGAGGGAAACAAGAAGAAGAGAGAAAAAGAGAGAAAGGGAAGGTTAGTAGAGCACCAGGATGAGCACATCAAACAAGCTTGTCTCCATCCAAGGATGGCCTGGGCTATTCTCAGGTGAAGCTGGAAAGAACAAAGGTTTGTCTTTCTCTAATTTGTGCTTCAGCTCAGGAAGATCACAGAGGAAACCAAATGTGGACAGAAGTGGAAGTGCTGCCAAGGATGTGCAAAGGCAAAGAAAGGAAAAGGAGACACCAGAAGACGAGCCTGCAGGCTGGGCTGGACCCCATTAAGGACAGAGACCTGGGATGTGCTTTAAGCCTGTGTAGCACGTTGCAGAAACAAGTCCTACCACAGCTGAACCAGGAGTAGCTTCCAGAGGGAGCCACACCACACTGCAGTAGGATTGACAGGGTCTGCACAGTGGAACAAGGACACCAGGAGAACCAAGGATGACAGCACTTCATCTCTGGAGGACTATCCTCTGAGAACACACCTGGTACCACACCAACCACTCAGACCAGACAGGACTGAAGGCAGCAACTGCTTCTAGTACAGGACAGAGAAAATTCTGGAGTGCAGGCTCCTCTTTTAGATCTGCCCCAGAAGAACGACATGAGCAGGACACAAGCTGTTGCTGTCTCTGCAGCCATGGCTCTCCAGTCCCTGGCCTTACAGCCCCACAGGGGTCCAGTATCCACACGCATCCTCGAGGCTCATGCCCAGCACATGTGTTCATGAGCAGTTCCAGGAAAGGGAGAACCAGTTTGGTCCCCTCCCAGGACCTATCATCTCTCAGAGCTGGGTGGCCAATGTCCTGACACAATTGGCCACCACAGAGAGCCCATTCAGCATCTCTCTCTGCCCATCTGCACAGGCAGGGTCCTCCCAGCCTGACAGCTCCAATTCCTGCATTTAGGGGAATTCCAGGCAGTGAAAAATGCTTACACAACAGCTTCCAGCCTGGCAGAACTGACCAGCACCAACTGCAGTGACACACACAGTGTGCTGCCTGTGCCCAAGCAGCAAGCCTAGAGCACAGCCTTGGGCTTGGGCCTTGGGCTTCTCCTCAAATCCTTGTACTAGGCACCCTGGGCACCCTCTGAAGGGGAGCTACACCATTCCTCATTGCTTTCAACCAAGGAATATTTTGCTCTTGAACAAGATCTAGCTGGGTAAGATTCCAGACAGTCAACTGATTCACATGGAACAGTCAAAGCACATTGCCATCCCCAGGGTTTCAGCCCGGTCTCTCCAGAGTGACACCCACACACAGAGGGGGAAGTTCACCTTCAGCCTCACCCTCAGCTTCTCTCAGCCCTCAGGACCTGCTCCAGCTGCACCTCACTCTGTAGGAGAGGGCAGTAATGCTGATTGATTGTTCCTTCTTTAAAGACACCAAGGGACCAAGGCAGAGCCAGAGAAGCCAGTGATTTCCGTCCCACCACAATCTGGAAGTTGAGGGTAGTTGTGGGTACGCCCACCCCATCCTGGCCCACACCTTGCACAATAGCTACTACTGCTGCTAAGGACTCTGGCTCCACGCTGGCTCTGAGCAGGTCGGCTGGGCACCCTGATGCCAGCCTCCAGCCCCAGGTGATCTGGGCTGGTCCTGGGTCCCCAGAGCAGCAGAGGATGGGAGTGAACTGTGCTCAGAAGGACCAGTGACTGTCAGTTGGTGTAACAGCTCACAGCTTTAAAGCAAGCATTGCTGCCTGTGGACAGGGACCTGATAATCCACCTGCACAAGGGGGAAAACTGGAGTGTTTGGCATGCATGACCTTTCCCAGACCTCAGCAACAGCTCCCCCACATGGAATGTTTGCCTAGGCTGCTACCCCCAGAATTAGGCCTGCTTTCCTCACTGCCCAGCCCCAGGGCAGCCTCACCAGCCATCCCAGCCACTGAGGGAGCCCTAGGACCTGGCCCTGCTGGTCAGCTAATCTGCATTTGCAGCACTCCCAAGTCACAGCCCAGCTCACAGCAACCAGCCTGTACAAGCCCAGCAATCCAGTCAGGCCAGATGCCTCCAAAACCTCCCAGGGCAGACGATGCATCACCCACCCACCCGCCACCCAGCGTGGATTCTATCCAGACGAGCAGGGAAAGGTCCTGCCACAGCCCAGCCTCAGATAACATCACTTGGAACACCACTGTGCAAAGCCACCAGCTCTCCACAGCATGAGTCAAACACAACAGGACCTCCCCGTGAGGAGAGAGGCACTTCTCAAGGGCAGGCTGCCATCTTCCACCCAGTAAGAATCACAGAATGGGTGAGACTGGAAGGGACCATAGTGGGTCATCTGGTCCAACCTCCCTACTCCAGCAGGGCCATCCACAGCACAGGATTGCATCCAGACGGTTCTGGAGTATCTCCAGCGAGGGAGACTCCACACCCTCTCTGCACAGCCCATGCCAGTGCTTGGTCACCCAAACAAGAAAGGAGTTTTTCCTCATGTCCAGGTGGAACTTCCTGGGCATCAGTTCCTGCCCACTGCCTCTTGTCCTGTTGCTGGGCACCACTGAGCAGAACCTGGGCCATCATCTGATACCCTCCCTGCAGAGACTGACCGACACAGATGAGGCCCCGTTGTCTCAACAGCTGACAGTGGAACACCAGGCTGGAAGCCTCTACACTGACAGAAGCCCTGCCCCTCCCACAGGACCCAGACCCCCAACTCCAGCTGCAGTTGGGTTACTGAGGAGTTCTAGGTTCTCGCTTTGTGCTTACAGGGCACAGTTACTGCCCCACATCCCAGGAGAGTCACACCATACTTTGAAATTCCTTACAGGAATGCTCCCTCCTTCCCCACCCAGACTTGGCACCAAAGACAGAGTGAGAACAGGTTGGGGCATGCCTGGACTATCCGGACTGCCAGTGCTGTCGTGTGGAGAACAGAGGGGCACAAACCTGAGGAAACCACGGCAGGTGTCCTGTGTCACCAGAACTCTGCTCACGAAGGGCTCTTCGGGCACTGTGGCAGATGAACCAATCCAAAAAGGAAAAAGTATTTGAGCAGCCCCCACGAGGCAGCACATACCGTTACCACAGTCTGACCAGTGTTTATCATACCACACAACGAGCAACAGCGCAGCAGTGACGCGCGCCAGGTGCTCACAGCCCAGTGGCAGTGCCCAGTGGAGAGCTCCATGCCACGCTCCCAGAAAGATCCTGCTGCCCTCAGCCCCTGCACAGCAAGGGGAGGGTTCTACAAAACATGGGTTCCCTGGCTCGGGTGCTCACAGCCCTGCTGCAGTGCCTCCTCATTCCTGAAGCAAGGGGCCTCACATCCCTCCCTTCGCACAGGCAGAGCCTCACACCCAAACCAGTCCTGCCCCGAGGGAGACCAGCCAGAGCTCATGCAATATTTATTGGCTTCCAGCCTCGGCCTAGTGACTACCAGGTGTGTGACCTCCCACTGCAAGCCAGTGCTTGGCAACTGGTGCTGGTGAACACTCCAGAGCAGGCATGAATGAGGAATGTCTTCAGTCAGGCACAGCTCCAGGGTCTCCTGCTGCAACCCCCAGCCTCCCGTTTGACCCCACAGGCCCCGTCTGCAGTGCTGCCATTGCACCTGGGAGCCAGCAACACAACGCAAGGGAAAATCCAGCATGCTAGTGAGGTCTGTGTTCCACTGAAGGTGATACTAGTTTGAAGGCAATGCTGAAACATTGTTGCTAGAGCAGGGAGTGGTCACTAGAATTCCACTTCTCAAAAGCACCAGCCATTCTGTTCCATTTATATAAGAACTGTTTTCCTTAAAAAAGGTGACATCATGCTCGAGCAAGAGGCAAGAGAAATACAAAAGGAGCTTTATGGCTCCACACAAGATATGCAGATGAGAACAACATCCTCCCAGCTCCCCCGACACAGAAAGGGCAGCCCCTCAGAGCAGGCTGTGTCTGGCACATCAGGTCACACAGAGGGAGCTTTGTTTGGGAGCAAGAGCAGCAGAACTGGGGGGCTGCTGCTGCTGCTGTCAAGCTTCAGTATCTTTACAGCACCCTTTCCCAGGGATGCCCTGCACACAGTAACTGGAAAAAGGTACTGGAATTCAAAGTGAGATGAAGAGAGCGTGAATGCAGAGTGCAGATGTAGATCAAGCCACCAAGCAGAGAGACAAATCCAAAGTGGAGTTTGGAATCGCAAGACTTATCTGTGTGAGACAGAAGGAGACACTAATTTTAAGAGAAGCTTCGGTGTTTGTGCACAGCAAACTCTGCTGAGGCAGCTTTGGGACACTCATGTTAAGGCTCTTCTCTGAGGGGTGAGGACCCGTCCTCTCCTGGGTTAGTGCAAGGACCACGCAGAGCAGCTGTTAGAGCAGCACCCACTGCAGATCTGAACACAAAGCTGAGGAGCAAAGTTGCAGAAACACATGAGTTCAGCTACTTCCACAGATCAGTTCATGATCCAGCCCATCTCAAGCCTGTTGTGGCAATTCCTAAGGAATCCACTTGAGCGCTATCCACAGCCTCTTCCTGAAGGAATCCCGAGACCATGGCCCAGTGGCTCCAGCAGACAACAAAACTGCTTTACCTCAGGAAGCCTTTCCCAGCAGGACTGGGAATTGCACTCCAGGAGTTCAAGTCAGAACCCTTTCAGGTCAGCACAGCACTTGGTTACACATGCAGATCACAAGGACCTAGAGTTAGAGGACGGCATGCCGGGGCGCCTTGGGCAGATCTGTAGAAGTAACCTGGGACGGCACAAGCGCCGCCGACTCTCCAACTACAGAAACCACAGCAAACCAAGCAAGCGCTGGCGGCCCAGGCTGCTGAAGCGAGAGGCAAACGCCAGCCAGCTCATATTTACATGGAAGTCATGTCATTCAGGGCGTGGTCCAGTTCCTCACTAATTGCTTTGTACTTCAGTTTCTGGGCATAGAGCTCATCTAGAAGAGGTTTAGGAGGAGAACAAAACGGAAACAATGAGGGAAGGCAGAGGAGTTCTTCCAACACTCTGGGGCAGGAAAAGCAGGTGGGACTCAAGAACAGAAGAAAATTAAGTCAAATGTGGAGCTCTCAGGACTCTGTGCTCGTCCGCAACAATAAACAGGAGGGTTCCAGCAGCCTGAGGACAATCTGACCAGCAAGTGCCTTCCAGGATTACAATCCAGCTCCAAGGGGAGCTGAGCCAAGCACTCAAACCACATTAGCTTGTAAAAACAAGTTGCCCAGCTAGGTCAGCAGGAACCAGTGACAGCAGGAGCAGCGGGGAAGGGCAACTTCATCCACTTAAGGAGAAGCTTGCTCCACCTAGGGAGGGCACTGATCAATCGAGGTGCTTTCTTCTCACCTTGTGTCTCAATGCAAAGACTGGCTTGGGAGAAGTCAGTCATGTAATAGAGCTGGGCATCAGAAGGAATTCCTATCCTGCAGGAGGCAGTGAGGCAGGGCAAGTGGAACAGACCAGCCACACCGGTGTTCTCCATCAGATAATGGAGCAGCCAGGCAGCTCATGGCCTCTGGGGAGGGGTGGGCCTGGAGCTGTGCTGATGCACTCCTGAGCCCTGCAGAGCCAGCACAGGCTGCTGCAGCTCGGGCTGCCTGGGCTACAGTACAGTTGGTCATGTTGTTAACAGCCTCACAGAGCCTGGGGAGCTCTGTCAGTTGTCAGAAACTAGGTCACTTCAGCAGCAAGGCTGGAGACCAAAGCCAACTCTCAATTAACAGGTTTTGAGGGGAGTATGCAGGGATGTGGTGGAGTTTTTGCAGTTCCCCATAGCAGTTTGCCCTGGATCATGAGGTAGCTCAGATTGCTGCTTGGCTGTGGTTCTGGAACAGCTCAGCTGACACCACTGCTATTTCTAGATAATAAAGCTCCAGACAGTAGGATGGGGCTTTCTATCTCCAAGACGTGGCACTATAAGACCACAAAGGCACACCTGCGGTCAAGGCAGAAGGCCTGTAAGGGATTTGGTTTACCAGCACCACCACTCCAGACACAGCAATCCATAGGAAAATCTGGCCACAGCCCCAGATTTAAGGGAGGCAGCTGGAACCTTCTTCTTCCGCAGCCTGGGGCAAGGTTCTGCAATGGCTGGCCTCAGGAGTGCTCCTGAAGGATTGTGTGAAGGAATGGCAGGAGGAAAGGAACCCATCCTTGGCACTGGCTGACCACCGCACTTCGTGGATGGGGCTGCTGGTGATTTCCTTGATCCAGGATCAACACTGGGGAGTCTGAGTCTTCACAGGGGCTGTTTCAAGACTCACTGACTCCTGTGGTTGGCTGGCAGGACATTGTCTGCAGCAGCCAGCATGTGCATGACCTTCTGCATGCAGGGATGTTATTGTGACTAATTCCTGCAAGTTTAGGTGTTTCTTTCCTATGCCACTCCTTAAATTGGATTAAGCTGGAACATAGGGATCTAGTTACATTCCTGAGGACATCACCACCAAAACACACCAGCTACCAGTTAGATAAAGCAGGTGTCTGGAAAAGGAGCTTGAGATCTGCTGCAGTACAGCTGGGGAGCTATTTTCAGAGCACATACACAGGGCATGACTCTTGCAAGCCTCACCTTGGAGGCCAAGTCAGGTCATAATCCAAGTACTGAGGAGTACAGCAGCCTCTGCACTCTCCAGCTACCTGGGAGACAGCCTTCCTTAGCTCCTCACTCCTCACCACATATTCCTTGGTTTCCTATCACCAAAATGTACCTTCCAAATCATCAATGGTCTTCTCCAGCTTGGCTACAGAGCGTTCAGCAAATTCAGCGCGGGTCTCCGCCTGCCAGATGGAAACACGCCACTTAGTGCAACAGCTCTTCAGCAAAGGGCATCAGCTTGAGGACATGGAGTCTCCCATCCTCCATGTCTCTCCCCCATCAAGCTGAGGCCAGATTACCCAGCTGGGCCATCCTGACGTGGTCACTCACCTCTTTGAGTTTATCAGTCAGGATCTTTATCTCTTCTTCATATTTATCCTCTTTTTGAGAGTACTGTGGAAAAGAAGTTAGCAATCAGCAGCCCCAGGTACCTCCCACTCTAGAAAGCCCACAGCTACAGAGGGAGACAAACTCCTCACTGCAGCACACATGCCCACAGAAACTTCCAACTGGGAATTGTTCACATCCCTGCCTGTGTCCAACAGGACTGGGTCAGGTAGCAAGTCCCACATCATGCACAGAACACAAACCTGGGCACAGAAAAATTCTCATCTTAATATCTCAGCACCTTAAACATCCTGGCTGATGGAGTCTGCCCCAAGGCAGGGAAGGGCAGCCAAGCTTCCTGCACCCCAGCTTCCACAGCCCTCCGCTGAAATCCATTAGCCCTCCCAGGAGAGCAAGCACAGCTCTCCTGGCTTGCTTAGGATTGCAGTTGCATCATTTCCATCCCAGTGGGTGCTCTGCTGTTCACACACCCTCCTAGCACTACAGCAACGTTTCTGGCTCTGGGACAGGCAGCCCTACCTTCTCAGCCTGAGCCTCAAGAGACTTGAGATTGTTGGTGACATTCTTCAGCTCCTCCTCCAGCTCGGAACATTTACTGTGGGGTGTTGTAAAGAAAGGGGGGGGGGAAGGAAAAGAAGAAGTGGGAGGGAAAGACAGGAGACAAGAAGTGAATCCACATGCAGGGAAGACCAGGAAGTTCTTTAGGAGACTGTCTGAGATCAGACTGGATGGAACCCTGCTTTGAGGCACTTGTGCAGAAAGCAAGTTCCCTTTTTGCCTCCGAGCTCATGTTTTAAGTATTCTGCCAGCACATGTACAGGGCACGAAGCTGAGCAGCAAGATGTGGACACAGGTTTCTGCCAGACCTGGAGTCTCCAAGGAGAAGCTGCATGTCTAGTGTGCTGTACAGTAGGAAGCTGTTCATACAGGGATATTCATGGGCAGAGAGGACAGAACGTTCCAGGAGAGAGAAAGGCGCAGTTAAGCTGACGGGAGGAGCGTAGTGAGGAGACCACAAGAGTTCTGGTTTAATGGTTCAAGAAGGGAAAGGTTAGTACCTTTTCTTCGGCAACAGACAGACACTTCAAGTTCTGGTCCATCACTCTGATCTGCTCCTGCAGCTCCCGGCAATGACTGTTAGTGATGGTCACACAATGGCACAAGCCAGATGGGGGCAAGGTCAAAAGGAGCACCAAAACCACAACACCATAGAGCAAAAAAGGGGGTGGGGGGAAACACAAAAAAGTCATGGTCACAACATGCACATCTGGGCAGGAAGCACAGTGCTGCTGCTGCGTACACACCAACTGCGTTAGACAAGGCCCAGAGCACGGAAAGGTCCTGACCAGCTCCTCAAGGATCAGCTAAAGCATCCGGACACGTGAAAGAAGACCAGGGGATCTGTGCCTCTGCTCTGAGCAGAGGAAGTCCAGCTTGCTGCTCAGCAGTGCAGGAGCCTGGAGCGCTTCCTGCAAATACCTGCAGAAGCCAGAGACCAGCCTCAGCCACAGCTCTGCCCTCAGCCATCCCATGTGCTGCTTCAGCCCCCAGCCCAGGAGGCCTCTGCTGCTTTAGGGCAAGCACTGTGCCCTGTGGCTACGTGAAGGATCTCGTGACTGCACGCACAAAGCAGTGCTGGTGAATGCTGTGGGCAGAAGGGCTCTCTGGCCTCTGTGACTGGGGAGTGTCTCCATGCGAAGGGGCAGAGCAACTATGCTCAAGGCAAATCACATCACAAACTCCTTGTCCTGAGTGGAGCCAATCCTGTTTCAAGGAGAAGAGTGCTTCCAGCCCCTTCCTCTGAGGACCTAAACCCACCCAGTGCTTCAGGCCTTGTGTAACAAGGTTAGCAATGCAGTGTTAGTTCCCATGCAGAGGCAGACGTGCCAGTTACATGCCAGTGGACTACTCACGACTCTGCAAGCTCAGCTCTCTCTTCAGTACGCTCCAGATCTCCCTCTATGATCACCAGTTTCCGAGCAACCTGGAAGGGAGAATCAGAATCAAGAGGAAGGAGGATGATTTTGCACTTGTAGGCTGTGCACAGCAGTGAAGGGAACGAATGCCTGCAAGAGCTGCTGGAGCTGCCAGAGGTTTTTGGCCAAGCAGAGCACTGATGTAGCTCTGTTGAGAGCCAGGCTCTGCACAGAGCTTTGCTGAGGAAAGCCTTGCCAGCAGGAAGAAGAGTTGCCTCTCCTAGCCCAGGTCAGCTGTACTAGAGCATCTAAGAGTCTCACCTCCTCATACTTCCTGTCCGCCTCCTCTGCGATGTGCTTGGCTTCCTTGAGCTGGATCTCCTGCAGTTCCATCTTCTCCTCATCTTTAAGAGCTCTGTTTTCAATGACTTTCATACCTCTGTCCAGAAGTAAGCACAGGGAGGAGAGATGTGTAAAACAACCCTCGACGAGCCAGCGCTGAGATGAGTTTCAGAGCATTAACAGCGCTACCCTGGAACCACAGTGCTTCCTGACAAGCCATGACTCCTCTGAGTGCAGAGGGGGGCACAGGAAGGCAGATACCGCTGGGCTGATGTGAACCTCAATTGCTCAGAAATGACTGTTCCTTGGAACATTCCTCCAGCAGCTAACTGGGCTCCTGGGTCAAGGGAAGTGCAGTGCTGCTGAGAAGAACAAGCCTGGCTGTCTTAGGAACTCAGCAAAGCCAAGTCAAGCACTTCCCCATCTGGAATGCAGGAAGAGCCAAGTCCATCTCCATGGCAGGCCACCAGCCAGGTCGGGCTGCTCACCATGGTGTGGGCAACCGAGGAAGCACATCAGCCAGCTGCAAGGGGACCACTGCTCGTTGAATCAGAGGCCAGGTCAGGGGACATCTGCCAGCTGGCAGAGGCTGCAGGAAGAGAGGCTGCCCCACCTTCACAAGGCAATGGTGTCTCCAAACCCACTTATTTCTCCTCCCTTGGAGGCAGGAATGCATGGTAGCACACAGCACTTCCTTGCTCCTTAGCTTCAGGTTCCAAGACATTCAAGGCCATCAGCAGCCTCAGGTTCCAAGACACTCAAGGCCATCAGCATTGTTTTAGCTGCTCTGCGTAAGCAGGCACTGACTCCCACATCCAGCCTTGATGTGGGATCTCCTTCCCCCACTCTGGGAAGCCCAAAAGGTTGGATGGCACTGGGCCCTCAGTCAGAAACATATCCAAGATGTTTGACAGAGCATGAGCAGGAGCCCTTGCTCACCTTTCGCTCTCATCTGCTGCCTTCTCTGCCTCTTCCAGCTTCTGCAGAGCCGTGGCAAGGCGCTCCTGAGCTCGGTCCAACTCCTCCTCTACCAGCTGGATACGGCGATTCAAAGATGCCACTTCTGCCTCAGCCTGGAGAGAGCAGAGGAGGGGACTCAGCCTGTGCAGGTTGAGCAGCTCAGGCAGGGCATGAGCTCTGCCAGCCAGAGCTCTGCCATTGGGTCAACATGGGAGCCCTAAGCAAACCTTCAGCCCCTCTCCTAGATGCCTGCAGCACGTTTAGCTTAACAACACTTCCTGCATGCTTTGTCCATGCTGCAGCCCTCCTGCAGCCTTCTCCCTGCCAGCCTGAGCTGTCCTGACAGTTTAAGCCATAAACACTAAGGAGATGACTTGTGCCAAGGGGTGCCTCTGCAGCTGCTGGGATCCTGCCAGGCCATCCATCACAGCTGTTTATCCACCATGCCAGAGCGTGGTGACAGCTGCCACTTAGCACAGAGTCAGTTTACTCACACATCTGGACGCCAGTGAGCATTGCTTGAGGCAAACCCTCTCACCAGCAAGGTGAGAAGGATTAACAGGTTCAGGGATGTGCCAAGCTATGTCAGGTGCTGGCAGGCTAGGTGGGCCACCAGTGCTGCCCAACCCAGGGGCCCACAGCCCCAGAAGAGAGCCTGCCCTGCTCGAGGCCTCCTTCCTCCCAGTGAGTCACTAACAATCCAGAGAAGGAGCAAAAGCCTCCTCCAGTCCTGAGACAGGTTGAGGAGGCTGTTCCCCAGCAACAGCCACCTCGGTTCAGCCATAGGCACCAGGAGCTGGTGAAACTGCTGACAGCCCTCAGGCATTTGCCAGAAATGTGACCACAGAAACACCAGCAGAGATCAGGGGCTGTCCCATCTCCCAGCCACTGTGATCAGCCACAAGGCCCCTTCTCACAGCCCCATCCGTGCTAATCCCAGACAGAGACCAGGGGAGCCCAGATGCTCTGGGGACACTGACACCCCACTGGAGCCCCCTGGGCAATTCAGAATCCTGGTCCCCAACAGGATGACAAAGGCAGACAGGGCTGTGGTCATTCCAGGGCAGTGCTGTGATCTTCTACAGAGACCTGGGCACAGGCACATGCCAGACAGACACGAAATACCCTAGCTGAATGTTAATAAAGCAGCCTACACAGACACTCTGCTCCTCACCATGCCGAGGAGGGAGGAGCAGAGCAATGAAAGGCGCCAGTGTTACAGTGGAGCCCAACACCAGTTGCATCCAGTTCCCAGAGGGGCTGTCCGAGCTCTCCCCCTCCTTCTGCCACTGAGGCACCCCCTACCACATTTCCAGACTGGGCTGGGAGAGCACAAGCAGCAGAGGAACTCCCATGCAGGCACATCCCACTCCTCACCCAAGAAGCCCACACCCTTGTGGGTGCCCAAAGCCAGAACCTGCCCCGCCTGAGGGGGAAGTGGTCTGCCCAAAGAGGAACACAACAATACCTTACACAGAACTGGGAAGGAGACTGCCTGACATATCTTTTGCCTATTAAAGGGGACACGAGCTGTTGAGGCGGATAACTTTCACTTTTCCTCTCCCAGGGGGTGGGGACTCACCAGCACAGCAGGCCTCTGCTTCTTCACCCTCTGAACTGCATCACTTAGCCCTGACTTCCTGCAGGCAGTGCTTAACCCACCCAAAAACCACCGCTGCTTTTGAGAAAGTGCCTCTCCCCCACTGCAGAAGGGCCCTTACACCTCCCCTTCTGCTGCTCCTCCCTGGACGCAGCCAAAACTGTCAGGCTTCCCCGGACCACGGGGTGAACTTCCAGGTGACTTCCAGGCAGCCCTGCTGCAAGTGGCACATTCCTGTTACTCTGTGCTTCCTTCAGGAAGGTAGCCCTGAACCAGGGAGCACCTGGAGCCCTGCAAGCCAAGGGAGGAGCTCGCCCCGGCTTTTGGGACTCACCATTGCTTCCCCAGCCCACAGAGATCCAAGAGGGCTCCCCAGGACCCGGGATCAGTGCCAAACTGGGAGCACTGGTTGGCTCCCCTGAAGGAGGCTCAGGGAGCTGGGAGAAGCACGCGTGTTCCCATGACAACGCTGCTATTACAAGGAGAATTCCTTATGTGGCTGCGAAAAAAGAGCCCAGCTGAGGCCCGAGAGCTTCTGCATGGGCCTGGGCAGCAGAGCCCAATCACACAGTGCTGTCACAGACACGCAGCTCGGGCACTGAGGGGAGAGGGCTCAACTTCAGCAAAGTCACTGCAAATTCACTGAGAACCACATTCGGATTCGAGCCGGGACTGGCCCCGTGTCACCCCATCCCTGTGCCCACAACACACCGGCCTTGCCTGTGCCCCCGGCCCAAGGGAGCCGGGCACACTGAGGTGCGGCCTGTGTCACCCCATCCCCGTCCCCAGCCGTGCCGGCGTCCCCCGGATCTGCCAGCTCAGATCCTGCCGTGGTTGCTCCGTCCTTCCTTCCTTCCAGGCCATCCCAGCCAAGGCCCTGCGCCTCCCCCCGCGGCTGCCGCCCCGGGGGCAGGATGATGGGCTCGGGAGATGCTCCAGGCGCTTCTGCCCGGCCGCAGCCGAGGGACCCCGCTCCCTCCTCCCTTCCATCTTACCCGCGCAGCTCCGGGCTCGGGGCCGCACAAGATGGCCGGGGCCTCTCCCTCCCCCCGGCCGCGGTCAGCCCCGGGACACGGGGAACGGCGAAACGACGCCTCGCCGGCCCCCCCCCGCTCCGGTCCCCGCTCAGCACCACGGGCAGGTCCCAGGGACCCAGAGAGACCCCCGGCCACGGGGCGGGACCCCCGGGGCGCAGCGGACCCCGCGGGACCCCGCGGGCGCTCCCTGCGGCTCGGAGCGGGACCCCCCGGCCCCGGGCGCGCCGCCACCCCGGCCGTGCCCCAGGGGGGCGGCCCCGGCGGTACCTGCTCGCGGTTGCGGCGCTCGGCCTCCACCTCGCGCTGCAGGCGCTCCGCCCGCTCCTCCGCATCGTCCGCCTGCTGCTGCAGCACCTGGATCTTGCGCTTGACCGCCTCGATGGTGGTGGCCCCGGCCATGCTCGGTCCGTCCGCTCCGGCCCCGCCGCCACCCCCGCACCCCCCGGGACCGCGCCCGGTCCCGCCGCCCGGAACTGACGGCACTTCCGCCCCGCCCCGCGCGAGCGTTACCGGGGAGACGGGGGGGGGCACCGGGACCGGGCGGGGACACCGGGATACACCGGCACACACCGGGACCGGGCGGGGACACCGGGATACACCGGCACACACCGGGACCGGGCGGGGACACCGGGATACACCGGCACACACCGGGGCCGGGTGGGGACACCGGGATACACCGGCACACACCGGGGCCTGGGGCACCGGGACCGGGCGGGGACACCGAGATCGGGACACACCGGGACCAGGACACACCGGGACCGAGTGGGGACACCGGGATCGGGACACACCGCGGCCGGGGACACTCTGGGATCGGGACACACCGGAGCCTGGGGCACCGGGACTCCTCGGGATCGGGACACGCCGGGACCGGGATACACCGGGGCCTGGGGCACCGAGACCGGGACTCATCGAGATTGGGACACACCGGGGCCTGGGGCATTGGGACCTGGACCTGGGACACCGGGTCTGGGACTGGGACCAGGTGGGGAAGGGACACCGGGACCAAGACCAGGCGGGAATAAGGACACTGGGACCCGGGCCTGGTGGGAAAGGGGCACTGGGACCGGGCCGGGGGGGACACCGGGATCTGCACCGCAGGCACCTGGGTCCACAAGGACCTACCCCATATGGGCGTGGGGGCACTGGGACCGGCCCCATATGTTGGGGAGCACAGGGCCCAGAGGAGCCAGGCCTGACCCCACACGGCCCCCCTCCATGGGGCCGGACTCCTCGGTGCCACCTATCCCTCAGCCCCACGGGCCACATTTGGGGACTGCTGGGCCACAGGGGCTGAGCTCGGGCACTGCAACCCCCAGGACCCCACAGCCCTGCGGCAGATCCTGCTCCCTCCTCCTGCCCAGGACTGGGGCTGTGACTGCCGGGGTCCCGCTCTACTCCCGTGTGCCAAACCCCAACATCTCGACGGCCTGAGCCCCTGTGAGAACCCTCCAGTCTGAGGCCAGACAATGGTGCAGACAACACTGCCAAGATCAGTGTTCCTTGGAGCCAGGAGCCGTGTCTCTTGGTGCCGTGAGGGTTCTTGGAGCCCCCCAAAAGCTCAGTAAATACACCACCGAGCCCCGGTGCTGCCCTCACTCCCCACAAAGCCCATTTGGCAGGGCTTCGGGCACACGGATAGAAGGGAAGGGTTTCAGGCTGCTGCTTCCTGACGATGTCCTCAGCAGCTGGGCAGGTGGATGCTGCAGGGCCCCATTTGCCTGGGCTGGCATGTGTGGCATGTGCAGCACGGCACGTTTCCAGGGATGAGGTGGGAACTGGAGGCACCTGGGAGGCAGCTCTGCCCATCCAGTCCCTCCACTGCCTGGAACCAGGGGGAAACTGGGGCAACCCCGAGGGCCACCCTGAGGTGGTAGCAGCCAGGAAAAGGGGCTCCAGATACACAGAGAGGGATCCACAAAGAAGCAAGTGGGGATGTGGTGACAGCAGGAAAATGCCAACAGGGAGCAGAGGGAAGCAGGAAGGGTGTGAGGGAGGGAAAGGGATCCCAGAGCTCTGCGATGACTCATTGAACATGTGCTGACTCCAGTGCAGGGATGGCACTGCCACCGTGCTGGGACAGAGAGCTACAAGCAAAGCTGCAGGGTGACAAACGTCCCAGGGTTCCAGAAAGGCTCCAGAGCTCCCAATAACACCTTGACCCCCAGCATGGAGCCAGAATGTGCCACTGAGAGCAGCCCAGGTGCTGTGCCGGGGCTCAGGCACTTCCCTGTGGGCACAGTGGCAGAGGACAGTTCCTGCCTCCTCTGCCCATCGAGGGAGAGGAGCTGTAGGATTTCTCCTGGCTCTCACAGGAGGGAAAAGCTGCATCGCCCCAATGCTGGACCCTGAGACATCCCAGCCCCACGGGGAAGTGGCCCCTGGCTGCCAGGTCCTGGCAAGTGATGAGCGGGGCCAGATGCCTCGTGATGGCTGCAGAGCTGCCAGTGGGTGAAACCCTGAACGGCTGTGCTGTTGTTTTCCTGTAAACAGTGGCTGGTGCTGTTGTTTTCCTGTAAACAGTGGCGGACAATAGCTGGGCTCTGCAATCCTCACACTGCCTATGCACCTCCACCTGTCTTCTTCCTCCTCCTCCCCCTCCCCCTCCTCCTCCTCCTCCTCCTCCTCCTTCTCCTTCTGCTCCTGCTCAGGAGCTCAACTCCTCTGCCCACAACTGTGATTCAGAGTTTCCTGGGGACATGTGTCTCACTCTTGAGGGGCTGCTCACTGCCTGGCTCTGCCCTCAGGACATGTCTTTCACAGGGTCATTCTCTGCTCCCAGATACCCACACAGCTTTGCTGGGAATGCACTGAGCCGGACAGGGACCTTCCCGTGTCCCCAAGGCATAGGGAGGGGCTGCAGTCCCATCAGGAAGGCAACGAGGGGAGGGCAGCCCTCAGCTTCCACCTTGCACCCCATACGTACGTCCGCTGCCTTCTTCTCTGCCAGCTCCAGCTTCTCCTGGGCATCTTTCAGGGCCTCAGAGTATTTGTCCAGTTCATCCTCTGTCCCCTTTAGCTTCTTCTGCATGGCAGCAAGCTCGTCCTCCAGCTGGAAGGGCAGTGGTGTCACCACAGGTGGACACCACTTTGGACCCCTGCACTGTGAGAGAGCCCTGCCTGCCCCATCCCAGGCTCAGCTCTGCCCCACAGCATCCCTCCTGCCCCATCCTTGGGACCAGCACTGCCCCACAGTGTCTGTCCTTTTCCCACACCCCACCAACTGGCAGGGGCTGAGCCCTAGGCAGCCCTTGGGGTGCCCTTGAGCTGCAGGACAGTGTCAGCTGTGGCACCCTCATACCCCAGCCAGAGTCTGTGTTGGGTGTTGGGTCTGGGCTCACGGTGAGCTGACACAGACAGAAGCCGCCTCCCAACACCCATGGGCTGGGGGCTGCTGCTGCCTGCCCTACCTGCTTGCTCCGCTCCTCTGCCTGCTTCTGCTCAGCCTCCGCCTGCTCCGCCCGGTCCAGGGCATTCTCCTTGTCCAGCTTCAGCATCTGCATCTTCTTCTTGATGGCCTCCATCCTCACTGGGACACGGGCAGCAGCGGGTAGCTGAATGCGGGACTGGCAAGGGGTGGACAGGGCAGTTGTGCTGCCTGTGCCCCACTGCCTGTTTATCAGCTCTGTCCAGCCCGAGGGCTTTGCCTTTCTTGGGCTGAGCCGCCTCCCCACCTTCCCAAAAAGTCTGTGCTCGGGACCCATTGTCCGCCCCAGGGGGTGCGGGTGGCCACGGCCTTATTTGGGCTCCTGAGGACAGCTGGAGTGTTATAAAAAGCAGTGGCAGGTCTGGGAGCAGGGGGTCCTGTATTGTCCCAGCTGCGCCCCTGCCCCCCATGCAACAGGACACTCTGGCTGGTGCCACGAGGACACTGTGCTCCCACCTAGCGCTCCTTCAGGATGTCGAGCTGAGTCCATGCAGCACTAGCACGAAGTCTTACCCTGCCACATTTGCCCTCCACCAGGGGCTTAGAGTGTTTTGGTGGCCCTGGGCTGACATTTACCCCTGCCTGGGGGTGGCATGGAAAAGGGCGAGCTCAGCCTGGTGCTATTTTGGGAGCAGGGGTTTGGCAGCAGCCCCTGGCCCAGAGTGTTTGGCTTTGCAGGGAGCAGTGGGACAAACTGAGCCCGGCACCAGGGGCAGAACCCCCCAGGAGCCTGCTGAGCCCTGAGCCCAGCTCCAGCCATGCTGGTGCTTGGTGTTGAGGCAGAGGATGCTGTTGGCAGCTGGAGGAGCAGATTCCTGAGGCGCAGGGAGGAATTCTCAGGGCACGCAGCAGCACTCCATCCACAGCCAGGGGATTCATGGCCTCCTCGTGCCAGCCTCGAGGTCCCATAAGCCAGTGTAGGATCTCCCATGGAAGAGACTCACTGCTCCCACCCAATGACAGATTTTGGGGGCTAAGGGAGTCAGCACCTAGGGACCTGGGGGACAGAGACCTGGTGACAGCTTGTAGCACCCTGGGCAGGGCCCTGGGGGAACAATGCCCACCCACCAAGGGCCCCGAGCAGTGGCTGCACCTCCATAAATAACCCCCTGTGCTAGGGCAGCAGAGCCAGCAGTGGGCATGGGGCCACGGGCCTTTGTATTGTCATCATCCCCAGCGTGAGCAAGGGGACAGGTGGCAAGTGGTGACCCCGCTGCCATCCCAAACCTCCGCCAGTCCCCAGGACAGCTCCGGCCTCCCCCTCTCAAGCACCATGGAGACGGGCAGACAGGTTTTATTGCGGCAGTGAAAAGGCTGGCAGGGGCTGCAGGATGAGGTGCAGAGGGACCCCCCAGTGCAGGGCAGGGCACAGGTAGCATCTGGCCAAGTCAGCGCTGGGCATCCCTGGCGCTGTAAGAATATGTTTGATATTTAGTTGGTTTTCTAATAAAACAACCTAATATCAAACATATCAGACAGAGGCAGGGGCAGATGGAGGCAGGAGGAATCACAGCTCAGCTGCCTGCAAGAGAAAGAGAGAAGGAAAGGCTGAGAGCTTGGGGGGATGTGGTATCCAGGCATAACCCCTGGGGGCCTGCGGAGGCAGCACCTGGCCTCACCGCAGTGCCTGGAGCCTGCCGGGCAAGTGCACCGGCACTGGGCTGCTCGGGATGCACTGTCAGAGCAGGAGGTGTCCTGCGGCTGGGATGAAGCCGAAGCAGGACAGTGCAGGCACAGTCTCCCAGCATGGCATGTCAGGGCAAGCCATGCCATGGACTGACATGGCACAGCATGCCATGGAAGGCCACGCTGCCCACCCGGGTCCAGGGGAAACCCACATCCATCACCGTCTTACCTGGGCTGGCTTGAGGGGCTCCGCAGTGCTCTGGCTCGGGGGTTGCCTGGCCGCTGTTTATAACCACACTGGGCTGCACCCGATGGGGGGATGCGGCCAGCGAGCGCCCCGGCCCTGCACACGTGGCCTCGTTCCCATTAATTACCACCCATTGACATCCCCCTGCCCCTCCGCGGACCCCTGCGCCCTTGCAGCCGAGCGATGCCGGTCAATGCGGTCGATGGCCCCGCACCGCCTGCTCCTGCCTCCGGTCACACTCCCCATCATTAGCAAGGCTGTCGATACCGGGGGCCAGCCCTGGCCTGCGGGCCCTGTGACACCTAGGGGCTGTGCACGACCCTGCCCAAGGACGGGCCCCATCAGCACAGGGGGGCTATGCCCCACATCCCCTTGCTTTGGGAGAGCTGCTGGGACCCACAGGAGCGTCTCCTCCATGGAGCAGCTGGAGGGGCTGTCACCCCACCCCACCCGTGTTGAGGATGTGACCCCTCTCATGCTGTGTGACAGAGGCAGCACCCTGCCCCACACTGGGGTGGCCACTGGGACCTGGGGGGTGACATCCAGCCACAAGGGCACACGGGGTGTCTTGAGGTGCTGGAGGCATGTGTCTCCCCACACCACAGCGGTGCTTTGCTGCAGCAGGATGCACCAACCTTGGGAATGGTGTTGGGGACTCTGTGGGGGCCCAAGCTTTGGGTGATCAGTGGGGCCAGGATGTGGGACAGCCAGAGCCCTGAGTGCCATGGGGAGGACAGGGGCACAGCCTGGGCTGGGGGGTCAAGGGCTCTGGCCCCATGGGGTGGCCGCAAGGTGAGGTGGCAGTGGGGACAGCAGGGACACACGTGGCGGCAGCGGTGCCAGAGCCGGGGGCGCGCGTGCGGCAGCAGCTGATGTGATGCAGCCTGACAGCTGAGCTAATGAAGGGCTGTGGGTGGGGGGTGCCGGCCCAGCGGCCCCCAGCCCTGTCAATAAGCAGAGCCAGGGCAGGCACTGATGGGCCCTGGGGCTGGGAGACACCAAGGTCGGGCACAGGCAGCAGGGACAGGAGGCCAGGGACAGGTCCCCCCCAGCTGGGAGCAGACAGGGGTCTGGGGGCACCTGAATGTGGGGACAGGGAGCATCACACCCAGTCCAGCTAGGCTTCTCTCCCTGCTGCTGCAGGACTGTGCCACATGGCCAGGAGCACCGTGGCACACGACAGGGCACGGCGGGACCTGTGCTAGGAGTGGGACCCAGCGCGGAGCAGCAGGGCTGGCAAGGCATGCTGGCCGTGCTGCCATCTCCTGGCACAGCCATGGACAGGACCAAGTGTGCAGGGTGGAACCCGTGGAGGGTTGCGGGCAGCATGTCTGAACCCCAGCCACAGGAATCGTGATGAGCTGCATCTTCCCCCCACCACTGCCCCAGGCTGTCCCACGCCCCACATGCAGCAGACACAGCCCCCGTTTTGCTCAACATGTTTTATTCCCAGTCAGAAGCCAGGGGATGCCAGGCCAGTGCTGCGCTGGGCTGAGCACTCAGAGCCGCTCTACATAGAAGGCTTTCCCCAGCCGGCTCAGCTCCTGCTGGTGCTGCTGATGCTCATCCTGGAAGAGTTGGTACAGGGCATCTTGGCGGATCTGCTGGCCACAGGGGCTGTGCTGAACCTCCACGTCACCCTGGCTCACCAGTGCTGGGGGACACTGTCCCCTAGAACATGGTGGAGCAGGACGAGGGGGCCATCCCAACCATCCACAGCAGCACAGCGCTGGGAGGACCCAGCTGCATCCAACCAATGCCAGGCCTCACCACTGCCTGCTCCCTGCCCGCGAGATGCAGCTCCAACTCCACGCGCCGCTTCAGCCGTGACTCCATGATCCACTGCAGCACCCCGTGGGCTGAGGCCCAGCACCGTGGGTGCTCTCTGGGCCCCTGCCCACAGCTGTGGAGACAGAGAGTGGGCAGGCTGGGGATGTCTCCCCCATCACCCACGGACCCCCAGCATGGGGGGTTTGGCCCCTAGGGCTCTTTGCCAGCTCTACCTCTCCAGCAGCCCTGTGCCAGCATTCCCCTTCTCCTGGACCTGCAACCAAAGAGCATGTTTGTGGGGTCTGGGGTTTAACCTGCACCAAGGGACCCGGCACCCCACTGTCTCCACTTGTTCCCAGGAGCCCGAGGACAGCTCCCACCTTCCCAGCCCCTGCCCTGTCCAACCTTCTCCCCCTGCAGGGAGCAGCTCTGGCTGTTTGGCACTGCCATAGCTGGTGCCACAGGGACCCTGCAACTGCCCTCTACACGGGCCACACCCATTGGATACCCTGGCAGTAACGGCAGCCTGGTTACCATGGCAGTAACGGCAGCCTGTTACAGCATTCCAGTTACTGGAATGGTGTCATCCTGGTTACCATAACTGCATGCTGGTTACTGTAATGGCATCCCAACTACCACAGCTGTAATGGCAGCAACCTGGCCACCATAAACACCATCCTGGTTACCTTCGTAGCAGCACCTTGGAGGGACACAGCCCCGGATCCAGCAGCAACGGGCCCCTGCAGTCAGAGGCTGGTGGCACGCACTCTGCTCAGGCTAAACTGTCATTTTATTAAACATAATTAAAAAGTGCCGAGGCCTATGCGAGGTCTGTGCCCTCCACCCTGTGCTGCCCGTGCCGTGGTGACGGGTGAGCTGCCAGCGCTGCCCTCGGCCTGGCAGACGCAGACTCAAGATGGGGGCTGCAAGCTCTCGGCCCTGGGGGCTCAGCAGCTGCTGGCACACGAGGCGCTGGTGAGAGTGGGAGCAAACACCCCCTTGGCAGGACAGACGGGACACTTGATGCTGGTTTGTCCTCTCAAGACATCCCCAAATGCCCAGTTGCAGTAGAATGAGTAGAAACTGCGGCCTGAAGCAGCAGCTTGGCTGCGGTGCTGAGAACGGGCACCAAACTATTTACACCCCAGCTGGGCACACAGGCAGGCTGGGCACACAGGGCTGACAGCAGGAACAACAGGGACACGGGGAAAAGTGTTCACCCTTGAGAAAGGACAGACAGGTGGCTCCAGAGCCCAAGACCCACACGGACAGAACGGACAGACATCAGTTCCCGCCAGCTGCTGCGGCGAAGGACGGGCAGAGGGGGGTGCTGGCTGGGATCCGTGTCTTTATAAATAAGATCAAGCTAATCAGTTTATTCACAGGGTCCAAGACGATGCAGGACTCAAAGCCTGGAGTGTCACAAGCCTGTGGCAGAGGAGGCTGTGGAGCCAATCCCCTTGGGCTCAGCAGGCAGGTACACTGCTCTAGAATGGGCTTCTGGCAAGGGCCGAGTTCCAGCAGTCGGAACGGAGATGTGGTGTGAAGGGGAGATCTGAGAGCGCAGCTGCTTCCTCCCAGTGCTGCCTGCACACGCACTGCACCAGGCCCCACGTGCTCACAGGGTGCTCTCCAGTGTGTTGTAGTTGTCCTTGAAGCTCTTCAGCTCCAGGAAGTGTTTGGCACGTTTGCTCTTCTGGCTGGAAGGCAGGTAGGTGACCTGGATGGTGGTGGGGTTGGAGACTTCAGGGGACAGGGTGAGGTCCTTTGCTGCTGACTGGTGCTGCCGCTGGCTGCTGCCCCCCCGGGCCTTGGTGCTGTGGGCAGAGAAGAGGCACCGTCACCGCTGCCGCCGCCCCAGAGGAGCCACTCAGCTGCGCGTCCGTCTGTCCGACATGAGGCAACTCTGCCCTCGGGGTGATGGCGCTCACTGAGGTCTTGAAATCTAAGGCCAGTGGTCATGCACAAAGCCCTGGCTCAAAGTGCCAGGGACAAGCAGGAATGCGGACTGTGACCATGGAACAAACCCAAAACTCCATTAACAGGCAGGTTGCAAGGAGGGAGTGAACTCAGAGGCACGGACAGGCACAAACAGCCCCCGTCTCGGACACTGGATGTGCCCCAAAACCTGTCTCTGTTCACACCTCCCCCATGGGCTGCTATGGACCAGGAACCCACCACCGTGCCCGGGCAGCAGCACTTACATGTTCGCCAGCTCGTTCAGAGCTTCCTGGTACTTCAGATATTCTGCTTTCCCAAAGACCTGGATACAAACAGAGAAGATCACGGAAAACCCAGCTGAGGTTACAGTGTGACCTCAGCCCCGGCAGCCAGGCTGGAGCACAGGAACAGCCCCACACTGCTATGGGGATGCAGCCAGGCTGGAGCACAGGAAGAGAAGGATGAAGCCAGGCCACAGGAACAAGGGATGCAGCCAGGGCGTAGCACAGGAACACCTCACAGGGCCGGCAATCCACACCAGCACTCACCCCAGTGCCATAGCGGGCACTCTCGTACCCATCCAGCAAGGTGTCGATCAAGGCTTTGCGGATGCCTTTGAAGGAGGCGCTGGAATTCCGTAGTTCCAGCAGGTAGGCACAGAAATTCTTCCCTATTAAAGATTTTGGGTACCGGCTCTCTGCTTGAAATGGGATTTCTGTAAAAAGGCACAACACAACTGGCTGAAGCACAGGTGGAAATGCTTGTGCTCACCCCCACAGTCAGGAGCTGCTGGCTGGACAAACTTCCTTCCACACCTGCTGCCCCTGTTTGCCGGATGACCCCAGAGCACGGGGCAGGCTGACCCTCAGGCCAACAGCCCTGGGCGGGAGAAATGACTGCTGCTCTCCAGCGAGGACCTGGAGACCTCCCCACAGGGCTGCTGACACCCTCATCTCCCTCACTCAAGGTCTCTCTGCACCCTCCTGCTCCGAGCTCCCTTACCTGATGTCCTGATTGCATCCAGTGCCTTCATCCTGTACAGGTAGTTATAGCAGCCTGGGAAACGGGAAAGAACAAACTGAGAGCTCTGCAAACCTTGGAGGGAGGCGGAGAAAGGGAAAACAGGAGCAGAGACACCATCTCGTGTGACAGGACAGCAACGTGAGCAGCCAAAGACGCAACTTGGCCCCAGGGGAACAACAACTGTGGGACAGTACCTGGTGTCTCCAACTGCAGGAGCCGGCCATCATCCTCAGCCAGCAGCCGTGGTTCGTACTTGATGTCCTGCACCCTTGATAGTCGAATGTCGATCTCCTCCTTTAAATCCTGCACAGCAGGAAAAAACCCGACACGTTCACTTAGATTGTGGGATCACAAGGATAAGAACAGGCCTTACACAAACCGCTCCCTCCCCGCTGCCCCACTGCTACTCCACGGTGGCAGCTCTGCGGCTGGAGCAGCCCCTGCCCGTCCCTCAGAGCACAGGGGATGGAGTGCACCCACCTTGGGCGCATGCTGTCCCACAGGCACGTGGGGGCCGCGGCGGGATTTCATGGCGAAGCGCATGATCTGGCGCTTCACGAAGATGAACAGCAGCACGAACACCTAAGGAGCCACAGCGGGGCGGGGAGTCAAGCATGAGCCGGGGGGTGTCACAGATAACCCAGCCCACCGACTCCCCCTTCTCAGCCCTCCAACCCCAGCGGGCACAAGGGTCTCGCTTCAGTCCCCCGGGAGCCTCGCGGACACCCGGCCCGGCCCCACAGACCCCCACCCTCCACAGAGGCTCCCACCCACGTCCTCCCCCCGCCCCACCGACGCCAGGAGCTTACGGGCGGTCCAGCCCAGGCCCCTGAGGGCCCCGAGCCAGGCTCCGAGGGGTTCCCCACGAGCAGCCCAAGACCTGCCTGACGGGCGCGTTACGGACTCCATGGGAGTCTCGTGGACACGCCAGGAGCGGCCTCACCGGGGCCGCACGGACATGAGCGGCCCGGCTCCGCGGACACGCCCGGAACGCCCCGCACGGGCACGCCAGCCCCGCGTCGGCCCCAGCCCACCCCGCCGGCCCTCACCAGGCTGCCGTAGGCCATGACCAGCACCACGTTGACCCCCGAGAGCCAGTTGCTGCCGGCCCCCGCCATGCCCGGCCTGGCCCGGGGCCGCACAACATGGCGGCCGCGAACCCGCCCTGCGGCCCGCGGCACGTGACCGAGGAGGAGGAGAGGGGGGAGCCGCGGTCACGTGTCCCCGCGCGGCGCCAGCGCAGCGCGCGCGGCCCCTCCCCGCGCGGTCACGTGCCGGGGGCGGGGCCGGGGGAGTTGTCAGTGCGGGCGGACCCAGGTAAAGTTGCGGCGGCGGCGGCGGCGGCTCCGGTACCGCGCGGCCCCCGAACCCGCCCCCTCCCCGCCGGCGACCCCCCGCCGCTGCCCTACGGCCCGCCCGGCCCTTCCGCCGCCACCGCCGCCCCACGGCCCGCCCGGCCCCGCCGCGCTCCGGAGGCGGCTCCGCGCCCCGGCGCCGCCGCTGGGCCCCGCGCGGCCTAGTGGGCCGGGCCGCGGCCGGGGGCTGGCGTAGCGCGCGCGGCCGCCGCAGGTGAGGCGGGCGGGCGGGCCGGGTGCAGGCGGGCCGGGTGCGGGCAGGCGGGCGGCAGGGGGGGGGGGTGAAATGGCGGCCGCGGCCATGAGGGCGGAAGCGGCCCGAACTCGCCCGCCTCCCTGGTGCGGGCCCGGCCTGGCGCCGCCGCGGGAGCTCCCGCCCCGGCCCCGCCGGCGCCCTCCGGTTCGCTCCGGCCGTTCGGCCCCCATTGTGTGTCGCGGGGTCGGGCGGCTCCGGGCCCTGCCGCGCTCCCGCGGCCCGCCCGGCCCCGCTGGTGCCGACGGTAACAATGGGAGCCGAGCTCCCGCCCCGCCGGGCTCCTCACGGGCCGCCGGGCCCGCTGCCGGCACCGCTCCTCGGCGGCGCCCCGGGGGCCGTGGCCGGGGTGGGCCCCACGGCCCACGGGAAATCCACGGGCGACGCCGGTCCGGGGGTCCTAGAGGAGCCCCGTCCCGCGAGCGCGGCCCGCCCTCCAGGTCCCTCCATTCCCGTCGGGGGGCTCTGCCTGCGCCCTCCGACCGGAGAGTCTCCCCGGTAAAGCGCTGCCCATCGGTACCACCACGGGGTCTCTGGTGGCATATCCGTGGGTATCTCCCCAAAAGTTCGTGCACTGCACGTGCGGGGTTGACTCGGTCTGCAGCTGCCATGTTTTTGCTCCGGGGAAAACAACTCTCACACCGATAACCTTCTTTTGGGTGCTTGTTCTGCCTCACAGTGTGGGAAAATCTTTCCAAATGCTGTTTGCCCTCTCTGGCCCTTTTCTCTGGGGCTTCGGAGCCTTCTGCAGTTGTTAATTAAGCGTTGTTGGAATGGGCTGGAAATACCAATTTTTCTGTATTTAACAGATAAGGGAAACTGAGGCTGGGATGTGCCAGGACTCGCCCAGTGGCAGCCAGCAGATCTGGCACAGCCATGGGACCCGCAGATCCTGGTTCTGAATCTGTAACTTACCTGATGTTTCTAATAAAATGAAGTTTGTTACATTTTTGTATCCCCTCTTCTTCTGGAGACTCCACACTTCACCTGTGTAGCTGAGGCTCTCCTCCCTAGGCCTGACAGGCGGGCAGTGGTGTGGTCTGAGAAGGAAAAGGGGTAACAACCAAGCACGTCACGTTTGATGCAGTGTCTTTGAGCAGAGGGTGTTGTAGCCTGTAGTTTGGTTTTCCCTAAGCCCTGTCCGAGGGCAACACTGGCCCATTGACCTGTAGCTGCCCCCTTTAATGCCAGTGCTGTGGTGTGGACTGGCTTTTGGTGAGGACAGCTCCAAACTGGAAAACTCTGTGCAGGCGTCAGAATAACCATGTTCCATGATTCAGTGCTGCCCCTAAGCTCAAGTTCCCCCACTGAGGAATAAGTTATCACTAGCCAAATTTCTCTTTCCTTAAGGCAGCTGTGGAGTCTGCATGGGGGCACTCCCTCACCTGACAGCCTTGGCAGGGTCAGGGCCTGGCTGAGATTTCTATGGTAGATGTTTTTTGCACGTTAGAGGACCCAAACACTGGTGTTACTTGTGGCAGTGATGGCAGCTGGGCAGAGCAGAGCGTGGCAGCTGCTGAACAAAATGCCTGGGTGCTGCACAAGCTTTGAACTCAGCCTGCTGGAACTGTGGCCCAGGGGAGCTGCAGGTTGGGTTCCTGTGGACATGCAGGATCACTTCCCTCTGCTGCCAGGTTGGTTTAATATGACAAATTGTGCATGGAGCTTGAAGCTGGAGGAGACATAGCGATGGTGAGCAAAAATAAATAACGTGGGGAAAAAGCCTGCACGGAGGGGATGGCTGGGGGCTGGAGGCTGTCTCCTTCCACCTCGCGGTGCTCTTCCCCCACAGCTCGGGGTCTCCTGATGGCCGCACAGGTAGCTTGGATCATTTCCTGATAAGAGACCTTGGCACTGTATAGCAGGAAAACTGTAGTATTAAGTTGCCATGAGGTGTGGGTGACTACAAAGGGGGGATTTCAGGGGTTTTGTTGGGAACTGTGGGAGCAATGGCACAAAAACTTGCCTATGGAGAAATGCTGGGCACAGGTTGGAGCAGACACGGGGGGTATGCATCCAGTGCAGGGCAATATTGGGGTCTCCCTGCTTTCAGGAAGCATTTCTCACCCAGTCAGGTACTTGCAGACTTCCACAGGAGATTCCCCAGTGTTTCCTGCGGTGTTTGCTAATGCTGCTGCTGAGCTTCCCTGCCTGGCACACCATGTCTCTCCCTGTGCTGCCCTACCCATGTGCACAGGTTGGATTGTCCCACTCAGCTTTCCTTCCTGCTCTCATGCTCCATCCCTGGCTCCTTCCCCTGTCCCAGGCGCCTGGAGCAGGCCCTGCTGCTTTGGGGGAAGGCTTCACGCTCTTGGTAATGAAATACAAAACTGTGAGTTCTGTGATTATTGAGATTTCGGGGGCTTGGAAGTTGTGAGTCCTGCCAAGTGCAGTGGGATGTCACTGGCATTCCTTGTGCCTGGAAGGCACTAGGCAGGGTAAAACAACTCAGTGCCAATCCCCTTCTAAACCACCTCCCCTCACCTCCAGCTTGGGCTCTGCCCTGAGGCCCAGTGTGAGGTTAGAAAACTCCACTTGCTTTGGACGCTCATTGGCCTGAACTCTTCCTGGGATTTTTTGCCTCAAGCAGTTATCTGATGATGTTACTGGCTGTTCCTTGCTGACATCTAGTTTACTTTTTGGTATGTTTTTAATCTAGAAAATTTAGTATTTCCAGTTTGGGGGAATAACTGAAGCATGCAAAAATAGGCAGTTCTGCAAGGGCAGGTTTTCTTTTAAAAAAAAAAAATCCATAGGCATAAGTAGCACCACTTATTCCTGGAGTGTTTTTGCTTCCCCTGCTCTGCTTTGAAGGCAAGAAAGGAGAAGTAGTTGAAGTGTCTGAGGCTCTGAGGTGCTCTGTTCTCCAAGTGAAGTTTCTTTGGTGCTTTCTTCAAGCATTCCTGCTCCATTTGATGGCCACAGACTCACCATGAGCTCATGGCAAATCCGTGCTTGCTCACACATGTGTTTCAACAGCAAGTCATTAAACCCTTTCCCCCAAGTCCGGGAAATGGCTTCAAACTGAAGGAGGGTTGATCTAGATTAGCGAAGGAAGAGGTTTTTTTTCAATGAGGGTGGTGAGACCCTGGCACAGGTTGCCTAGAGAAGCTGTGGCTGCCCCATCCCTGAAAGTGTCCAAGGCCAGGCTGGACGGGACTTGGAGCAATCTGGGCTAGTGGAACACGTCCCTGCCCATGGCAGGAGGTGGGACTGGATGAGCTTTAAGGTGTCTTTCAACCCAAACCACTCTGACTCTGTGAGTCTACTTCTTGCTGCCATGTGGATGCGGGAAATGTTTCATTTGGAACAACCTGCCATGGAATTGGCAGAGAAACCTCGAGAAGTGCAAGTGGCTGTTTTGTGCTGGGAGCACATGGTGATGGCAGCCTGGCCTGCCATGGTTTTAGGGAAGTGGTGGGGAGGGTGGGGGCCTGCGACGGGTGTTCTGGCTGTGTTGCCCGTACGATTGTTCAGTCCTGGTGCTGCCTTTTGGTTTTGGTTTCTAACAGTCTGTTCTTTCTTCTCCCCGACCCACCACAGAGTTCTACCTTGTAAATACTGTTATTTGTATATACTGTAAATGATGACATCGGTGGGCACTAACCGAACCCGGGGGAACTGGGAGCAGACACAGACACAGAGCCAGATGCAGCACAAGCAGCGGCCGCAGGTAAGGGCAGTGTCCACGGAAACCAGGTAGCTTAGAGGTGGAGACCTGGCTCTCCTGCTTGGCCTGGTGCTAATGGGTGGCTCGCCTAAGAACTGCCAGAGCCAGGTTAATTGGGCAGCCACTGACGCTGGTGTTTGTGTCAGTGTCTCCGAGTGGGACCTGACGCTGAGATTTGGTTTTGTTTCCGTCTGACTGTTCCCTCCTCGCTTTAGTGAATGCAAGTGGCTGAGAAGCTGCTTGCAGTGGGTCTTGGTGTTCTGGTGGTGGTAAGGTTTGCCCCAAAACAGAAGTGGTTCAGGTGGCTGCTGCTCCCCTGGTGTCATAAGGCCAACCAGCAGTACCTCCCTTTCTTTCAGACTCCCCTTGTTCCTTTTCCATCTCACTTTCCCCCTGGACCTGTCCTTTTCTGACCCTTGTTTGCACCTTTTCTTTACCATACTGATTCCTTTCCAGAGATCTCAGGGAAGTGGAATGGCCTTTGGAGGACAGTTTGGAAATGGGCTGCTCTGACCATGCTCTCTCTATCCATCTGATTTCTTTAGGCCACTGCGGAACAGATTCGACTTGCACAGATGATTTCGGACCACAACGATGCTGACTTTGAGGAGAAGGTGAAACAAGTGAGTGTGGAAAGTGAAGATGAACCCTGACGGGGAGGCAAGATCAATACTGGAAGGACTGTGAATGCTGAGGGGGTGGGAGGGACACATCTGGCTGCTTCCTGAATTTCCTTGGACTGGTTTCACAGAGTTGTATCATAGAATGATTTGGGTCAGAAAGGACCTTCATGCCATAGGGACACCTTCCACTAGACCAGATTGTTCCAAGCCCTCTGCAACCTGGCCTTGAACACTTCCCGGGATGGGGCAGCCACAGCTTCTCTGGGCAACCTGTGCCAGGGCCTCACCACCCTCCCAGGGAAGAATTCCTTCCCAATATCCAACCTACCTTTGGCAGTGGGAAGCCATTTCCCCTTGGTTCTGTCACTCCAGACCCTTGTCCAAAGTCCGTCTCCAACTCTCTTGGAGCCCCTTTCAGCACTGGAAGGGGCTCCAAGGTTTCCCTGGAACCTTCTCTTCTCCAGCCTGAACACCCATGGCTCTCCCAGCCTGTGTCCAGAGCAGAGGGGCTCCAGCCCTCAGAGCACCTCTGTGGCCTCCTCTGGTCCCGCCCCAGCAGCTCCACGTCCTTCCTGTGCTGGGGGGCCCCAGAGCTGGAGGCAGCACGCAGGTGGGGTCTTACCTGAGCAAAGCAGAGGGGTAGATTCCCCCCCCCCTCACGTGCTGCCCACACTGTGGGGATGAGCCCAGGAAAGTGTTGGCTTTCTGGACTCCCAGTGCACATTGCCAGGTCATGTTAACCCACATCTCCGAGTCCTCCTCCTCTGGGCTGCTCTCCATCCATTCTTCCCCAGCTTGTGTTTGTGCTTGGGGTTGCCCTGATGCAGGAGCAGCACCTTTTGCCTTGCTGAATTTCCGGTTTGTTCCCACAGGTGACAGTGTTGTACTGAGGAAAGAGGGTTATAGGTTGGGTCATGGTGAAACAATGGTAACTTTCACACCCTCAGTTACTCCTCATTGAGGGACACAGTTAAGCTGAGAAGACTGGGGAGACTTACAAGCCCTGAATTTATTTTTGTTTAAGGATTTCTGGTTTGGGATTCAACTTGCCTCCTGAGAGACCCATAGACATTTTGGTGCCATCTTAGTTTGGAACATGTTGACTGTGGTGTTGTCTTCTTTACAGCTGATTGACATCACAGGCAAGAACCAGGACGAGTGTGTGATTGCTCTGCATGACTGCAATGGGGATGTCAACAGAGCCA
The DNA here is from genome assembly GCF_025592945.1 of Manacus candei. Classification (NCBI taxonomy): domain Eukaryota; kingdom Metazoa; phylum Chordata; class Aves; order Passeriformes; family Pipridae; genus Manacus; species Manacus candei. Next base: position 221,446 of record NW_026138214.1, on the reverse strand, counting down.
TCAACGTGCTGCTGGAGGGCAATCCGGACACGGTAGGATTGGGGCCTGTAAATCTGGTGAGGCCTAGCTCAGTGTCACTGCACGTTTGCAGGTGAGGCATCCTGTAATATCAAGATAAGGAGAACCACGACTGACTAGTTCCACAGGAGCATGCAAAGCACGACTGTGACCTGACTGCTGAACGCTGCTCTCCGTGGCCTTGCACGGACTGTGAGCTTGGCCCTAGGCTCGAAGGAATAGAGGGGGAAATGCAATAAGTCATTTCCTTCCTATTCATTTTGAATCCAAGCAGTTTGACAACAGTGCAGTGGCATCTGTATGTGCTTTCACACCACTGAGTGTGAAGGAACGTACCTTTCCCTACCAGGGCTGTGTGACCTGTGTTGAAAGGCAGGTATGTGTCAGGTCCTTTCTGTCAGAGTAACATAGTTTTTTTGTCTCTGGCCCTAAACACTTCTCAGCAATGTCCTGACTGGTTTGTGTGCTGCTGCCCATGCCACGGTTTTGAGGGTCTTTTCGCGGTTTGTTTTCTGTGGAATCGGGCTTGGCTGCTGTCCTTCACACAGGTGCCTCTCTCAAGCAAGCCGAGGTCAGCTCCGAGAACAAGTGAGCGCTTATTTAAGAGGAACCTTCTGCCTGTGTGTGGGGCGTCATTCCTTTTGTGGTATAGATGGCAGATTTGCAAGTTCTCTTACAGCCCAGAAAAAAGCCTATGAGTATCAGATCCTCCCAAACTGCCACTGATCACAGGTATCCTCCTGGCACCCTGGTTTGGCTGGAGCCGACTCAACTCCTTGTAGAGTTGAGGCTCTGAATATCACTTCTCAGTATTATCTATTAGCTCATTTTTTTCCCCTGTGATGAACCCTTGGGGACAGGTGAGTGAGCTGGATGCCCCAGACTATGTTGTGTGTATTGCAGCTGCTCCCCAGTGTCAGGTGCTCTGCTTTGGCACCGGCCAAGTTCCATGCAGTGCACGTACCCGTTCCTCCTTGTCTTTAGAGAGCCCTTGCCATTGACAACTGATCAAAAGATCTATTAGAAAAGCTTTTTAGAAAGGGAAATAATATGGATGTGCATTGCTGAGGCATAGTTCTGCCACGATTGTATTTTTCTCCAGATCTCTTGTAACCCGTGACTTCTAGTCAGAGAACAAAACCTCTGCCATCACAGCGATTTAATTTCCTAGAGAAACGCATTGCTCAGGAGAGCAGCATCCAGGACAGGGTGCAGCACCCAGCATTGTGGAGCAGCACTTCCTTTATGGGAGCAGCTGAGAGGCCCAGCAGCACAAGGTGTGCAGGGCAGGGTGTGGAGAGGCAGGCAGGGAGCAGGTGGAGAAAGCCCTAGGCTGCCACTGGTCCAGCCCTGTGGCCCTGCAGCTGCCACATCGCTGAGCACAGGCAGCCCCTGCACTGCCATTGGTCAAGTGTCTTGGAGCTGCTTCTGACCTGAATTCAGCTTGTGCAGCAATCCTGGAAAAGGAATTTTTGGAGAGAAAACAGCCCTGCTAATTGCTTGGGTGCACTGGTGCTGATGAGGACAGCTTGCCTGCTGAGCTAGTTACTGGTAATGTATTTGAAACAGTAAAGGAGCAGGCGTTACCTTAGAATTGGATTAGGTTTGGTTTAAATTACAGTATGCCAAGTAAACATTTCCCAAGTAAACATTTTTGTAAGTTTTCTTTAGAGCAAGATACCTATGGAGAGAGACTTTGGGAGCCTTGGGTTTGATGGCAGTTTGTGCCACTATGTTGTTGGGTGTTTTGTCGTTGTCCCTGCATGCTGCCATCCAAAACCAGCTGTTGACTTGCCTGCCAGTTGTGTTTTCAGGTGGTTGTCAATGACTTGTGACTATTTTTAATTGTTTTACCAGCATGCAGCATCGGTTTAAGAGTATGAAACTGCTGCAGACTGTTATAAAATAAATGAGTGCAGGCCCATGGCAGTGAGCTGGAGGCACGCTTAACTTTTTACAGTTGAACTTGAGATGAGTTGAATTCTGTGATGCTTCTCTCCCGTCTGAGCTGCTGTTTCGGGGGGGGGGGTTTGTTAATTACTCTGCATGTGAGAGAAGAACTTACTCCAAAATGTTGACTGCAGAGCACTATGGAACATTTACCTGGGTTATTCTGAGAGCTCTTGGTCATCTGTGTGAAATGGCAGGGTTTTTTCCCCCTAAACAAGGTAAATTTATCCATGCTTTCAACTCTGGAAATATCATGCCCTCTCTACTGAAGAATTTTAGTGCAGAAATAGAAAAAGTCGTCTCCTGTTACTTCAAACTGCATGCCAGTCAGCTGTGAGAAAACTTTCCTTGAAGGAAGAAGCTATGTTGTGTGTAGACTCCTCAAATAAAAAATTGGTCTGGAAACCATTTCTTCAGAGGCTCTTGTTATATACTCTGTAGCATGTTTAAATCTCTGTGTATTTGCATCTTGCATTGATAAAACTATGATTAATTTCTTTCCCCTCTGCAAACCTTCAGCATTCCTGGGAAATGGTCGGGAAGAAGAAGGGTGTCTCAGGACAGAAGGAGAGTGGACAGACAGAGCCCAGTGAAGAAAGCAAAGAAAACCGGGAGCGGGAGCGGGATTTCAGCAGACGACGTGGCGGGCCACCGAGGCGGGGGCGAGGTGCCAGCCGTGGAAGAGAGTGTATGGACCTCCCCTTTCATAGCCCCCAAAACTCTCCCACTGAAGCACTTAGTGCTGTGTAACAGCTGTCTGTAAAGCTTCTCAAGCAGGCACATCTGTGAGGAAAACCATTCGTATGTGTATGTGGATCTGATGCATTCTCACTACCATCAGATTAAATCAAAAGTTCTGGGAGCCTGTGGTGACGTGGTCCCCTGTACAACCACTGCACTTTGGGGTTTGAGGTCTGGTCTTGTACCCCCACTAAAGGAGAATGAGTCTTGAAATTGTCTTTGCATTGTTTTGTCTTTCAGTTCGGGGCCAGGAGAATGGACTAGACGGTGGGAAGAGTGGAGGATCTTCTGGAAGAGGCACAGAAAGAGGGAGGCGGGGACGTGGCCGAGGCCGAGGTACACATGGGGTTTGGGGTCCGAGGGGGTGGGAGGAGAAGAATGGCAGCAGTGTATCTATCTTCCATGAGGTTCCAAAGCCTCTTTTATGGGAGGAATTGCCAAACTGAAAATACACGCTTTAATTTTCCTGTCCTTGTGCTTATCGGTAGTGTTTACATGTTGCTTCCCCATCCTAAGCATGCTAGAAACATCACCTAGTTCTTGCATCCCATCTGTGGAGTTAGAACACAAATCGAGCTTTGTTACAGAGGTGGGAAGTTAAAAAACCCAAGATGACTATTTGGCAGGTGGGTCAATGGCTTGTTAGCAACAGAACCTGCATCCTTGTTCTTACATGTGTGTCTGAGCACCATCACTGGCTTGAGCTTTAAATACTTGGTGCAGAAATTAATTTTTCCACAAAATATACTGCTCAGAAATTGTTGCTGAGGTCACACCCTGCAAAAATCAGAACCTGGGATTCAGTACTTACGGTTTGTGCCAGCTGGAAACCTTATCTGAGCCTGGAATCATGCATTGCTAATCATGCTGCCAGCCAGCTGAGGTCATTCCCATCTGTCTAAAGACGCTGCTGGAAATCCCATCAACTCAGGAAGGTCCTCTCCACTTCCATATTCTGGGCATTTGAACTCTATATGTTGTTCAAGTGTTTCTTTTTCCAGTGACATAGAGCCAAGAGATGCTCAGAAGTGCCTATGTCTGTGTATTTACAGGTGGCTCTGGACGGCGAGGGGGAAGATTTTCTGCCCAAGGCATGGGGTAAGTTTCACTGGCACAAACCACAGCCAAGATAAGTCTGTGCACGAATAGTACTGTTTGTGTCAGTCATTTGTGTTCCCATTTTTTTTTTTGTTAATAAGGCCCAAACTGCATCATGCGAACTTAGATTTGGGGGTGGCTAGCATAGCTGAAGCATCCCTGTGCTGAAAGAACCGCCTTGTGAGACTCTGAATAACATCCGTTGCTTTCAAAATGTTTAGCCAAAGAGAGAGTGAACATTTCCATCTTTGTATTTCTTATAGAACTTTCAACCCTGCTGACTATGCTGAGCCAACCAGCACGGATGAGAACTATGGGAATAGCAACAACAACACGTGGAACAACACTGGGAGCTTTGAGCCGGATGATGGCACAAGTAAGTGTCAAACGCACATGTGCTGGTTTGTGTTGAGAGGGTGAGTGGATTTTGCATCCATCCAGTTGCACTGAGGAGGTTCTGGGCAGGTCTTAGGCTCAGGGATGGAGGAATGGGTTGTTAGTTCAGAGACGAATTTCAGTGACCCTAATTCTTTGCGGCTTTGCACATGTTTTGATGATTGCCCTGGAAATGGGGAGCTGGATGATTGCTGTGGGGTGCACGACAGAGGCACAGGAACATTCACCTCTGTTTTCCAGTAGAAACCATGCTACTGTTTGGAAAAGTGTGGGGTTTTTTATAAACTGTAGTGTATTAAACAGGTCCAAGTTCTCCTGATGTTAGGTGCATCCTCCAGAGAATATTACTTGGAGTCAAATGTCTTGCTCTTGATTTTGGTACTAGGAGCATTCTCTCTTTCATGGTCATCTTGCTCAAACTGCGGTGGGGTGAGACTTTGTTACAGAAACAAGATGAAAGGAATCTGATCTCCTTCCCTTTTTGAAGCCAGCATGTGTTCAGTGGACGGTTCTGAACACCCAGCTACCCCTGCACGTTCTCCTGCATTGGAAAACTGGTGCCCTGGGATTTGTTTCACATACACACAGTATCGTGAGATACAGCAAACTCAGATTTTGCAGTGTGAGAATGGGGCAGTTGCAGGGGACAGTCCTTGACCATAAGTAGCCTGTTTGTGGAGTGAGTTTCAGAGTGGTTTGGTTGGCTTTTTTATGGAGCAATCTTGCACCACTATGAAGTCAAACTGTTTTTCCACAATTTCTGAGTATTCAAGTAAATACCACATACTTGGGTGTAAGACGCGTTCACACCCGTGTTGATGGTGCTTTTGGCCACCTCTATATTGCTCGCATTAGCTGAAAAACTGATAGCCTTGGAAGGAGAGAATTCAAGTCCTGTAAACTGGGATACCTTTTACTGAACATTGTTAGTGTGGGGGAGGGGGTGGGAGCTTGTTTGTGTGTATTTTGGTGGGTTTTGTTGGGGTTTTGTTTTTTTGTTTGTTTGGATTTTTTCACAAAACAGAGAGCTGTGGAAGGGGGAAAAAATAAGCCTGTTTTTTGTAAAACACGAGCAGATTGAGTGATCATCTTGGCAGTTGAAAAAGGGTTTTAAATACCGGAGGGAATAGTGTGGGCATGTGTTGAGGGCAGTGGGTGCACTTGGCTCCGGAGGAAAAGGGATGGGAGTGGACAAGCTCTATATGCTGGAAGTTTAACTGACTAGTGGGAACAGGCTTCTGTGTGGATGGTTTTCTTTTTTTCTGTGTTGGTGTTTTGCGGAATTGTGGAACAAAGTGGATTAGAGTGTGGTTGGGGGGAATTGAAGGTTTTTCTGACAGAACAAGTTGAATTTGCTCTAGTGCTGCAAAGCAGCTGTAAAGTTTATCGTGCAACACCGCTGGTCACCTGTGTTGTGCATGGTCATTTTTTTCCAGTTTAGTAGCCACAGGCATCTCTTTAAATTAACAATATCCACAGGTACGCTGTGACTGGTGTATGTGGGGGCAATGAAACTCACCTTCACTTCTTTAAGTCAAAATTTCACTGGTTGTCTTTCTTTTCTTTTTGTTTTGTTTCAGGACTTGATTTCATTGGGGGTGAGGGGTCAAATTATCCCCGAAAATTTGACACTGCTCCTGGTACGATACATCCAGGTGCACTAACTGCCCCGGATACCTTTACTTTACAGCTTTTTTAAAAAAACCCTGAAATATCTGTGGATATGTAATTCTCTCTCTCAGTTTGTTCATTTTAATGAATACTTGACATTTGTTCTGACTGTGCTTTTACTAATGCTGACACCTTGAATATAAATTGGGAGAGGCTAACCCCAACTCCAAATTTTAGCTTCAGCCACTGCTTCTTGGTGCCCAGAGCAGCTCCGTGTCCACAGTGCTGGTGACAGAGCATCCCACCCGAGGGCAGGAGGCTTGAGGCAGCTCAGTTGTATTCCCTTTGTCTTGCATCCTGAAAAGCTGTGACTTGCTGTCACCCCCATGCCATTCCTGCAGCCTCCCTGCTGTTCCTGCTCAGGGCCACAACTGCTGCAAGCGGAATGGGTCCGGTTAAACTCTCTCCGTGCTTTGCCTCTGCTCACAACCACCGCTGGGTGAGCAGTGCCCAGGGGCTGCTCTGGCATGTTCCTGCTGCCCAGCTGCTTCTCCTCGCCTCCCTGCAGTTGAAGATGATGGCGGATTTTGAGGTGACAGGGGTGCTTGATGTTAAAGCTACTCAGTGCCTGGCCACTTTATTTTCTGTTCTTGCACCTTTATGCCTTATGAAGCCAAGAGACACCCATGAGATGATCCAGTTTGCTGAATCCCATTGGTGTCCATAACAAGGCCAACATCATGTTTGACTGTCTCTCCTCTATCTAACCTGAGGTCTTGAGACTAAAGAACCTTCCAGAGGAGTTTGCCACTTGACTCTTGAAGGTCAGGGCAGGAGGAGGAGTGTTGAGGCTGAGGAGTCTCTTTAGCAGGGGCCCAACTGGCAGGCAGACAGTGTCTCTTGGTTCTCACCTCAGGATTAATCTTTAACTTCCACAAGCAGCACAAGGCCATCTGCTCCAGAGCTACCATTGTGGTTTTGCTGCCCTTTGGCTTTGTTTGGATTTACATTCCTCTGAGGTGCAGACTGGGGGCCTTTGAGTCTGTTGCCCTTCCAGGCTGAGGCAACAGGCCTGTGTCCAGTTCCTGAGAGGCAGCAGACTGCCTGATGGGCTGTGGGAGGAGCAAGCTGGATGCTCATCTCCCAGTTTAAAATGAAGAGACTGTGTTTGAGGAGGGATGTGGACATCTTGGAGACACAATGGGATTTTTTTTCCTTCACCACAATCATATTGGCACATGTTGTTGGCTTAATTGTATTTTTTCCTCTCTTCCTGGTTTGAGGACCTTAAAGACCAGCAGCTCTTTGAAGGGCTTTCTGAAAGCAGAGAGGAGGGCTCGCTGTTCAGAAGACAACCTTTCTGAAATGGTGTTAGAAGGGTCAGAGTATTGCTTGTGTTGCAGCTCTCCCCTTCGGAAGAGCTCGATGGAGAGCAATACGCTTGGTTTCTTTAAAAAAAACTTCCCACTCTGTGCTGGCTGGGTGCTTTCTGGAGCATTCCTGGGCAATGCCTGGTTGTACATGGCAGTTCTTTGTTTTTCTATCTACCCCTTTGTATGCAGGGAGCACAAGCTGTGCTGAGTTGGTGTCCAGTACTGGAGTAGACTTGCCGGGAAAGCCCCGTCAATGGCTGCTCTTCATCTGCAGGGTTTCCTTCTACTTTTTGTGTTGCTTTGCTTTTCTTCTCAGTTTCCCCAAACAAGCAATACTTAAGAGCCCTATGCTGTGCTCCTGCATGCACAAAATCTTTTTGGTGCAACTCTATTGGCTTCCTGCTCTGTTGGCTACCTGCAGGTACATCCAGCTCTCTATTCCACCTCTTGGGTAAGGTTTGAGCTGGAAGGATCTTTCTGATCCATTAAAATCTGGACAGCAACCTTCCTGCTACTGCTGTAGCAGGAGGGCACAGAAAATCTGAGAAAGGGGGGAATCTGGGTTTTTAAACCCCAGATGTGTTTTGCATTGACTGTGTTGAACTCCTGATGCTTCTGGCTGGGAAGGAAGGGGTAGACTAGCGTGCCCTGAGATTCCTGGCACTCTGGGAAGTCATGTTTTATTAGTATCTCTATTTCAAACTTGAATATAAAAGAAAATAAATCCTGGAAGGCTTCTTGAATTGGCTCAACTTGTCAAGCAAAACAAAACAACAATGAAAAAATAATAATTCACTGATAAATACTTATTTCTTGCACTAAATTCCCCACTTCTAGACAGGCAGTCATTTAAATATGTGGTTAAAGTGTGTCCTGCAGAAGAATCCACAATGGTCTTCCCTGCATGCTATGTTTTATGCTCTAAAAGGCTTTCAGCCTATAAAAAGGCTGATGCCAACTTGTTCCGTCCCTGTAAGTGTCTCCAAGATTAACCCTGTTGACCCTGTCATATTTTGTTGATCTGGTTTGCGTGGACTGGAAACCAGCTGTGCAAAACAGGGCTGGCTTTATGCTCTGAGGTTTTTGCAGATGTGAAATCTCCTGCTCTCCTCCCAAACCAAATTTCAGTTGTTAAATGGATTCAGAAGTTGCCACATAATGTTTGAAGTACAGAGGTTAAACTCTGTGATGGAAGCGAGGGTCAGAACAAGTTGAAGATGCAGTCAGGGAAAACTCTTTTTATTTTCTGGTAAATCTTACTTGCTTAAACTGTGCTGTGGATTGTGGCTGAGGTCTCCAGCTTTTCTCCCCAGTGCTTTGAGCATATCTCTGCAACTGGTCACAGAAAATGCAGGAATTGCTTAGTCCCTCGGATTTTCCCTTCTGAATCCCATTTGCATGTGCACAGGAGGTCCTGGTGCACTGAGGCTTCAAGACTTTTTTTTTTGCTGGGGAGAGAAGATGAATCACAGGAATGCTCAGTTGTCCCCAGGTTTTATAGGAATGTAAGGTTTACCTGGGTGGTGAGATCCTGTGCCAGAGCTGGCAGGAAACCTGTGAGAGAGGTGCTCTGTCCAAGCTGCTGGGGTAACACTGACTGCTCCCAGGTGCACAAAGCTGTAGCTACTGCAGTACAAGGGGAAGTCAGGAAAATGGCACAAGGAGGCTGGGGATGGTGCTGGAGCTTCCTTGCTAAGCTCAGCTCCCCTGTTGGGTGTTGGGAGGTGTGTGTTGCCCTATCTGCCAGCCCAGCAGTCCCTCTCTTTCAGCTCAGCCTGGGGCAGCAAGGCAGAGGTGGCCCTGTCATGGTACCTTGCCCAGGAAGCATGGGTTGGGGTCTACTGCTTTAACTTGCTTGGTTGGCAAATAGAAATCCTCCTGGCTACCTGCAAAGCTTCCCAGTGCTTCTCCAGCTCTTGGAGGCAGAGCTTTGATGAATGCATAACTTCTGTACCTGTTGTTGTCCTTGTAGGTGCGTGGAGGGCAGCGACAGAAGAATGGGGCACGGAGGACTGGAATGAAGATGTAGGTACTCTCCAAACCCTTCTCCTCCGTGCATCTGCCAGCAGGCTGCTGTCCTGTCTGTACACAGAGCTCTAGGGGAGCTCAAAGTTCATCCTCCCCCAAACTATGGGTAGAACCCCAGTCAGGCTCCCAGTTCCAGGAGCTATGAGGAATAAATAATCATCACAGCTTCAAAAAGATATGTGTAGTAGAGCTTGTCATAGGAACCCAGGACAGAAAGGGATCTCCTAGGGCCTTGAGGGTGGTCCTCTCATTTCCTGTAACTGTATGATGGAATTCTTCGAAAAACTGGCCTGACTCCATGCAGGACTCTTGCTCCGTCCCTCCAGTGGAGTGGCAGTTGGGGAAGGTTTGCCTTTGATCTCACCATGTGCCATGGAGGAGGCAGCAGTGGTTTCCTGCATGTCATGTGCCTCTGCTTGTCCTTGTGACTTGGATGGAACAGAAGCTTTTGACTTTCTGACTTGCTCTTTGGCGTGCCTTGCCGCCTTTCATTCTCTACTTGATGTCTCCTTCAGGGGAGAATGGATGCTGTCAGCACCAGCTTTTAATGCCTCTATATCAGTTTCTTCTGAAGTGGGCTTCAGTCCCTCTCCAAATCAAGGGAGGACTTCTGTTATTGCAGATGGGAGCAGGGTTGAGCTTTTTTAGTATGATTGTTACTTTTGCATGCTCATTTTGGCTCAGCCAACAGACTGGGCAAGGAGGGGAAGCGTTTGCTTTCTAGGCACTCTCTGAGGGAAGTGCTCCTGCTGTGTTTGGAGACAGGAGCAGTTTCTCTTTGTTCAGTCAGGTCTCTGCTAGAAGGGAGCCTTTGAGAGCCCTTCTTGCCTTCAGTGTGTATGAGATGCCCCCAGGGGTTCCAGGTTTAGTTTTTTAACTCTAGGGCTTTAGTTTCTGGTGGTTCCTCAGCCTGGAATAGAAGCTGTTCATGTTCAGATATGTTCCAGGCTAAATCACAGGTGGTCACTAACCTTCCTCTTCACCCATTCTTGAGCAATGTTATTTTCCCTTCCATAGTTGAAGTAGATCTGTTGGTCAGATCATCCAAGTGAGCCTGGATCATTGGAAGCTTAAGTGGGGGTCCAAAGTTTCTTCCTTTGGCTTCTGTACCAGTGCTTGCACCTATCTGTGCAGGGAGTTTGGCAGATCCTCGCTGCGTGCCATCAATTTGGAGCGCCAGCCCAGGGCCCCAGGAGCCCAAGTGGGTTTGTGGACTGTGGGAAATTTGTGGAAGTATTTTAGGTTTGTTTTTTTTTCACTGACAGGTGATTTGTGCACTTGCCCGAGAAAAAACAAAAACTGATTCTGATGGGAAGCAAATGCTAGGGAAGTTTAAGTCTAAACACTTGAATTTCTTGAGGTTTTTCTCTAGCCTTTTGTCTCAAACATTCCTGTGCTTTATGTCACAGGCACTGTTCCAAGGCACTGTTCTCACTTTTGAATTCTTTTTCCCTTTTTTATCTTTAGCTATCAGAGACAAAGATCTTCACTGCCTCCAACGTGTCTTCAGTGCCTCTGCCTGCTGAGAATGTGACAATCACAGCTGGACAAAGGTGAGTGCCCATGGCGATGCCATTAACCTGGGAAAAGTGGCACACAAATCCTGGAGCAATTTCCCTTCTTTAACTAAACCTTGCCAGCTAGCTAAAATGCAGCAGCTCTGAATGAGATGAGGTGGATTTAAATGGAGAAGTTGAGTTAGTAATTTCTGGGTCCTAATCTTGGATTAGAGTTTTCCTAGGCTCTGCTGCTGGTTCTTCAGGTTTGGGGGCATTTTACTGTGTTAAATTAATTAAAAACATGATTTAAAATCAAAGGCTATGCAGGGTCTTGCTTGATCTCCCTCTCTCCTTTTGAGGTTGCTACTGGCAGTTGTGAGTTAATGTTCTGAAGATTCCTTCAATTTGTGAAGTTAAAGGTGTGAGGCTGGAGGGGGAATTCTGCTGTAATGGAAGCGGAAGCTCATGGTAACCTTATTGAGTTATCCTCTTTCTCTTCGCAGGATCGATCTTGCAGTCCTGCTAGGAAAGACACCGTCTTCTATGGAGAACGAGTCAGCGAACCTGGAGTCATCCCAGACTCCTTCTCTGGCCCAGCCACTGGTGTTCAGCAATTCCAAGCAGGCTGCTCTGTCCCAGCCTGCCTCTGGAAACTCCTTCTCTCACCACAGCATGGTAAGGAAATGCTGGTCTCTGCCAGCGGAGATTTGATGGGGGTTGCTCATTCCCTGACATTCTCTGTCTGTTTGGGTAATGTGGGAAATGCAGTCCTGACACCTGCTTGCTGCTTGGGACTGGCAGAGCCAGATAATTTGCCAGTCTGCTTCAAATGCAGAGGCCTGAAGTTCATTGCTCAACTTGAAATAATTGGGATAATTCCCCCCCTGTTGCCCTTGTCTGATTTGCAACACATTTGCAACACATGCTTCTTTCCTGCTCAGAGGAAAGGAAAAACTCTTACAGTCCAGGGCTTGCAATTGCAACAATTTGAGAAGTGGAAGTGGTTGGGAACTGGTGTTGTTGGATGGAACTGGGGGATGGAATGCTGGCCTCTACTGGCAGGAGAGGGAAGGAGGCATTGAGTCAGAGATGTGCAGGGACCTGGGCAGATGTTGCTTTGTGTAACTTAAGCGAAAAGAAATAAAAATTGTGCACTTACTGGTGAGGTAGTTGAGGAAGGATTTTCAAAACCACCTTAACATAGAGCCAAGATCTCCAGGTGTTTCTTTTTTAGTGCAACTGAATGCATGAGAATAATTGAGTACATTTTTAAGATTGTGTCTGTTAGCTTTCTTTGTAACCCTCTATGGCTGTACCATGCTATGAGTTGGGTGAGAGATGATCATGCCTGCACTCACACATGATGGAAGGCTGGGAGAGAAGCATGAGCCCTCTCTGCCAGCAGTATGTGTGCGTTTGGAGCTCAGGAGCGTTAAGCTGAGGCACCCAGTGAGAAGCAGCAGGGTACAGTGCATTCAGGTTTATGTTAAGAGATGTACGTGTCCTCTGAGCCAAGTTCCAAGCCATGGGAGATGTTGACTTTGTTATCTCCTTGCTGAACTTGCAGGTGAGCATGCTGGGGAAAGGGTTTGGAGATGTCGGGGAGGCCAAAGGCAGCAGTACCACAGGGTCTCAGTTTCTGGAGCAGTTCAAGACAGCCCAGGCGTTGGCTCAGCTGGCAGCTCAGCACACCCAGCCTGCTGGGAGCACCACTGCTGCTTCCTGGGACATGGGATCCACCGCACAGACCTCGTCTCTGGTGCAGTACGGTAAGGAAAAGGAAAAGCAGCATGGCCCCCCTAGAGTGGGGAGAGTGTGTTCCCCCCTGGAACTGCAGAGGCAGCAGGGGAAGGGACTCAGCAGAGGAGGAGATCGCAAGTTTGCAACCAAGCCAGCTGAGCTGGAGAAATGAATAGAACGGTGGGAGCAAGTTTGTGAGACCAAAATATAATAGTGCATGTGAGTCTCTCCCTGTTCCTTTTATGCTTGGAGCAGTTGAATCCATCATTCCAGCATGCTTCAAGGCTAGGGATCTGGCATTCCCGAGCCTCTCACAGTGTGCAGAACTACCTCCTAACACGTGAAGTTGTGCCGGAAAAAGGCCTGAAAGGGCACTTCTGGAGAATAGGTCCTGAATACCAACACTTGTCAGTCTCCTCTCCCTGCTGACCTGATGTTATCTTCTAAGGGAATTCGACTTGCTGTTAAATGCCAAAAAGTAACTCTACCTCTGGGCTGGCCTGAGGGAATAAACAGGGATTGAGAGGCTCTTTTCAGATGAGGTGCAGAGCTCTGCTGTGGTCGAGTGCTAGTGCCATTTCCTTCAGCTTGTGCTTGTTGCAGGGAAATGGCTCTGGTTCAAATCTAAGCTGAAGAAAAATCGAGCCCTGTCCTAGTGACAGTGAGTGTTGACAGCTTCTGATCTTCTCAGACAAGAAGCCACAGAGGAGAGTTGGAGAGAATAGAAGCTGGTTTTTAATAAGCTGTGTAAAGGCTTAGTGGAAGGGGGAAGGTGATGCAAAGACCTGAGGGTGGCAGCCCTGAGCAGTGATGTTGCTTGGAGATACCCAGTCCCTGCAGGGGAAGGAGCAGGCAATGGAATACTGGAATGCTGGTAGAAACCGGGAGGGGGGAGGAAGCAGCATCAGGCTGGTGCAGTGTCTCCACACAAGGGACTCTGGAGTTCAGCTTTTCTTGGAGAATGGAGGACTTCTGCCACGCAAGCTGATTTTGTCCTGTAGAGATGGTGGAAGGAGCCAAGGGGAGAAGAGCTTAAAAAGGCTTGGCAGTGGTGGTGGTGAGAGCACAAGGCTGGGAGTGGAGATGCTGGGGATCTCTGCTCTCTGATTTTAACAGGCTCCAGGATGACTCATAGTAGGAAACAAATTTATTTTTCTTGGTAAGTGTCAGAACTTGATTTAGTTTTAAGGCAACATACCCTGCTAACTCACCTCTGTCTCATCCCGTAGATCTCAAGAACCCAACAGATTCTTCCGTGCATAGTCCCTTCACTAAGCGACAGGCCTTCACGTCAACCTCGACCATGATAGAAGTGTTTATGCAGGAGAAACAGCCTGTGGTGACGGCCTCCACAACCACACCGGCACCCCCATCCTCTCCGCTGCCCAGCAAAACCAATCCTGTGCCCCAGATGTCCCCAGGGTCCTCGGATAACCAGTCCTCAAGTCCCCAGCCAGCACAGCAGAAGCTGAAGCAGCAGAAGAAAAAAGCATCATTAACATCAAAGGTGCGGATCGATGGTGGGGAAGGAGGTGTCAGATTGTGTTAGAGCTACAGAAGCATCCGTTTGGGCTGGTGAGGGAAGGTCTGGGGTTGCCGTTCCTGCCGTTAGCATGGGGTGTTTGTGGGGGTGATGGAGTTACACGCCAGCCTGGGTTGAACGGTGTAATTCAGAGGCTGCAAGCCTGTAACTGCCATTGTGTGCTGGGAAACATGGGCACTAAAAGCAGTTCTCTGTGCTGATCCCAGGGAATGACTGGGCCGTTCTGTTGTTCCTCCCTTGCAGATTCCTGCACTTGCGGTGGAAATGCCTGGCTCGGCGGATATCTCAGGGCTAAACCTGCAGTTTGGGGCGTTGCAGTTTGGTTCGGAGCCTGTTCTCGCTGAGTACGAGTCGACGCCCACAACCAGTGCTGCCGTTAGCCAGTCTCAGAGCAGCCTGTACACCAGCACGGCCAGGTGAGCGCCAGGAACCGTTAAGCCAAGCAGGCAGCTTTGGAAGGTCGCTGATCCCATGGACTTGAGTTGTGCTGCATACTAGTAGACCCTTTCTGACTGTGCTATGGTCACAAAGGGGGGACAGTGTATGCAACAGCAAAGCGTAAGTTGCCAGCAGACTCATCGGGCAGCTCTGTGGCTGTTTCGGCCTGCGGCACTTGGACAGAAAGCGGAGTTATCCTGCTGCCCTTCAACTGTGTTGCTGGAAACACAGAAGGGGAATCCCCAGCGCAACTGCTCTGTGTCCCTGGTGAACGGATTGAGTGCTTTGTCCTGCTTTTTGCCTGGCAAACTAGGACACAGCGGGATAGGTGTATCTACGGCACCTTGCCAAAGCGATGTGTCTCTGTCTTCTCTTGGGCTGACCCTCAGTAGCTGGCCAGTCTCTTAAGTGCTAGGCAGTGTGTGAGGCAGGGCTGTGGCTGGGTGCCAGCATCCTCCCGTGGTTGGGCTACCCCTGCTCTCTGGGCGCATTTCTTGGCTTGGCTGCTTCATGCGGTGCCTTTATGCTGATGCTTGGTGCTCTTTATCTTGGATATTTTTTCTCCCCCCTTTGTAGTGAATCTTCATCCACGATTTCATCCAATCAAAGCCAGGAGTCTGGTTACCAGAGCGGCACAATACAGACAGCAACATTTACCTCCCAGAACAGCGCTCAGGGACCACTGTATGAACAGAGATCCACCCAGACGAGGCGATACCCAAATTCCATCTCCTCCTCGCCCCAAAAAGATCTGACCCAGGCTAAGGTAAGAGAACAGCTTTTATCACCTGTTGTGCTGAGTGAGCCTTGTGTGTGAAGCAGTGTCTCAGGAGAAGCTGAGTGGTTTATCAAGTGGTTCTCCAGCCTCACTGTGCGGCTCATGAGCTCTCGTGACAGCTCTCATCTGGCTGCTCCCAGAGCCCTCAGCTGTGCTGCGTGCCTGGGACTGATGTCAAGTAGATTGCAAGGTGTGTGTTGTGTCTCATGCAGTTACCCTACTAGAGAGGGGCGTGCTGGCGAAGGATTTAATTTCCTCTTAAAGATTTGGTTCTTGCATGCTGCACACCAGTTCAGTAACATCAGGTTTGGCTAATGAACATGGGTTGAGGAGGTTGAGGTGGTCTTAACTACCAGTAGCAGAGAAACTTCTCGCACTAATTTCTCAAATATACATGTGGGGGTCGTGCTGTCATGGGGCTAGTTGACCTTGGAACTGACCCCAACACAGTCTGGTGACGTGTTGGTAGCAGGACCTTTTCTTAACTGAGGAGGGAGTGTGGGAGGGAGCTGACACGAGCTCTGCCTCTGGAAATGCACAGCTGTGATGCCCAGTACTCCTTTTTTCTCTTCTTTCTCAGAATGGTTTCAGTTCTGTACAGCCCACGCCGTTACAAACCACGCAGGCCGTTGAAGGTAAGTGTCTGCCAGCACAGCGGGTGACCTGTGTCTCTTGTGCTGCTCATGTTCTCTGCTTCAGATGAGAAGCTTTATCTGTGCTAATAGCAGGTCCTTTCCCTGCTGGACTAATTGCTGCCATTTAGATTATTTGCTTGCCTTGGAACATTGAGCTTTCTGTTGATGGATCCATGAGATCCTTGATGAGTCACCAATGACAATAATTTATTCTGCTTTTTTTGTAGAAGACATCTGTAGGTCTTGAAGCTCTTTGTAGAGCCAATGGCAGTGTAAAATGAGACCTAGAACACAATCACAAGTGTGTAACTGGTTGGCAGCAGTGAGGGAATCCCCAGATCTCCCGACTCCTTTGGCTGAGCATTTGCTGGTCCCTCTGGAAGTTGCCAGTAGCTGCCCCTAACCCAAAGCTTTTCTTCTCAGGTGCTACAGGCCCCGCAGTGAAATCCGATTCCCCCTCTGCTCCCAGTATCACACCTCTCAGTGATGGGGTGTCTGCGTCGTCCTTGCTGACAACAGCCAGCCAACACTCGACAGCTCTGAGCAGCCTGAGCCACAGCGAGGAGCTCCCCAGTACAACCACTGCCCAGCTCAGCAGGTGAGGAGCGTCGGGGGTGGATTTCTGGAGAAGCAGAACTAGAAGCAGAAATCCATAGTAGACATCAGAGACCGTCTCGTGCAGTGAGGAAGACTGAGATGACCCATCCCATCTGAGTAGATGGGGAATGGGATAGTGCCTCTAATAGTGACTCTCTCACCTTGGTTTGACAACCTTTTATTTCTCCTCCCGCAGTGCGTTGCCCACCCAGCAGAACAGTCTGTCCTCATCCACATCCTCTGGGCGAACATCAACTTCAACTCTCCTGGTGAGTCTGGGTGTGGTCTCGCGCTCTGTGCCCCGTTCCCACTTGGCTTGGCCAGGTTCTCTGGGGTGCCTGACCTTGGGACTGTGGTTGTGACAGAACCTGCCAGGCTGCTGGCTGTCCTGCTGGAGTTTGGGTGCTGTGTGGAGAGAGGACGGGGGGTTCTGTCAGAACACTGTCTGTGCACCTGTGGCTTGAGGCTGTTGACCCCCTGCTTGTCTCTGGCTGAGCAGTGGCTCTTTTGGGTCTATAGCAGCCCTTGAAAGCACTACAGAGTCGCAGCCACATCAGAGCAAACTGGTAGCTGATGCAGTGCTGCCAAATGTCTCTACTGCTGGAGCTCTCATAGTATGGAGTCCCTGGGTATCGGCTTCTGCAGCAGAATAAATCTCCCTGCCACAAATGTGGTGTCTTGCCCTGCTCCCCCCAGCAGAGAGATGTTGGGGCACAGCCACAGGAGAGGCTTGAAAACATTAGGGGTTGGCTGCTGTCAGGACTTTGGACTTAAGCCAGGTGCAAAGCAGGTTTCCTTGTAGCCTGCAGCAGTTCCCTGCAGGAACACCCAGGTGCAGACACAGCGTGTATTTTGCGTAGACAGTGTCCTGTGGTACCTGTGCACTCTGCTCCACCTGCCTGGTCCCCTGACTCTCCTCCCTTCCTTCCCTAGCACACGAGTGTGGAGAGTGAAGCGAGCCTCCATTCTTCTGCTAGCACTTTCTCCACCTCCTCCAGCACGGTGTCGGCCGCGCCGCCGGTGGTCAGTGTTTCATCCAGCCTCAGCAGCGTCAGCAGCCTGGGCCTCAGCCTCAGCAGCAACTCCACGGTGACGGCCTCCACTCGAAGCTCCGTCGCAACAACATCAGGTACTTTCCTGGGTCCTGCTGTACAGGAGCTAAGAGAGTGAGTTTCTGCTGTTTGCTTTACTGTGGAACTTTCTCTTCCTTTGTCAGGAAAAGCCCCTCCTAATCTCCCTCCTGGAGTCCCACCGTTGTTGCCTAATCCATACATCATGGCTCCAGGGCTGCTACATGCCTATCCAGTGAGTAGAACAATTGCTTTATGGTAATGTCATGCCACCAGATCCCTCCCAGCTCCCTCTGCAGCAGGGAGGGATGCGGGATAGTGGGGAGACCAAAAACTGACATAGCTCGGTGGGGCTGCCTTGGACAGGTGAGGCTTGAACCTCCTGCTTTCCATGAAATCCACGTGCCTGTGCGTGTAAATGTCTGTCCTCATGACCCCAGAGCAGAGTCTCTGTACCTATTCTCAGCAGCCTCCCCAGCCTTTGGGGAGCAGCAGCCCTTGGCAGAGCATGGTGCATGGGAGCACGGAGCTGTGTTAGAAACATGCTGTGACAAAGGGCAAACACAGTCAGGGCAAGGGTGGTGACTCCCACGAAGTCTAGGGGTGTGTCACAGCCCTCTCCTGAAGTTGAGAACAGATTTTGAGGAAAAACTGCTCAGGGGCTGTGTGGTCTGGAGCGCTGTCCTTTGAGCAGCTCACAGGAACCCCCGGCAGCATCAGCCTGCATAGGGAGTGGCTGCCTGCACCTGGGGGGTCATGGGCTGCTGACCAGCTGCTTTTGGCTTTATCTCATGTTTATCTAAATGTTTAATCTAAAATTAGATAAGTGTCTTTATCTAGTCCATCTGCTGCTCTTTTTCTAGCCACAGGTGTACGGATACGATGACTTGCAAATGCTCCAGACGAGATTCCCATTGGTGAGTAGTGCAGAGTGACAGGGACACACCACTTCTGCTGGCTCTGAGTGCTGTGGGGTTACAGACAGGTCAGGCTGTGGGTAGTCCCAAAGAGCTGGAAAAATGGGGTGCTGGATGGCTGCACCTCTCTGTGACAGCCGTCAGAGTTAGTCAGTTGCTCCTTGACACGTGGGAATTTGGGTGCATGAGTTACTCATCAGCAGTATCTCTTGTGGGGCCAGGAAGCACGAGAACTACAGCAGCAGGGCTGTTGTAGAGATTCACCTCTGATCCTTGACTTAGGCAGTGACTAAATACTTCTTAGAATGGGCTTTACTTAGTGATAGGACATGTCCATTTTCTTTTGAAGCAGAGGGGAAAGTCCAGGCAGTTTAAAGACTGCATACCAGTAGACCTTATCTGGTTCTTCTAATAGCCAGATCAGGGGGACGGTGCATGCTACAAAAACCTGGGGCTGCTGTAGGTCATGATCAGCCTGGATGTGGCTGGTTGAACTGTGGTACCCTGACATATCTTGCAGCTGCAGGACAGAAATTCCTCTATCCCAAAAGATACTGCTTTGCACCTTTAGACAGAGCTGATAAAATATCTCCATTTGTTTTTAATCATCAGGATTACTACAGCATCCCATTCCCCACACCCACCACCCCGCTGACTGGAAGAGATGGCAGCCTGAGCAGCAATCCGTACTCTGGTAGGGAAAAAGTCTGCTCTAAATCCCATTCCATCGGGGTTTGTGCTGCTGCTGCTGGTGTCCTGTGCCTTTGTCTGCTGGAGCTACATCTGCGCCAGCCTCCTGCACTGCCTTTGGTTTGGAGCATGTCTCGCAGCTAAATTCTTGTCTTGTCCTTGGACATCTGGTTTTGTCAAGGCCTGTTACAGGGAAGAGGTGGGCGAGTAGGAGTTAGTGTGGCAGTTGGAAAGGGAGTGAGGGAGGGCTGAAAGATTCAGCAAGGAGTACAGCTGGGGAACTGCTTTCCAGGTGGTGGTGAGGCCAGCACTCAAGCACTGCGAGTAAAAATACAAAGAAGCACAAAATATGGAGAAATTAAGTTTTTTATCTATGGGACAGTCTTATCAAGAAAACCAGCGGGACATTTGGGACCTGTCAAACTTGAACCAAGCACTCAGCAGGTGCCTGACCGCTCACTGACCTTGTGTTTATGCACTGCCAACCTGCAGTGGGCAGTAACTGTGCTGAGTTTTCACATGCTTTAGGAATTGTTGCACTTTGAGGTTTGCTATTTTTCCAGCACTGATTCTCCCTGGCTTCAGCAGGAGCCAGTTTGTGTGGAAGTGCTTTTGCCCAGCTGAGGCTTAAATGCCAAGCTTGGAGTGTGGCCCCATGCGAGCTCTGAACTGGAGAGTTTTTGCGTAGAAGAACCAAGCGGGTGCTCATGAAGAGCAGCACGGGGAGCTTCCCCCAGCCCTGCAGCCAAGCCCTCCACAGCCCAGGCAGGGAACTGGGTTGTGTTCAGTCCTGCTGCTGGTGCACAGAGAGGGATGAAGGAGAGCTGTAGCACCAGGCTCTGCTGCACAGGCAGCCAATAGCAGGTTTATCCAGTGCTGGATTGTGGGCTGACGTCAGGCAGTGCAGCACAGTAGCTGAGCTACTGTGGGCTTCCCTTCCCCCCGGTAGTCCTCTCAGGGCCAAGGAGCAATTAACAGCTTTGCCTTATCAGTGTGCAAAGGTCTGAGGGCTTGTGAGGGCAGCAGACTTTTGCAGTGGCAGGAGGGGAAACTGATTCAAGTAGCTGTTTATCAAAAGGCTGGGTCAGCTTTGGGCTGAGCTGGAACAGGCCAGGATCTGGCACTTGTGTTCTTCACTCTCACCTCCTCTATTTCAGGTGACTTAACAAAATTTGGCCGAGGTGATGCCTCTTCTCCTGCTCCTGCAACAACTCTGGCACAGCCTCAGCAGAGCCAGACCCAGACCCATCACACCACGCAGCAGACGTTCCTGAACCCGGCGCTGCCTCCTGGCTACAGTTACACCAGTCTGCCGTACTACACAGGGGTACCAGGGCTCCCAAGCACCTTCCAGTATGGGCCCGCCGTGTTCCCTGTGAGTTTCCTGGAGGCAAGGTGTGGGATTTGGGCAGGGGGGTGGCACAGCAAAGCCTCTCCTCACTCTGCTCCTCTCTGTTCCGTAGGTTGCTCCTACCTCTTCCAAGCAGCATGGTGTGAATGTCAGCGTCAACGCATCAGCGACCCCTTTCCAACAGCCCAGTGGCTACGGCTCTCACGGGTACAGCACTGGTAAGAGACCTGTTGGAGCACCTTCCACGGTAGCAGGGCTTGTTCCCAGTCTCCCTGGCTGTGCTGGGGACTGCTGTCTTCCGGCAGTAAGGGAGGAGAATGCCTGGGGTGCCACTCTCATGTCATTCAGTTATCCCTGGAAAGGCCCAGGATTGTTCTGCATCCACATCTGGAGCGGTTTTGGGAGATACAGAACACTTCATGCCCTCCTCTGTGCCCCACAGTTGAGTGGCTGGGGCCTTGAACCCCTGTCAGAAGCTGAATTGTTTGGTTTTATTTGATTTGTTGGGTTTTTTAACTGCCTCTCTGTGATCAATAGAACAGCAATTATTCTGGATTTGAATTCATTTCCCACCAGTTTGGCAGACACTTAATAGGGAGGTATCCTTGTGGTGGTTTGAAACTACCACGAATCTAATTTTTAAGTTCAAGCCCCCCTCCCACAGTTTGCCCCTGTGAGAGGGTTTAGTGATGGTATGGACTTGATATCTTTTTCACCTCATGTGGAGAGTTTTCAGACAAAACACAACCATTCGTTATTGGGGGAAGGGGAAAATATTTACAAAGGTTTATTTACACCCACATATATATTACATTAAATTAAATTTCTCCTTTTCTTCAATAAAAGTCCAAGAAGAAAAGAGAAAAGTCTTTCTGTCACTCCTCAGGCCACAGTTCCTTACTTTCATTTTTTTGTGGCACTGGTTAGTGTCCTTCATTTTCCTGAGGCGGCAGATTGAAGTATGGCAGTCAGGATTTTTGTTCTTACTTTGTGGAAATTCCAACCCCGAGCCCGAGCCTTCGGGGGATTTCCTTGTAGATCTTCACTCCCTTGGGTTAGAACATTGAAGGCAGCTTTCAGTTCAGTCTTACCAAAGCTCTTCTGCTCTGTCTCAGCTCGCCAGCATGATAGAAGCAGCAGCAGCAGAGGGCACGGCCACCTCCTCCGCATTCCGTCCTGGCTCAGCTCTCAGGACGACTCCGGGTTTTTTAGCTCCTTTCTCTCTCTCTCTCGCTGCTGCTGCATTTCGGGACTCCCTGAGGGTTTGGAAGTCCACCCGTCCTCTTCAGGAAGTCTCTGGGTTTTGGGAAAGCAATACAGTCTTACCCCAAACCAGCTCTGTTGAGTTTTCCTCTGTTTTGTTGCCGGCTCTCCTCCTGCAGGAACATCTCTGCGTCTTTCAGCCGGCTTCACGTTATCTCGCTGCTACTGGCTATCTTTTTGGCTTTTAGCCATCGCTGTCTCTGTTCAGGACTGCTCCGCTGCCGCTTTTCAATGTCTTCTGCTGCTGCTGACAGTAAGGAAACTCTTCCAGCTCTTGATTACGGGACCCGGTCCAGCTTTGACACTATACCGGGTCTCCCGTAGCCTCAGCTGGGGGCTGGGGGCCCTTGGCCCCCAGAGGGGCTCACTGGCCCCCTGCCTCCTCCTGGCTCAGATCATGGCTACCTACCTTCTAAACTATCTTCACCACCTTCTCTTCCGTTTCTGGGGGTATGTAATTTCCGTAGGGCGCACATGGACTATCGATTGGTCCAGTGTTATCAGTGGGGCAAACCATTACTACCTCAGAGAAAAGGTTTCTCAAACCACCACAATCCTTGATTCAAAGATGCAGGAAGGTCGTGAACCTGCCGCCTGTCTTGGTACTGGTTTCACTGGTTGGCCTCCAGCTGACTTACACAGGGGTGCATTTGGGTCCCTCTTCCAGCCTTTAAATTCCCCTTATCCTTCTTTTCACTACATTAGAGCCCTTCAAGATACTATTTTCTCTTTGTGAAGGTCCTTCAGCTTTGTACCAGGTCATCTTGTGCTGAGCCCTTCAAACCTCCTTGATTTCAGCCCTTTTTCTGCACCTTAAATGGTCACTGAGTTCTCCTCTGGGCCACCCTGTTTTACAGACAGCCCTGTGCAGGTTGTGTTGGCGGTCACTGCACCAACTATCCCAGCCCACAGCCGAGTTGCCTTTACGTGCAATTGCCTGTTATACACATGAGGAGCTCTCAGGCTGTTCTTGCTGCCGTGTTCCATGCTGGGGGTTTGTTTCCGTGTCTCTGTGCTGCATTCCCCAGCTCTCCTCAGAGCTGCTGTTTTCTGTGTTTCTCTGTGTGTTTTTCCAGCCCCTCACTTGCTTTCTGGACTCGTGTCCAGAGCAGAAGAACTTAAATTTGTATGGGCGCTTTGCTCATGGCCATGCCAGGACCCTGCTCCCCAGGCGGATCTGTCTTTAGACCTTCCCTGGCCACCAGAGCTCTCCACCAGGTGCTGCTGGTTGTCAGCGGCTCCTGCTGAACCGGTGGCTGCTGCCTAACGCTCTCCTGCCTCTCCCTCCTCTGCAGGTGTATCCGTGACATCCAGTAATACAGGTGTGCCGGACATCTCGGGCTCTGTCTACTCCAAAACTCAGGTTAGTGTCTGTGAGTGCTCCCTGCGTGGCTCCGGAGGGGAACTGAGCTCTGAGACAGCCTCCCTGTGCAATAAAGGTCTCTTCCCCTTGGATTGGTCAGCCAGGGAGAAGGGAAATGCTTGACCTTCCCCAGTTTAGAGCAATTCTAAGCCCAGAAAGAGCCATAGGAAGAGACTCTATCCATTCTCTGCATCACACACTGACTCTGGGCCCACGACGTGTAGAGCTGGGGAGGGGCACGCTGCCAGCCTGGCTCCCAGCCCTTACTCCACTGTTGGCATCCTCTCTTCAGCAATCCTTCGAGAAGCAGGGATTTCACACTGGAACCCCGGCAGCCTCCTTCAACCTGCCTTCGGCACTGGGCAGTGGTGGACCCATCAACCCTGCGACGGCGGCGGCGTATCCCCCCACCCCCTTCATGCACATCCTGACCCCGCATCAGCAGCCGCACTCGCAGATCCTCCACCACCACCTGCAGCAGGACGGGCAGGTGAGCGATGCCCCCGGCGCTCCAGCCCCTCGCTGGGGTATCCCCTAGGGCTCTTCCTCCCCCTCCAGCCTCTGCCCCCCCCCCCTCCATGTCCTGCAGCGGACACAGGCGGTGACACACACACACACTCACACCTGCACATACACACAGAGAGGTGAGAGGATGAGGTGAGGACACACCCGGGGTGTGCTCTGCTGGGGGGGTACTTGGCACCACCCCCCATGCTGCCAGGCTGCACTAGGAATGGCCAGGTAGTGCCCCCTCACGCAGACACACCCGGGGCGTCCCGATCTCCCCCGTCCTCAGAGGGGAGCCCCACAGGCCAAGCAGCAAAGGGGTCACTTGCCACAGCCACGACCCTGCCGGAGCTTTCAGGTCTAACCGTGGATTTCTACTGTCATAGTTTGTCCCTTTATTTTACATATCCTGGTACTGCAACAGCTTCCATATTTGCAGATGATACTGTGCTGCCAACGCCAGCAGGAAGATCAGGTAATGAACTCTCTGATAATGCATTGCACTTGCCCTGGGGTCTCCCCCTGCCCCTAAGGCTGCCCAGGCTCAAGTAGCCTCTTCCTTCTCCCCCGTGGCCGCACAAGGTGAGGACAGAGGCCCTCAGTCGGTATGTGCACACACACACACACCCCCACGTGCAGACACACACGTTCCTGTGCTGACCCTTCCCTGCTCCCTGCTGCCCCTGGCCCTGTGTGCTGCTGCCCTGGAGGAAGGCATGGAGCAGAGGGAGGGTGCTGGGGCTGCCGGGGCACAAACAAGACAGCCCCAGTGCCCCAGCACTGGGAGCTCGGCTGGGCGGAGGCGGAGCAGCGGACGCCGAGGAGCCGCCGTGGCCGCAGTGCCTGGCAGGGCTGAGGCATCGTCCTGCAGAGTGGGCTGGGGCCGGTTCCCCCCCACACTCACCACCCGCTTCTCCTTCTGCCCCTTCCTGCAGAGCGGCTCCGGGCAGCGCAGCCAAGGCAGCTCCATCCCCCAGAAATCCCAGGCCAACAAATCTGCCTACAACAGCTACAGCTGGGGTGCCAACTGAGGCCGGGCCCCCCCACCACCACTTTGCTTCCGGAAGAGAATCCCAGCTACCCCGATGATGCTGAAGGATCCCAGGGAGGAGAGAGCCCTGTGGTGGGGAGCGCCCAGGCCCCCAACCCCGGCAGGGCCCCGCAGGGCAGGCCGCAGGCGCCTCTGCGTTGTCTGTCTTCAGCCACTTTCCTGTTGTATGTAATATAGAATTTGTATTTTTTCTTTTTTTTTCCCTTTTTTTTTCTCTCTGCATTCAGATCTGAACCGTTTGCCGTAGGGGCCTTTTTTGGTTTTTACTCCTTTCTGTCCCCTCTCCCCTCCTGCTGCCCCAGAACCTCTCAGATCCAAAGGAGTGGAAGCTGCGAGTCGCCTACAGCAAACCCCCTTATTATTAGGAATAAGACCAGTAATTGATATGAGCAGCATTGTAAGATTAATTAGTTGAAGTGTTTTTTTTGTACCGTGTTCTAAATTTAATGGATAAATGTGTCTTGTATATAAAAACAAAAACCCCATGCCGTCCTCTAGTTCTCTCATTTCCTCCCCCCTCCACTGCTGTCTGACAGAGCCCCCCCCCCCGTATTTTACATTCTCCATCTGCGCGCCCCCCCCTCCTCACGGGCCCTGAGTGCAGGTCCTGCTCCCCTTGCACGCTGTAAGTATCTTCTGCTTTTGGGTTGGGTTTTTTTCTTTTTTTTTTTTTTCTATGCAGTCCAGATCTTGTATTTTTCGGTTCCACCTGGTCCCTTCAGCTGCAGTCCCAAGCAGGGATTTACTGAAGAGAATAAAGATCACAAAGTGATGTGTGTATTTTTTCCACCTTTCAGCCTGGTTCCCTATTTTTGGTGCAGGGGGTGGGAGGCCCTGGATGGGCGGGGGTGGCAACGCTTCCCCTACCTCTCCCCACTGTCTTGCTGGTTTGTGGGGTTTTTTTGTCCCCTCGTTTTGTGGATTTTTTTCCCGGCTGCAGCTCTGGGCAGCAGCAGGATGCCAGCATAGGGACAAGGTCAGAGTCCTTCTCCCCGAGATTCCCACCTTCCACTTTTTCCCTTCCACTGCTCTTCCCGGAGCTTGGGGGCTCCACCCCAGCCCCCACGTCCCCAGGAGGGGCTCGGGACAGGCTCGGCTGTCACGGAGGGGAGTCTCGGGCGCTGGGGAGGGCAGTGGGACCGCGAGGGTGGCAGGAAGGCCCGGGTGTCCCGGCAGTGGCTGCTGAGCTGCATGGTTAAGGGGCCGAGGGCTCGGAGGGGGAAGGGGGGGCGAGGCAAAGCCGGAGCTCCCCGTGCTGTGGGTCCTAGTGGGGCAGCAGGAGGGCATCGGGCTGGGCCAGCGGAGCTCAGCTGGGGGCACAGCGCAGGGCCGCAGGACGCCAGGGGTGCAGGATGGAAGCCCCGCTGCCCCCGGGCCCGGCCGGGGAGACACGGGACCAGCCCCGCAAAGCGCCTCACGACACCCGGCGGCACTTTGCGGCCGCGGCGCTTTGCGGCCGCGCGACCCCGGGGCCCGGGGCACCGGGAGGGCCCGGGAGCGGGATGAGCTTCTACGACGCCTTTCGCGGCTTCTTCGGGTTCCCGGGGCGGCGCAGGTACCGCAAGCTCGCCCGGCCCTGCCCGCACAGCCCCCGTCCCGGTGTCTCAGTGCCGCGCTCCCGCAGGCCCCGGGACCCGCTGTTCGGCGGCGCGGCGTGGGACGAGGAGGAGGAGGATGACGGCCCGTGCCTGGCGCAGCCCCCACAGGACTTCGGCTTCGGATTCAGTCCCGACGCGTCGCACGGAACCTTCGAGGAGCTGTTCCGGGACATGGGCGAGCTCCTGGGGGCCCTCGGGGGGGCCTGGGCCGGGCCCCCGCAGCTCTTCGGTGGGCACGGGGGGGGGGGGGGAGGCACGGCTCAGCGGGGCTGTGGGGGCCGCTCGGAGCCCCTCGGCCTGACCGACCTCCCCCTGCTCCGCAGCGCCCGCCCTGCCCGGCCCCGGCGAGGGGCGGCCGCTGCGGGACTCGATGCTGAAACATCCGGACAGCCCCCCCGCCAGCGCGGCCCCGGCGGGCCCCGAGGGCGCCAGAAACCCGGCCCGGCCCTGGAGACCCTCCCTGGGGGTGGGTGAGGGGTTTGGGGTCCGCCTCCGCCGTGGCAGCCGTCGCACCGTGCTGGTGCCGCTCGGTGCTTGTCGCGGTGTTGCCCTGGTGTTGGGGTTTGCTTCCCGCGTCACCGGCGCGTGGCTTTGCCTTGCAGCTGGAAGATGCTCGCCCGGCTCCTCCCGGCCTCAAGGAAGACCAAGGTGTGTGCTGGGAGTGGGGCCCGGGGGTCTCTGCGCTGCCGCGGCCGCCGGGGCGTGTCCCCACACACGCGGCCACCGTGTCACATCTCCCCTCAGACTTGGACTCCCAGGTTTTCTCCGCGGGGCTGGGGACCATCCTGAGACCCAACGAGCCCAAGTCCCGCTCCTACTTCCAGAGCGTCTCTGTCACCAAAGTGACTCTGCCTGACGGGGTGAGTGTCTCCGCGGGTGCCTGAAGGGGGTCGAGGTCGGGGGTTCTGAGGGCTCGGCACTCCGTGCAGGCAGTGGAGGAGCGTCGCACCGTGCAGGACAGCCAGGGCCGCCGGGAGACCACGGTGACGCGCCGGAGGGGGGACCAGGCCTTCATCGCCACCACCAAGGAGGACGGGCAGGGCAAGGACTACCGGGAGGAGGTGCTCAACATGGACGACCGTGAGTGGGGGGCGGGGGAGGGCGCGAGGGGCGGGAGGCACCCGGCTGAGGGGGCTCTCCCTGCCTCTCCAGGGGAGCTGGCGCAGTTTGCAGACTCGTGGCCGCGGCGGGACGAGCTTCGCCCTCCCAATCCGAGCGACCCGTCCTCTGTCCTGAGCGGCTTCCTCCGACACTGGTTCTCCAGCTGGTAGCTGTGCCCGGCCCTGGCTGAGCACCCAGTACGTCTGACATGTGCAGGGGCGATGGACCCCGGGGCTCCCCAGGGTCGTGGGGACGGCTCAGGGGCTGGGGCTGTCGAAGTGGACACTGGGCAGCAGCGTCTTCTCACCACCTGGTTTTGTTGTAGGTGGATCAGATCCTCCTGGGAGTTGGCACCTGGCCTGGGGGCTGCCTTCCTTCAGGAGTGCTGTGGAGCCACAGGAACCCCCGTGGGGGGCCAAATGTGCGTGCGTGTACAGAGCAATAAAGTCTATTTATGCTAAACAGTGACCTGCTCTGCTCCTTCAGGCTGGAATCTCGTGGGTCTGGAAGCAGATTTGCCCTGGCTGCCAGGGTGGCTCTTGGGGGGCTGCCTGAGGGATGCAGGTGGTTGCCAGACTCCTGTGCCTGCACTGCTCCCTGCTCACCTCCCTCTCCTATTTCACTGCCTGGTGCTGAGCCAGGGCCTCTTCATTAGCACTGACTGCAGCTGCAGCTTGGGCAAGGATGTGGTGGGAGAAGGGGGCTCCTGGCTGGGAAACGCCTGTGCCCACTCACCTGAGTGAGGTCAGGGCTCCCTGTGGCTGGTTGGGGATCTGACCTGGCCCTACTGAGGTGCAGCATTGTCACGAGGTGTCCCAAGGTTCCCCAGCCCCACGTGGGACTCCGGTCCCTGCCAGGTGTCTCCCTCGGTGTGGCCCTGATTGGTTTAAAGTCTACACATTATCACCCACCTGGCCCCAGAGCTCATAAAATCCATTGGGATCGAGGCACTACTGTCACTGCTGCCACCGCTGTCACAGCTGCCCCTTCCAAGCTGGCACCATGGGCTCTGCTTCCTTCTTGACTAGGGTCCGGCGTCTGCTCCGAATTCGGAACCAGCTGATACGGGAATGCCTGGCTGAGCTGCTCTGCACCTTTGTCCTCATTGTGAGCGGGGCTGGGCTTGGCTGTGGGGGGCAAACGGGGGGGCTAGGGCTGATGCGGGGGTCATGTGGGTAGGATGGGGCTGACGGTGGGGTGCTGGCAGGTGCCAGGGGTCCCAGGGCTCCACTGCCTGCCCCTTGCTGGGGTGGGGGGTGTTCGGCGCTGCGCCACTCTCGAATGTGCGACTCAGCACTGCCTGTCCTTCCACTTGGACCCTGTTCCCGTGGCATGGCCCGCCCTGTGCCGCGGCTCCGCTGCAATCAGGGTGTGGCACCGGGCAGCACGTGCCACAATTCCTCCTGCCTTGGAGTAGGCAGAGGTTGGGGCTCTGGAGCTGCTCCTGGCATTTGGGCTACATCCCACGATGGCAAATGGTGTCCCCATGGCTGTGCCGTAGCACTTCTTCCCCACCACCTCCCCAGGGAAGCAGTTCACTTAATTGCTAATAATTTGATTGCTTTGCTGTCAAAACCACAAGTGAGAGCAGTAAGCGCCTCCCTGCCAGTGCCTGTCCGATGTCCAAGGACGGGGAGCAAAACCACAGAGGCGGCACCGGCACAGCCCTCGCCTCGCTGCCCTGTGCTGTCAGTGGAGGCGGTGTCTCAGCACAGGGCTGGTGGGGCTGAGATGGGCACGTCCCTCTTCTCCAGACAATCACCCTGGGCGGCGCCGCACAGAGGGTCACCAGCGAAGAGACAAAGGGGGACATCCTCACCAGCTACTTGGCAGGTGCCCTGGCTGTCATGGTGGGCATCTACATAGGAGGGGGAATCTCAGGTGAGGCTGAGGAGGGGGTACCAGCTCCTGCCATCCCCCAGCTCTGAGTCCCCCAGGACCCCTTCCTCTTAGCCCCTCTCCCTGCTTGGTTGTAGGGGCCCACATGAACCCGGCGTTCACCCTCGCCATGTGCCTGACGAAGCAGTTCCCCTGGTGGAAGTTTCCCGTCTTCGTGCTCGTGGAGGCCTTGGCATCTTTCCTATCTGCCGGAGCTGTCTACGTCCTCTACTATGGTATGGGAGGGCAGCACCGGGCTGGGGAACCCCACGGCGGTGCCAGGCTGGCCAGGCTCACAGACAGGCTCTGCCTCTGCCCCACAGATGCCATCTGGCACTACAGCAATGGCACCCTTACCGTGTCCGGCCCCCGGGAAACTGCCTCCATCTTTGCCACCTACCCAGCTGACTACGTGTCTGTCGCCAACGGCTTCGTGGACCAGGTGGGTGCCACCGTCAGCTCCCCCAGCCCTCTCCAATGGTGCCGGTCCCCGTGGTGCTGAGCTGCCATGTCACCCTGCAGGTGATTGGCACGGGGGTGCTGCTAACAGGCGTCATGGGTGTCATGGACAACCGCAACAAGGGTGTCCCCAAGGGCCTAGAACCAGTGGTCATAGCTATGCTGGTGCTCTCCATCGAAGTCGCCATGGGCGCCAACTGCGGCTGCCCCCTGAACCCCACACGGGACATCGGGCCCCGGCTCTTCACCTACCTGGCAGGCTGGGGCCCGGAGGTCTTCAGGTAGGTAGAGGGAAGGGGGTGAGGTGGGGGTGGCAGAGGTGACCCCCTGCTCACCCTGCCTCCTCTCCAGCAGGGGCAATGGGTGGTGGTGGGTGCCCCTGGTGGCACCGCTGCTAGGGTCCGCCGTGGGCACATACCTGTACCAGCTCTTCGTGGCTTTCCATTACCCGGAGGAGGACGGCGATGCCCTGGAAGAGCAGGGCTCCATCGTCCTGGAGAACAAAAACATTGACCTAGACGCTGGGGTGTCATCCAAGGAGGACACTGGGGGAACAGTGCCTACCGGGTACCCCCCACCACCCCACAGCAGCAGCACGGTCCCCACTACCATCCCCCTCACACTATTAAACGAGTCCTGAGGTCATGCGGCATCTCGTCTCTAGACGTGGGTGTGCAGGGGTATGGGGGAGGCAGCGGCTCCAAGCCCCCCGCGGGGGGCAGGCCAGCCAGGCGTGGCTGCAGAGAGACCTCAGCCTGGGTGACACGCTGGTAGTGGGGGGAGTGTCCCACCGGGACCCGGGACTGCGCCCTGGTATCCCTTGTGGCTGTCTCTGGCCCTCCGGGACCCACCCGGCTCCCCGGGCCCCCCCGGAGCCGCCCCGCCGGCCGGGGCACCCGCGGGGTTGAGCTCCGGGACCCTCCGGGGTCGCGCTCGGCCGCTCCCCCGCGCCCACACCCCGCACTTCCGCCGCCGCCCGGCGCCGCCGCGGCCATGGGGAGCTGAGGCGGCGGCAGCGGAACCGGCCCCGGCCCGGCCCGGCCCGGCCCGCCCGCCCGCTCCCCATGGGCTGCGGGGCCGCGGGACATGGAGCGGTGCGCGGCCCGCCGGGCCCCGGGTGAGCGGGGCCGGGGGCGCGGTGGGGCCCGGGGAGGCCGCGGCGGGGCCCATCGGGCCCCAGGAAGCCCCGGTGTGGCCGTTGCCCCGGTAACGCGGCGGGGTGGGCCCGGGCCGGCTGCGGCAGCGCGGGCCGGGCCGGGCCGGGGCCGGGCCATGACGGTGCCCCGGGAGATGCCCGAGAAGTGGCCGCGGGTCCGCGTCCGCGGCGGGCCGGGTGGGTGCGGCGTGGGCACGGCGGAGGAGCAGAAGTGGGGGCCGGGGGTGCAGGGATGGGAGTGCAGGGATGCGGCCAAGCAGGACTGGGCAGGTCTGGGGATGCGGAATCTGGGGGGCTAGGGGTGCAGGGCTGTGGATCCAGAGGTGCAGCTGAGCAGGTCTGGGTGTCTGGGAGAGCAGAGATGCGGTCTAGGGGTGCAGAATCTGGATGTTCTAAACTGAGGTTGTGGGGTTGCAGATGAGCAGGGCTGGGGGTGCAGAGATGCATCCTGGGGGTGCAGGGCTGGAAGGGTCTGGCACCCCGGCGGTGCCGAGCTGGAGGAGCAGACAAACAAGACATGGGGGGGTGCAGAATCTGTGGCTCTGGGGACGCAAATAAGCAGAGGTCTAGGAGTGCGGGCCTGGGGGGCCTGGGGGTGCAGGTTTTGCTGGTGGGGAGTACAGATAAGCAGCACTGGGATTCTGCAGGTGCAGGAGTACAGGTCCTGGCATAGGCCACAGCTGGGAAGCTTCTCTGTTCCCTGGGTTCTGGGTCTCTGGGACTGGCTTGGCAGGCTCTCAGGGTGCAGGGGTGGTTGGGGTGCAGGGGGTGTCAGGGTGAAAGGGGGGTTGGGGTGCAGGGGGTGTCAGAATGCAGGGCCGGTCGGGGTTCAGGGGGTGTTCAGGGTGCACAGGACTGATGGGGCGCTCTGTTGCAGAGGAGGAGCGGCGAGTGCGAGCCAACGCGCGGGAGTACAACGAGAGGTTCCAGTATGCGGTGAGTGAGAGGGGAGCTGAAACCCCTCCCAGGGGTGTTTGGGCAAGTTTGGGGGGGCTGAGGCCTGAGTCACCCACAGGTCATGACAAAAAAATAGATATGTTATGGCATATCTATTGTTATGACAAAAAAAATAGATATTTGTCCCTGAGAAATTTGTGCTGATGACATTAATGGCAAGGGAGCTGTGGGGCTAGGGGACACAGTGCGCTCTGTGTGAAGGGTTCAGCCCCTCATCCCTTATGGACCAGCTTCCAGAGGTGCTGGGGGAGGGACAGCGCTCACCTTGGCCTCCTCCTAAAGCTGGAGGTTATCCCTGGCTGTTCCAAGGCTGGTTGCAGAGAGGAATGCAGGGGGTCTGGGTTGGGGTAACCCTTGCATTGCACTGCTGGAGGAGGCAGGGCCCTGTCTGGTGACCAAGACAGAGGAATCAGCTTCCCAAGGAAGGTGCCAGAGGTAGTGCAGGGACAGGAGCTGGGAGTCCAGGCTGCTGCCCAGAGCCCCCCAAAGAGGACAGTGAGCCACAGCCCTGCCTTCCAGAGCAAGGGTGGGGGTTATGGGGCCTCGACAGCCTGTGAACTGCCTTCTTGCCCCATCCGTCCCCAGAGCAACTGCATCAAGACCTCAAAGTACAACATTGTCACCTTCCTGCCTGTCAACCTCTTTGAGCAGTTCCAGGAAGTAGCCAACACCTATTTCCTCTTCCTCCTCATCCTGCAGGTGAGTGCTGGGGGGGCAGGCAGAGCTCCTCACACTCTCCTTCCCTACCTGGGCATCCAGGAGGGCTCCAGGCACGCCCACTCCTTGGAATAGTGGAGGTTTGGCACCCTTGAGCAGGGGCGGCATGGGCCTGGGGCTGGCCAGTTCTCCTGTAATTCCTGCTCCCTGTCCCCAGCTGATCCCACAGATCTCTTCACTCTCCTGGTTCACCACCATCGTGCCTTTGGTTCTTGTCTTAACCATCACAGCTGTCAAAGACGCCACTGATGACTATGTGAGTGATTTCCCTCACAGGGGGTTGGGACCCTGGTGTGGGGGTGCAGGGCCGTGGCATTTGCAAGGGGGGGGGCACAGGAGCCCCTCCCCAAGGAGCTGATGCTGCTGTCTCTTCCCCCCACTTCCAGTTCCGCCATAAAAGCGACAACCAGGTGAACAACCGGGAGTCTCAGGTGCTGATCGGTGGAGTGTGAGTGTCACAGGGATGGGGCAGTGGGGAGGGGTCCGGGGCCCTGCGGGATGTGGTACAGGGCAGTGGGCAGGGCAGGGCTCCTGCCTGATTCCAGTCCACTGTCCCTGCACAGCCTCCGGCAGGAGCAGTGGATGAATGTACGTGTTGGAGACATCATCAAGTTGGAGAATAACCAGTTTGTGGCGGTGAGTGCGGCCCTGAGATGAGGATGGTCCCAGCTGGGTGGCATATAGGGATTGCATAATGACATGGTGCTGCACCCACTTTGTCTTTGTGCTCCTCCATCACCTCCTGGGGTGGGGACATCAGGGACTCCTCATCCTGGAAGCTGTGTTTAGGTTGGAGAGTCAGAGCCTTGTTTGAACTCTGGGAATCTGGGTGCTTGGGGCAATGATGGCCAGGCCTGGGTGCAAGGGATGGGCTGGGGACGGCCTTTGCAGAGGCTTCAGGGACCCTGCTGACATCCAGGGGCCAGGAGCTTCCCTGGGGAGGGTGTCGTGGAGCCCTGGTGTCGGTGCAGCCCTTCACATATCTCTCCCAGCAGGCCGATCTACTTCTTCTCTCCAGCAGCGAACCCCATGGGTTGTGCTACATAGAGACTGCAGAGCTGGACGGGTGGGTGCCCCTGCTCACCTTGCAGGGCCGGGGGAAGGCAGCAGCTGGGAGTGAGAGAGTGGGCTGTGGGCAGAGTAGGAGCTGCCAGGCAGCACCTGCCAAGGCCCTCCCTGCCAGGCTGTCTCTAATGTAGTGCCTCCTTGCCTGCAGAGAGACCAACATGAAGGTGCGCCAGGCCATACCTGTCACCGCGGAGCTGGGGGACACCAGCAAGCTGGCTCGCTTTGACGGTGAGTGCCCGCGACCAGCCCTCTGCCACGGGGCAGCCCCCACGTTCCTTCCTCCACCACCCTGGAGAAACCAGGATCAGCCACACGGCGTTGTCCTGCGGCTTGAAGCAGATCTCTGGGGCACCTGGGATGGTGCTGGGGCACTGGATGCAGCTGGCCATGTGAAGAAGGCAAGGCCCAGCTGAGCCATCCCCTGCACCCAGGCGAGGTGGTCTGTGAATCCCCCAACAACAAGCTTGACAAGTTTGGTGGGACGCTGTACTGGAAGGAGAACAAGTACCCCCTGAGCAACCAGAACATGCTGCTGCGAGGCTGTGTCCTGCGCAACACCGAGTGGTGCTTTGGCCTCGTCATCTTCGCAGGTAGGCTGAGGCAGCAGCTGCAGCTGCACTGCACAGAGGGGAGGAAGAGACCCCCCTGATGCCTTCCTGCTCCCCAGGGCCCGACACAAAACTGATGCAGAACAGTGGCCGGACCAAATTTAAGCGGACAAGCATTGACCGGCTGATGAACACACTGGTGCTCTGGGTATGCAGAAGGCAGATCTTGGGAGCCCTGGCTCTGGCCCAGTCAGGGCTCTGATGTCCTGTCCTGTCCTGTCCTATCCCCAGATCTTTGGGTTCCTGGTGTGCATGGGAGTGATCCTGGCCATTGGCAATGCCATCTGGGAGCACGAGGTGGGCGTCTGCTTCCAGATCTACTTGCCCTGGGACGAGGGGGTGCACAGTGCCTTCTTCTCTGGCTTCCTCTCCTTCTGGTCTTACATCATCATCCTCAACACTGTGGTGCCCATCTCACTCTACGTGAGGTAGGGCAGGTGTTGCCCGTAAACAAAGACACAAACCAACAGAGTGCCGGTTTATGGGTGCTTTATTCGGGGCCCCGGGAACCTGCGGGCTAACGCCCCAAGTCAGGATTCCGACGACCCTCGTTCTCAGTTCAGCTTTTATACACAAACAAGTTTACATGTATTCTCACGGCTAAAACAATTACAGTTTCTATAGCAACCCAGGTGCAGTAGTTTATAACAATTAACAATCATCTACTCTAATCATAAATCTGCTTAAGTTGCCTTACCCCCCTAGAAACTGTTTCACAGACCCTTACCACATCTAAGGTACAAATCGTTACGTACATGCTTGACTAAATCTTTTGATTATTGTTTCTACTTCTTCAGTACATTCTATTCCCACGAACAAGGCTGCTGCTTAACTACTGTAATGTGTTGCTTTCTAGGCCTTACCCTTTTACTTAAGCCTTAGCCATTCTACTACTAAATTTAAACTGCTTTGCAACAGTCCCCCCTTTTGAGCATTCTTCAGGCTTTGCTTGCAAGGATGCTCAAATACAGCAATCTTCAGGTTGCAGTTTCTTGATGGATGGGAGGTGATCCATTTTGCGGTGAGATTACTTCTTTTCTTGTTATAGCTTTCATGATTCGTCTCGTATGTTGACCTTCTTTTACAATCATTCCTAAAAGACACTTGTAAACAGTTATGGCTATGACAACAATTATTACAATCAATATTCCGTACTGGATAACAGAAGATATCCATCCTGACACATGGAGACCTAGGGAGCTGAATAATTGTCCTATCCAATTGTGTTCCGCTTCTTTCTGCAGTTTATGAACATTCTCGTCAATTTGTTCTAATTGATTAATATCTTTCTCTACTTCTTGAGTGACATTTGGGATGTGTACACAACAATGCTCATCCTTTGCATGCAGGTAACCGCAAACTCCATGTTCTTTGAGTAATATCAGGTCTAATGCCATGCGGTTTTGTATGGTCATTCTAGAGGTGGCTTGTAATTGTAAATTTAGATCTTTAAATCCTTTCTTAGTGACTGCTGCTAACCTTTCGGTCTGGCTCATCAGTTTGAACAATATTTCTCTATTTCGATATGTTGAAATTGGGGCAAACAAAGATTCTAGTGCCCATCCGAATTTAACTCCTGCTGATGGCTCATGCCAATCTGTTAGTTCCAGGTCATTAATGTCATTACTAACTTCTCTTTTCTCCCGTGGTCGCATCTCTGCTGGTGTTAACTTCTCTTTTCTCCAGAGTGGACAAAGAGTAGGTATCCCTAGTGTGACAGGTACAACCGGACCGTCTAGTGGCATGTGGGTGGTCCATTGACCATGTCCCATGACCCATACTAGGTTTCCGGGACTTCTAACTGTAGTAGTGTGACAATCAATGTTTTTCACATGTCCTTTAATAGTATGGTTATATCCTCGACACTCACATCCTAACTGCAGGAGGGCTTTGACTGGCATTAAGCCTATTTCATCGTCTGGGGTATCACATGTATATATTCGGGTACAATTCCAATCCTCTTTTGTATGTGTTTCTGTCCTCCAATTATGATTCCCTCTATTTCCTGTAGAATAAGTTTGATTCTTTTTCCCCTTCCAGTGAATGCACCACTGTTCCTTTCCAATATAACTATATGTCTCTAGCAGGCTGGGTCCCCAAATTGTTTGCCATTCTTCCATGGTTGTAGAACTGGTAATATTTTGACAGACCTCTTCTTGTTTTTCTCGTTTTACTGAAGCCGGAACTTTAGAGCATGGGTGTGTTGAATTTGTAACTAAACAGTATCCTTTTAATTCATTAATTGTTTCACTTGTTACCCATGTCCCAATTACTACCCATCGGAAATATCCCGGCATCTGTTCACATTGCTTCTTCATCATTTTGTCACTTAATAAACATACATCTACCGTTTCACTCCATGTGATGGTTACAAATTTGCAATTCCTTGTAATATTCTTAAACATTTTGGGTATTTCTGGCACTGGAATTATTCCCCATGGAATTGGGTCTCCTGCTGCATGAGGCATAGGGAGACATGCAGTAATTTTAGTAACGTTTTGTACTTTCCCAAAATCTCGAATTAGGCCCACAATTAAATTTTCCTGTTCTATTTCTCTATTCGGAATCTGCAGATCTCTCACATGTCGAGTTTTCCTAGGGGGTATAACTTGTACCTTAGTCATTATTTCCCGAGTTGTGTTTATCATGTGTATTTCTACATACCCATAATCAAAACTCCTTTGAATCCAAACTACACACATGTATGTCCCTTCTACGGTTTTAGACACCTCAGGTACCTGCAGGACGGTATAACCCTTTTGTTGTGTCGCATCCCAAACTGTTGTCACTCCTTCTGTTATGATTCGATCTTGATCTCTCCGTCTCCACTTGACGTGGACATCTCTTAATTCAGCTCCCTGGTCATCTGAAAACAGACAAGTTAAGTTTACATCAGTGTGTTCTGGTACAAACAAATAAGGATCTGGGGTTTCAATTCTCACGGTGGTCTCTGCTAAACTTATCAACCCCAGGAATACCACAATCTTCAATTGTTGGCTCGAAATACCATCTTTGTAGGTGAGTGAGGTTCTACCGACCATGAGACTGGAACCTTCTTGACTCGGGTGTAATGGATCCAATTGTCGATTCCCTCGACTTTCACCGCCGTATAAGTGGTCATTATCACCTGGCGAGGACCGTCCCATGTTCCCTTTAATGGTTCCACTGACCAGTTTTTCACATAGACTTGGTCTCCTGGAGAAATGTCATGAACCGGATTCTCCAGGGGCAGAGGCCGATTCCACTGCAGCGCTCCTCTGAGGGCTGTGAGGGTCTTATTCAAAGATAACACATAGTTAAATACTGCCTGATCACCCACTACATGAGGATCCCCTTGGTAAGTAGCCGCATGATAGGGCTTGCCATACAATATTTCGTATGGACTTACTCCTATTCTTTCCCTTGGTTTAATCCTAACTCTCAGCAGAGCGAGGGGTACTGCTTGGGGCCACTGGATTTTGGCTTCCTGACAGATCTTCTTCAATTGACCTTTTAATGTCTGATTCATTCTTTCTACTTGTCCACTAGACTGCGGTCTCCATGGTGTATGGAGATTCCATGTTATCCCTAATACAGCTGACACATCTTGGACTATCCCTGCTGTAAAGTGCGGTCCTCGATCAGAGGACAACCCTAGGGGAACTCCAAATCTTGGGATGATTTCCTTCAGAAGGGTTTTCACTACTTCTTTTGCCTGATTGGTCCTGCATGGAAAAGCTTCTGGCCACCCTGAGAAGGTACAAACATACACTAGCAGATATTTAAAAGTTTGGGCCTTAGGCAACTCAGAAAAATCTACTTGCCAATAGTCTCCTGGTAACTGTCCTACTTGTAGTTTTCCCATTTGTACTTGCTTCCTGACTACTGGATTATTCTTTATACACATAGGACACATTGCATTCACCCTTTTAGCTAGTGTTAACATCTGGTTTGAGAAAATTTCGTTTTTCAAGAATTTCACTAGTGCTTCTGCACCCCAGTGGCACTTGTTGTGTTCCATCTCAAGCACTGCTTTCATTATTCTGACTGGTAAAATTACCTGTCTCGTAGGAGTGATATACCACCCCCTGATATTTTTCTTCGCTTCCATCATCACAGCTAATTTCTCATCTTCAGGTGAATAATGCGGTTTCTCTTCCATGAATGCTATTGCTGGATTATTCCGGGTTGGTAAAAGAACCATTTGAGTCCATACCTTTCTCGCAGCCCTCCTGGCTGCTTGGTCAGCGTATCGATTTCCCTGAAACTCTCGTCCTGGATCAGCCTGGTGTCCTCTGACATGCATTATTGCCACTGCTGAGGGCTTATGTATTGCCTCTAGCAATTGTAAAATTTCTTCCCGATGTTTAATCGTTGTCCCCTGAGAAGTAAGAAGTCCTCTCTCCTTCCAGAGTGCTCCGTGAACATGAACTACCCCAAAAGCATATTTGGAGTCAGTCCATATGTTAACTCTCCTTCCTTGGCTTAATATTAAAGCTCTCACCAATGCCCATATCTCGGCCTTTTGTGCAGACGTACCTTGGGGTAGTGCAGTCGCTTCTATCACTTGTTGTAAAGTGACCACTGCATACCCAGCATACCTGGTGCCATTTTCCACAAAGCTAGATCCGTCGGTGAACAACTCCCAGTCAGGATCTGTCAGTGGTTCGTCCTTCAAGTCTCTTCTGCTCGCGTAGACTTGTTCAATGGTCTCTACACAGTCATGCTCCAGGGTGCCTTCTTCCTGTGTAGACCTAAGGAATTCTGCTGGGTTGAGATGGTTAGTAATTTTCAGTTCAACATCATCTTGTTCTCTCAACAAAGCCTGGTATTGCAACATGCGGCTGGAGGAGAGCCAATGCCCCCCTTTTTGCTCTAGAACTGCTATGACCATGTGGGGCACGTACACTATCATGTGTTTTCCCAGAGTCAATTTGCGTGCTTCCTGTATTAAAATGACCGTCACTGCCACAGCTCTGAGACACCCTGGCCATCCCCCACTTACTGCGTCTAGCCGTTTGGAGAAGTACCCAACCGGTCTCTTCCAGGATCCTAGACGCTGAGTGAGGACTCCTAAGGCCATTCGCTGTCTCTCACAAACATAGAGCTGAAATTCCTTGGTTGGGTCCGGTAGTCCCAGGGCAGGTGCTTCCTGGAGGGCTTTCTTTAGTTCCTGGAATGCTTTTTCTTGCTCTGTCCCCCAGGTTAGCTTGGACTCCTTTGCTGCTTCATACAGTGGTCGAGCAGTCAGTCCGAAGTTAGGAATCCACAGCCTGCACCATCCGACCATTCCTAGAAAAGATCTCAGTTCTTGATTATTTCTAGGCACAGGTATAGCACATATTGCTTGGATTCTATTTGTTCCCAGGCGCCGGACTCCTTGGGAAATTTCACATCCCAGATAGATAACTTTCCGTTTTACTAGTTGTGCTTTTTCTTTTGAGACTCGGTAGCCTGCTTGGCCCAGCATGTTTAACAGTTCAATAGTTAACTGACGACAAAGTCCCTGTTCTGTAGCTCCTAAGAAAATGTCATCTACATATTGCAGTATTATATATGAAAAAGGAGATTCTTTTACCTGAGTAGTCTTCCATTCCTCTAGTTCCTTTGCTAACTGATTACCAAATATCGTGGGTGAGCATTTGAATCCTTGTGGTAATCGAGTCCAAGCGAGCTGTCTCTTTCGTCCTGTCTCTGGGTTCTCCCATTCAAAAGCGAAGATTTTCCAACTTTCCCGTGCCAGTGGTATGCAGAAGAAGGCATCTTTAGATCAATAACTGTAAACCACTGAAATTTCTCAGAAACAGATGTTAACAAGTCTTGCACTAACCTATACTTACCATTTTTTTTTTTTTTTTTTTTTTTTTTTTTTTTTTTTTTATCGGAAATATGGGGGTATTAAATTCCGACTCACATTCTTTTGATATCCCTAAATTAAAAACTGTGTGATCATTGGAGCTATCCCTTTCCTAGCTTCTAAACTAATTGGGTATTGCTTCACTCTAACAGGTTGTGCTCCTTCTTTTAATTCTATTCTAACTGGGGTGGCTGCTTTAGATTTCCCAGGAACCCCGGTCTCCCACACCCAGGGTACAACAGCCTGTTCAATCTCTTGGGGTATTTCTTCCTTTTCCACTTCTTTCACAACAAAAATTTTTGCTAAATTTTCTTCTGGAATTTCTATCTTGACTCTCCCTTTTTCAAATATAATTTTAGCTTGCAAGGCTGAAAGCAAATCCCTTCCTAATAAACATTCAGGACTGTTAGGCATGTACAGAAATTGATGATCTAATTCTCTTCCCTTAAATTTGATATCTAGAGGTCGCAGAAATGTTCTTTCCTCTATTTGTCCTGAAACTCCCACTACTTGTACGGTTAAATCACTTAATGGCCCCATCAATTCATTCATTGCCGAAAAACTAGCTCCAGTATCCATTCTAAATTCCGTCGGCTCCCCCTCTACTTCCAAAACAACCTTTAAGTCTGAATCTAGCCGGCTCTGTCTTCCACAACTCCCTCTACCAATAATTCCTGGTAAATTTTTAACTTTTTATAATCTGCGGGGTTATTAGCGTC
The DNA here is from genome assembly GCF_025592945.1 of Manacus candei. Classification (NCBI taxonomy): domain Eukaryota; kingdom Metazoa; phylum Chordata; class Aves; order Passeriformes; family Pipridae; genus Manacus; species Manacus candei. The sequence continues at coordinate 180,692 of NW_026138214.1, read as the reverse complement.
CCAATCGGGATCCTCCCGCGGTACAAAATCATTTACCGTCCCCCGCGCTGCCCGAGGCAGGGTACGAATCCTTTCCTTTGCTCTCTCCACCATCACCTTTAATACCATTTCTTTTTCTGTTGAATCTAAAATTGTATCTATTAATACCTGTAAATCATTCCAGTCCGGGTCTTGTGTTTTTATAACCATTTTTATAACACGAGCCACCCGCTCAGGATTTTCTCTATATGTCCCAGCTGACTGTTTCCAAATTAGTAAATCATTAGGCGAAAAAGGAACTTTTATCATGATTTTTCCCCTGCCTGCTCCAACCGCTTCTCGCAAGGGAGCCATCAATCTAGGGGGTGAGAGCGAAACGTCTGTCTCCCTCCCCCCTCCCCGTCTTCTTTCCCTCTCCCTTCACCCTCTCCGAGTCCGTTCTGCTAGAGGAGTTCTGTCACATTCCCACCCCCCTTTTTCTTCCTCATCCGAGGATGATTCTAACGGGGGCATGGTGTGTGATTGTGCCCTTGCACGTGAAGGGAGACTATTTCTCGGGGGCGCACTTGGAGTTACTCCGGGGGAGACTAACAAAGACACATCCTCCTCTGGTTCTGAAAACCGTATTTTCTGCTCATGTTTATCATCCAATCCTTTCAATATCTTTATACTCCGCTCTTGACATTTCTTACATTTATCATCCTCCAGTTCCAGTTCTTTCAACACTAAGATACCACATTCCTTTTGCCATTCAGTGTTTTGTTCTAAATAATAAAACAAATCCAGATACGGTATTTCATCCCACTTCTCATTCTCTCGTAAATATCGCATCAAAGGGGTTATAATTTCCAGAGTCAGTGATCCATTTCTGGGCCACAGCATTCCTCCTGTTTCATATTGAGGCCATACATTATTACAATAATCAATCAACTGTTTCTTGCTTAACTCTTGTCCAAAATTTCCTTCCTTCCAATGTTTTAACAAGCAACCAAGCGGAGAATCGCTAGGGATATCTTTTTCTGTGCAGGATAGTGCTCTAAAGGTTTTAAATGACATCATGCTTGCTACTTGCTCACACACACACCACAATCTAAATTCATCAAATTCACAATAACACAACAACACAAAACAATACTTTTAACGACCAGCACGATAACACAACAATATAAACCAGAACAAAACCAAAACCAAAACCAACTCGCCGATTCTCCCTCTGAGAGGCGAGTGCTGGTACTGCGCAGCTTTCGCCGCGTCTTACGACCAGCGCCTAGGCTTCCCAACCAAGGTACCTTTAGCCCAACCCAGCGGGACACTCACTATCCCGTCTTATAGGCAGGCTCCCAACCAACAAACCTAAAAGAATAAAGCACCTTCGGGCTTACCTAGAGGGTTGTCCGGCGGGCGCGGGTCGGGCACGGGTCGATGTCTCCCCAGAAATCACCTGGTTGCCGGCATGGAGTAGATCAGCTCGTGAGCCGCCCAGCTACCCCCGGAGTTCCATCTGGTGTCGCCAAAACTGTTGCCCGTAAACAAAGACACAAACCAACAGAGTGCCGGTTTATGGGTGCTTTATTCGGGGCCCCGGGAACCTGCGGGCTAACGCCCCAAGTCAGGATTCCGACGACCCTCGTTCTCAGTTCAGCTTTTATACACAAACAAGTTTACATGTATTCTCACGGCTAAAACAATTACAGTTTCTATAGCAACCCAGGTGCAGTAGTTTATAACAATTAACAATCATCTACTCTAATCATAAATCTGCTTAAGTTGCCTTACCCCCCTAGAAACTGTTTCACAGACCCTTACCACATCTAAGGTACAAATCGTTACGTACATGCTTGACTAAATCTTTTGATTATTGTTTCTACTTCTTCAGTACATTCTATTCCCACGAACAAGGCTGCTGCTTAACTACTGTAATGTGTTGCTTTCTAGGCCTTACCCTTTTACTTAAGCCTTAGCCATTCTACTACTAAATTTAAACTGCTTTGCAACACAGGGGCCGAGGGGCTGGTTTGGGGGGTATGTGAGGAATTAGGGGTGCCCTCTGGGGGGGGGAACACAGGGATGGAGACCCACAAGCAGAGCTGTGTGTGCAGGGTGAGTGTGAGCTGCTGTCTTGGTGACAGGTCATGTCTGCCTTCAGGGACACCCCAAGACCTGAGACCCCACGGGTCCCTCGGGGTCCTCCCGGCTGTGTGTGTCTGGCTGCTCGTCTCTCTCTACCCTGGCTGCACGCTGGTTATTTTGCTCTGCCCTCCTACAGCTCCCAGGCTCCTGTACAGTCCCCTTCTCTCTCTCTTTTAATTTCTCTCTCTTTTCGTTCCCCAGCATGGGTTCTGTCACCCTTAGCCCCGAGGTAAGAACGTGTCACCCCCACCCCTCCCACTAGCTCATTGCTGTCTGCCCTGGGGGCTGGGGAGAGTGTTTGGGGTGCGTAGGTATGTGAGGTGCCTGGGGAGCCCAATGGGCTGCCCCCTTGGTGCCAGCCCCCGTCTTGGCGGTGGCTGTTGGTAGGAGCGGGTGCGGGCCAACCCTGGGGAAGGGCACCCTGGGTGCCGGGGTGCCCCGAGCACTGAGGGTCTGGGATGGGGCTGTGTGTGCCCGTCACTGGCTCAGCACAGTGTGCTGCCCTGCCCCAGTGACACCCGGCCGTGCCCCTCACAGCGTGGAGGTGATCCGGCTTGGGCACAGCTACTTCATCAACTGGGACAAGAAGATGTACTGTGCCAAGCGCCGGACACCAGCTGAGGCCCGGACCACCACCCTCAATGAGGAACTGGGGCAGGTGGAGTACATCTTCTCTGACAAGACTGGCACCCTCACCCAGAACATCATGGTCTTCAGCAAGTGCTCTGTGAACGGGCACAGCTACGGTGAGCGCTGGTTGCTTGGAGCATGCTGGGGCTGCCCTGGGGGTGGGGGTGCACTGACTCCCCTCCTGCAGACCTTTTGGGGCAGCCAGGGGACAAGAGGGCTCAGCTGGAGCATTGTGGGGCTACTGCTGTCCCGTGGCCCCCGTGGGTGTGCCTGCTGGTGGGGCAGCAGTGTTGGGTCCCTGTCGTGGTTAACTCAATACCATGGTTCACAGGTGACGTGCAGGATGTGCTGGGTCACAAGGCGGAACTGGGAGAGGTGAGGATGCCACCAGGTTGGTGTCTGCCCACGCCACGTGCCACAGGGGAGTAACCCTGTCCCTGCCCCCACCAGAGGCCAGAGCCAGTCAACTTCTCCTTCAACCCACTGGCGGACCCGCGGTTCCAGTTCTGGGACCCCAGCCTGCTGGAAGCCGTCAAGCTGGGAGACCCCCACGTGCACGAGTTCTTCCGCCTGCTCTCGCTCTGCCACACTGTCATGTCCGAGGAGAAGAGCGAAGGTGGGCATGGGGCAGGACCTGTCCCTGTAGGGCGTGGGACACTGGCACTGATCCCCGTGCTGTCCCCAGGGGAGCTGTTGTACAAGGCACAGTCCCCGGACGAGGGAGCGCTGGTCACGGCTGCCAGAAACTTTGGCTTCGTGTTCCGGTTCCGCACACCCAAGACCATCACGGTGCACGAGCTGGGTCAAGCCATCACCTACCAGCTGCTGGCCATCCTGGACTTCAACAACATTCGCAAGCGCATGTCTGTCATCGGTGAGGTGCTGGGTGTGCGTGGCACAGGGACTGGGAAGGCTGCGTGGGGTTGTGGTGCAGGGCTCGGTGCGGTGTGCTGGGGGACCAGTCCCATGCTAACGGGGATGTGACTGTGGGGTGATGGCTGGGGGGTCAGAGCGGGACCTGCTCCTTCACCCCTAAGCCAGGCATCCTGTCCCCTGCACCCTGTAGTCCGCTGCCCTGAGGGCAAGATCCGGCTGTACTGCAAAGGCGCTGACACCATCCTTCTGGAGCGGCTGCACCCCATCAACCAGGACCTGACCAGCGTCACCGCCGACCACCTCAATGTGTGTGGGGCAGGGTCCTGGGGGCAGGGTGGGGAGGGAAGAGTGGCTGCCCAGGAGCACCGAGCCATGCTTGTGCCCTGTCCTAGGAACACCGTCAGGGTCTGGGGACACCGTCAGGGTCTACCAGTCCTCCCAGATCTGACCACTTGCAGGAGTATGCTGCCGAGGGGCTGCGGACACTGGTGCTGGCTTACAAAGACCTGGAGGAGAGCTACTACAGGGACTGGTCTGAGCGTCTGCGCTGGGCTGGCAGTGCCTCTGAGGCCCGTGAGGATTGCCTGGCTCGGCTCTTCGACGAGGTGGAGCACGATATGATGGTAGGTGGGATGGGGACTAGCTAAAATGCAGCAGCTCTGAATGAGATGAGGTGGATTTAAATGGAGAAGTTGAGTTAGTAATTTCTGGGTCCTAATCTTGGATTAGAGTTTTCCTAGGCTCTGCTGCTGGTTCTTCAGGTTTGGGGGCATTTTACTGTGTTAAATTAATTAAAAACATGATTTAAAATCAAAGGCTATGCAGGGTCTTGCTTGATCTCCCTCTCTCCTTTTGAGGTTGCTACTGGCAGTTGTGAGTTAATGTTCTGAAGATTCCTTCAATTTGTGAAGTTAAAGGTGTGAGGCTGGAGGGGGAATTCTGCTGTAATGGAAGCGGAAGCTCATGGTAACCTTATTGAGTTATCCTCTTTCTCTTCGCAGGATCGATCTTGCAGTCCTGCTAGGAAAGACACCGTCTTCTATGGAGAACGAGTCAGCGAACCTGGAGTCATCCCAGACTCCTTCTCTGGCCCAGCCACTGGTGTTCAGCAATTCCAAGCAGACTGCTCTGTCCCAGCCTGCCTCTGGAAACTCCTTCTCTCACCACAGCATGGTAAGGAAATGCTGGTCTCTGCCAGCGGAGATTTGATGGGGGTTGCTCGTTCCCTGACATTCTCTGTCTGTTTGGGTAATGTGGGAAATGCAGTCCTGACACCTGCTTGCTGCTTGGGACTGGCAGAGCCAGATAATTTGCCAGTCTGCTTCAAATGCAGAGGCCTGAAGTTCATTGCTCAACTTGAAATAATTGGGATAATTCCCCCCCTGTTGCCCTTGTCTGATTTGCAACACATTTGCAACACATGCTTCTTTCCTGCTCAGAGGAAAGGAAAAACTCTTACAGTCCAGGGCTTGCAATTGCAACAATTTGAGAAGTGGAAGTGGTTGGGAACTGGTGTTGTTGGATGGAACTGGGGGATGGAATGCTGGCCTCTACTGGCAGGAGAGGGAAGGAGGCATTGAGTCAGAGATGTGCAGGGACCTGGGCAGATGTTGCTTTGTGTAACTTAAGCGAAAAGAAATAAAAATTGTGCACTTACTGGTGAGGTAGTTGAGGAAGGATTTTCAAAACCACCTTAACATAGAGCCAAGATCTCCAGGTGTTTCTTTTTTAGTGCAACTGAATGCATGAGAATAATTGAGTACATTTTTAAGATTGTGTCTGTTAGCTTTCTTTGTAACCCTCTATGGCTGTACCATGCTATGAGTTGGGTGAGAGATGATCATGCCTGCACTCACACATGATGGAAGGCTGGGAGAGAAGCATGAGCCCTCTCTGCCAGCAGTATGTGTGCGTTTGGAGCTCAGGAGCGTTAAGCTGAGGCACCCAGTGAGAAGCAGCAGGGTACAGTGCATTCAGGTTTATGTTAAGAGATGTACGTGTCCTCTGAGCCAAGTTCCAAGCCATGGGAGATGTTGACTTTGTTATCTCCTTGCTGAACTTGCAGGTGAGCATGCTGGGGAAAGGGTTTGGAGATGTCGGGGAGGCCAAAGGCAGCAGTACCACAGGGTCTCAGTTTCTGGAGCAGTTCAAGACAGCCCAGGCGTTGGCTCAGCTGGCAGCTCAGCACACCCAGCCTGCTGGGAGCACCACTGCTGCTTCCTGGGACATGGGATCCACCGCACAGACCTCGTCTCTGGTGCAGTACGGTAAGGAAAAGGAAAAGCAGCATGGCCCCCCTAGAGTGGGGAGAGTGTGTTCCCCCCTGGAACTGCAGAGGCAGCAGGGGAAGGGACTCAGCAGAGGAGGAGATCGCAAGTTTGCAACCAAGCCAGCTGAGCTGGAGAAATGAATAGAACGGTGGGAGCAAGTTTGTGAGACCAAAATATAATAGTGCATGTGAGTCTCTCCCTGTTCCTTTTATGCTTGGAGCAGTTGAATCCATCATTCCAGCATGCTTCAAGGCTAGGGATCTGGCATTCCCGAGCCTCTCACAGTGTGCAGAACTACCTCCTAACACGTGAAGTTGTGCCGGAAAAAGGCCTGAAAGGGCACTTCTGGAGAATAGGTCCTGAATACCAACACTTGTCAGTCTCCTCTCCCTGCTGACCTGATGTTATCTTCTAAGGGAATTCGACTTGCTGTTAAATGCCAAAAAGTAACTCTACCTCTGGGCTGGCCTGAGGGAATAAACAGGGATTGAGAGGCTCTTTTCAGATGAGGTGCAGAGCTCTGCTGTGGTCGAGTGCTAGTGCCATTTCCTTCAGCTTGTGCTTGTTGCAGGGAAATGGCTCTGGTTCAAATCTAAGCTGAAGAAAAATCGAGCCCTGTCCTAGTGACAGTGAGTGTTGACAGCTTCTGATCTTCTCAGACAAGAAGCCACAGAGGAGAGTTGGAGAGAATAGAAGCTGGTTTTTAATAAGCTGTGTAAAGGCTTAGTGGAAGGGGGAAGGTGATGCAAAGACCTGAGGGTGGCAGCCCTGAGCAGTGATGTTGCTTGGAGATACCCAGTCCCTGCAGGGGAAGGAGCAGGCAATGGAATACTGGAATGCTGGTAGAAACCGGGAGGGGGGAGGAAGCAGCATCAGGCTGGTGCAGTGTCTCCACACAAGGGACTCTGGAGTTCAGCTTTTCTTGGAGAATGGAGGACTTCTGCCACGCAAGCTGATTTTGTCCTGTAGAGATGGTGGAAGGAGCCAAGGGGAGAAGAGCTTAAAAAGGCTTGGCAGTGGTGGTGGTGAGAGCACAAGGCTGGGAGTGGAGATGCTGGGGATCTCTGCTCTCTGATTTTAACAGGCTCCAGGATGACTCATAGTAGGAAACAAATTTATTTTTCTTGGTAAGTGTCAGAACTTGATTTAGTTTTAAGGCAACATACCCTGCTAACTCACCTCTGTCTCATCCCGTAGATCTCAAGAACCCAACAGATTCTTCCGTGCATAGTCCCTTCACTAAGCGACAGGCCTTCACGTCAACCTCGACCATGATAGAAGTGTTTATGCAGGAGAAACAGCCTGTGGTGACGGCCTCCACAACCACACCGGCACCCCCATCCTCTCCGCTGCCCAGCAAAACCAATCCTGTGCCCCAGATGTCCCCAGGGTCCTCGGATAACCAGTCCTCAAGTCCCCAGCCAGCACAGCAGAAGCTGAAGCAGCAGAAGAAAAAAGCATCATTAACATCAAAGGTGCGGATCGATGGTGGGGAAGGAGGTGTCAGATTGTGTTAGAGCTACAGAAGCATCCGTTTGGGCTGGTGAGGGAAGGTCTGGGGTTGCCGTTCCTGCCGTTAGCATGGGGTGTTTGTGGGGGTGATGGAGTTACACGCCAGCCTGGGTTGAACGGTGTAATTCAGAGGCTGCAAGCCTGTAACTGCCATTGTGTGCTGGGAAACATGGGCACTAAAAGCAGTTCTCTGTGCTGATCCCAGGGAATGACTGGGCCGTTCTGTTGTTCCTCCCTTGCAGATTCCTGCACTTGCGGTGGAAATGCCTGGCTCGGCGGATATCTCAGGGCTAAACCTGCAGTTTGGGGCGTTGCAGTTTGGTTCGGAGCCTGTTCTCGCTGAGTACGAGTCGACGCCCACAACCAGTGCTGCCGTTAGCCAGTCTCAGAGCAGCCTGTACACCAGCACGGCCAGGTGAGCGCCAGGAACCGTTAAGCCAAGCAGGCAGCTTTGGAAGGTCGCTGATCCCATGGACTTGAGTTGTGCTGCATACTAGTAGACCCTTTCTGACTGTGCTATGGTCACAAAGGGGGGACAGTGTATGCAACAGCAAAGCGTAAGTTGCCAGCAGACTCATCGGGCAGCTCTGTGGCTGTTTCGGCCTGCGGCACTTGGACAGAAAGCGGAGTTATCCTGCTGCCCTTCAACTGTGTTGCTGGAAACACAGAAGGGGAATCCCCAGCGCAACTGCTCTGTGTCCCTGGTGAACGGATTGAGTGCTTTGTCCTGCTTTTTGCCTGGCAAACTAGGACACAGCGGGATAGGTGTATCTACGGCACCTTGCCAAAGCGATGTGTCTCTGTCTTCTCTTGGGCTGACCCTCAGTAGCTGGCCAGTCTCTTAAGTGCTAGGCAGTGTGTGAGGCAGGGCTGTGGCTGGGTGCCAGCATCCTCCCGTGGTTGGGCTACCCCTGCTCTCTGGGCGCATTTCTTGGCTTGGCTGCTTCATGCGGTGCCTTTATGCTGATGCTTGGTGCTCTTTATCTTGGATATTTTTTCTCCCCCCTTTGTAGTGAATCTTCATCCACGATTTCATCCAATCAAAGCCAGGAGTCTGGTTACCAGAGCGGCACAATACAGACAGCAACATTTACCTCCCAGAACAGCGCTCAGGGACCACTGTATGAACAGAGATCCACCCAGACGAGGCGATACCCAAATTCCATCTCCTCCTCGCCCCAAAAAGATCTGACCCAGGCTAAGGTAAGAGAACAGCTTTTATCACCTGTTGTGCTGAGTGAGCCTTGTGTGTGAAGCAGTGTCTCAGGAGAAGCTGAGTGGTTTATCAAGTGGTTCTCCAGCCTCACTGTGCGGCTCATGAGCTCTCGTGACAGCTCTCATCTGGCTGCTCCCAGAGCCCTCAGCTGTGCTGCGTGCCTGGGACTGATGTCAAGTAGATTGCAAGGTGTGTGTTGTGTCTCATGCAGTTACCCTACTAGAGAGGGGCGTGCTGGCGAAGGATTTAATTTCCTCTTAAAGATTTGGTTCTTGCATGCTGCACACCAGTTCAGTAACATCAGGTTTGGCTAATGAACATGGGTTGAGGAGGTTGAGGTGGTCTTAACTACCAGTAGCAGAGAAACTTCTCGCACTAATTTCTCAAATATACATGTGGGGGTCGTGCTGTCATGGGGCTAGTTGACCTTGGAACTGACCCCAACACAGTCTGGTGACGTGTTGGTAGCAGGACCTTTTCTTAACTGAGGAGGGAGTGTGGGAGGGAGCTGACACGAGCTCTGCCTCTGGAAATGCACAGCTGTGATGCCCAGTACTCCTTTTTTCTCTTCTTTCTCAGAATGGTTTCAGTTCTGTACAGCCCACGCCGTTACAAACCACGCAGGCCGTTGAAGGTAAGTGTCTGCCAGCACAGCAGGTGACCTGTGTCTCTTGTGCTGCTCATGTTCTCTGCTTCAGATGAGAAGCTTTATCTGTGCTAATAGCAGGTCCTTTCCCTGCTGGACTAATTGCTGCCATTTAGATTATTTGCTTGCCTTGGAACATTGAGCTTTCTGTTGATGGATCCATGAGATCCTTGATGAGTCACCAATGACAATAATTTATTCTGCTTTTTTTGTAGAAGACATCTGTAGGTCTTGAAGCTCTTTGTAGAGCCAATGGCAGTGTAAAATGAGACCTAGAACACAATCACAAGTGTGTAACTGGTTGGCAGCAGTGAGGGAATCCCCAGATCTCCTGACTCCTTTGGCTGAGCATTTGCTGGTCCCTCTGGAAGTTGCCAGTAGCTGCCCCTAACCCAAAGCTTTTCTTCTCAGGTGCTACAGGCCCCGCAGTGAAATCCGATTCCCCCTCTGCTCCCAGTATCACACCTCTCAGTGATGGGGTGTCTGCGTCGTCCTTGCTGACAACAGCCAGCCAACACTCGACAGCTCTGAGCAGCCTGAGCCACAGCGAGGAGCTCCCCAGTACAACCACTGCCCAGCTCAGCAGGTGAGGAGCGTCGGGGGTGGATTTCTGGAGAAGCAGAACTAGAAGCAGAAATCCATAGTAGACATCAGAGACCGTCTCGTGCAGTGAGGAAGACTGAGATGACCCATCCCATCTGAGTAGATGGGGAATGGGATAGTGCCTCTAATAGTGACTCTCTCACCTTGGTTTGACAACCTTTTATTTCTCCTCCCGCAGTGCGTTGCCCACCCAGCAGAACAGTCTGTCCTCATCCACATCCTCTGGGCGAACATCAACTTCAACTCTCCTGGTGAGTCTGGGTGTGGTCTCGCGCTCTGTGTCCCGTTCCCACTTGGCTTGGCCAGGTTCTCTGGGGTGCCTGACCTTGGGACTGTGGTTGTGACAGAACCTGCCAGGCTGCTGGCTGTCCTGCTGGAGTTTGGGTGCTGTGTGGAGAGAGGACGGGGGGTTCTGTCAGAACACTGTCTGTGCACCTGTGGCTTGAGGCTGTTGACCCCCTGCTTGTCTCTGGCTGAGCAGTGGCTCTTTTGGGTCTATAGCAGCCCTTGAAAGCACTACAGAGTCGCAGCCACATCAGAGCAAACTGGTAGCTGATGCAGTGCTGCCAAATGTCTCTACTGCTGGAGCTCTCATAGTATGGAGTCCCTGGGTATCGGCTTCTGCAGCAGAATAAATCTCCCTGCCACAAATGTGGTGTCTTGCCCTGCTCCCCCCAGCAGAGAGATGTTGGGGCACAGCCACAGGAGAGGCTTGAAAACATTAGGGGTTGGCTGCTGTCAGGACTTTGGACTTAAGCCAGGTGCAAAGCAGGTTTCCTTGTAGCCTGCAGCAGTTCCCTGCAGGAACACCCAGGTGCAGACACAGCGTGTATTTTGCGTAGACAGTGTCCTGTGGTACCTGTGCACTCTGCTCCACCTGCCTGGTCCCCTGACTCTCCTCCCTTCCTTCCCTAGCACACGAGTGTGGAGAGTGAAGCGAGCCTCCATTCTTCTGCTAGCACTTTCTCCACCTCCTCCAGCACGGTGTCGGCCGCGCCGCCGGTGGTCAGTGTTTCATCCAGCCTCAGCAGCGTCAGCAGCCTGGGCCTCAGCCTCAGCAGCAACTCCACGGTGACGGCCTCCACTCGAAGCTCCGTCGCAACAACATCAGGTACTTTCCTGGGTCCTGCTGTACAGGAGCTAAGAGAGTGAGTTTCTGCTGTTTGCTTTACTGTGGAACTTTCTCTTCCTTTGTCAGGAAAAGCCCCTCCTAATCTCCCTCCTGGAGTCCCACCGTTGTTGCCTAATCCATACATCATGGCTCCAGGGCTGCTACATGCCTATCCAGTGAGTAGAACAATTGCTTTATGGTAATGTCATGCCACCAGATCCCTCCCAGCTCCCTCTGCAGCAGGGAGGGATGCGGGATAGTGGGGAGACCAAAAACTGACATAGCTCGGTGGGGCTGCCTTGGACAGGTGGGGCTTGAACCTCCTGCTTTCCATGAAATCCACGTGCCTGTGCGTGTAAATGTCTGTCCTCATGACCCCAGAGCAGAGTCTCTGTACCTATTCTCAGCAGCCTCCCCAGCCTTTGGGGAGCAGCAGCCCTTGGCAGAGCATGGTGCATGGGAGCACGGAGCTGTGTTAGAAACATGCTGTGACAAAGGGCAAACACAGTCAGGGCAAGGGTGGTGACTCCCACGAAGTCTAGGGGTGTGTCACAGCCCTCTCCTGAAGTTGAGAACAGATTTTGAGGAAAAACTGCTCAGGGGCTGTGTGGTCTGGAGCGCTGTCCTTTGAGCAGCTCACAGGAACCCCCGGCAGCATCAGCCTGCATAGGGAGTGGCTGCCTGCACCTGGGGGGTCATGGGCTGCTGACCAGCTGCTTTTGGCTTTATCTCATGTTTATCTAAATGTTTAATCTAAAATTAGATAAGTGTCTTTATCTAGTCCATCTGCTGCTCTTTTTCTAGCCACAGGTGTACGGATACGATGACTTGCAAATGCTCCAGACGAGATTCCCATTGGTGAGTAGTGCAGAGTGACAGGGACACACCACTTCTGCTGGCTCTGAGTGCTGTGGGGTTACAGACAGGTCAGGCTGTGGGTAGTCCCAAAGAGCTGGAAAAATGGGGTGCTGGATGGCTGCACCTCTCTGTGACAGCCGTCAGAGTTAGTCAGTTGCTCCTTGACACGTGGGAATTTGGGTGCATGAGTTACTCATCAGCAGTATCTCTTGTGGGGCCAGGAAGCACGAGAACTACAGCAGCAGGGCTGTTGTAGAGATTCACCTCTGATCCTTGACTTAGGCAGTGACTAAATACTTCTTAGAATGGGCTTTACTTAGTGATAGGACATGTCCATTTTCTTTTGAAGCAGAGGGGAAAGTCCAGGCAGTTTAAAGACTGCATACCAGTAGACCTTATCTGGTTCTTCTAATAGCCAGATCAGGGGGACGGTGCATGCTACAAAAACCTGGGGCTGCTGTAGGTCATGATCAGCCTGGATGTGGCTGGTTGAACTGTGGTACCCTGACATATCTTGCAGCTGCAGGACAGAAATTCCTCTATCCCAAAAGATACTGCTTTGCACCTTTAGACAGAGCTGATAAAATATCTCCATTTGTTTTTAATCATCAGGATTACTACAGCATCCCATTCCCCACACCCACCACCCCGCTGACTGGAAGAGATGGCAGCCTGAGCAGCAATCCGTACTCTGGTAGGGAAAAAGTCTGCTCTAAATCCCATTCCATCGGGGTTTGTGCTGCTGCTGCTGGTGTCCTGTGCCTTTGTCTGCTGGAGCTACATCTGCGCCAGCCTCCTGCACTGCCTTTGGTTTGGAGCATGTCTCGCAGCTAAATTCTTGTCTTGTCCTTGGACATCTGGTTTTGTCAAAGCCTGTTACAGGGAAGAGGTGGGCGAGTAGGAGTTAGTGTGGCAGTTGGAAAGGGAGTGAGGGAGGGCTGAAAGATTCAGCAAGGAGTACAGCTGGGGAACTGCTTTCCAGGTGGTGGTGAGGCCAGCACTCAAGCACTGCGAGTAAAAATACAAAGAAGCACAAAATATGGAGAAATTAAGTTTTTTATCTATGGGACAGTCTTATCAAGAAAACCAGCGGGACATTTGGGACCTGTCAAACTTGAACCAAGCACTCAGCAGGTGCCTGACCGCTCACTGACCTTGTGTTTATGCACTGCCAACCTGCAGTGGGCAGTAACTGTGCTGAGTTTTCACATGCTTTAGGAATTGTTGCACTTTGAGGTTTGCTATTTTTCCAGCACTGATTCTCCCTGGCTTCAGCAGGAGCCAGTTTGTGTGGAAGTGCTTTTGCCCAGCTGAGGCTTAAATGCCAAGCTTGGAGTGTGGCCCCATGCGAGCTCTGAACTGGAGAGTTTTTGCGTAGAAGAACCAAGCGGGTGCTCATGAAGAGCAGCACGGGGAGCTTCCCCCAGCCCTGCAGCCAAGCCCTCCACAGCCCAGGCAGGGAACTGGGTTGTGTTCAGTCCTGCTGCTGGTGCACAGAGAGGGATGAAGGAGAGCTGTAGCACCAGGCTCTGCTGCACAGGCAGCCAATAGCAGGTTTATCCAGTGCTGGATTGTGGGCTGACGTCAGGCAGTGCAGCACAGTAGCTGAGCTACTGTGGGCTTCCCTTCCCCCCGGTAGTCCTCTCAGGGCCAAGGAGCAATTAACAGCTTTGCCTTATCAGTGTGCAAAGGTCTGAGGGCTTGTGAGGGCAGCAGACTTTTGCAGTGGCAGGAGGGGAAACTGATTCAAGTAGCTGTTTATCAAAAGGCTGGGTCAGCTTTGGGCTGAGCTGGAACAGGCCAGGATCTGGCACTTGTGTTCTTCACTCTCACCTCCTCTATTTCAGGTGACTTAACAAAATTTGGCCGAGGTGATGCCTCTTCTCCTGCTCCTGCAACAACTCTGGCACAGCCTCAGCAGAGCCAGACCCAGACCCATCACACCACGCAGCAGACGTTCCTGAACCCGGCGCTGCCTCCTGGCTACAGTTACACCAGTCTGCCGTACTACACAGGGGTACCAGGGCTCCCAAGCACCTTCCAGTATGGGCCCGCCGTGTTCCCTGTGAGTTTCCTGGAGGCAAGGTGTGGGATTTGGGCAGGGGGGTGGCACAGCAAAGCCTCTCCTCACTCTGCTCCTCTCTGTTCCGTAGGTTGCTCCTACCTCTTCCAAGCAGCATGGTGTGAATGTCAGCGTCAACGCATCAGCGACCCCTTTCCAACAGCCCAGTGGCTACGGCTCTCACGGGTACAGCACTGGTAAGAGACCTGTTGGAGCACCTTCCACGGTAGCAGGGCTTGTTCCCAGTCTCCCTGGCTGTGCTGGGGACTGCTGTCTTCCGGCAGTAAGGGAGGAGAATGCCTGGGGTGCCACTCTCATGTCATTCAGTTATCCCTGGAAAGGCCCAGGATTGTTCTGCATCCACATCTGGAGCGGTTTTGGGAGATACAGAACACTTCATGCCCTCCTCTGTGCCCCACAGTTGAGTGGCTGGGGCCTTGAACCCCTGTCAGAAGCTGAATTGTTTGGTTTTATTTGATTTGTTGGGTTTTTTAACTGCCTCTCTGTGATCAATAGAACAGCAATTATTCTGGATTTGAATTCATTTCCCACCAGTTTGGCAGACACTTAATAGGGAGGTATCCTTGTGGTGGTTTGAAACTACCACGAATCTAATTTTTAAGTTCAAGCCCCCCTCCCACAGTTTGCCCCTGTGAGAGGGTTTAGTGATGGTATGGACTTGATATCTTTTTCACCTCATGTGGAGAGTTTTCAGACAAAACACAACCATTCGTTATTGGGGGAAGGGGAAAATATTTACAAAGGTTTATTTACACCCACATATATATTACATTAAATTAAATTTCTCCTTTTCTTCAATAAAAGTCCAAGAAGAAAAGAGAAAAGTCTTTCTGTCACTCCTCAGGCCACAGTTCCTTACTTTCATTTTTTTGTGGCACTGGTTAGTGTCCTTCATTTTCCTGAGGCGGCAGATTGAAGTATGGCAGTCAGGATTTTTGTTCTTACTTTGTGGAAATTCCAACCCCGAGCCCGAGCCTTCGGGGGATTTCCTTGTAGATCTTCACTCCCTTGGGTTAGAACATTGAAGGCAGCTTTCAGTTCAGTCTTACCAAAGCTCTTCTGCTCTGTCTCAGCTCGCCAGCATGATAGAAGCAGCAGCAGCAGAGGGCACGGCCACCTCCTCCGCATTCCGTCCTGGCTCAGCTCTCAGGACGACTCCGGGTTTTTTAGCTCCTTTCTCTCTCTCGCTGCTGCTGCATTTCGGGACTCCCTGAGGGTTTGGAAGTCCACCCCTCCTCTTCAGGAAGTCTCTGGTTTTTGGGAAAGCAATACAGTCTTACCCCAAACCAGCTCTGTTGAGTTTTCCTCTGTTTTGTTGCCGGCTCTCCCTCCTGCAGGAACATCTCTGCGTCTTTCAGCCGGCTTCACGTTATCTCGCTGCTACTGGCTATCTTTTTGGCTTTTAGCCATCGCTGTCTCTGTTCAGGACTGCTCCGCTGCCGCTTTTCAATGTCTTCTGCTGCTGCTGACAGTAAGGAAACTCTTCCAGCTCTTGATTACGGGACCCGGTCCAGCTTTGACACTATACCGGGTCTCCCGTAGCCTCAGCTGGGGGCTGGGGGCCCTTGGCCCCCAGAGGGGCTCACTGGCCCCCTGCCTCCTCCTGGCTCAGATCATGGCTACCTACCTTCTAAACTATCTTCACCACCTTCTCTTCCGTTTCTGGGGGTATGTAATTTCCGTAGGGCGCACATGGACTATCGATTGGTCCAGTGTTATCAGTGGGGCAAACCATTACTACCTCAGAGAAAAGGTTTCTCAAACCACCACAATCCTTGATTCAAAGATGCAGGAAGGTCGTGAACCTGCCGCCTGTCTTGGTACTGGTTTCACTGGTTGGCCTCCAGCTGACTTACACAGGGGTGCATTTGGGTCCCTCTTCCAGCCTTTAAATTCCCCTTATCCTTCTTTTCACTACATTAGAGCCCTTCAAGATACTATTTTCTCTTTGTGAAGGTCCTTCAGCTTTGTACCAGGTCATCTTGTGCTGAGCCCTTCAAACCTCCTTGATTTCAGCCCTTTTTCTGCACCTTAAATGGTCACTGAGTTCTCCTCTGGGCCACCCTGTTTTACAGACAGCCCTGTGCAGGTTGTGTTGGCGGTCACTGCACCAACTATCCCAGCCCACAGCCGAGTTGCCTTTACGTGCAATTGTCTGTTATACACATGAGGAGCTCTCAGGCTGTTCTTGCTGCCGTGTTCCATGCTGGGGGTTTGTTTCCGTGTCTCTGTGCTGCATTCCCCAGCTCTCCTCAGAGCTGCTGTTTTCTGTGTTTCTCTGTGTGTTTTTCCAGCCCCTCGCTTGCTTTCTGGACTCGTGTCCAGAGCAGAAGAACTTAAATTTGTATGGGCGCTTTGCTCATGGCCATGCCAGGACCCTGCTCCCCAGGCGGATCTGTCTTTAGACCTTCCCTGGCCACCAGAGCTCTCCACCAGGTGCTGCTGGTTGTCAGCGGCTCCTGCTGAACCGGTGGCTGCTGCCTAACGCTCTCCTGCCTCTCCCTCCTCTGCAGGTGTATCCGTGACATCCAGTAATACAGGTGTGCCGGACATCTCGGGCTCTGTCTACTCCAAAACTCAGGTTAGTGTCTGTGAGTGCTCCCTGCGTGGCTCCGGAGGGGAACTGAGCTCTGAGACAGCCTCCCTGTGCAATAAAGGTCTCTTCCCCTTGGATTGGTCAGCCAGGGAGAAGGGAAATGCTTGACCTTCCCCAGTTTAGAGCAATTCTAAGCCCAGAAAGAGCCATAGGAAGAGACTCTATCCATTCTCTGCATCACACACTGACTCTGGGCCCACGACGTGTAGAGCTGGGGAGGGGCACGCTGCCAGCCTGGCTCCCAGCCCTTACTCCACTGTTGGCATCCTCTCTTCAGCAATCCTTCGAGAAGCAGGGATTTCACACTGGAACCCCGGCAGCCTCCTTCAACCTGCCTTCGGCACTGGGCAGTGGTGGACCCATCAACCCTGCGACGGCGGCGGCGTATCCCCCCACCCCCTTCATGCACATCCTGACCCCGCATCAGCAGCCGCACTCGCAGATCCTCCACCACCACCTGCAGCAGGACGGGCAGGTGAGCGATGCCCCCGGCGCTCCAGCCCCTCGCTGGGGTATCCCCTAGGGCTCTTCCTCCCCCTCCAGCCTCTGCCCCCCCCCCCTCCATGTCCTGCAGCGGACACAGGCGGTGACACACACACACACTCACACCTGCACATACACACAGAGAGGTGAGAGGATGAGGTGAGGACACACCCGGGGTGTGCTCTGCTGGGGGGGTACTTGGCACCACCCCCCATGCTGCCAGGCTGCACTAGGAATGGCCAGGTAGTGCCCCCTCACGCAGACACACCCGGGGCGTCCCGATCTCCCCCGTCCTCAGAGGGGAGCCCCACAGGCCAAGCAGCAAAGGGGTCACTTGCCACAGCCACGACCCTGCCGGAGCTTTCAGGTCTAACCGTGGATTTCTACTGTCATAGTTTGTCCCTTTATTTTACATATCCTGGTACTGCAACAGCTTCCATATTTGCAGATGATACTGTGCTGCCAACGCCAGCAGGAAGATCAGGTAATGAACTCTCTGATAATGCATTGCACTTGCCCTGGGGTCTCCCCCTGCCCCTAAGGCTGCCCAGGCTCAAGTAGCCTCTTCCTTCTCCCCCGTGGCCGCACAAGGTGAGGACAGAGGCCCTCAGTCGGTATGTGCACACACACACACACCCCCACGTGCAGACACACACGTTCCTGTGCTGACCCTTCCCTGCTCCCTGCTGCCCCTGGCCCTGTGTGCTGCTGCCCTGGAGGAAGGCATGGAGCAGAGGGAGGGTGCTGGGGCACAAACAAGACAGCCCCAGTGCCCCAGCACTGGGAGCTCGGCTGGGCGGAGGCGGAGCAGCGGATGCCGAGGAGCCGCCGTGGCCGCAGTGCCTGGCAGGGCTGAGGCATCGTCCTGCAGAGTGGGCTGGGGCCGGTTCCCCCCCACACTCACCACCCGCTTCTCCTTCTGCCCCTTCCTGCAGAGCGGCTCCGGGCAGCGCAGCCAAGGCAGCTCCATCCCCCAGAAATCCCAGGCCAACAAATCTGCCTACAACAGCTACAGCTGGGGTGCCAACTGAGGCCGGGCCCCCCCACCACCACTTTGCTTCCGGAAGAGAATCCCAGCTACCCCGATGATGCTGAAGGATCCCAGGGAGGAGAGAGCCCTGTGGTGGGGAGCGCCCAGGCCCCCAACCCCGGCAGGGCCCCGCAGGGCAGGCCGCAGGCGCCTCTGCGTTGTCTGTCTTCAGCCACTTTCCTGTTGTATGTAATATAGAATTTGTATTTTTTCTTTTTTTTTCCCTTTTTTTTTCTCTCTGCATTCAGATCTGAACCGTTTGCCGTAGGGGCCTTTTTTGGTTTTTACTCCTTTCTGTCCCCTCTCCCCTCCTGCTGCCCCAGAACCTCTCAGATCCAAAGGAGTGGAAGCTGCGAGTCGCCTACAGCAAACCCCCTTATTATTAGGAATAAGACCAGTAATTGATATGAGCAGCATTGTAAGATTAATTAGTTGAAGTGTTTTTTTTGTACCGTGTTCTAAATTTAATGGATAAATGTGTCTTGTATATAAAAACAAAAACCCCATGCCGTCCTCTAGTTCTCTCATTTCCTCCCCCCTCCACTGCTGTCTGACAGAGCCCCCCCCCCGTATTTTACATTCTCCATCTGCGCGCCCCCCCCTCCTCACGGGCCCTGAGTGCAGGTCCTGCTCCCCTTGCACGCTGTAAGTATCTTCTGCTTTTGGGTTGGGTTTTTTTCTTTTTTTTTTTTTTCTATGCAGTCCAGATCTTGTATTTTTCGGTTCCACCTGGTCCCTTCAGCTGCAGTCCCAAGCAGGGATTTACTGAAGAGAATAAAGATCACAAAGTGATGTGTGTATTTTTTCCACCTTTCAGCCTGGTTCCCTATTTTTGGTGCAGGGGGTGGGAGGCCCTGGATGGGCGGGGGTGGCAACGCTTCCCCTACCTCTCCCCACTGTCTTGCTGGTTTGTGGGGTTTTTTTGTCCCCTCGTTTTGTGGATTTTTTTCCCGGCTGCAGCTCTGGGCAGCAGCAGGATGCCAGCATAGGGACAAGGTCAGAGTCCTTCTCCCCGAGATTCCCACCTTCCACTTTTTCCCTTCCACTGCTCTTCCCGGAGCTTGGGGGCTCCACCCCAGCCCCCACGTCCCCAGGAGGGGCTCGGGACAGGCTCGGCTGTCACGGAGGGGAGTCTCGGGCGCTGGGGAGGGCAGTGGGACCGCGAGGGTGGCAGGAAGGCCCGGGTGTCCCGGCAGTGGCTGCTGAGCTGCATGGTTAAGGGGCCGAGGGCTCGGAGGGGGAAGGGGGGGCGAGGCAAAGCCGGAGCTCCCCGTGCTGTGGGTCCTAGTGGGGCAGCAGGAGGGCATCGGGCTGGGCCAGCGGAGCTCAGCTGGGGGCACAGCGCAGGGCCGCAGGACGCCAGGGGTGCAGGATGGAAGCCCCGCTGCCCCCGGGCCCGGCCGGGGAGACACGGGACCAGCCCCGCAAAGCGCCTCACGACACCCGGCGGCACTTTGCGGCCGCGGCGCTTTGCGGCCGCGCGACCCCGGGGCCCGGGGCACCGGGAGGGCCCGGGAGCGGGATGAGCTTCTACGACGCCTTTCGCGGCTTCTTCGGGTTCCCGGGGCGGCGCAGGTACCGCAAGCTCGCCCGGCCCTGCCCGCACAGCCCCCGTCCCGGTGTCTCAGTGCCGCGCTCCCGCAGGCCCCGGGACCCGCTGTTCGGCGGCGCGGCGTGGGACGAGGAGGAGGAGGATGACGGCCCGTGCCTGGCGCAGCCCCCACAGGACTTCGGCTTCGGATTCAGTCCCGACGCGTCGCACGGAACCTTCGAGGAGCTGTTCCGGGACATGGGCGAGCTCCTGGGGGCCCTCGGGGGGGCCTGGGCCGGGCCCCCGCAGCTCTTCGGTGGGCACGGGGGGGGGGGGGGAGGCACGGCTCAGCGGGGCTGTGGGGGCCGCTCGGAGCCCCTCGGCCTGACCGACCTCCCCCTGCTCCGCAGCGCCCGCCCTGCCCGGCCCCGGCGAGGGGCGGCCGCTGCGGGACTCGATGCTGAAACATCCGGACAGCCCCCCCGCCAGCGCGGCCCCGGCGGGCCCCGAGGGCGCCAGAAACCCGGCCCGGCCCTGGAGACCCTCCCTGGGGGTGGGTGAGGGGTTTGGGGTCCGCCTCCGCCGTGGCAGCCGTCGCACCGTGCTGGTGCCGCTCGGTGCTTGTCGCGGTGTTGCCCTGGTGTTGGGGTTTGCTTCCCGCGTCACCGGCGCGTGGCTTTGCCTTGCAGCTGGAAGATGCTCGCCCGGCTCCTCCCGGCCTCAAGGAAGACCAAGGTGTGTGCTGGGAGTGGGGCCCGGGGGTCTCTGCGCTGCCGCGGCCGCCGGGGCGTGTCCCCACACACGCGGCCACCGTGTCACATCTCCCCTCAGACTTGGACTCCCAGGTTTTCTCCGCGGGGCTGGGGACCATCCTGAGACCCAACGAGCCCAAGTCCCGCTCCTACTTCCAGAGCGTCTCTGTCACCAAAGTGACTCTGCCTGACGGGGTGAGTGTCTCCGCGGGTGCCTGAAGGGGGTCGAGGTCGGGGGTTCTGAGGGCTCGGCACTCCGTGCAGGCAGTGGAGGAGCGTCGCACCGTGCAGGACAGCCAGGGCCGCCGGGAGACCACGGTGACGCGCCGGAGGGGGGACCAGGCCTTCATCGCCACCACCAAGGAGGACGGGCAGGGCAAGGACTACCGGGAGGAGGTGCTCAACATGGACGACCGTGAGTGGGGGGCGGGGGAGGGCGCGAGGGGCGGGAGGCACCCGGCTGAGGGGGCTCTCCCTGCCTCTCCAGGGGAGCTGGCGCAGTTTGCAGACTCGTGGCCGCGGCGGGACGAGCTTCGCCCTCCCAATCCGAGCGACCCGTCCTCTGTCCTGAGCGGCTTCCTCCGACACTGGTTCTCCAGCTGGTAGCTGTGCCCGGCCCTGGCTGAGCACCCAGTACGTCTGACATGTGCAGGGGCGATGGACCCCGGGGCTCCCCAGGGTCGTGGGGACGGCTCAGGGGCTGGGGCTGTCGAAGTGGACACTGGGCAGCAGCGTCTTCTCACCACCTGGTTTTGTTGTAGGTGGATCAGATCCTCCTGGGAGTTGGCACCTGGCCTGGGGGCTGCCTTCCTTCAGGAGTGCTGTGGAGCCACAGGAACCCCCGTGGGGGGCCAAATGTGCGTGCGTGTACAGAGCAATAAAGTCTATTTATGCTAAACAGTGACCTGCTCTGCTCCTTCAGGCTGGAATCTCGTGGGTCTGGAAGCAGATTTGCCCTGGCTGCCAGGGTGGCTCTTGGGGGGCTGCCTGAGGGATGCAGGTGGTTGCCAGACTCCTGTGCCTGCACTGCTCCCTGCTCACCTCCCTCTCCTATTTCACTGCCTGGTGCTGAGCCAGGGCCTCTTCATTAGCACTGACTGCAGCTGCAGCTTGGGCAAGGATGTGGTGGGAGAAGGGGGCTCCTGGCTGGGAAACGCCTGTGCCCACTCACCTGAGTGAGGTCAGGGCTCCCTGTGGCTGGTTGGGGATCTGACCTGGCCCTACTGAGGTGCAGCATTGTCACGAGGTGTCCCAAGGTTCCCCAGCCCCACGTGGGACTCCGGTCCCTGCCAGGTGTCTCCCTCGGTGTGGCCCTGATTGGTTTAAAGTCTACACATTATCACCCACCTGGCCCCAGAGCTCATAAAATCCATTGGGATCGAGGCACTACTGTCACTGCTGCCACCGCTGTCACAGCTGCCCCTTCCAAGCTGGCACCATGGGCTCTGCTTCCTTCTTGACTAGGGTCCGGCGTCTGCTCCGAATTCGGAACCAGCTGATACGGGAATGCCTGGCTGAGCTGCTCTGCACCTTTGTCCTCATTGTGAGCGGGGCTGGGCTTGGCTGTGGGGGGCAAACGGGGGGGCTAGGGCTGATGCGGGGGTCATGTGGGTAGGATGGGGCTGACGGTGGGGTGCTGGCAGGTGCCAGGGGTCCCAGGGCTCCACTGCCTGCCCCTTGCTGGGGTGGGGGGTGTTCGGCGCTGCGCCACTCTCGAATGTGCGACTCAGCACTGCCTGTCCTTCCACTTGGACCCTGTTCCCGTGGCATGGCCCGCCCTGTGCCGCGGCTCCGCTGCAATCAGGGTGTGGCACCGGGCAGCACGTGCCACAATTCCTCCTGCCTTGGAGTAGGCAGAGGTTGGGGCTCTGGAGCTGCTCCTGGCATTTGGGCTACATCCCACGATGGCAAATGGTGTCCCCATGGCTGTGCCGTAGCACTTCTTCCCCACCACCTCCCCAGGGAAGCAGTTCACTTAATTGCTAATAATTTGATTGCTTTGCTGTCAAAACCACAAGTGAGAGCAGTAAGCGCCTCCCTGCCAGTGCCTGTCCGATGTCCAAGGACGGGGAGCAAAACCACAGAGGCGGCACCGGCACAGCCCTCGCCTCGCTGCCCTGTGCTGTCAGTGGAGGCGGTGTCTCAGCACAGGGCTGGTGGGGCTGAGATGGGCACGTCCCTCTTCTCCAGACAATCACCCTGGGCGGCGCCGCACAGAGGGTCACCAGCGAAGAGACAAAGGGGGACATCCTCACCAGCTACTTGGCAGGTGCCCTGGCTGTCATGGTGGGCATCTACATAGGAGGGGGAATCTCAGGTGAGGCTGAGGAGGGGGTACCAGCTCCTGCCATCCCCCAGCTCTGAGTCCCCCAGGACCCCTTCCTCTTAGCCCCTCTCCCTGCTTGGTTGTAGGGGCCCACATGAACCCGGCGTTCACCCTCGCCATGTGCCTGACGAAGCAGTTCCCCTGGTGGAAGTTTCCCGTCTTCGTGCTCGTGGAGGCCTTGGCATCTTTCCTATCTGCCGGAGCTGTCTACGTCCTCTACTATGGTATGGGAGGGCAGCACCGGGCTGGGGAACCCCACGGCGGTGCCAGGCTGGCCAGGCTCACAGACAGGCTCTGCCTCTGCCCCACAGATGCCATCTGGCACTACAGCAATGGCACCCTTACCGTGTCCGGCCCCCGGGAAACTGCCTCCATCTTTGCCACCTACCCAGCTGACTACGTGTCTGTCGCCAACGGCTTCGTGGACCAGGTGGGTGCCACCGTCAGCTCCCCCAGCCCTCTCCAATGGTGCCGGTCCCCGTGGTGCTGAGCTGCCATGTCACCCTGCAGGTGATTGGCACGGGGGTGCTGCTAACAGGCGTCATGGGTGTCATGGACAACCGCAACAAGGGTGTCCCCAAGGGCCTAGAACCAGTGGTCATAGCTATGCTGGTGCTCTCCATCGAAGTCGCCATGGGCGCCAACTGCGGCTGCCCCCTGAACCCCACACGGGACATCGGGCCCCGGCTCTTCACCTACCTGGCAGGCTGGGGCCCGGAGGTCTTCAGGTAGGTAGAGGGAAGGGGGTGAGGTGGGGGTGGCAGAGGTGACCCCCTGCTCACCCTGCCTCCTCTCCAGCAGGGGCAATGGGTGGTGGTGGGTGCCCCTGGTGGCACCGCTGCTAGGGTCCGCCGTGGGCACATACCTGTACCAGCTCTTCGTGGCTTTCCATTACCCGGAGGAGGACGGCGATGCCCTGGAAGAGCAGGGCTCCATCGTCCTGGAGAACAAAAACATTGACCTAGACGCTGGGGTGTCATCCAAGGAGGACACTGGGGGAACAGTGCCTACCGGGTACCCCCCACCACCCCACAGCAGCAGCACGGTCCCCACTACCATCCCCCTCACACTATTAAACGAGTCCTGAGGTCATGCGGCATCTCGTCTCTAGACGTGGGTGTGCAGGGGTATGGGGGAGGCAGCGGCTCCAAGCCCCCCGCGGGGGGCAGGCCAGCCAGGCGTGGCTGCAGAGAGACCTCAGCCTGGGTGACACGCTGGTAGTGGGGGGAGTGTCCCACCGGGACCCGGGACTGCGCCCTGGTATCCCTTGTGGCTGTCTCTGGCCCTCCGGGACCCACCCGGCTCCCCGGGCCCCCCCGGAGCCGCCCCGCCGGCCGGGGCACCCGCGGGGTTGAGCTCCGGGACCCTCCGGGGTCGCGCTCGGCCGCTCCCCCGCGCCCACACCCCGCACTTCCGCCGCCGCCCGGCGCCGCCGCGGCCATGGGGAGCTGAGGCGGCGGCAGCGGAACCGGCCCCGGCCCGGCCCGGCCCGGCCCGCCCGCCCGCTCCCCATGGGCTGCGGGGCCGCGGGACATGGAGCGGTGCGCGGCCCGCCGGGCCCCGGGTGAGCGGGGCCGGGGGCGCGGTGGGGCCCGGGGAGGCCGCGGCGGGGCCCATCGGGCCCCAGGAAGCCCCGGTGTGGCCGTTGCCCCGGTAACGCGGCGGGGTGGGCCCGGGCCGGCTGCGGCAGCGCGGGCCGGGCCGGGCCGGGGCCGGGCCATGACGGTGCCCCGGGAGATGCCCGAGAAGTGGCCGCGGGTCCGCGTCCGCGGCGGGCCGGGTGGGTGCGGCGTGGGCACGGCGGAGGAGCAGAAGTGGGGGCCGGGGGTGCAGGGATGGGAGTGCAGGGATGCGGCCAAGCAGGACTGGGCAGGTCTGGGGATGCGGAATCTGGGGGGCTAGGGGTGCAGGGCTGTGGATCCAGAGGTGCAGCTGAGCAGGTCTGGGTGTCTGGGAGAGCAGAGATGCGGTCTAGGGGTGCAGAATCTGGATGTTCTAAACTGAGGTTGTGGGGTTGCAGATGAGCAGGGCTGGGGGTGCAGAGATGCATCCTGGGGGTGCAGGGCTGGAAGGGTCTGGCACCCCGGCGGTGCCGAGCTGGAGGAGCAGACAAACAAGACATGGGGGGGTGCAGAATCTGTGGCTCTGGGGACGCAAATAAGCAGAGGTCTAGGAGTGCGGGCCTGGGGGGCCTGGGGGTGCAGGTTTTGCTGGTGGGGAGTACAGATAAGCAGCACTGGGATTCTGCAGGTGCAGGAGTACAGGTCCTGGCATAGGCCACAGCTGGGAAGCTTCTCTGTTCCCTGGGTTCTGGGTCTCTGGGACTGGCTTGGCAGGCTCTCAGGGTGCAGGGGTGGTTGGGGTGCAGGGGGTGTCAGGGTGAAAGGGGGGTTGGGGTGCAGGGGGTGTCAGAATGCAGGGCCGGTCGGGGTTCAGGGGGTGTTCAGGGTGCACAGGACTGATGGGGCGCTCTGTTGCAGAGGAGGAGCGGCGAGTGCGAGCCAACGCGCGGGAGTACAACGAGAGGTTCCAGTATGCGGTGAGTGAGAGGGGAGCTGAAACCCCTCCCAGGGGTGTTTGGGCAAGTTTGGGGGGGCTGAGGCCTGAGTCACCCACAGGTCATGACAAAAAAATAGATATGTTATGGCATATCTATTGTTATGACAAAAAAAATAGATATTTGTCCCTGAGAAATTTGTGCTGATGACATTAATGGCAAGGGAGCTGTGGGGCTAGGGGACACAGTGCGCTCTGTGTGAAGGGTTCAGCCCCTCATCCCTTATGGACCAGCTTCCAGAGGTGCTGGGGGAGGGACAGCGCTCACCTTGGCCTCCTCCTAAAGCTGGAGGTTATCCCTGGCTGTTCCAAGGCTGGTTGCAGAGAGGAATGCAGGGGGTCTGGGTTGGGGTAACCCTTGCATTGCACTGCTGGAGGAGGCAGGGCCCTGTCTGGTGACCAAGACAGAGGAATCAGCTTCCCAAGGAAGGTGCCAGAGGTAGTGCAGGGACAGGAGCTGGGAGTCCAGGCTGCTGCCCAGAGCCCCCCAAAGAGGACAGTGAGCCACAGCCCTGCCTTCCAGAGCAAGGGTGGGGGTTATGGGGCCTCGACAGCCTGTGAACTGCCTTCTTGCCCCATCCGTCCCCAGAGCAACTGCATCAAGACCTCAAAGTACAACATTGTCACCTTCCTGCCTGTCAACCTCTTTGAGCAGTTCCAGGAAGTAGCCAACACCTATTTCCTCTTCCTCCTCATCCTGCAGGTGAGTGCTGGGGGGGCAGGCAGAGCTCCTCACACTCTCCTTCCCTACCTGGGCATCCAGGAGGGCTCCAGGCACGCCCACTCCTTGGAATAGTGGAGGTTTGGCACCCTTGAGCAGGGGCGGCATGGGCCTGGGGCTGGCCAGTTCTCCTGTAATTCCTGCTCCCTGTCCCCAGCTGATCCCACAGATCTCTTCACTCTCCTGGTTCACCACCATCGTGCCTTTGGTTCTTGTCTTAACCATCACAGCTGTCAAAGACGCCACTGATGACTATGTGAGTGATTTCCCTCACAGGGGGTTGGGACCCTGGTGTGGGGGTGCAGGGCCGTGGCATTTGCAAGGGGGGGGGCACAGGAGCCCCTCCCCAAGGAGCTGATGCTGCTGTCTCTTCCCCCCACTTCCAGTTCCGCCATAAAAGCGACAACCAGGTGAACAACCGGGAGTCTCAGGTGCTGATCGGTGGAGTGTGAGTGTCACAGGGATGGGGCAGTGGGGAGGGGTCCGGGGCCCTGCGGGATGTGGTACAGGGCAGTGGGCAGGGCAGGGCTCCTGCCTGATTCCAGTCCACTGTCCCTGCACAGCCTCCGGCAGGAGCAGTGGATGAATGTACGTGTTGGAGACATCATCAAGTTGGAGAATAACCAGTTTGTGGCGGTGAGTGCGGCCCTGAGATGAGGATGGTCCCAGCTGGGTGGCATATAGGGATTGCATAATGACATGGTGCTGCACCCACTTTGTCTTTGTGCTCCTCCATCACCTCCTGGGGTGGGGACATCAGGGACTCCTCATCCTGGAAGCTGTGTTTAGGTTGGAGAGTCAGAGCCTTGTTTGAACTCTGGGAATCTGGGTGCTTGGGGCAATGATGGCCAGGCCTGGGTGCAAGGGATGGGCTGGGGACGGCCTTTGCAGAGGCTTCAGGGACCCTGCTGACATCCAGGGGCCAGGAGCTTCCCTGGGGAGGGTGTCGTGGAGCCCTGGTGTCGGTGCAGCCCTTCACATATCTCTCCCAGCAGGCCGATCTACTTCTTCTCTCCAGCAGCGAACCCCATGGGTTGTGCTACATAGAGACTGCAGAGCTGGACGGGTGGGTGCCCCTGCTCACCTTGCAGGGCCGGGGGAAGGCAGCAGCTGGGAGTGAGAGAGTGGGCTGTGGGCAGAGTAGGAGCTGCCAGGCAGCACCTGCCAAGGCCCTCCCTGCCAGGCTGTCTCTAATGTAGTGCCTCCTTGCCTGCAGAGAGACCAACATGAAGGTGCGCCAGGCCATACCTGTCACCGCGGAGCTGGGGGACACCAGCAAGCTGGCTCGCTTTGACGGTGAGTGCCCGCGACCAGCCCTCTGCCACGGGGCAGCCCCCACGTTCCTTCCTCCACCACCCTGGAGAAACCAGGATCAGCCACACGGCGTTGTCCTGCGGCTTGAAGCAGATCTCTGGGGCACCTGGGATGGTGCTGGGGCACTGGATGCAGCTGGCCATGTGAAGAAGGCAAGGCCCAGCTGAGCCATCCCCTGCACCCAGGCGAGGTGGTCTGTGAATCCCCCAACAACAAGCTTGACAAGTTTGGTGGGACGCTGTACTGGAAGGAGAACAAGTACCCCCTGAGCAACCAGAACATGCTGCTGCGAGGCTGTGTCCTGCGCAACACCGAGTGGTGCTTTGGCCTCGTCATCTTCGCAGGTAGGCTGAGGCAGCAGCTGCAGCTGCACTGCACAGAGGGGAGGAAGAGACCCCCCTGATGCCTTCCTGCTCCCCAGGGCCCGACACAAAACTGATGCAGAACAGTGGCCGGACCAAATTTAAGCGGACAAGCATTGACCGGCTGATGAACACACTGGTGCTCTGGGTATGCAGAAGGCAGATCTTGGGAGCCCTGGCTCTGGCCCAGTCAGGGCTCTGATGTCCTGTCCTGTCCTGTCCTATCCCCAGATCTTTGGGTTCCTGGTGTGCATGGGAGTGATCCTGGCCATTGGCAATGCCATCTGGGAGCACGAGGTGGGCGTCTGCTTCCAGATCTACTTGCCCTGGGACGAGGGGGTGCACAGTGCCTTCTTCTCTGGCTTCCTCTCCTTCTGGTCTTACATCATCATCCTCAACACTGTGGTGCCCATCTCACTCTACGTGAGGTAGGGCAGGGGCCGAGGGGCTGGTTTGGGGGGTATGTGAGGAATTAGGGGTGCCCTCTGGGGGGGGGAACACAGGGATGGAGACCCACAAGCAGAGCTGTGTGTGCAGGGTGAGTGTGAGCTGCTGTCTTGGTGACAGGTCATGTCTGCCTTCAGGGACACCCCAAGACCTGAGACCCCACGGGTCCCTCGGGGTCCTCCCGGCTGTGTGTGTCTGGCTGCTCGTCTCTCTCTACCCTGGCTGCACGCTGGTTATTTTGCTCTGCCCTCCTACAGCTCCCAGGCTCCTGTACAGTCCCCTTCTCTCTCTCTTTTAATTTCTCTCTCTTTTCGTTCCCCAGCATGGGTTCTGTCACCCTTAGCCCCGAGGTAAGAACGTGTCACCCCCACCCCTCCCACTAGCTCATTGCTGTCTGCCCTGGGGGCTGGGGAGGGTGTTTGGGGTGCGTAGGTATGTGAGGTGCCTGGGGAGCCCAATGGGCTGCCCCCTTGGTGCCAGCCCCCGTCTTGGCGGTGGCTGTTGGTAGGAGCGGGTGCGGGCCAACCCTGGGGAAGGGCACCCTGGGTGCCGGGGTGCCCCGAGCACTGAGGGTCTGGGATGGGGCTGTGTGTGCCCGTCACTGGCTCAGCACAGTGTGCTGCCCTGCCCCAGTGACACCCGGCCGTGCCCCTCACAGCGTGGAGGTGATCCGGCTTGGGCACAGCTACTTCATCAACTGGGACAAGAAGATGTACTGTGCCAAGCGCCGGACACCAGCTGAGGCCCGGACCACCACCCTCAATGAGGAACTGGGGCAGGTGGAGTACATCTTCTCTGACAAGACTGGCACCCTCACCCAGAACATCATGGTCTTCAGCAAGTGCTCTGTGAACGGGCACAGCTACGGTGAGCGCTGGTTGCTTGGAGCATGCTGGGGCTGCCCTGGGGGTGGGGGTGCACTGACTCCCCTCCTGCAGACCTTTTGGGGCAGCCAGGGGACAAGAGGGCTCAGCTGGAGCATTGTGGGGCTACTGCTGTCCCGTGGCCCCCGTGGGTGTGCCTGCTGGTGGGGCAGCAGTGTTGGGTCCCTGTCGTGGTTAACTCAATACCATGGTTCACAGGTGACGTGCAGGATGTGCTGGGTCACAAGGCGGAGCTGGGAGAGGTGAGGATGCCACCAGGTTGGTGTCTGCCCACGCCACGTGCCACAGGGGAGTAACCCTGTCCCTGCCCCCACCAGAGGCCAGAGCCAGTCAACTTCTCCTTCAACCCACTGGCGGACCCGCGGTTCCAGTTCTGGGACCCCAGCCTGCTGGAAGCCGTCAAGCTGGGAGACCCCCACGTGCACGAGTTCTTCCGCCTGCTCTCGCTCTGCCACACTGTCATGTCCGAGGAGAAGAGCGAAGGTGGGCATGGGGCAGGACCTGTCCCTGTAGGGCGTGGGACACTGGCACTGATCCCCGTGCTGTCCCCAGGGGAGCTGTTGTACAAGGCACAGTCCCCGGACGAGGGAGCGCTGGTCACGGCTGCCAGAAACTTTGGCTTCGTGTTCCGGTTCCGCACACCCAAGACCATCACGGTGCACGAGCTGGGTCAAGCCATCACCTACCAGCTGCTGGCCATCCTGGACTTCAACAACATTCGCAAGCGCATGTCTGTCATCGGTGAGGTGCTGGGTGTGCGTGGCACAGGGACTGGGAAGGCTGCGTGGGGTTGTGGTGCGGGGCTCGGTGCGGTGTGCTGGGGGACCAGTCCCATGCTAACGGGGATGTGACTGTGGGGTGATGGCTGGGGGGTCAGAGCGGGACCTGCTCCTTCACCCCTAAGCCAGGCATCCTGTCCCCTGCACCCTGTAGTCCGCTGCCCTGAGGGCAAGATCCGGCTGTACTGCAAAGGCGCTGACACCATCCTTCTGGAGCGGCTGCACCCCATCAACCAGGACCTGACCAGCGTCACCGCCGACCACCTCAATGTGTGTGGGGCAGGGTCCTGGGGGCAGGGTGGGGAGGGAAGAGTGGCTGCCCAGGAGCACCGAGCCATGCTTGTGCCCTGTCCTAGGAACACTGTCAGGGTCTGGGGACACCGTCAGGGTCTACCAGTCCTCCCAGATCTGACCACTTGCAGGAGTATGCTGCCGAGGGGCTGCGGACACTGGTGCTGGCTTACAAAGACCTGGAGGAGAGCTACTACAGGGACTGGTCTGAGCGTCTGCGCTGGGCTGGCAGTGCCTCTGAGGCCCGTGAGGATTGCCTGGCTCGGCTCTACGACGAGGTGGAGCACGATATGATGGTAGGTGGGATGGGGACTGAGGAGTGAATGGTGACTGGGGGCAGTCCCTGTTTACCTCCTGCCTGTTTGGGTCCCCCAGCTGCTCGGAGCAACAGCCATTGAGGACAAACTGCAGCAGGGGGTCCCTGAAACCATCGCCATTCTGACGCTGGCCAACATCAAGATCTGGGTGCTGACGGGGGACAAGCAGGGTGAGGCATGGCTGGGGAAGGGTCTGGGGCTGGCTGGAGATGAGGACGTTTAGGGGCTGGATCCCACCTGCCTGGGGGCTGGTGGGATGGACACTCTCTCCTGAGCCAACCCTGGTTCAGCCCCTGATTTCCTGTCCCCAGAAACAGCTGTGAACATTGGCTACTCCTGCAAGATGCTGACAGATGACATGACAGAGGTGTTCGTGGTCACAGGCCACACTGTGCTGGAGGTGCGAGAGGAGCTCAGGTGAGGGTCGAGGGGCAGAGGACACAAACGCGGCTAGTGTGGGGCACAGCTACAACTGGGGGAGCTGGAGATATGAAAGTGCCCTGAGTCGGGGCCCCATGACCCCTATCCCTCCTCTCTCCTCAGGAAAGCCCGAGAGAAAATGATGGATGCATCGCGCTCTGTGGGCAATGGCTTCTCCTACGAGGAGAAACTCTCCTCCTCCAAGCTCACTTCTGTGCTGGAAGCCATTGCAGGCGAATATGCCCTGGTCATCAATGGGCACAGCCTGGTAGGGCTCTGGGAGCACCAGGCAGGACAGGGCCCTGTGCCCAGCTGCGGGCTGTGACCTCACTGTCCCCTGCTCTCCTTGCAGGCCCATGCACTGGAGGCAGACATGGAGGTGGAATTCCTGGAGACAGCGTGTGCCTGCAAGGCTGTTATATGCTGCCGTGTCACACCCTTGCAGAAAGCCCAGGTGGTGGAGCTGGTGAAGAAGTACAAGAAAGGTGTGACCTTGGCCATTGGTGATGGGGCCAATGACGTCAACATGATCAAGAGTAAGACATGGGGTCTGGGGGACCATGGGAGGGACAGGGCCCCCCTTGCACCACCCTGAGGCCTATGGCAGCCTCTGTCCTCACCCTTCTGTGCCCCAAAGGAACACAGTCCCTGTGCTGGGGTTGCCACTCTTGTACCCTGTGCTCCTGGCAGCCCCCTCCTCACTCCAATCTCTCTTTCTTCTGCAGCTGCCCATATTGGGGTGGGCATCAGCGGGCAGGAGGGCATCCAAGCCGTGCTGGCCTCTGACTACTCCTTCTCCCAGTTCAAGTTCCTGCAGCGCCTTCTCCTGGTGCACGGGCGCTGGTCCTACCTGCGCATGTGCAAGTTCCTTTGCTACTTCTTCTACAAGAACTTTGCCTTCACCATGGTCCACTTCTGGTTTGGCTTCTTCTGCGGCTTCTCGGCGCAGGTGAGTTGGTGGCTTCTCACACTCAGAGCTGGAGAGGGTTTGCCTGCGGGACCCCTTGGCTCAAAAGCAGGTCCTGATCCTTGAGCTCCCCTGGGGACTCATCCTGAGCCAGCAGGCACAGCCCAGGATCCAGCGTGCAGTGGGTGCGAGGAGCCCATGTCAGGGTGGGCAACTCCAGGGGGCTGGGGGCGGCTCTCCTGTCCCTGCAGGTGTGGGCACATGGACTTTGGGGCTGGGTGGGGCACAGGGTGGGCAGGTATCATGCCCCCCTGAGCGCTCTGTTCCATGCAGACCGTGTACGACCAGTACTTCATCACACTGTACAACATTGTCTACACGTCGCTGCCCGTGCTTGCCATGGGTGTCTTTGACCAGGTATGGTGGGGGGCAGTGAGAGGGTCTGTGGGTGTGTGAGGAGCTGGCCCCACTCCCCTTTGTGCCCCCCTTGTGGGAAGAAGGGCTGCCTGGGTGCCCAGGCCAGGCTGTCCTTGTCCCTCTGTGGACCGTAGCCTGCCTGCGACTAAAGGGAGGTGCCCAGAGCGTCCTGTTCCCCCAGGATGTACCAGAGCAGCGGAGCATGGAGTACCCCAAGCTTTATGAGCCTGGGCAGCTGAACCTGCTCTTCAACAAGCGGGAGTTCTTCATCTGCATCGCCCAGGGCATCTATACATCTGTCCTCATGTTCTTCATCCCCTACGGCGTCTTCGCTGATGCCACCCGTGACGACGGTGCCCAACTGGCTGACTACCAGTCCTTTGCCGTCACCGTTGCCACCTCCCTTGTGATTGTTGTCAGTGTGCAGGTAGGGATGTGGCTGCTCAGCCCCAGTCCCTTGGGGCACCTTGGGCATCCCCTTGCCCTACTTCCTCCTGCATCCCTCCAGATTGGGCTGGACACAGGATTCTGGACAGCCATCAACCACTTCTTCATCTGGGGTAGCCTGGCCACCTACTTCGCCATCCTCTTCACCATGCACAGTGACGGCCTCTTCCGAATGTTCCCCAACCAGTTCCGCTTTGTGGGTGAGTCCCTGGAGGGCTGCCCTGTGCCCCCAACCACAGCCGGGTGCTGCCCCAACCTGGCTCTCGCTGGACTCATGCTCCCCCCCCAGGCAACGCACAGAACACGCTAGCCCAGCCCACAGTCTGGCTGACCATCGCCCTCACCACTGTGGTCTGCATCATGCCTGTTGTGGCCTTTCGCTTCCTCAAGCTGGACCTGAAACCTGAACTCTCGGACACGGTGAGAGTGCGTGGCCATGGGGACGGGGACGTGGGGCCCTGTCCCTGGGGCCAGATGTCTCCACAGGTCCCTGACCCTGTCCCTGTGTCCCAGGTGCGCTACACTCAGCTGGTTCGGAAGAAGCAGAAGACGCAGCACCGGTGCGTGCGGCGCGCAGGGCGTGTGGGCTCACGCCGCTCCGGCTACGCCTTCTCCCACCAGGAGGGATTCGGAGAGCTAATCATGTCTGGCAAGAACATGCGGCTCAGCTCCTTGGCGCTCTCTAGCTTTGCCTCCCGCCCCAGCACCAGCTGGATCGAGACCCTGTGGAAGAAGAAGGGCAGTGAGGGCAGCGGTGCCAGCAGTCCCAGTGGCACAGCTGACAAGACCCTCAAGGTGTGAGGGTGGAGGGTCACATCCCCTCCAGTGCAGCCAGGGCCCCCTTTCCTCTCCCCCTGACTCTGGGGAGGGCAAAGCCCTTTGTCGAGAGGGTCCCATGGTGGGAGCACAGGTCATGTGGGCATCAATGCTGAGGTTTGGAGGAGTCTGGACTATCACACTGTAGCCAAAAAATATACTCTTTCCCTCCCTGGGGCAGATGGATGGACAGACTGACCTCACCCCCCATTCACTCCTCTGTCAGTATTCACTTCCACGGAGTGCAAATGCCCCATCACATACGAATGTATCCATGCCAGAGGTGGAGGGGCCTGGAGGGCCTGTGGCCCCCTCGCCATCCCTCACCCACGTGTCTTCTTTTTATATAAACAAAGGGAAAAAACACCCACAAAAAAATAGCAACCAAAAAAAAATAGCAACCAAAAAAAAAAAAAAAAAGGAAGGAAAAGCCCTCCGAGTTTACAGAGCAACTTGTTTCTTGTCCAATTGGGTAGGAGAGAACGGGCAGGGGAGGAAGGTCACCCTCCTTGTCCCTCCACCTCGGGGTACAGCAGGACGGTGGGTGCCGGGTGGGAAAGGGGAAGCGTTCCCGTGCTACAGGGACTGGAGTGTTGGCGGCTGCCGTGATTCACTCCCACGCGGGGTCTTGCGCAACCCTCGGCCTCTGCTTCCTCCCTCCTCCTTGCCAGCTCCCGCGGGACTGAGCGCTCCTGGGCTGTGGGTGGGCACTGGGGGATCCCCCAGGGGTCTCCGAGGGTGTTGGGGTCCCGGAGATGCAATACCAAAGATGAGCCTGTTGAGGCGGGTGTTGGTGAGGTCTGGAGGGGGTTTAGGGGCTGTTTGGGGTTATTTCGGTGGAGGGGTGGATAATTTATTACTCGTTTCTGTGTGGCGGAATTGTATCATTTTATGGTTCCACTGAGAAAAAAAAGAACCAAAAGCCAGCTTTTTTTTTTATTTATTTAAAAAAGAAAATAATATTCTGAGCAGCTTCTGCCGTGTCCTGTGTCCGGTGGAATACCGGGGGAGGGGATCCGGGGATGGGAGGGGGCGGTGGCGGCTCGGTCCGCCCCCCGGTGCCGCTGTCCCCGCCCCCCCGGGCGCACGTGCCGCCCCCGCCCCTCCGCCCGGTTTCACAAGCGCGGGCACCGGCGGCCCCGCTGATGTTTTTCTGCCCGGGACCGGGAGCATGTTGAGGCCGCCTGGGCCGCTCCTCCTCCCCCGCCTCCTCCTCCTTCTCCTCCTCCAGTTCGCCGCCGCCGGGCGGCCCTGTGGCCCCTCCGGTGAGTGCTACCGGCACCGTGCAGGGTGGGGGTGGAGAACCCGACCCTCTCCGGGTACCGGGGCCCCACGGGTCCGGACACGGCGAGGAGACACATGCGGTTCCCAGCCTGTCCCGCAGGAGCCTGGCGGGTGGGAATACCGGGCACCCCTGGGGGTGCTGGAGAGGGGGGTTAAAGTGGGTGCTGGGGCTGGGGGACTGTGTCCTGAGTGCTGTGTCCTGGTGCTGAGTGGGTGCTGGATGCCCCATGGTGTGTCCTGGGTGCTGTGTCCTGGGTGCAGGGTGCGTTCCCAGCAGCAGGAGCCGAAGGGAACAGCAGGTCCACCCCGGCCGTTGACCTTTGGAGGGAGCTCAGGCCTGACTGGGGCTGCCAGCCAGCGCTGTCGCTTAACCCCTCCGGCACCACCCGCCCCAGTCTACCACCTCCCTGAGCCGTGCGCTCCACCGCCAGACCCCTCAATACACACCGCGTTTGATGCTGCGGTGCCCGTCCCTATGGCGGTGACGGTGGTCTGGTGCCCCACTCCGGTGGTCTGGTGCCCCACTCCGTGGGGAACTGCTGCCTCTCTCCAGCTCAGTGCCTTGACCCTGAGCAGCCACTGGACGTGGGGAGCAGATGGTGGGGTGCCCCCCTCATCTGGGGACACTCACTGCACTCGAGGTCTCATCTTGATCACCTGACCCCCTCTTGCCCTCACAGGACTGTCGCGGGACGTGGTGTTGGGCCGCCTGGGAGCCAACATCACTTTGATCTGCAGGGACGAGGTGCCCGCAAATGTCACAGTGCAGTGGCAGGTGGAGGAGCGCGGAGCAGCAGTGCCGGGAGGCCGTGGACGGCGGCTGGCGGAGGGCAACGTGCTGCTCCTGCGGTGGCTGCGCTACGAGGACTCGGGGCGCTACGTCTGCTCTGTGGGGAGCCGCCTACTGCGCTCCCTGCGGCTGCTGGTGGAAGGTGGGTCCACACCGGGGTAGGGATGTCCCTGGCAGCATTACCCGCTATGGCCCCTGTCCTTCAGCACCTCCTTGCTTTGCAGAGCCCCTCGAAACCCCCCAAGTGTCCTGCTACCGACGGAGCCATGACAAGGATGTCCTGTGCGAGTGGCCACAGCGGACGAAGCCATCCCCGGGGACACGGGCAATGCTCTGGGTGAAGCGTAGGTGAGCCACTGTCGCTGCATCCACCATGGGCTGGGACCCCACAGCACAGAATGTGTCCCCATGGACCCTTCCTCCAGTGCCATCTGGAACGCCACAGCTCAAGATGCTTCCCTCCCTTCAGACCCTTTCCCTAGCAACTACTGGGAGCTGGGACCCCACAGCATGGGATGTGTTCCTTCCCCACTGACCCCTTCCCCCATGTTGCCTGGGACCTCGTGGCATGGAACATTTCCATCCCCACAGAGCCTTTCCCCTGTGCTGCCTGGGACTCCACAGCATAGGATGCATCCCCTGCAGCTGCCCCATGCCTGGTTTGGTGCGTGCTGCAGCCCCCACTGAGCTGTGGCCCCACAGGTTCACAGCTGAGAACGCCACAGAGCAGCGGTGCCGCTACTTCTCCAAGGCACGGAAGTTTGTTTGCCGGGTGAAGGTGCCACCTGGCACCGAGGACACCAAACACCTTGTGGTGTCCACATGTGTCAGCAACAGCGCCAGTGGCTTGGCCGGCAAAGACAAGATCATCACCCTCAGCAGTGTCTGTGAGTGCTGCCCCTCTTGCTGGGGGCTGGGGTGGCCGAGGGCACAGTGCCAGGCCCTGAGCCCCCCCTTCCCCAGCAGTGAAGCCTGATCCCCCCCTCAATGTGACGGTGGAGGCGCTGGAGAAGGCGCCTCAGTGGCTGCGGGTCAACTGGTCCTACCCCTTGTCCTGGGACCCCCGTTTCTACTGGCTCCGCTTCCAGGTCCGCTACCGCCCTGAGCCTGCCCCAGCCTTCATGGAGGTGAGACCCCTCTCCCTAGAATCCAGCTGTTGCTGGTCCCTGTCCAGGCTGTCCCCAGCCCCATGTCCTCTCTAGGTGGATCAGGTGACGACAACGTGGCTGGACATTCGTGATGCATGGCGGGGGACGAAGCACGTGGTGCAGGTGAGGGCGCAGGATGAGTTCGGCCATGGCACATGGAGCGAGTGGAGTCGGGAGGCTGTGGGCACCCCCTGGACAGGTACGAGTGGGACACAGAGCCCTGAGGGTGGAGGCTCTGTGTGGGGTCCCCCAGCCTCATGCTCCCCTCTCGTCTTGCAGACCCCAGGGACTTCACCTCTGAAAAGGGACCTTTCAGCTCACAGGTGGGATGGCCTCAGCCCTGGGGGCTACCACATACTCCTGTCCCCATGTGGGACAAGGGGTTACCAAGGGCGTGGGGGCTGCCCCATGCCATTGTGCACCCCTGCTTCCTTTTGCAGTTCCCCTTGGAAGATGACAGCTATGAGGTGACACTGCCCCCAGAGCTCTTCTGGGAGGACCGTGCTGATGGTGCTGATGGTGAGGAGGGGTTCCTGGGTTGGGGGTGGGGGTCTGGGACACACCCAGGTCCCCCATCCACGCAGTGAGCCCATCCATTCTCTCCATGTCAGGGTCTGTCATGGAACCCAGTGCCCACCCTGTGGCATCCCCCTATGCCTTCCTGGTGGCCGGGGGGAGCCTGCTCCTGGGCATTGCCCTCTTTGTTGGCATCGTGGTGAGGTGAGTGCTGGGGAGTGCCTGGCCAGGGGGCTCTGTCTGGCCCCCCTGACCCAGACTCTCTGCCCTTGCAGGTACAGGCAGATGTGGTGGACAGGCAGGCAGCGGGGGACCAAGCCGGAGGGCGAGGGGCAGCATATGCTGGTCCCCCTGGGCCTCCCTAGACCCCCACTCAGTGACACCCCCCTGCTCTCATGCCCCACCCCCACGGCCCCTGGAACGCTCCACATCACCCACTTGGACTATTCCTCTTCAAGGCAGTAGCCAGGGGCTGAATGTGCTGGCAGGTGCTTTGGGGGTCAGGTGGGGGTTGCTCGCCCCAGGATTCCCAGGGCTGTGATGTGGCTCTGGGAGCAGCTCCCCCCACTATCCGGTGGCTCTGTGGCTGGGAGCAGCCTCTGAGGAGGGGAATCAGTGCCACCCCTGTGGAGAAACAGTTGGGGGGGAGCCCCAAACTGGGTCCTGGAGGGCACCTTCAGAGCCATGGCTAAGCTGGGATGGGCGGTGGTGGCAGCACTGGAAACAGGGCTGTGCCGGAGCGTGGGAGCCGGCCCGGGGTCAGGTTTGAGGATCCCAGGGGAAGGGCCTAGTCCCTGCAGTGCCACAGGGGTCAGGGAGGGAGGGGGGCCTGGCTGGATCAGCCCCATACTTCTGCTCTGGCCCCCCCGGGGCTCCTTTTTAAAGCATATGTTGGGGAAATAAGACAATGTGGCTCCAATAAATGCTTTGGATTTGTACCGGAATGGATGCTGTGGGGGGGAGTAATGGAGGGATCACTGCAGCGCCCCCTTGCCTGGGAGTGACTCCAGTGTGGGGGGGTGAGAGTGGGCTGTGTAGCCCCAGTCCATGCACCCTCTGCCTTGCTGTGCCTCCCAACTGCACTGTGTACCCCACAGTGAGCTCCCTGTACCTCCAGTGCCTCCCAGGCTGTACCCCCTGTGCTGTGCACCCCCTCCGCCACAAACGCCATGCCATGAACCCTCAGGCCATGCCCCCTCTTCTATGCAGTGCCCACCCCACACTGGGTTGTGCAACGCCCCAGAGAGCTGCAGCTGCACCCGGGGAGGAAACCGCAGGGTGAGGGTAGCGGGTGTTCAGGCGCCCTGGGGACAGCGTTCCCCTTCCCCTCCACCGGCCCCCTGCTATAAAAAGCCTAGCAGGATGCAGATGTGTGGCTGGGGGAGCCCCAGTACCCCTAGCCCCCGAAACTGTGGCGACTCTTCCTGCCACGAGCCCCATCCCAGCCATCTGGGACTGCTGGCCCTTCTCAGCCAACAAATTTATTTTACTATATCGTTACACATCCCAGTCTCGCTGTGGTCCCCCACCCTGGGCAGCCCCGTGGCCTGTCAGCTCTGGCACAGGGTGGTCAAGATTTGTCCTGGCAAAATCCCAACAGCCCTGCTGGAGTCCAGGATCAAGGTCATGACTTGACAGAGGCATTCCCTCTGGACCCTCCCCGTGGCATGTGGCCATCTCCGTGGGCAGACCTGCCCCGTATGACAGAAGTGGAGGTCGCAGATCAGTCTGGGGGGGCATCAGCGGGCACTAATGCAGCTTGCAGTGGACAGGGTGCAACAGGGCCATGTGCTCGGCCCCCTTGAAGGGCAGCTTCTCAGTGGAGTAGTAGTGCACGACCTCAGGGATGCTGGCGAAGACGCCGCTGGCCTGGCTGAGCGTGTACTTGTTGTCCTTGGTCTGGGCTACAATGATGTGGACGCAGCCCTGGCTGGTCCTGGGCGGCCAGCGGGCATCAGCTTTGCCGCCGGCCCCCCGGCGCCCGTCTGCCCCGCGGCCGCATCCACCCCTGTTTGTTCCCGTCCTGCTCTGATTGTTTCAGCTCCAGGGGCTCCACTTCCTCAGGAAGGAAACGCCACTGGCGCTCCTGACAATGTGCCGGGGAGGGGTACACGCCACCCCCCACCCCCCACCCCAGTGCCACACCAGGATGCCTGGGGTTCCTCCGTGGGTCTGGGGGTGCCATACCATGGGATCTGGGTGCTCCCTTCCCATCAGGGCTCGGGTGTGAACAACCAGTGGGGAGGCTCTCGATGCAGCATCCCCCAGGGTGGGACCCCTCGCCGCATCCCCCCAGGACGGGACCCCTCCCCCCGCCGGGACCGGGACCCCCCCGACTCTGTGGCCACCCTGACACTCACTTCAGCGCGATGGAGTACTTGCCGCTGCCGGTCTCGCTGGTGCGCACCAGGTACCCTGCCTCCCGGCACGTCTGCAGCCGGCTCTCTGCCTCAGCCCGCGTGATGGCCCCGTGGTACCATCTGTGGGGGGACACCGAGGAAGGGATGCTGAGCCAAGGCAAAGCCCTGGGCACCCTGCCCCCCCACCCACCGTTTCTCACACATGGCTTGGCCTCGCAACTCACGGCTGTTTTTCCAGTGCCAGGGCAGGGTCCACCCGCTCCCCCTCACTGTGCTCGGCCCCCGCCGGCTTCAGCATCTTGGGGGTCCAGCTCTTCTGGCGTAGGTGCTGCCGCAGCGTCTCCTCTTTGGGACGTTCCGAGCCCTCAAACTGGACTGGGAAGGATGAGATATGAGCCTCCAAAACCCCTTCTAGGCCACTTCCACTTCTAATCCCCACCCTTAGCTCTGTCCCTATCCCCAGCCCTGGCACCTTCCCCAGCCCCAGTTCCATCCCCTTCTCCATCCACGTACCTGTTCCCATCTGGTCCAACCCCATGAAAAGGGACATTTTCAGCTACATCTGGTTGTTCAGAGCCCCATCCAACTTGACCTTGCAGACAGACATCTACCACCTCTCTGGGCAACCTGTGCCAGTGCCTCGCCACCCTCCAGCACAAAAACCTTCTTATATCTAATCTAAATTTCCCCTTATAGTTTAAAACCATCCCCTCTTGTCCTGCTAAAAAGTCTGTCCCCATCCCTGTCCCTGTTGTCATCCCCATTCCCATCCCATGCCTGTCCCCTACCTGACAATGCTTTGACAATCTGCTCCTTCTTCCACTCCCAGGGCTGCTCGTACTCTCCCGCTGGGCGCTCGTCGTTCTCGGGCAGGCGCCCGTCACTGGCCCACACCCTGTGCTCCAGGGTCCCCCCAGCCACCCCCTCCCCAGGCTCATAGGGGGTGTCGTAGAGCTGTGACCCCTTCCCTGCCACCTCCTTGCCCCCCAGCCACTTGGCCGGCTCCAGTTTGGCACCCCCCTCCCCCGACTCGCCAGGACTGTCCAGCAGCAGGATAGTTTTGACCAGGGGATCCTTGGAGCCCCGACGACGGATTTCTGTGGGGAAGAGGGATGGTGGGTCAGGATGTGTCCCCTTAGACCCCCCCACTCCCAATACCAGCCCTTGGAGAGGGATGTGCACAGGGGACCCCATACTGGGAACGCCCCACTGGGAACCAGCTTGGGAGGAGCAGGAGCAGGAAGGGGCCCATCCTCATGGCGCCTGGTCTGCTGTCGCGGCCCTGGCGCCACAGGCACAGGCCCACAGTGGTGGGGCCAGCTGAGTCCTGCAGGGGCAGGATGCTACACCCCAGGCTGGAGCCCAGCCATGAGGGAGGCCACCCCGGGGGGCTCGCCCCTCCTGGCCCCCTGCTTCTCCCCACGGCACCAGTCTCCGCCAAACAGCCTGGGCTGCCCCGCACGGAAAAAAACCATCAGCAGCAAATCTTTTATTTCCAGCTTCCGGCCCAGTCAGTTCCTGTTGTTGTGGCCAGCTGGACGGTCGCCACGCCGGCCCTGAGGGGTCACCATCTGGGGGGCATGACCACGGAGGAGTCTCAGGGGCGGTACCCCCACCCTGGGATGACTGGGGGGCACTGAGAGCTTTGCGCTGGCCATACGCACCCATCAGGCGGTGGCAGCAGGTCATGGCAGCGGTCAAGGGGCCGGCGGGCACAGGTCAGTGTCCGGCCTTGCTCCCACTCCTTATCTGGTCCCACACAGCCACAGGAAGCAGCGAGCAGCTTTCCTGTTCCTGAAGCCTCCCGTGCCGGGTGGCTCCAAGGGCTGCTGTGCACTCCCGGCTGGGGAGTGGTGCCAGCTGCAGTGTCGTGGCATGGCTCAACATGGCACGTACCTGTGATCATCTGCTGGGCATCGTAGGGCTCCATGTACCCATCATTCTCCCCCAGGCGCTCGGCGTCCCGTTGCCCCTTGGTGCGCTTGGCGTCATAGGGGTCAGCATAGTCCTCCAGGATGATGACCTGATGAGGGGACAGGCACTGCTGGCCTCAGGGCAGGGGACCCAGAAGGGGTGGCAGGGATGCCACTGGCACAGAGCTGGGAACAGGACACTGGGGTCCCCAGGGGAAGATGGTGGTTCCTCTGGGGTAAATGGAGCCATGTCACAACCCCAGGAGGGTGCATCCAGTGGCACCTTTGGGTGGGGGCAGTGTCCATCCCTATGCACCTCAGCAGTGGGGGGAGGAGCCTGGGGGGAACTCTGGGACCCTTTTGTGTGACAGCAACGCCCCCTCCCCCTGCCCCCCATCTAGCTCCCAGTCCCCCAAAGGCTGTGCAGGGGTGAAAGTCTAGCTTCCCAGAAAAGCTTTACATCAGCCTTTGTTCAACCAGCAGCCGAGTGCTGGGGTCAGGGTAGGATGGGACAAATGGGACGTGGCGAGGGGGCCCAGCGACCCCTCTCACACTTGTCTGGCTGATGAAGGGTAGTTGGGATGAAGGCAGCTTTGAAGGGATTTGAAAGCAGTGGAGCCGAGTGGGATGAAAGGCCGGAGTCAGCGGGCTAATGAGTCAGAAGCCCAAAGTGGTTAAAGCTGCCACTGCTGCGGGCTCCCCACAGTGCGCCTCCCCCTCTCCCACCTCGGTCCCTGCCTTACCGTCTCTGTCTTGGGGGTCTTTCCCTTGTCCTGCTCGGGGGCAGGCAGGCCAGCGGGCAGGGGGCCAGGGTATCCCTTCCCATTCTTCTCGGGAGCCTCCACTTTGATGAGGCGGTTGATGTAGGCGCCGCAGGTTTTGGGGGGTCCCTCTGGCATGCCTCCCTCCGCTCGAGAATTCTTCCTCATCTTCCCAGTGGCGGCCTGGAGCAGACCCTGCAGGTTGTCCCGTGACAGCCGGCTGCCCCCTTCCTTGCCACCCCCTGGCCCCCGGCAGCCCCCAAGCTCAGCAGTTGAATTTTTGCGGCTCTTCCCGAGGCTCCCGCTGCCCGGCCGAGCCCTTTCCGAAACCGTCTTCAGGTTGGATGGGAACTCCTTGAACCACTTGGCCGCCATGGGGCCCGGGAGCTGCAGGGTGCCGAAGCCCCCCCGGGGCTCCTCGACACCCCACGGCCGTCCCGCCGGCTCAGGGCCGGCTCAGCCGGGGGACACTGGGCAGCCCGGTTGCCCCCAGCCCCAGAGACGGGATCCTCTGCAGCCAGGGGCCAGCCCGGGATGGGGGATGAGGGCCGGGGGGCCGGGGCCTTCGTAGGGGGCTCCAGGCGTCCTTCGCCCCCGCGGGGACAGCCGGTGGGTCCCCAGGGGTGCCGGCTCCCGTGGCCCGGGGAAGGGATCTCGTCCCCTCGGGAGTCCCTCGCCCCTCGGAAAGGCTCCGGCGGGGGCCGGGCTCTCTGATCCAGCAATGGGTCGAGTAGGGGGGTCTCGCCGGGCGTCGAGGGGGTCCGACCGGGGCAGTCCCTGGGGGGCTCTGGGGGTCCCCTGCCGCCGGGGACGGGACCGGGGGGGTTCTCTCCGTGCTCCGAAGGGTCCGGGCAGCCGGGAGATCCCGTCGCGGCTCCTCGACGGGGCCCGGATCCGGAGGCGACGGGGCTTCGGCGAGGGGTCAGGTCGGCCCAGGGGGCCCCATGCGGTGGCGGCGGGCCGGGTCGAGCCGGGCCGGGGCCGGAGGGGCCGGAGGGGGTGGCGGGGCCGGCGCTCCCCGCCCAGATCCGGAGGGGGCGGCCCCGGGGAACAGCGAGGGATCGGCCTGGCAGGCGGTCGCGGCCCCGGCCCCGGCGGACACGAGGAGCCCTGGGAAGGCAGGGCAG
The DNA here is from genome assembly GCF_025592945.1 of Manacus candei. Classification (NCBI taxonomy): domain Eukaryota; kingdom Metazoa; phylum Chordata; class Aves; order Passeriformes; family Pipridae; genus Manacus; species Manacus candei. The sequence continues at coordinate 137,483 of NW_026138214.1, read as the reverse complement.
CTTCGGTGGGGAGTCCGTCCCATCGGGGCTGGGAGACCTCGGGACCCTGCCCGGCTGATGGCACAGGAAGTGCACATGGAACCCACTGACGGACACTGCGTGCGGACCCCCGCACAGAGATCCCACGGACAGCACAGACTTCCGTGCGCGGGCCCCCTGCACAGCCCCTGGACGTGGACCCTGTGGGTGGAGCCTACGCATGGACTCAGTGGACCTTGTGGGTGGAATTTATGGACTTTACGGATGGGACCTGAATGTGGGCGCTATGAATTAAGCCTGAGCGTGGATCCTATGGACCCTATGGATGAAGACTGTGCACAGCCCCCTGTACAAGGACCCTGTGCACAGCCTCCCGTGCACAGCCTAACGGGTCACAAGCACAGCGCCAATGCACTCACTGCTGCCGCAGCCGCGGTTCACACCACATCAGCCAAGATCTGTGCTGACACCTTGCCGGAAAAACTCGGTTGAGCCCAGCGGTTTGGCTTCCTGCCGGGCTGCACAGCGCCGGGGGCCACTTACCCATCCCTTTGCAACAGCACGGAATGGGGAGGGGGTTTTGCAGTAAAATTGCTCCCCAAGTCCCCAGGGTGGGAGTCTGGGATCAGGACACAGGCTCCTCTTCCTTGCAGGAGCCAGAGAACATCCCCACAGACCAGCTGCCTCCTCCCTGCCTTCTTCCCCCCTTCCCGGGGAGGCTTCTCTGTGAGGGATCACTGGGAGAACTGACCCCAACGAGCAACGTGCTGCCCACATCCAGGTGCAGGGAAGTGCTTGGTGCTGGCACTGCATAGGAAGTGATGGCAGTTTCCTTGCTGGCGCTGCTGGGCAGGATGTGCCTCGCAGTGATGGGCTGGCACCCAAACTGCCAGTGGGATCTCAGCAGGCTCCAGTTTTGCCTTCTTGAGCTCAAGGAAAACTCTGCTTCCCTTGGGTGCCAGCTCCTTTTCTTTCCTTGGCAGACTTAAAATCTCCCTCAATCATTTACAGGGCCTCAACAGGACAGACACACAGGCAGCACCCTCTCAGTGGTTTGGTGCTGCGGCAGTGCAACCGGTGATATGCCATCCACGCGTCTCCTCCGGGAAGTCTCCCCTGCGCCCTTATCCTCTACCAGCTCCTGCAGGGAAAGGCTTTGGGACTGCCTTTGGCAGTGGTGACAGATGGCACCACCATGCACCTGCTTCCCTGAGAAGACAAAACAAGCGCTGAGCCAGCACAGTGGTGACGAGCGCCAAGCCCAGCTTGGAGTGGGACAGGCAGGTGCAAACAAACGGGACTGGCAGGCGCCTGCCAGACGCCAGCTCAGGCTGCTCCTGCTGTTCTTCCAGCCTCAATGCCTGCCAGGTCAGCATTCCACTGACAGAGAGGGTCCTGCAGGGCCTTCTTCAGTTTTGCTCATCCCAGCCCGGAAAGCCGCCAGGATTTGAGAGCATGTGCCCATGAGGTCTCCCAGCCAACTCAGCATACCCAATCCCAACCCAACGCTAGGTTCGGCAGAGTAGTCCGCACCTCGCCAAAGAGAAACCCCCACAAATGTTTTACACCATCATTAAATCAGCTTAACACCCCACCGAGCAGGTTCCTGAGCTAAAGAGAGGAGCAGAGCTCCCCCCAGCCCCTGGTCCGGGGTGGAGAAGGACACATGGCAGAGCTGCTCAGCATCACAAACTCTCGAGTCCTTCAGCAAAGCACTTAAAAATAGTCCCCAGCTGATGCCAGAGCCATTACTAATCCCCCTCCTACAGCATCTTTATTTCCAAGGTTTGGAGCAGGACAGAGGACCAGCTGCTGAAGTAGATAATGGAGTTCTGAGGCCCTTTGATTTTCTAATAACTTTTATTCAAACACAGTGAATTAATACCCATGGTCCCAGCTTTGACACTAGTGCGTCAGCTCTGCCCTCCAGCCGAGGACACAGCCCAAGTTAGAGGAGCTCTGACACCCAAATCTCCTTCCAGCAGACTTAAGACAGAGCTGGGGGGATTCGAGGCAACAGGCCACAAAAGCAGCAGCACCATCCATGGAGGGCTGGAGCACCAAGGTGAACAGGAACAAGAGTTCGAGGAGGGAAAGTAAAACAAATCACCATAGAATGAGGTGCTCGCTGCCAGAGCAGGTCCTGGTCAGGAGCAGTGGTGGCCAGAGCAGTGCCCACACTCCCCTCCCCGCAGCAGTTTTTGCATCCACAGCACAGCAGGGACTGGGGCGAGGGGCTCAGAATCCCACCCACAGCTAGTGGGGAGAAAGAGGACAAAGGGCTATAGCTCTGCACTGGGCACAGCTGGGCCTCTGCTCATCTCACTGCTGGGCAAGAGGAGAGAGAGAAGCTGGGGTGGGAGCTGGCAGCCCTGGGCTGCACCCACAACCCTGTCCTCCACTGCATGGCAGAGGACAGCCTCAGATCTCCCCCTCTGTGCTTCGAGTTGCAAGTTCGCAGTTTAAGAAGAGATGGGTTTGGCCAGGGGGAAACAGGTTTTTCTTCTTCCAAGGCAGCTGCTCCAGCCGTTCCTGCAGGGCTTGAGCCCACCGTGGCTCCATCCATCTCCCCACCCTTGCACCAGGGCTGCAGCAGAGTTCTTAGGGCACAACCCACCCAGCAGCAGCTTGCAAAGAATGAGTTAGACCAGCATTCTCAAATTAACAAACTGTAATTTTTCTCCAAAGATACATTTTCCATACACATCCATCATACACTGTAACAAAAAAAAGCAGTGTACATGAAATAAGAAAATAAATTAAATCCATAGCATAGGTAAGGAGGACGCTCTAGACTGGAGCAGAGTCAAAAGTTTCCAGCGATACAAGAGGCTCGAGTTTGTTTTAACAAGAATGCCTGCTAGCATGGGCCCAGCAAGTGTTCTGGGTCAGTCCAACTCCTTAAACAGTTTTATTTAGAGTTTTGAACAGCCAGTATTGTCCCGCAACAGGCAGAGCTATTACATCCTGGGAGAAAGCCAAGAGGCATCAGTAAGATCCAAATAGAGCATCCAGAAGATAATCAGATTGGTCCTGCAGTATCTGCACTAGCCATCCTCCTTGGGTGGTGTGTACCAGCCTGGAATGAGGAGAGAGATCCGTGAGGGAGGAAGCTGCATGGGCAATGGGAATCTGTGCCTGGAAAAGCTGCTTTCCCACTTCCAAAAGGCCACGTCTCCCTGATTAACGGAAGGCTTTCCCTCTGGGTTACTTCCTGACACCATGGACAATCACAGAATTGTTTAGGTTGGAAAAGACCTCTCAGATCATCAAGTCCAAGCATTCAGTGAGGTGCTGCCTCTAGTTACAGCCGCAGGAGCCCAGCCCTGGGCATCAGGGAGGGCAGTAGCATGCTGCACCCACACCCTGCATTCCAGCAGCTGCCCCTGCCTCCAGGTCACCTCTGCACTTGGAGCGGGATAAAACTCGAGCAGCTCGTCTGGGGAGCCCAAATGAGCAAGGGGAAACACAGGCCCCCTCCCTCAGCCCTTACCATTCTTCTCATGGATCTGAACCAGGGACTTGTAGGACTGCTGTGCTCTTGTCAGGCTGTACTGGTTCTGCAGTAGAAGGCAGAGAGATGATCAGTCCAGCAGGAACCTTGGGTGAGCCATCCCATAGCCAGAGTTGGCTGTGCCTCCATTTGCCTCTCCCCTATCACCCACCATTCTCTTGTACCAGCCAGGTCTTACTTACCTTGTTGGCTCCGAATTGTACTCGTGCTTTCCCTTTCACCAGCGTCGCGCTGATCTGCATGATCACCGACTCGATGGAGTAGGCGCTGCTCCAGCCCTGGGAGAGCAACATGCGGTGAGGCCAGACCCACCCTGGGGGCTGTGCCTCTCAATGCAACCAAACAGCCTCCCCCAGCTGTGCCAGGCAAGGGCATAGTAGGATCCAGCAGGAATGTGGAGCGTGGTGGGCAGAGCAGCTCCCCCAGCCCCTGCAGGGACCAGCACCCACCTGTTTGGTGAGCAGCTCCATGCAGATGGCACCGCCACCCAGAACATACCTGGGGAAGGAATCAGACAAAATTACTGCAGAAACGGATGTAGCCACACCCACCCACTGCTCCAGAGGTGAAACATCTCTGATCAGATCTCAGATGGAAGAAATACACTTAAAAAAAAATCCACCATCCCTGTCTCTGCTTCCCTACGGCAAACCCATGTCAGGGAGGTCATGATGCTGGATAAAGCCAGTGAAAACTGCTGCAGGAAGCAGCTCTGCAGAGCAGAGAAAGGCAAATGGTTACTCACCCCCCTGACAGCACCGGGGACACAACCCTTACGAACGGTGGATCAAAAGGAAAGTTATCCTGGAATGAGAGAAGGGAAGTAAAGCCGTTGAGAAAGGTGTTCTTTGAAGCCTCGCCCAGGCAAGTGCCTCTTGAGGAGGGGGAACCTTACTTTAAAGGAGAAGTTGAGGAGGATGAAATCTGTTCCTTCTTTCTCTTTGAGGATCTGGAGATCGCTGTGCAAAGCGCTGTCCTCGTCAACCCTGTGGCAGGAACACCCCAGAGGGTCAGTCAGGGCCAGACACCTCAAGCCAGCCGTGCTGTCAGCTCACCCTAGAGCCGCCGTACCTGCACTGCCGGGCAGCCTCGCGGGCCCCAGGCCCTCACCGAGGGCAGTGCCAGCATGGGCTGCTGGCATTCTGCTCCTGCTTTGCAGAGAAGACCATCACACCCCTTTTGCATGCTGCCAGCTTAAAAATAAAGACTGTCTGGCCCAAGGAAAAGGCAGCACTGGTGTCTGGAGGGTGTGAAAGCTCAAGGTTTGCCTGATGCACCTCTTTCCGGACTCTAGGAACAGCAGAGACTTGCAAGCCCTCACATTATCTCATCTTTCCCTGGCGGTATCACCCCCTTCTGACATGGAGACAGCAAGCCAGCTGCCTGAGAGAGGCTAACCCAAGAACTGCCAGGTGCTGCCCTGTCCTGCTCACGTCCCCTCTGCTCATAGGGACCTTCTGGTCCCACCACCAAGACCCACCATAACTGCACAGTCCCAAGCTGGGCCACCTACTTCAGGAGTTTGACGTTCCAATCGTACAGGCTGTCATTCACTAGTTCAACTGCATAGTATCCTGCAAGAAGAACAGAGGTGGGTCACTGCAGGGGAAAACCGAGAGGGGGTCGAGGGATCACCCAGATTTCAAATCCCCTGGACCCTGCAGCACTACCTCACTTGGGCAGTGCCTCCACAAAAAGCAGCACTTATCCAGGACAGTCCTGAGGGCAGCAGTTTCTTTCCCTGAGTCCCTGGGCTCGGAAAAGGGACTGGAGCACCATCCCACTCAAAGCCAGATAATCCTCCAACCCACAGCATGCTCCTCACTTCCACCCAGCAATGGCAGAGAACAGAGAGGGCAACAGAGAGGTTTTGCTCACTCTTAACAAAGCCACAGCCACCAAAGGTCAGAGATCCTCCCCCCAGCTGAGCAGAACACCTCCCAGGTCCATTAGGTGCCCCCAGAACGAGGAGGAACTCTCCTCCCTGGAGGTCCCCGCAGCACTCACCGCCCTTGAAACTTGGTGATCGGTAAATATCCCTGAGCTCCTTCATTAGCCGGTCGGTGGCCTGCACAGACCCAGACACTGCACCCTGTGAGGGAGGGGAGGGGGGAAGTTGCACTGTTATGCTGCACCCACCATGGTCATTGCTCTACGAGGTCAACACCTAAGCTACAACCCTGTCCAGCCTCTGTAGCAGGCCAGTCTGCCCCTCACTTCTCAGTCCATCCCTTGCTCCAAATATGCCACCCCGGGCAGCACAGCTGCAGCAGAAATGCCTCCGTGTGCTCTCTACTGTCTAAAAATCTCATCCCAGAGGTACAAAAGCAAAATCCAACAGCTGCCTCTAGAGCCCCAGGTGAGGTGCAGCTCCTGGAGGCAGAGGGGATGCCCAAATCTCACCACAGGAGGGCCACCCCACGTAGCACCAACGACTTGGGGGCACCCTCTGGGAGCTGCAGAGACAGATCACAGACTTCTCTGCTTCAGCCCCACCAGTTCTTGAGAGCCACTGTTGTACCTTTGGCTGGGGATGGCCCCTGATTTAGGGCTGGAGGGCTGGCAGGTGCCTCAGCCGCTCTTGCCCCTGGGTCCCTCTGCTCCCCCAACCCGCCTGCCTGCCAGGCGACACGTACATTTAAGTAATCTTGCCTCTGGTTCTTTTTTATTTTCTCTAAAATGGCCAGGTTTTCCTTCCCAATGCCTTCATCCTCCGTCTTCCTCCCATCTGCCGGCTCCTCCTCTTTCATCTCATAGTGGTCCAAGTCCTCAGTGTCCTGGGAAGGGAAGAGGAGACCTCAAAGAGATGTGCCTTGGCTCCTCCCTGCTCTGAGTACGGAGCTGCCCTGACCCAGCAAGGATTCCTAGTGCAACTCTTTCACCCCGGGAAGCCCCCAGTCCTGACCTGAGGCACAAACAGAATGGAACACACACAAGGCCGGGACACTGCACTAGGCTCATGCAAGCTCAATAAGAGCTGTTCTCCCCTCAACAAGAGGGGACATTTCAGTGTGTCTGGGGGCTCTTTGTAGATCAGCTCAGCACACCCCTGATGTGGTACCTGACCCTGGCAGAGCCTCTGCCCCTCACACCTTCCCACACCAACACTCATCAATGTCAGAACCCAACGTGAATAACCAGTAAAAACCAGTTGCAGCCATTTGGGCCCACTGCAGAGATCTCTACCCATGCACACAGCGTTCAGCTGCCTGGAAATGGCTGTGGGAATAATGCACAGCTTCAGCACTGGCACTAAATCCTCAGAACAAGTGTTTATTCCGGCCTCTCCAGGCTGCTCATAGCTATTCCAGTTGAGCAGCATTTTTGGAAGGGCTTTGACATTTTTAGACTGTCACACAGGAGAACAGATCCTCCTAGAAAATCCTTCGAGTGGATTAACCTGCATAATGAATCTCTGTACAAGGGAGCAGCTCTGCTGCTCCACACAGCCCAACAAATCCCACCACTAAGCACAAAACCTTTGCTCTACATGAGAGTGTTCCCCCTCCACAACGACACCTGGCATTAGCAGAAGGTATGAGGGGGAATGCTCAGCTCCTGAGGATTTATTTTCCAGCCCACAGGAGCATGAGGCCTCACACAGCACTGATTTGCCACGAAGCGGCAGATCTGCAGACCCCTGAGCTTATGCTGATGCCAGTTTAACCCTTCTTTTCCCCTGGCAAAGCCTAGCCTGGATTTAGCAATCAATTAACTTTGCTAAACCCCTCCCAAACTGCTGGGGTGCTGCTGCTCAGTGACCTGCCCCCAGGTTCCACAGCACTGCTGACTCAGTGCCCGTGCTGCTCACACCCCAGAGGAGCGTGTGAGGCATCGCTAAACGTCACCATGGAGATTCAAGATTATTCCACCCACTTCTAGAGCTCTCTAAACTGCAAACCAAACAACCAGAGCCTGTGGGTTCTGCAGCACGATGCCCCCAGCCTGCAGTGAAGGGTGGCTGCCTCTGCTGCTCCCAGCAATCAGCTCACTGGCTCACTCAGCCACCCGATCTAATGCCCCCTGTGGGAGTCCCATTTGCACGGTGACTCCCCTGCCAGCAACAGCAACCTGGAAATTCTATCTCTCCTGAGGGAATTTCAGACTCTGCAGAACAGCAAACATTGTCCAAGCAGCTCTGCTCACAGTTTACCCACATGCCTCTGGAGGATACGGCTGTGCCGCTTGGCCTCTGCACTCCCTTGGGGTCTGTGAACAGGTGGCTCCCAGACATGGCTCAGCATCAAAACGCTGAGAACTATCCAGCCTTTAAATTGAACTTTGCTGCCTGCACTCCAGGAGCTCCTCTCAGGCACTGTCCCTGTGCCCTCGCACCTCTCAGCACCTCCCTATGCTCAGCTCTCCGGCATATCTCCTCCTACAGCAAGGGGGCACTTACCTCTGGCATCTCCTCATCTTCCTCTTCAGAGGACACCTCTTCCTGTGTGCTCTGTGAGGACAGGACAGAGATGGCGCAGTCAGCATCCCGGGGCAATACCCTCCTGCCTCCCCAGGTGCTTCCAAGGTGAGGTCAAACAGGGGTGTACAGGCAGAACCAAATTAAAAGCAAAGCGGAACCAAGAGCCTTTACAGGAAACAGTCCTAAGGCTCAGTGGAGCTGGCTGGCATCACCCAGGACAGAAACCCAACCCCTCACTCATGTTCCTCCTCTGGTAACCCCCAAAAGCATCCAATGCATACTCCAGGGACCTGGTTTGCTGAGCTTTGGGAGCCTCCTCCCGAGCCAACTCACTTGTTCTGCCGGCAGAGGCTGGTCCAGCATTTCAACATCTGGGTGTTGGGGGAGGTTGTAGAGTTTGCAGAGGTCAGAGATTATTCTCTTCAGGTGCTGCAGCAGCTGTTGGGAGAGCAGAGAAGGTCAGGGAGGTGCAGGGCCCCCCACACCAAACTGAGCCCCAGCGCTGCAGTGAATGAGGGAAGGCCCCGGGACTGCTCCTTCTTGCTTGCAGCAGCAAAACCCCACCCGAGCACCAAACAAAGCCAGAGCTGCTCATCCCAAATTTCTGGAGAGCAGTCACACCCCCATCTTGGGTGGCAGAGGACACACAAGCAGGGATTTCCCCCCCATGAGCAGCCAGCCCTCCCTCCCCCCTCCCAAGGCAGCGGCGCCTCACCAGCGTGTTTCCTTTCCTGACTTCCACCAGCCTCTCCAGGATAGCTGCCAAGTTGGGATCGTCCGACTCCACAGACCAGATCGGGGGCACAGCTGGATAAGACTCCTGGGAGGAGGAGAAGGAGCGTTGGCAGCAGGGAGGCCATGGCAGAGACAAAGCTGGGCTGGGTGGGGGCTGCAGCCCCACAAACCAGAGACCAGGCCACAGGTGATATCCCCCCTCTAGGATAATCCTGGAGGCTGAGGGCAGAGCAAAGCCCTGCTCTGACCGTGCTCGGCTAGCTCTGTTCCCATCCTCCAGCCCGGGGTGGTGGCGTTTTGGCCCCCCCAGTGGTCGCGGGGCCATCGATGCTTGAGGCAGGACACCGAGAGCATCCCGGGCTGCCCAGGGGTCCCTCCCCTCGCAGCTCTACCCCAGCGGCTGCGGGAGAAGAGCCCGGCAGCACCTTTAACACGGAGCAGAGCCTCCGGCAGCGCTCCCGATCCGCCCCTCTGGAAAATCTCGGACACAGACTCTGCGCCGGGTGCTTCCCAGGCTCTGCTGCTCCTCACACGGAGCCCCCAAACAGCTGTAACCTGTGACACAGGAGGGGATCCGCAACCCAGAATCCCTAAAAGCTCAGGGAGGAGGAGACAGAGCGGGCGGGAGGAGCCGCGGGTGCCCCTTCTCCAGGCGGGTCAGGGCCCCCCTGGGAGACCCCCAAAACAAAACCGAGGGAGGCAGAGAGAACGAGGGCACAGCCCCCGTGGCGGAGGGGGAGCCGCCCAGGCCAGGGCAGCCCCCATGGTAACCTCGCAGTCCCCGGGCCCTTCGCCCCCCCGGGGCCTCACCGTGATGTTGCAGTGGATACGGACCGGCCCCGGCGGCGGCCCCCGGGAGGCGGAGGCGCCGGCGCGGGCTCCGGCCCCTGGTACGAACTCGCAGCTGATCTCGTCCGGGCAGGCGCTGCCGATGCGGAACCGCTCGTGGCCGCGGTGGAAGATGGACTCGAGCAGCCGCAACTCCCGCCTCAGGAGCCGCCCGGCGGGGGCCGCCGCCACCTCGGCGCCGCTCCGCCCGGGACCCCCCGCCGCCGCCTGCGCCCCCGCCGCCTCCTCCGGCCCCGCCCGCTGCATCTTCCCATGGAGGGACCCGCTCCAGCCGCCGCCGCCGCCGCAGCCCCGGAGCCGGCCCAAGATGGCGGCGGGACGGCCCCGCTCCCGGAAGTGCCGCTGCCGGAACGGGCGGGGCCAAGCTCGCCGGAAGCGCCGTGCGACGGGAACGGAAGTGACGGACCGGGAGCACCCAAGGAGCGGGGAAAGGGGGCGGGGCCAGTGGGGAGCCCCACCTCCACCCGGGAGGGGTCACGTGGAGGCACCAGGGGGGCACCGGGGGCAGGGGGCTGAGCCCAGGGGGCACCGGGGGGGCCGGAGAGGAGTGGGGGGGACCGGGGCACAAGGGGGACCGGGGGGGCCAGGAGGGACCAGCGGGACCGGGGGGACCCCGACATAGGGGGGGACCGGGGGAGACCGGGGCGCACCGAGGGGAACCGGGACGACCGGGGAGCACCGGGCATAGGGAGGCAGCGGGCACAGGGGGTCTCTGAAGCCCAGAGGAGTCCTGGTGCCTGGGCCCCCCCTCCCGGTGCGCGGTGGATCCCAGGGGGACTCCGGTCTCGGGATCCGCCCGCGGGTTCTCCCCCTGCTCCCCCCGCGCTTGGTTCCCCGCCCGCTGCAGGGACCCCGCTGGAGCAGCCCGGACCCTCCGCCGCGTCCCGGGGGCGGAGGGGGGGCGGCCCCGGGGCCGGTGACGGCGGCGGTGACGGCGGCGGAGCAGGGAGCGCGGGGCGGCCCCGGCGCAGCGCCCGGCACCGCCTCCCGCCCGGGGCCGCCCCGCCCGGGCCGCCGCCGGCTCCAGCACCGCGGACAGCGCCCGGTCAGCACCGCGGACAGCGCCAGGCACCGGCGGCGGCATCGGGGCCGCCCCCATGGCGCTGCTCCGCGTCCTCTGCCTGCTCGCCGCGCTCAGACGTGAGTGCCAGGAGTCGGGGGGGTGGGTGCCGGCACAGGACCGGGCCGGGCCCGGGGGCTGCGCTTATTGCACGGGACCGCTCGGCACAGACCCGGTACAGACCCGGTACCGGCCTCGGTGCCGCTGGCACTCCCCGACTCCCTCGGGGCTCTGCGGGGCCTCGCCGGGGGTGGGCAGGGACGGGCAGGGACGGGGGAGGGGGTGTCATGGACGGGCAGGGACAGGAGGAACAGGCAAGGGAGGCCAGAGGGGAGCCCCCAGCCCTGCCCGGATCCCCCTCCGAGCTGCTCGTCCCCAGGCACTGCCATCCCTTGGGCCCCTCCTCCATCCCTCCCTGTCCCTCCCCACTCCTTGTCCGCCGATGACACCCGCACCCTCTCCCCCCACCACCCCGAGCCCCGGGCCAGGCATAGGCTCTGTCCCCGGCTCCTGTGCCGGGCGCTCAGGCTGTGCCCTACCCAGGGAGCCTGGGCACGGACACGGAGGAGCGGCTGGTGGAGTATCTGCTGGACCCTGCACGGTACAACAAATTGATCCGGCCGGCAACCAACGGCTCCGAGCTGGTGACCGTGCAGCTCATGGTGTCGCTGGCGCAGCTCATCAGCGTGGTGAGTTGACCAGGGCTCTGCTCCCCCACCTGCTGGGCAAGAGAGGGGATCCTGAACCCCCCCAGCGCCCCAAGTGACTGCCCCCTCCTCTCTCTGCAGCACGAGCGGGAGCAGATTATGACCACGAACGTCTGGCTGACCCAGGTGGGCAACCTGGAGTTTGCTGTGGCCCTGGGATCCCCCCCCCCCCCCGCATCCTGTCCTGGGCCCCCCTGCACTGGGACACCCAGTGTCTACCCTGACTCAAGACTTCCCATCCCCCTGCCCACCCCTGTCATGGGGACCCCCAGTATGCCCTATGTGGGACCCTAATGCTCACCCTTCCCTGCCCCAGCCCCCCATACCTCCTGTGTTGGGCCCTCATGTCCCCTCTGCCCTGTCCCCCCCTCCACCCTGTGGCTGGGCTGGGCTGATGGCCCCTGTCCCCAGGAGTGGGAGGACTATCGCCTCACCTGGAAGCCGGAGGACTTCGACAACATGAAGAAGGTCCGCCTGCCCTCCAAGCACATCTGGCTGCCTGATGTGGTGCTTTACAACAAGTAGGTGGTTTCTGGGGAAGGCTGTGCATGCCCCGACCCCACGCAGGGCCAGGGGCTATGTCAGGCTGGACACCCCCAGGACTGACAGCACATCTCTCTGCCCCAGTGCCGATGGGATGTATGAGGTGTCCTTCTACTCGAACGCCGTGATCTCCTATGACGGCAGCATCTTCTGGTTGCCGCCCGCCATCTACAAGAGCGCCTGCAAGATCGAGGTGAAGCATTTCCCCTTCGACCAGCAGAACTGCACCATGAAGTTCCGCTCCTGGACCTACGACCGCACTGAGATCGACCTGGTACTGAAGAGCGAGGTGGCCAGCCTGGATGACTTCACACCCAGTGGCGAGTGGGACATTGTGGCGCTGCCAGGGCGGCGCAATGAGAACCCTGAAGACTCCACCTACGTGGACATCACCTATGACTTCATCATCCGTCGCAAGCCCCTCTTCTACACGATCAACCTCATCATCCCCTGTATCCTCATCACCTCCCTGGCCATCCTTGTCTTTTACCTCCCGTCCGACTGTGGGGAGAAGATGACACTCTGCATCTCCGTCCTGCTTGCCCTCACTGTCTTCCTCCTGCTCATCTCCAAGATCGTGCCACCCACCTCGCTGGACGTGCCGCTGGTGGGCAAGTACCTCATGTTCACCATGGTGCTGGTGACCTTCTCCATTGTCACCAGCGTCTGCGTCCTCAATGTGCACCACCGCTCACCCACCACACACACCATGCCACCCTGGGTCCGCACCCTCTTCCTCCACAAGCTCCCGGTGCTGCTCTTCATGAAGCAGCCGCGGCAGAACTGCGCCCGCCAGCGCCTGCGCCAGCGCCGACACACTCAGGAGCGCGCAGCCGCCACCACCCTCTTCCTCCATGCTGGCACCCACACCTGCGCCTGCTACGCCAACCCTGGCACTGCCAAGGCCGAGGGGCTCAACGGCTACCGGGAGCGGCAGGGGCAGGCACCGGCCCCCACACCCAGCTGCAGCTGTGGGCTGGAGGAGGCGGTGGACGGCGTGCGCTTCATTGCTGACCACATGCGCAGTGAGGACGATGACCAGAGCGTAAGTCGAGGGATGCACCTGGAGATGGGCAGGGCTCAGGGTAGGTGGGTAGAGTGATGGGGTGCAGACAGAGCTGTGGGGTGCAGGCAGGGCCATGGGGTGGAGAATGTGTGCTGGCTCATGGCTGCTCCACGGGAAGGGATGTGCACAAGCACCAAGGGGGTCCCTGCCTAGATGTATCACAGCCTCTGCCTGGGCAGAGGGTCCTACGCTGGTCTCCGACCCACCACTGCAGCCCCAGACTGAAGCAGCTGCTCTAGAAAACCAGGAGGGTGCCAGGAGGCCTGGCCCTGTATGGTACTGTGAGGTTGCAGATCTTGGCAGAGTCCCTGTCCTGACTCTGCTCACGGGGGAGATGAGATTCCTGGGCTCAGCAGTGCTGGTGGCAGCAGGGGAAACGAGCCCCGTGGGGCCTAGAGCAGGCTTGCAGGCAGCCCGAGGAGCTGCACTGCTGAGGGAGCAGACTTGGGGCTCTGAGAAGCTGCCAAACTCCCAGTCCAGGCAGTGATGGGTGATGCCCAAGGCCCAGCCTGACCTGGCCTTTCTCCCGGCCCTGCGCAGGTGAGCGAGGACTGGAAGTACGTGGCCATGGTCATCGACCGCCTCTTCTTGTGGATCTTCGTCTTCGTCTGTGTCTTTGGCACCGTTGGCATGTTCCTCCAGCCCCTCTTCCAGAACTACGCCACCAACTCCCTGCTGCAGCTTGGCCAGGGCACCCCCACCTCCAAATAGCACGGGGAACAGCCGGTCCCAGGGCCAGAGGGCCGGGTGCTGGGCTCAGGCAGCCCCTGCAAACCAATAAATACTCACAAAGGACGGGGTTGGTGCCATCTGGTGTCATTTCATACTGTTCTGTGCTCTGTGGGCCAGAGGGAGCAGGATGCACTCAGGGTCAGGGGGCCTCTGGCTGCCCATGACTGATGTAAGAGGACAGGGAGAAACTGGCTCTGGAAGAGGAAAATCCCAATTGCCAAGGGAGAGAGCTCCATGGGGACATGCCCAGTGCTTTCCTCTGCTCCTAGGAGCACCAGCCACTCCCTGTACCTCACCCTGCCAGGCCATGCAGAGCCAGAGCCCCAGTGGGTAGCCCTTGGCCCCTGCCTGGCCCTGCCAACCCCTGTGCCATTCCTGGGACTCCCAGGAGCCTGGCAGAGCCTCACTGACAGGGAAGGAACACAGGCACGGGGAGGAGGATGGAGCTGCTCAGCCTTGGCTCCTCAAGGTGAGCACATCGACCAGGCAGGAGGAGGCTATTTTTAGGTCCTACCTGCAGGCAGGGCCAGGGCAGCGAGTGCCAGGGGCTGCTCCAGCTCTGCCACTATCCTCTGCTCCACTCCGGGCTCAGTGCTCTGGAGCCAAGAGCAGATACAAGATGCAAGGAGAGGGAAAATACAATTAATCAACACAAGCTGGGAGCTGGTGGCAGCCGGGCCCCACCGTGGGTCACTGGGCTGGTGGCTGTGGCTGGGCCGGCAGCACTCCCTGCGCTCCCCTGGCTGGCAGGAATTGGCCTCATCAGGGAAAACTGAAATGGAGTGTTTGCTATAAATACCACTAATCCCTGTGGCTGGGGGGAGCAGGGCTGGCAGGGCCTGGCAGCACACAGGGCCGGGGGAAGCTGCACGCTAGAAATTAATTTAAATCCCAGCATTTCACCCAGCCTGAGAAATCCCAGCTGTTCCAGCTGCTGGTCCTGGAGCTCCTGCTCTCAGGGTGCACCCCAGTACTTAAAATGTATTAGGAGCTTTGCCCTTAAAACAGCCTGATACCAGGGGCTTGTCCCACTTCACCCCACCTTTGTGTTCCCTCTGCTCTTGGTCCAGTCTTGGGTCAGTGCAGCACAGGGGGGTCCTGCTGCACCCCAATAGGGACTGGAATCCTGGGAGGGTGTGGGGAGCACAACAGGAGCACCAGTAGCCTCAGGTACAGCACCCTTGGCAGCCACAGACGGAAGAGCCTCCAGCTCTGTCCTTGTGCTGTTGCTGCCCTTCTCCATGCCGAGGCAGTTCCACCCCTTACAACTTTGTGTTTGAGGGCAGTTGCAGACAGGCTGCAGACCTGTAACAGCCAGACTTCCAGCACTGACACTGACCCAGTCTGGCTGCCTCTGGCTGTCCTGTGGAAATCCACAGCCAGAGTTGGGGCCTTGCTCCCAGACTCAGGGTTTCTTCTCCTCATTTTGGGCTGCACTTCCATGCCCACAGCTCTTTGGTCTCTGTCCTAGTTACTAGTGTCATCTCTCACCTCAGGCAAAGCTGACACAGGCCATGCACAGGGAAAGGGGCAGCTCCAACAGCTTCTCACCTTCCACCAGCACATCTGGCATGTGGTTCAGCTCAGACACACAACGGGGCCCGCAGCCACCACTGGCCTCCTGAGACTAGAAAAGAGACACGCCATCCTAGAGGCAGCATTGGGGAAGGAGCTGGGAGAACCCTGCCCCTGTATTTCCAGGCTGGCCCAAGCCCTCGGAGGGCTCACCTCTGCCCAGTGAGCCCCTCGCTTGAGGCAAGAGGTTCAATTCCGAACTGCCACAGCTCTACCCAGCTTCCTTGATTGTTTAGCAAATGCTAACACACCTGTCCCTCTCCAAACCCCACCCCAGGCCCCTCTTCCCCTCAGCAGAAATCAACACACCCATGGCCAATACTATAGAAATTTGCTTTAATGGAGAATGTTATGCTAGTCCTGCTGTGGCTTGCAGAGGTCAGTCCTGTGTCCCAGCTTGGCCAGGCTACCAGTCACCTTCCAACAGAGACAGAGAAAACCAGTCAGGCAGCTTGTTTGGGTTTTTTTTTTCCTCAAAAGAGAAAATTTGCCTCAAAACCTGCCAGAGGGATCTGCAGTGTACGGTTCAAAGGTTTCAAGCTCACAGTCTGAGAATCCCTCTGGTTTCTTGTGCCTTCTTTTAAAAACAAAAAAAGGGGAGACAAAACTACAAAAGCTAAGGGGGACTGAGCCTGCCCTCACTTTAAAAAAAGGAGAATCATTTACATGCACATTTTAAAAAGGCAGGGTCTGAGGGTCAGGGAGGAGGCAGCCAGGCCTATGGGGAAACTGCTGCACGCTCCTGACTCCACTCCAAGAAGGTGGTGGTGGAAGAAGGACAAGTGCAGACTTGTACAGGTGTACATTCACCTCCCACCCCTCACAGGGCGCTTCCCTATGTATCAAGGACAGAGAAATTCTCCTCCTCTTGGGGTTTGCGGATCCAGCTGCCATAACCCAGCTCTTCCAGCGTGCTGAAGAAGCACTGCTTGGCTGCCTGGTACAGCGTGGCTGCCTCCTTGGCATCTGAGTACACAGAGAGCTTCAGCAGGTCTTCACGGTTGTTCTTGGCACACAGCTGCTGGAACAAGATGAACATTTTCCTCTTGGACACACGAGACACTTCCAGCTTTGGGCTGAGAAGGAAGACACAGGCAGCAATGAAGGACATGACACTCAGAAGAGCCAAGAGGAACACAGGGCTTGGGGAAAATCCCACGATGGGGGAACTCTGGGCTCAGCAGGGCTCTGTGGTAGGGTCCAGGCTGGGCAACTTTTGGTTTCCTTCAGGAGTGCTTGCTCATGTCCATTTGAAATTCCTCCCTCCAGCCCTCCCCACGTGTAGGGTGCTGTAACAGCGCAGTGTACTCTCCACCTCAGAGTTGCCCCCCTTTCCCCAGCAAGAAAAGTAGTGTCAGGAAAGGCTCTTCTTACCCATCTACTTTCCCTTTGGTGCCATCCAAGACTTCAACTTTGCTTGCATCAGCAAGACACCAGTTCACTGATGACTCCTTGGTCTTGCCCGTCTGCCTGGCAGAGTCGTACACACTGACTCGCCCAACCTGCAAGAGAGCCAGGAGGGGTTCCTTAACCTGGTCCTCTTGCTCCCTCCATCCCCCACAGGTTCAGCTCATCCTAAACTTTAGAGAGCAGCAAGAATGAGGTTCTTACTAAGTTGAAGGTTACAGGGGCAACTCTGGTGTCCTTTCTGCCAGACCAAGACATTGCTAGTAACCCCCAAACTGCAGGGTGACAAAGAGGGAAGGTTCTTGGGGTTGCCCTGTGCAGGGCCAGGAGTTGGACTCGATGAGGCATTGTGGGTCCCTCCCAACTCAGGATATCCCAAGACTGCTGCCTAGTGACCCCCTTGCAGAGCGCCTTGGGACTCCAGAACCCACAGGCAGAGGAACGGGGTGAAGAGGTGCCACAGCTGCAGTACCTCAGGATGGTTAATGTGATATGGAGCCTGGAGCTTTTCCTTTAGTATGTTCCCATCCCTCGCCATGCGGCAGCAGATGGCACGGGTCAAGTGACCCTGACTGTACAGGTAACCTGTGGAGATAGAGGTGAAGGTGTTAAGAAACAGGATGGCACAGGTGATGGACCAGCCAAGCCCTGAGAGCCACAGCACTGCTCACAGGCTCCTGAAAGTCCATGGCATGTGGGTCAGCACAGCTATGTGTACCCTGGGTGTGTAAGACATAGGTTTACAGACTACATTTCTCTCTGAAGACATAAACATACAGTTTTTGTCTCACTCTCCTAGATCACACGTGCCTCCTAAAAATCCAGAACCTCAGAGAGAAACCCACTCCACCCACAGCATAAAATCCACAGACTCCCTTTTCACTTCCCAACAGCTCTGCCAAGAATGACGTTTCAGTCTGTTACTCCTACAGCTTCCACAAACAAACTTTGCCATCACACAGGGGAGGGAGGTGAGTTGTCACTGCAGCCCAGTTGTACCACCCCGCCCCCGAAAGGTCGGAGGATCTCGCACCGAGCGTGACAGAGCTGAGATAAACTGGCTCCAGAAAGTGTGACAGCAGTGCCCCTTGCAAGCCAAGTATATTCCAGCGCAAGATTTTGTCACTGCAGGACATGGTTCGTAACCGCTCCCCGTGCTGGATCCCATCCCACGTGGGCACAATGTCACTTGACTCCACGGGAATGGTACCTTCCCCTGCACAAGAGAAAAGAAAGCTTTTCTGTACAGAGTCAGATATTCAGTAAATCAAACCCCATCAGAAACCGCACAAGAATCTTCTGGATACCCAGAGTGACCTCTGAGTCTGACACCAGATTCGGGGAACAATCTGGCATTCAGTATTGAATACACATGAGTAATTTTCAGCATGGTTGAAGCAGAATAGAACAGTGCTTGAAAAAGAGGGCAGAGACATAGGAGTTTTGCAGCAAACTTCAGCTGCAAATTTCACAAATGTGGCAGTTCCAACGGGCAGAGCTGGGAAAGGGAAGGGACTCTATCTAATGCTCTTCCATCCATCCACCTCCTTTGGTTCCTGAGTGCTTCAGATTCCACAAGAGCACAAAGAGAGGGGCAAGGAAGCTCTGGAGCACCAGAAAGGCTCAGAGGAGAGGACTGGAGTCATCCCACCATGCAGGGAGTGATTGCACTCACCATTCTCCACCTTGGTCCGCAGCTTGCCTTGTTTGGGGTTCTCAAAGAGAGGCTGGTGCTGGGGCTGCCCCACCACGCTCGCCTGGTCGCTGCAGGATTTATCAAAGAGGGCTCCGTCTCCACACGGGGCTGTGCTAGAAAACAAACCCTCCCCCATTAGCACTGACTGTCAGGAAACAGCCAGGGCCAGGGGGGTGACAGTGCTGCTGACACAGGTCACCCAACCCCTCCCCACAAACCTGACATAGAGGTGAAAGGTAACACTGCTCTTTATTCTGAGCCTCTTTCCTCCCGCTGGCTCAAAAATGCTCTCTTCTGCAGAGGAAGGATTAGACAGGTCATACTTCATCAGCTCACTGTAGAGAAACCTGAAAAGAACACCATCCTGTCAAAAGGCTGCTCTGGTCCTCAGACAAGGAGTGCTTCAATCGACAGGCATGTTCCCACATCCCTCACTCCTGCTGCATGGGAGAGCGGAGACTAGGAGCTGTAGCCAAGGAGGCTTGGGAGGCCAGCCAACAGTGCTCCACGCACAAAAAGGGCAAAAAGTCCAGCAGATTTTCTGCCATGAAGAGGACAAGTGGTAGAAAAGTACTATCCTGTCTAGGGAGCAGGGGGAATCACTGGCAGGAGAGGAAGGAGCCTGGCTGGCTGCTGCTTGCATGCATCTGTTCCCAGTGTGAAGACTTCAAGGTCTTCAACCAGCACCTTTAATCAGCACCAAGTTTGTGTTAAGAGCAAATGGCCCCATGGGTAGCTGAACTTAAGTGGTATTACCACAACCCCATAAGGGTCTTTTACGGCTGCTTCTGGACAGGGAAAAACCTCGAGGTCTCCAACACAGTGTCAAGGACTAAAGAAAAACTGCAGCTTCCTAGAGAGTCCTTGAGCAGAGCCTGTGCAGGGACTGATTTTGCAAGGAGAGGTGGAGTATGTTGACAGGCTCTGCTATGCCAGAGCAGCCACCGCTGTCAAGATTAACAGCTGAGACAGACATTAAGCGAGACACAATCCTGATTCATCACTTCCCAGGGACCTGCCCTCAACACTTTCCCTTGCTGAGGAATGCAGAGCACAGCGGCGGCTCACGAAGGCTTGAAGGAAGCAGCTGGCTTTGCTGTACAGAACTGAAGGGCAAACATTGAACAGGCAGTCCAGCTTCATCTCACTTCAGTTTTTAAAAACTAAGTGTCACAGTGAATGTTTATACAGAGAAGACAACTGTGCAGTTTAGTTGGGAAAACCCTTTACAACCTCTGAAAAAAGACTGCTGACTTATCAAGGCAAACAGATACAGTATGTTTTCCTGAATCCTTCTATACCCAGACCCAGAAAGGCCAGGAGAGGACCCAGCCTGCAGTGCTTGGTTGGTGGTGGGAGCTGTGCTGAGGCTGGAGAGCACCCTGCACGATGGTCCAGTAGCCTCAGCAGGAGGCTCTATTTTAATAACTTCGGATGCAGCCCTTGGGCTCCTGGCAATTCTCCCATTCAGTACTAATTTGGGCACCACTCAGGCATGGCCCCTTCTTATCAGAAATAACTTCCCTCTTTTTAACAACACACGGATAAACAGTGTCAGAGGATCACAGCACCTCTCAGTGCAGCAAGGAACTGTTTCAGCTTCACCCCTCCAGAATGGGTCAGCATCTCCTGGTAGGCCTCTCTCCATTTCCTTTGGATTTCCCCTTTTCTCACCTCACAAAGCCTCTTCGAGAAATGATTTCTGCATGACAATCATTTACTGTCTCCCCCTTCAAGCTCAGCTCTTCTCCTTTCACACAACGATTACCTGAAATAAATAAATAAATAAATAAATAAATAAATAAAATAAATAAATAAATAAATAAATAAATAAATAAATAAATAAATAAATAAATAAATGAATAACAGGGCAAGTGTCATAGTCAAGACACAGCTTCAGAGACAGAGGGAAAGGTTCATCTTGCATCAAGTCTTACTTCTTTGGGCTCTTGAGCAGCAGCAGCACCCTGGCTATTAAATCATTATCTTGATCCAAGCAGTTAGGAAAATAAAGGGAAAAAAAAGCACACACCACTTTAGGGACAGACAGACTAAAAGTGCCACAGGTTTAGGGGCACTGACCCTTCATGAGGGCTTTGCAGCCCACCACTCCTGGTAGAAGGCTAGCAGCTAAGTAGGGAGGGAGATAAGGTACATGCAGCTGTGAGAAGCTGGGGGATCGTGTGCTGTACCACACGAGGAATCCACGCTCTGATGCACAGACTAGCATGCAGCAATGCAAGTGAAGATTAAGAGCAATACAGCTGCAGGCACATTTGCTTTGTTCTCTCTCTTTAACTAGATCGCTTGTGACACCACTTGAGCCCTGGGAACATTTTGTGCCCTCTCTGAAGAGGCCCACAGCCACAGCCATTTCTGAGCCGTGGCTGACAGGAAATCTAGCATGGAAATGAGATTTCGGAGTGTGCTGGAGGAAGCTGTTCATACCTGTTCCGATGCTGACCACCACTCCCAAGCCCTTATTTGCTCTCCTCATGATGATGGCAGCCAGGATCTTGCGCCCGAGCAGACTGTGCTGGATGCGAGCAGTGAGGCTGTTGAAGCGCTGGTGGCTCAGCATGGCCATCTGATCGTGCAGGGTGCTGCCACTCACAGGGAGCTGGGGTGGGGACACACCACCACAGATCATGAGCAGGCCACACAACACCACAGCTCAAGGAGTAACTAACCCAAAGTGCAGCTTTCCAAGGAGAGGACAGAACGCAGAAAACACGAGCTTTGAGCAGTGCGGTTTGGAGCTGTTACACAGACACTTCTGTGTCAAGGGGTGCATGAACTTCTTTTGGGTATTTCTGGGAAAACCTCGTCCAAGGCTTTCAATTCTGCTCTGGCCACATCAGCGACAGCAGCAAGCTGTCTTCCTGGCAGCAAGAGGCACAGGTTGAGGAATGGTCCCCTGAGAATGCCAGGGAAAATCCACAGCGCAAAGGAACAAACCCATCCTGCCTGTTTCCAGAGACTCAGCCAAGGAAACCTGCTCCTGGCTTTGGAGGAACTCCTCCTCTGGCTGCCTGTGAGGAGAGTGCACAGTCACTCTCATTGCAGACGGACTCACCTCCTCCAGCACTGCTGACTGACAAAATTTTCCCTGATGGCTTTGCTATTTAGAGCCCCAGCTGCTGTGCTCAGCTGTGTCGGCTGGAATGCGGCTTTTCAGAGATCACAATGCTCTAAGGGCGATTTAAAGCAGCCCAGGTTTGGGACAAGCCATCCTGACGCAACGGACAGTTTTGCTTATCTTATCTGATACACGAGTCTTCATGAGCTGACACACCATTTTTAAAGCAGCACGAAGGAGTTTGAAAGTAATAAAAAAAGTCACATAATTAAAAATGAGCATGTTCCAACTCTACCACAGGAACACACTTGAGTAGCTGGAGGAAGAATTTGATGATAATTTAGCCCTAAAGCAGAGGCCAGCAGGACGGAAGGATAGGCCTGCGCCCTGAGGAAACATCTAACCCACTTCAGGAAAACCACATCAGCTTATCTACAGCTGCAGAGAACAAAGACATCACAGTTGTTTTTGAAGGCACTTTTCTGCTGGACTGAAGGGAGGAGGACAGGCAGGGCTACAAACACAGTCCCACCTGTGGCAGAAGATTTACCTCAGTGATGTTCATCCCTTCCACACGCTCCACCTTCTCCGACTCCCCGATCAGGACTCGCAGCGCTGCATCCGCTGCCTCCTGCTTGCCCTGCTTTTTGCTGTGTGCAGTCACAGCTGGGAACCAGCGGCCTCCAACCTTCGCCTGATAGACAAACCTATGAAGAAACCAAGAAACCTGTGCATTTGAGTCTGGTTTTTAAATTCTCCCAGTGGAGAGAGGAGGGGAGTGGAGGGAGCTTATTGTCATCCAGTCATAAGGTTTGGCAGAGGCAGCAGCTTGCCCTGTTGCCATCTCAAACTGCAATTTTGATCTTTCTGTCCTTTCTCCAGGACAACAGCAGCAGTGCAAAATTTCCTCCTGGGCAGGTGCAGCTACTTACTTGGGGTCATGGGGAGGTCCTGACTGGTCAATGAGTTTGAACTCTGCAGCAAACCCATTGGAGCGGGCATATTCCAGCAGGCCACTGACAGGATTGACATTAAGATATTTGATGAGCTCCCCAACACCCTTTGCTTTCACCACCTTGGATTCATCTGGAGCGGTAATCCATGGCCCACAGCTGTGCACGGACTGGTCACCGTGGGGCTTCGTGACAGGCTAGAGTGGAGTTAGACAGGAGAAGGTTGTTAAATACTGAGCAGCTGGATTTACGGCAGGCTAAGAGCAGCAGCAAACCTCTGCTAGAGCCAGCATGTGACCTTTTGGGGTGAAATCCAGTGGAATAGGAAATAAAAGACGGGGAACATTCAACTCAAAACGCTTGGGTCTTATAAAGAAGCTCTTTGTACCTGTTCAGGCAAGACATGGGGTACAGACTCTCCAGAAAGAATCTTCACAGCAACTTCTGCTGCCATTTGCTTTGCTCCCTTCTTGCTGTTTCCTACCACAGCAGGGAAAATTTGGTCACCCACTTTCACACAGTAGCTGAACCTGACAGGACATTATAGCACATGAAAAGTGTTAACCATAGGTGTCTCAATCTGGTTATTATCCCCTTTTCCCACTTCCAGATAAATCCTTCTGGCTTATCTCCAATTGAAATCTACCGTTATGGCCCTAAACACTTCCACTAGAGCACCACCAGGTAGGGTATAGGACTGGAACCTGCTTCTGCTCTGGTAGAAGAAACAGCATTTTTTCTCTGAGAAAGGGCATTGCTTTGGGTCTCCTTCTGGAGGCAGATGTCTTGGAGGAGCCATGCCCAGAATCCTTGGATAAGAGGAGCACTCAGCTAGGTCAGTGACAAGTCCAAGAATGTGGGTAGCATGCTGAAGGGTAAGGATACTGAAGAAAGAGTTTCCATCCTCCCCCAAAGCTGACAAGAATATGCCATACCTAGGATCATGAGGTGGGCCTTCCTGAGACAGTAGCTGGAACTCAATTATGTTCCCTGACTTTTGTCCATACTCCATCAATACGCTGATAGGGTGCTTCCCAGGAAGCAGGCTGAGGGGAGCTGCTGCAGACGACAGCTCTGGCTCTGGCTGCAAAGAAGACAGAGGAAACCAGTCCCAGACTAAACATTGCCTGAGCAGCCTCCCAAGGTAAAGAAAACAGGACTCACCAACTCCAGTTCTGAGCTGTCGGAGGGAAGCGGCTCCTCACATTTAATCCTACTGGGCCTTCCATTCTCCACTTCACTCATCAGGACCTTCATGGCATTGGCTGCTGCCTCCTGTTTAGCCAGTTTTTTGCTCCCTGCTTCTGCTGGTGGGAATTGGCGCCCATTGATCACTGCTTGGAACTTAAACCTTTAAAAAGAGAAAACCAAAGAGGTAAATTGAGGCAAAAGTGTGGTCTTCTCAGAGCAGGCAAGTAGGCTGCTCTTGGAACTGAAGGGAGGAGGAACAGCCAGCTCCTGACTGGAAGAGCAAACCCAGGCTGCTGTGTGCAGAAGGCAAACACCAAGGGTATGCCAACAGCGCTGCATCTGAGCCTTGTTTCATCACGTTTTCAGTGCTGTTCATGACAGAGGAACAGCTCCAGGTTTTGTTCTGAAGGAACAGGAGGAATTGCCTTGTTCCACAAGTGTCAGGAACAGGTAATGGCTGTATGCAGACAGCAGTTCTGTTGTGGCTCCTGCCCAGTAATAAGAAAGCTCAAAAGCAGCCTGCACTGTTTCATCTGCACCTGGTCATTCAGGGTCACTCCTCCCTCTGGCATTCTCCCTGGCTACCCAGGGCATTCACACCATCTCAGAGAGGTGCTGTCTCACATAAACCTCTCGTCTTTGACATTTCTGTCCCTCTCCTTCCCGTGAACTCTAACAAAGTTTATCTTCTGTCCTTCAGCCCTGGAAACTTGCTTCCAAGGACAATGGGTCTAACCAGATCTAGAGAAGGCTTATAGGGCTGAATCCATTCAGATCCCTCCTTAAAACCAAAACAACAAACCCCTGAGACTCTGTCTTTAGAAATGAGGCCAATTTTCCTGTCTAGTGGATCTATTGACATATTCCAGCATAACACATATGGTGCTTTTCACCTCTCCCTGATGCTCCAGAACAGCCATGATTCTGCAAGGGAAAGCAGGACTCCAGAGACTGACTACACCAACTCTAGTGCCATGCTATATGTGCTTGGCTCACAGAATCTGCTCTGACCTGCTACACCACAGAAACATTCAGAGCGGGGCCACCTTGGCTAACTCAGGACACCTGCATCCAAACACTTTGTTCTGAGCTCTTTTTATACCATTTCTAGGGTGAGAACATCTTGAGAGACAGCTCAGAAATACCAGTTTCCCTCTATATGATCAAATTGAAGGCAAGTAATTAAATGAGACGGGACCTAGTGAAGGGATGAATCCCATCTTCACTACTTAGGATGAGGTGCTGGATTGCCAAAACTGGGCTACCTGGGGTTAAACTTTAGCCTTGTTTTATTTCTTAAGCTGATGCAAGGAATCAACTAGGCTAATCCTTCTGAAATGAAAGAGACATGAATGAGCAGGCCCTTCAGGACAGAGCTGAGAGGGTGAACTTATAAGTCAGATCATTTTAAGCAAAAAGAGCTCAGAAAAGGTAGGACATTTTTTTACCGTGGCTCATGAGAGGGTCCACTCTGCTCCAGCATGATGAACTCACAGTGCTGGTACGTGTACTGGGAATATTCAGTAAGGCCACTCACTGGGTTCTTCTCCTGACAAGCCATCAATTTCTCTACGGGTGTACATGGCAAAGCAGCTTCAAACTGGGCAGCATAACTGGGGGAAGACTGAGAATTCATGACGCATTTTGACTTGTCAGGCTGCTTGTTGATAGTGTTCAGATTATCTGGGATATCATCCGTGGTCCACTTGCCGTTTTCCGAGTTATCATAATTACTCAAACTGGAGAACTCAGGCTTGGTGTCCTCAGCCGTGTCCGCTCCCATGTCGCTGCCATTGCCCTGACCAGGCTGCCCCAAAGGCTGCTGTCCATTTTCTACACTTTCTTCTTTTGATGCCATCGCTGCTGACAAAGCTGCTGTCACCTCCTGGGGACACACAGGGACAGAGGAAGGGGGAGGACCCGACTCAGGAGGTGTGGGATTCACCTTCTGTATGAATGTGCTGGCCTTCAGCCTCATCTGCATCCTCTCACGTTTCCTGTCCGTCAGGGACCACCGTGGGGGGGTTGTGTTCTGCTTGTGGACATCTCCCAGCTTTTCCAGAGCACTGAGAAACGCATTAACGTCCTTGGCCCTCGAAAACCCAATGTTTTTGGCAAGGTTGAGTGCCGTTGTTTCTGGCACGTTGAACAAGTAGTTGCAGATTTTCTCCTTCGTCTCAGCCATCTCTGTGTCTCCTGAGCCAAGTGTGCTCCTCTCTCCTCCTCTGCTCTCACAAGCTGGATCTGTGCAGCCGGCACTGTGGCCAGCAGGGCTTCTCTCCCTCCCTGAGCTGGGGCTGGCAATCCTCCACAGCGGCGGTGTCTCTCCCCCCTTGTGCAACTTGCCTTCTCTGAGGAGTTTATACAAAATGCGGTTGACCTCTTTCTTTTGAGTTTTAAGTTTGTGTGTGAGATCATGAACTGTGCAAGTCCTTCCCTCCCCGAGCTGCCTGAAAATAGTCAGAATTTCTTGTTCGCAGTCTTGCCTGGCAAGAGACAGTCTCTGGAAATTCAGCCTGATAGTGTCAGAGTCTCTCCCTGGGTTCTCCTGAAGACAGTGCTGTGGAGGGCAATACCGTGGTGAATTCCCACGGTATTGCCACTGACTAGAGAACCTCCAGCCCCCTGCCCTGCCGCGGCCAGGCCGATGTGTCCCTGCAGGAGCCGGTGCCACAGCCTCCTCGTGTGGTCCCTGCCCCTGCAGCGGGCAGACCACAGTGTCCTGCTCTGTCAGGAACTGCTGGTGCAAAAAGGTGCCCTGGTTAGTTTCTTGTGGGGTACAAGGGTGGTTATAAAAACCTCGGGTAGTGCCGGGGTGGTTATGCCTTGCCCGAGTCAGATACGAGCCTCTGCCTCGCCCAGCACCTCTGATCATAGCGCTCCGCTGGGACACGCGGGGGACCCGGGCTGCTGGCACGCCAGGAGTGGAGCTGCCTGTCCTGAGGAGACAAAATGCAGCAACTCAGGATGCAGTTGTGTTGCAAACAGTTTGATAAAATAATCAAGATTTGATAACATAAAAGAAGTGTTTGTGATTAAAGGTAGAGAAGCACAGTGCACCAGAATTGTTAGGGGCGTTGTGTTTGAAAGAATGGAACCACAGGAATCTCACTGGACCATACAAAGTTGCTTTGAAGTCCCCTGCACTCTCCCTCTCTTGGTCTGGACACTGCCTATCCCAGCTAGTACAGTTAAATAGTATAGACCAACGATTGTTGTGGAATAACACTATATACCTGAAAGAACCAATCATTTCAAAGATTTTCATTCATTTCGTCATCATTTCATTAGATTTAAGAGTGGAGCAGCTGGACCATAACTACTATATAAGTAGAAGAATAGAACTTAGCTAGGCATGACAAGTATAAAAATAAATAGAAGAATAGAAACTTACGTAACTATAAAGTATATAAACTGTACAAATTTTGTTGTTGGGAGAACACGTTTAGGAGGAGCTGATTCCCCCGTGTTCCCAGTGCTGTAATAAGGAAGTGTCACTTAATCACATCAAATTGGTGCTGGATAAGTTTCCTTCATCACATTTGGTGATAGTTACACAACTACAGGATTCCAAAAACGCAGTTTAAACAGCTTCCCTGACACTGAGGCATTTCAAGCATCTTCTCCTTACAAGCCTGTTTTCTACTTTTCTAGGAGTCTTAAATTATTCCTGCAAACATAAACAGCAAACTCTCTCTGCCCAGCATAGCACCGGCAGGTAAAGTCAACCATGAGAAGCAGCTTTGCCAAGAGCGACCCTCTGCTTCTGTTGGACGAGATTCCAGCACGTGATGTTCAAGATGCGCTTCCCAAACACAGTGAGCTCCACTCCCTCTCTGCCCTGAGGGAGAGAAGAATCTCACACATGCTTTGCAACCTGAGAAACAGAAGCACGAGGAGGTAAGGGAGCATGAGGAGGTGAACTGGAGCAGCTCACGTGGTCAGACAGCAGAGCTGCAACAGGCTCATAATAATTTTCAGATTCGTGGCCAAAGGAGTCTGAAACCCCAAGTGTCTTTTTCTCCTTAGGCACTAGATGACCTGCGGAGGTAAAGCATCACACTACACACGCAGATAACATGCACAGAAATCGGGACAGGTGTGCAGCTGGCAACAGTTTTTTTGGACTGCAGCCCAAGTTCCACTCCTATCGCACACAGCTGTGCCGCTCCCCCAGGGTGCAGGACATTAGACTAAACTTTCAATATGCTTTTTAAAAATAAGGAACCCAGCACAGCATACATTCCAATTATTTGACGACACCTGGCTGTGAAACTGAGAGGATAAAGACATGGAACACGAGACAGGGCCCATCCTGCCTGCTCCCTCATGACCCATCGTCACAGAGACAGTTCTTCCTATGCCAGTCCCATCTTTATAAAGCTCCCCATCTTCACCAAACACACCCCGAGGCCAACTCAAATTTCCCTTTCACTAAACCGCCTCACTCTGCTGCCACCATGGGACTTATTTTCCAATAAACACGGAGAGCCGGGTTCCTTCCTCCCCAACTCCGAGGGAGCCCCTGCTCAGTGACCTCATTTTACAAGTGCTCTCTGAGTGAAGGGAAAAGAAGAGGAGTTTGGAAAAAAACTCTCTTACCTCAGCCTCATCCGCACGCCAAATTATTTTATGAGAAAATAAAGAGGAAAAAAAAAGAAACCCCCACCCGCAGGTGTGCCGACGAGGGGAGGCGGCGCCGGGCAACCGCCGAAGATGGCTGTGAGGCCCATTTCGGTTTCGTTTCCCGCAGCAGCCCCGCCCAAGGCGCTCGCAGCGGGGACTGGCCGAGTTTCGGGCTTTCTCAGACACCGCTTGGCTTTGAGAGCGCTCATGAGGTTCCTTCTCAGCGCCGGAACCTGGGGCGGGAAGGCGAAACCCGTGGGGCAGCTCTTTCTCCCGGCGCCCGGGAGAGGCAGCCCCGACACTCGTGGGGTCCCGGTCGGCACAAGGGGGGCGGCTCGGAGAGAAGGGCTGCGGGAACAGCCGTCACCTTCAGCTGCACCCCCAAGGGAGACCCCGGGGACCGCGCAGGGCGGGTGCGACTCACACCCGGGTCACACTCCGTCCCCGTGAGGGCCGAAGGAGTGACGAGGGGCTCGCCCGGGAGGGACGGCGAGCACCGAGAGCCGAGATTCGAGGGGACCGATTTATTCCGCGCGTTCCGCCCCACGGAGCCCGAGCCCAGCAGAGCCCCCTGGGCAGCCGGGACACGGTCCCGCAGCGTTCCGGAAGCCCGCGGGGCCGCTCACGCGCGAGGCTGCAACGCGGCCTAGTCCCGCCGCCTCATCAGGCCCGGTGGCCGCTGCAGGACACACCGCGGGCGGTAGAGACGTCAGGGACCAGGAAGGATCCAGGAGGGCCCCTCGAGGTTCCGGCGGGGCCCGAGGCCGCCCCTCCCCCCCGCGCCCCCTTACCCCGCGGCTGCCGCCGCTGCCGCCGCTGCCGGCGCACAGTGATGACGGCACTGACCCCCGCGCCTGCGCAAGGTGCGGAGGGAGCCGGGTGGACGCCATCTTGACTGGGGGCAAAGCGCGGCCGCCATGTTTGACCAGGGCAGCGCTTGGCGGTGCCGGCCCCTCCGTCCCGGTGGGGCCCGGCTCGGGCGCTCCGCTGTGGGAGAGGCGGCACAACCGCATCCCCTTCCTCCGGCTTGGGGGCCGCGCCGCTTCCGCTGTGTCCCGGAGTATCGCCTACGCTATAGGAGCGCTGCGCCGAGGCGGCGGCGCGCATAAGCCCTACTGCGCATGCGCAGCAAGTATCTCTTCCCCCCCCCCCCCCTCCTTTTTCTACCCTACCCGTTGCTCCCCATTGGCCCTCGGTACCGCGGGGCCTTCGGGGCCTGCGGGGTCTCCCCTCCTACATAGGCCCCTCCGTGACCCGTGGGATCCCCATTCTCTGTGGGCCCTCTGTCTGCCGTGTGTCCTTTGGACCCCCTCTTCCCCGTCGGGGCTCCCCCATCCCCCTGTGGTCCCCACCAGAGTCTCTCCCAGTGTGGGGCTCCTCTTTTTTCCACAGGCCCCCCGTTTCCCATCCGACTGCTGTCACCCCCGGTTTTATGCATGCTTCTTAGTGCTAGAGGTGCCCCGGGTCATGTCCCACCCTGTCCCACGTTCCTTCTAGGCGGACAAAGACAATTCTCTTCCCCAGCCCCAAACCAGGCGTGGACTCTGCTGCCGGTGGATCCTCCCTTTCCCAGGCGAACACATTCCAAACGAGATCGTGTGAGTTAGAAAACTACCGTCAGAGAACAGATTGTCCCTGTCTGCCGTGTGTCATTTCCTATCTGGCACAGGCACTGCCAGGCTCCCATGGCTCAGAGGCTGCCAGTGGCTTGGAGCAGCACCTTGGGTACAGTGGTACCTGTGCCTGTGGGTGTGGATTATTCTTAAACCAGAAGGCTTGGGAGCCAAGCTTTCAGATGCACGTCTGACCAGCCATGGTGGGGTGGGTTCTTCTCCCAGGTAACAAGAGGAAACGGCCTCGGGTTGGACCAGGGGAGGTTTAGATTAGATGTTAGGGAAAATTTCTTCATGGAAGGGGTGTTCAGGCACTGGAGCAGGCTGCTTGGGGCAGTGGTGGAGCCACCATCCCTTTAAGTGTTCAAAAAAGGTATGGATGTGGCAACTGGGGACATGGTTTAGTGGTGGCCTTGGCAGTGCTGGAGTAACAGTTGGGCTCTGATGCCTTAAACTCTGTGTTATATAAAATTTTAGTATAGCTCTTTCAGTATATCACCTTTGTATTAGATTCCTAAAGTGTTGTTAAACGTTTCTTGTCAAGAATTCCAACAGACAAAGATTTTAGCAAGGTGAAAAACATCTTATCTGTAGAAAATATACTCAGAATAAGACAGAATAGGATGTAACAGGGTTACACCATTGAATATAACCAAGTCAAAAGTACTCTGAAGCCTTGAAGCTGTTCTAAGAAGGACAGAGATGATGATGATGAGGAGGATGGGGATGAAGGGGTGGTCATTTTGCGACCACCAACCCAAATTTGGGAGGCGTGGTGAGGGTGGGACAATGGGAGGAACAGTTTTGGGAATGGGTGTATTTGATGAGGTAATGCCCAGATATTATAATTAGATGTTATTACAAAAATTGTAAAGGCCTATACTGTTGTATGTGCAATATATTTTGTGCACCAAAGGCACCACAATTAAAGAGCTGCTTTCTACCTTTCTATACTCAAAATTGTCCAGAGAATTATTTCTCTGATTTTAGGTAACATCTCAATGATCTTAAAGGGCTTTTCCAACCTCAACAATTCCATGATTCTATAACAACCAATGCGCAATTGTCACATCTGGGACCATCATCTGTGAGCCTCCAGACCCTCCTCTGCCAGCATGGTGGGTGTGGAGGGGAGCTGGCAGGGGTGGGCACAAGGTCTGGATGAATTTTAGGAGTCCATCTGCCTACACTTGCCTATGAATGGGCAAAACACACAAAGGCAAACTCCTCAGAGGACCCTGGTCTGTGTGTCCAGTGGAATGGTAGCCTGTGTGTGCCTTCAGGTGGGGCCCCTGCTCCCACCATGGCCTCTTCCCTGCAGCATTCCAAAGGTGTTTCAGTGATCCTGGGGTCACAGCAGGGTGCAGAAATGGTGAGTCGGGCCCCAGAATTGCCAGGCTCATCTGCTGCTCACCTTCAGTGATGCTTTTTTGAAGCTGAAGCTGTGGATTGTTCAGGGTTTGGGAGGGGTTTTTTTCAGATGATTTCTGGATTTAGAGATTTTGGGGCTTGTGTTTCCTGGCGTGGTTTTGGTGTGGGTTTTTCTCTGGTAATGGGGAGGCTCCTTGCCTAAAAAGGGATCCAGCATGCCCACTGAAGTTGTCACATCTTTCTTCCTTGGAGGATCTGGGAGCACAAACCCTCCTGTCAAACATGGGGGTCACAATCCACACAAGCAGTGTCTCCCACCCACTTTGCCAAAGGAAAAGTGACTACACAGCGCACGACAACGACTCATTGATCTGTTCTTTCCTTTTTTTCACCCCCTTTTAATTTCTGGTGATCACTCCCAGGCTTTGCCCCAGCCTGGGTGGCTGTGATTCATCCTGGCCTGTGTGAGGGTGGGATGGGAAGGTTCCAGCGCTGCTCTCCTCAGTGTGACAGAGGCTGCCTGTGAAGTCATGTGTCCTCTTGAAATTGCAACACCCTCAATGTGACAAACAGCCACTTCATCCATATGAGCTCATTCTCTGTTCTTTGTGGAAAACTGGGCAGACTCCCAACCTTTTTCCATGGAAAGGGGCTGGGAGATGGGAGACCTCCAGCTGCTGAAGGCCCAGCATTAACACAGCCACAGCATCTACTTGGCTTTGCTGGAAGTTCCAGCACCCTCTGGACATCACAGCCACGGAAAACAGCATGGTTTGTGCTGGAGATAAGGAGCTGATCACCAGCTTACATGAGGCTGCTCTGCTGATTTTGGCAGAGGATGGAGAAAGCTCCATTGCTCGCCCTGGGATGCTGGGGCTCATCCTGCCCCGCTGTTTCCCTGGGGTCTCCCCAAGCCCCCCACTTCCCCGAGGCTGAGCAGAGGCTTCCCCACGGGATGGCAGTATTCACTAAATCTCCAGTGTCAGCCGGAGATGCCTCAGGTGTCTGCTTTGTTTTGCTTCCCTCTTAGGAAAGGAAAGGAGAGAAAATAAATTGTTACACAGCTCCCCCGCCTGACTTTCTGCTCTGATGCTGGCTCTCAGTTCAGGCTATTGTTCCACAGAGTTTCATTTTGAACTCTTTTATTAGATGTTCTAAAATATCACTTCCTCACTCTTGGAGGCAGCCTGTTCCTACACGAGAGATTCGCAGTCCTTGATCAGCTGACAGGGGTTTCTAAGGGATGGCAGCCCTGGGAGTAGTGCTGTATCATGGACCCTGTCGGTGCCTACTCCCCTCCGCCCTAGGGCCAAGCTCTGCTCTCACACCACAGGCAAGAGGTGCAATTAGGGTTTGGCCTCCCTGCAGAAGCGCCTGTCGAGCACTCCAGGCTCTTTCTGTGTGGAGTGGGGAATTGGGCTGAGCTGGTTTCCACGTCCTTCCAAGCATTGCACTTTCTCCTCTCTGGCTGGAGACACAGCTGGGAACTGATGTGGAAAATCTCCATAAATCCAGAGCATCAGTTCCCCTTGGAGGGGGAAAAAGGTTTATTTTCTTCCAACGGATTTTTATTTTAGCTATAAACATGGAACAGGAGGAGCAGCACAGGAGGTGCTGTCACCTCCACAGCAAGGGGCTGCTTCCCAGAAAGGGACTTCTCCCCCTGCTTTGCCCTCAGATAATGTGATATGGTTTGAAGCTGGCTCCCTGCCAAGTCTCCAAACCTTACCAGGAGCAAGAGAGGGCTTACTGGGGGATTACTCATCCTGAGAGCTCCCACTGCGGAGCAGAGGGGAAGAGGAGATTCCTAGCACCTTTGTCTATTCGATGCTTATCCCCCTCGGGCACCAGTGTGCTCCAGGGATGGACACTGTGCTCCCACAGCCTTTGTCTTTTGCTGGAAGCTGCAGCCCGGCAGGGGAGGGCAGGTGGGGTTGACACAGCTGCAGCAGGAGAAGGAGCCGGCACGCTGACTCCCACGGCAGCTGCAGCGGTGGGAAGCAGCACGTTTTTATTCTGGCTGGTACAAAACGTACCCTTGCTAAAAAGGCAGGAGAAGGCAGAGTGCAGCACAGCCACCTGTGTGGCAGGAGGTGCCTCGTGAGCATGGCCTTCATCCTAAGCTCTTGGATGCTCAGGGGCTCTTTCCACGTGGTTTTAGAGCCATGGCAGCATCTGTGCGGCCAAAACTACCCTTTGGTGGCTCCTCCCTTCCAGTGGCCAGTGGCTCCTCCCTTCCACAGTGGCCAGTGGCTCCTCTGGCTCGGAGAGGGGCTGTGGGAAGACTGGCCGCTCAAAGCACACTTCAGACACTGTATCTGTCTGGGCTCCAGGCTGGTCAGCCCCTCCCTTACCAAGGTGTTGACTCTTGGGTGATGGCCAAAGCATTGCTGCAGGGGGTCAGACAGGGGTAGGGGGGACCCTGGACAGACCACGAGCCACGCAGCACCTCTCAGAGCTTGTTCTTGGAGGGGGACCAGCAAGGAGAAGGGGGTTCCTGTCACTGCTCTGAGTTGGCACATCTGATGTGGTTCCCAGGGAGTGAATCAGTTGAATTAATGAATCCTCTCTAAAGCCGGAATTCAAAGATCTTCCTAATATGTGGCATTAATACTCCCTCTTGTGACCTTTACATTGCCATCTAAGCCCAGGTTCCCCTTTTTGCCCTTTCATATTTAATATGAGATCTGATTTATCTGCAAGAGGGCTTTATCGTGTGCTCAGACAAATTGAAAGGATTTCATAATCCATCCCCGAGGCAGAGCCATAGGTGGGAAAATCATCAACTTGAGGGTAAAAGTATCCTGTGCATCTCAGACAGGGCTTTCCCCCCCTGCTCCCCTGCCACTCCTCACCACACCAGTGCCTGATTTTCGCCTGTGTCATTTGTGGTACTTGCTAAAGCCCCCGTTTTCTTCAAGGTCAGCACTTGGCCAACTGGAGGCTGCCCGAGGCAGTGGCTGCTGTTCTCTGCTCCTCCTGATTTATGTGTTATTGAGCACAGAGAGACTCTAATGGACCGTCTCACAGGGGAAAGCCTGGCACAGCTGGGTCTCCAAAGGGCTTCCTTGCATGTAGGACTCCTTCGTGCCTCCCACGGGATCCCATTACACCTCCTTCGCTGCTTTTTCTTTATTCACTGCAGATTTCTTTTTTCATGCAGCACAAACTGAACTGCTGCCAGAGCCAGCACCATGTGCTGCTGGAGATGCAGGAGGGTGTCTGGAGGGAGTGATGGATGGCAGAGGAGATGCTGGCTGCAGATCACAGGGGCATGTACAGCACTGTAATTGGTCAGCCTGGCACAGATTTCCTCCCAAACAGCATTTTTTTAATCTAAAAGAAAGCAAGAAACTGGAATGTGTCTTGCTTCTTTTCATGGCTTCCCTGGAGGCAGCAGCAGCACATTAAGGAAAAAAGAGAAGGAGCAGGAAAAAATAGTCAGAAGCACCAGGTGGCTGAATATCTTACAGCCTAATTGATTCCTCTTTAATTAGTACAAAACCTGTTGCTCTCAACCAACATTCAGTGCCAGCTTTAGAGCAAGCAGCATCCTCCCTGGCCCTGTGCCAATGCAGCTTGGCATGGAAGGAGGAGAGGAGCCACAGGGAATCATGTGAGCCTGACAGTGCCTCTTCTGCACCTGGGAAAAGGGGCAGCCTCCAGCTCCTACAACTTTCTTTGAGGTAGCATGAGCAGGATGGAGTCATGGCAGTGTCTGTTGCACACCAAGCTGCAGCAAAGGGCTTGGGTGGGATTATCTGGAGTAGCTGAGACTTCATGGGGATTTCTGTGACTGTGCCTGACCTCCCTTGGGAACTGCTCACTGCTTCTCACCCAAATCCAGTTATTTTTCAAATAGAAAAGAACTCAACTTCATTTGCAGTAAAATGACTTCTCTGCTTTTTGCCTCTTAAGTGTTGAATGGAGGTCCAAAACCTTGCATGGGTTGGAGACCCTCCCCTGCAGGGCTGTGTCCAGCTCTGGGGCCCCAACATAAGAACATGGAGCTGCTTGAGAGAATCTGGAGGAAGCCATGGAGGTGCTCCCAGGGCTGGTGCTCCTCTGCTATGGAGACAGAATGGGAGTTCAGCCTGAAGAAGAGAAGGCTCTGGGGAGACCTAGAGCCCCTTCTGATGCCTAAAGGTACTCCAAGAGAGCTGGAGAGGGAAATTGGACATGGGAGGGAACAAAGGGGAATGCCCCATTGACAGAGGGGCAGTATTAGATGGGATATTGGGGAAAATTGCTCCCTGGGAGAGTGGTGAGGCCCTGACACATGTTGCCCAGAGAAGCTGTGGCTGCCTCATCCCTGGGAGTGTTCAAGGCCAGGTTGGACGGGGCTTGGAGCAACCTGGTCTAGTGGAAGGCGTCCCTGCCCATGGCAGGGAGGTGGGATGAGATGAACTTTAAGGTCCCTTCCATCCCAAACCAATTCATGATTCCATGAAACCAGGCTCTGCACTGGCTGCTCCAGGTTAGGTGGTGACGTGAAACCTCACCCCCTGCAGCACCTGACCACATCTCAAGTGCCAATTTATGGTTTTAATTTTTTGGTCCTTGTGACACGTGTGAGGGCTTCCTCTGGTGTACAGTGGCTGTGGGGGCTCTCCTGTCCCCCTACAGCTTCTCCGCAGCAGACCAAGGAGTTGGACCCCACTCCTGGCCCTGGGTCGCTGGTTTTGTTGAAATATCATCGTGGATGAAGTGACAACTTGTCTACAGGTTTTGCAGCAAAGCCCCCGCCACCAGCTGGCTTGTGATGACTCTTGTTGCTCCAGCACAGCTGCTGCTCCCCAGCAGGAAACCCCAAAATACCCATTTAAGTAGCAAAATGTCATTTGCCAGCCAGTCCCTGCTGAGAAACCTTTCTTATAGTGCGAGCACCAGGCCAGCAGGTTGTGGGAAACTGAGGCGGTTTCTTCCATCCCATTAGTACACACAGGGACACAAATACCATTAAACACTAGCCTGGCATCTCATCAGGCAGCTGCATCCTTCATGGGTGTTCCCGGGAATTGCAGGGAGAGAAGAGGAAGCCGATATGCAAACGCTATGGCTGAGCAGGAAGCCCAGAAGGTAAAAGACACCCAGCAGCCCTTGCACGCCCTGCAGTCACCCCTGGGCAGGGGACCCTCAGCCCTGCTGTCACCACGAGGCAGGGGACCCTGCAAAAGTGGCACCCTCACAGGCTCCAGCGATTAATGAATCCTACTGGGATGGCCTGGAGAAGGAGCAGGGGCTCCCTTTCTGGGCTCAGGAGGACCCAGGAGCTGTTTTGGCAGAGCCAAGCTGTTTGGCTGATGTTACCCAGGCCCCTTGGAAGGCGTGATCTGGCCTGCAGACCTCACACCACTGCACCGATAATTAACAGTAACGAATGAGCCTGTTGGTGCCTGGAATCCCAAGGCTGGGGAGATGAATTAGCAGTGGAGCAGCCTTGGAAAAGGAGTGCATCTGAGATGGAAACAGCTGCACAGCAGCTCCCCAGCTCGTTTTAGCTCTGCAGCAAGTACAGGAGGGGGCTTCCTGGAGGTTTTTCTTCCTGGGTTCAGGAGCTGGGGAGCAGATCTGGGTTGTCCAGCTGGAAGCCACATCTCCTCATTCACCACCCACCCCATCCCCTCGGGAGCAAAAGCTTCTCCACAGGGAGCGAGGCTCCCGGCTCCTGACTGGGGAAGTGCTGGCATGCAGAGGCCGTAGCTCAGCGCCAGAGCAGTTTTCCTGCCTGCGTGAAAAGGCAGAGCCTGATCCAAAGCCCCTGTTCCCTGCCTGCCCCTCCCTCGCCCCTGAGAGCTGCCTCCCACATCCTGCTCACTCCCAGCAGGCAGATGCCGATTCAAACCCTTGCCTTGTGGAGCTGTTTGTTTGGGGGTTTTCCCTCCCTTGTGGAAGGCCAGTAGCTTCCCACTGTTTATAAAAACTTCTATCTGTAAGGAGCCGTTGAGCAAAACAATAGCTACTGTCTTTTTTTATTCCCTTTTTCCCCCTCTTTTTCTCCAAAGTGCACTTCCCCTCCTGGCAATGCACATTCCGGTGCTGCTGCAGACACACTGCACTGGACTGGACTGGGTGAAGATGCCCAGAATTTCACACCAATGGCATTGTCTCCCTCCTTCTCACTCCTGGGACTGGGAAAGCAAAAGGCAAATGGACATGGGGAGATGGAAATCCACTTTATGATTATGACTCCCTTTCTCTTTGGAGCTTTAATCCTGAGCCATTAAAAACAGATTTCATGCTGCACACAAAGCCTGAATATATTTTGCCTTGTCTTCGTGGGCAGTATCAGAACTAAAGCTGCCTTTGTACAGTAGGGCTCTGCTGTACTAAGCCATTAATACTGGAAATGAAACTCCAGGGGCTTAATCACCTATTAGAGAGTCCCCCGGACTGCTGGAGGTATTTTTAGGATTTAGAGGTATTAGCTCAAAACCAAAAAAGTCCAATTTATCAATTCATCATGATTCAACTGCTGCACACCACCTTCCTCCTCCTTCTCCTCTACTGGTTTCACAACAGTCATAGCCATGCTTAGCCATGGGAGTTGTTCCTGTTGGCACCCCCCTGGCCCACATATATGGGAATGGATTTTGGGGCACCAGTCCCTTAGACAGTGATGCTGTGTTGCCAGGCTCTGAGAAAGACTTGTTGCCTGGATTTAGCGGTGCTTGGTGGGAAGGATCCAGCTTCCCCTTATCTCTACCAATGCATTTCCTCTGGGAAAGTTGGTTTTGCGCCCTTTGCACCCCAGATAACTTTTATCCTCATTTCTTTAGAGGTGAGGGGTGTTGCTCTGATGTTTGGGCATAGTTGGATGAGCATGGGGAGCCTCAATGCAGAGCCAGGGTAAAGAGCATCTGCCACACCATTGACCTCCTACGCTTCCCCCTTCAGCCACAGCCCAAGCACATGGGAACCAAAACTCCCTTTTGGGAGAAGGTGGCTGGAAAACCCCTTGCTGCTCCCATAAAACAAGCATCTGTGATTTTACAAAGTGCCCAGCAGCTCCTAGCATGGGCAGTCCAGAGATGTGACCCCAGCCCCGGAACCCCTCTGCAAGGGAATGGGGATGTATCCTCTCACCAGGGTCTTCCCAAAGCACGCAGACAGACATGGAGAAGCACAGAACTGCTTCCTGGGGATGCACAGGACAGATCAGCTCCATTGAGCTGCACCCAGCACAACCCTCGCAGCACAAGAGTTTCCCTTCGGCAAGGGGTCTCTGCAGCAGGAGCGCCTCCGATATCACTGCACCTCCAGCCCCAGCAGCAGAAAGAAAAGAGCTCCCATGGCTGTTGGAACAGAGGGGCCAAGGCACAGGTATGTATAGATCATATATTTGTGTGTGTAACTCTGCACAGAGAACTGCATCCTTACACACCCGCACAGGTAAATACTTATAGTTACTGACCTCTTCAGATTAAAGTCCAAGGCACTTTTTACAGTGAACAGGTTAAAGCCATAGTTTAAAACATGCCTGTTTCTGGGTACAGCTCAGGTTTATGGCAATGCTATGGGGATAGGCTGTTTTCACATAGGCCAGTCCTCGCTCCTGACCCCTAGCCAAGAGACTGGCCCTGAAGGAGGGATGTGAGCCCTGGGCCAGATCCTGACCACAGAGACACGCAAGCAGCTCCCGCTGGCAGGCGTGTCGGCAGCGCCGAGACCCCAGCAGGGGGAAGAACACTTTGGGCAGAAGAAGGAGCAGAGCTGGGTGCACAGTTTGCAGCACCTGGAACACCAGAGCCCCTGGCCAAGAGCACCCACCAGGCAGGTGGTTCTGGAGCCCTGCCTAGTGCCCCACAGGGCTCTGAGGTGGCTCATCCCACAGGAAAATAAATAATGCCATGGAGAAGCTTTTTCTCTCTCCTGCAAAAGCCCCTCTCTATAGCCTTCAGGCCTTTGGATACCTTTCAGGAGGGAGCTTGGAGTCAAGCGAGGAGAAGCTGGGACCAGTGTAGAGCCTGGCAGCAGAATTTTCCCCTTCTCAAGCTCCTGAGGAATCTCCTCCCCCCCAGCAAACACACTTGGTGGCCATGGCACAGGGCTCTGAGCTGGCAGGGAGATGCTGGGCTGGAGAAACCCAAGGGAGAGCAGTGCAGAGGGCCAAGAACTCCAGAAATGCCCTGGCGCCCCTAGACTCAGTTGGCAGCGGTGGAGGCTTAGCCCTGGCCTCCTAGAGGAACCAGCCCCTCTCCTCCATCAGAGCTGCTTTCTGTGGGGAGATTTCAGTTCTAGGGTCCAGCAGGGAGCCTCCAGAACTCAAGGCAGCTCATTGCTGCTAGGGCCCTACTGGGTTTGACTGGCCTGGGAGGATCAGGCCAGCACAGCTGTGACAGTGATAACGGTGACAGCATGGCAGTGACTGCAGCTCTGATTGGGAAGGGCCAGTGAAGGGGCTTTTAGGCTTTCTCTGGACAAAAGCAACAGGCATTGATCCTATAGGTGCTGCTCATTCCTGGACATGTCATGTTCCATATGTGAAGACTGGCCGTGAAGAAGTGTTGGGGCTGCCAAAGAACAGTTTAAGACTTACGATCCAATGGGGATCAGGTCCAGCAGCTCAGGGGCTGGAGGTAAGGAAGAGGTGCTCTCTGAGGCTCGAGCTGTCCATAGAATCACAGAATCACGGAATCACAGAACAGTTTGGGGTGGAAGAAAGTTAAAGCTCATCTCGTTCCACGCCCCCACCATGGGCAGGGACACCTTCCACTAGACCAGGTTGCTCCAAACCCTGTCCAACCTGGACTTGAGCACTTCTATGGGATGGGACAGCCACAACTCAGGACAGCCTGTTCCCAGTTGGAAGGCTGAGATGGAGCAGTCCTTGCAACCTTGTTGCACTTCTCTTTCATGCTCAGGGTTTCATCTTCCTACGCCATCACAATTTGAGATTGAGCAAAAGCTGCAGCTCTCCAGGGCAGGGAGTGAAGCCTGAACTGGACATGTCCACTTGTTATGTGGAAGAAGAGACTGGGACAAGAGGAATGGCACTAAGTTGTACCAGGTTTAGGTTGGATATTGGGAAAATTTCTTCCCCGTAAGGGTGGTCAGGCCCTGGCACAGGCTACCCATGGCAGTGGTGGAGTCCCCATTCCTGGAGGGGTTTAGAAGGTGTGTGGATGTGGCACTTGGGGACATGTGTTAGTGGTGGCCTTGGCAGTAATGGGTTAACAATTGAATTCAACGATCTTAGGGGACTTTTCCAACCTTAAGGATTTCATGGTTCTATGGAAATGTGCCAAGAGCCTGGCTAGAGGAGGGAAGCAGCACGCTTTGCACCACTGTTTCCTCAAGAGCCTCCGTTCTGGAGGAAAGGGGGAGGTTTGACTCTTGCACAGCTCCCCAGGGAGCCAAGTCACTCCTTCAGTTGGAGGAGACAACCTGGTGGGGATGGCTTTCCAGGGAGAAAAGGGTGTCAGACCTTTTCCTAGGGAGAAACAAAGCTCTGGTGCCAGTGGGTTACACGGATCCAGATCTGCTAGAGGTTAGCTTCCAGGTAATGGGAATGAACACCTGGGGGATGAAGGATAACGACTGGGGTTCCATGCCCCTCCCTGCCCCTTGTCCTCCATCCTCACCAGCAGCAGCAGCTGTACTCAGAAACAGACATTTCTGGCAGCAGCCTGGCATCGCTGCCTGCCGACAACTGTGTTGGGTACAAAAGCATAATTGAAAGTTACCATAACCATTATAATATAGCAATATATTTCATAGTTAAAATAAACTATTATGCTTTCCCCTATCATTAAAAAAGAAGCGAGCAGTACAGAGGCAAGTTGCAAACCCAGGTCAAAGCTCCGTAAGTCTGGACAGAACCGTCCATGAGTTTGCAGAGGGGACATGGAATTTTTCTGGTATTTCTAGGATGTTTCCTTGCAGGCGGCGCAGGAAGGAGAGTCGTGGAGCTAAAAAAAACCCCAAGGCTGTGCCAAAAATGGGACTGGCTGGGTTAGGTGGGTCCTGGAGGGGCGTCAGGGATTGGCGCCTTTGGAGCATGGAGTCGGATGCTTCCCATCTGCAGGAGGTCGGCATCTCTTTGTGATTAGAACTTGCAGCTTTGCTCTTGTGCTTTTCCTCCACCTTAGTCACTGATCCCAGCTCTTCTCTCTGTTTGTCCCGATGCCATTTGGGGCATCCAAAGGGATGATCTCAGGTGTGCAGACAGCACCAGCTGGGGAGCACTTACTGGAGCCAGGCACTGGAGCCCTGCCAGCTGAGGCTGCTGGTGACTGAGAGCTGCTGGCAGGGAGCAGGGTGGCTCTGGGTGGGCACCCTGGGCTAGATTGCACTGATGGCTTCCTCTGTGCCTGCCCTCCCCGTGGCCTGCAGTCCCGGCAGCAGGGCTGGATGGCAGTTAGTCTCAGTGTTGGCCTTGGTGGAATCCAGTGCCAACGGCAATGGGTCAGGGCTACTGGCACCAGTGTTGAGGCACTGGCATGGGTGTGGGTGAAATACAGGGGTGCAGGGTGGGGGCTGCAGGGTGCATGGGCTGCAAGGGGTGGGATGGGGTCTCGGGGTTGGGATGGGAGTTCAGGGGTGTGGGATGGGGAATGCAGGGGTTGGTGGGATGGGGATACAGGTGTGTGCAGGATGCAGGGGGTGGGGTGGGGGTGTGTGAGTGTGGGATGGGGGTGCAGGGGTGGGTAGGATGCAAGATGCAGGGCATAGGGTGCAGACCCAGGGCTGCCAGGCACCAGGCAGAAGGGTCACTGGGGTGCAGGTTGTGCTGACATGAGGCCAGGGGATGCAGGGTGTGGGGTGTGCAGGGATCCACCTCCCCAGCCCTGTCAAAATCCTGCGACAGCAGCAGCTCTGCTCCAGGACAAGGGTCTCTTGCTACAGTTGTGATCCCAACCCTCTTGCCATGGTCCTTCCCCCCTCTAGCACCTCAAGGCCTGCGAGCTGACAGCAGGCCTCTTGTCTCACTTGGTTGGATTTCCCAGACTTGATCATGAGCCTGTAGGGAGGGTCCTGGATTCCTGCTGGCAACATCGATCTTTGAGTATCTATACTTCCTCTGGCTCTCTGACACTCCAGGACACGTTTCTGCATCTCACCCCATGCACAGCTACATTCCATGGGCAGTTTGCTTCTATCTGAGGCCCAGGAAGCATTTTTCTCCACTGGCTGCCTGCAGGCCAGGGAAAATGCTGCATTTCAGGCTCTTTCGCAGAATTTGTAACCTTTTCTCCATTGTTACTCTGGAAACCTCCCAACAGAGATGGGCAGGAGCTTCTGCCGGACAAGGTGGACTGGG
The DNA here is from genome assembly GCF_025592945.1 of Manacus candei. NCBI lineage: Eukaryota > Metazoa > Chordata > Aves > Passeriformes > Pipridae > Manacus > Manacus candei. The sequence goes on along the minus strand of NW_026138214.1, from coordinate 95,104 downwards.
GGGCACCCGTAGGCACACAGGGAGCAGCAGCTGGGCTAAAAATAGATCTTGGGGGACTGCCAAGGCACTCCCAGCCATCCTAGGAGATCAATTACACTAATTACAAGAGCTTGAAAGAGCAACTAGTTCTCAGAAGCCGAGTATCTCCTGCTGGCCGAGGACCAGGAGCGATGGCCACATGAAGGATGGGGATGACCATACTTGCTCCCCTGCTACCAACACCTCTGCAGCGCTGGGAGCTAATGTCACAGAACTCCTGCTGTTGCCTTGCAGCCTTCCTCCTCCTCCTCCTCCTCGTCCTCCTCCTCCTGGGGCCAGTGGGCTGGCAGCCCTCCTCACTAACTACTGCTTGTTTTCTATGCAACTCTAATTGCAGGGCACAAGGAGTATAACCACCTCACACCACCGGCAGCAAAGAAATTCCTCGGCATTGGCTGTGGGGAAGTGGTGGTGTGAGAGGGTGGTGTACCTCTGCCCCTACATGTGCACAAAATCCAGCGTTATTTATGGAAGGGAAAAAGTTACAAAGAATAACATTACAGGCTGAGTATACCTGGAGTAACACAGTGACTTTGATTACAATTACTGACACTGCTGGGTGAGGTGTAATTAATAGCACAGAGTAATTACGCGGTTCCTTCATCTGTTTAAAAATATATAAATATTCTCTGCTGAGTTTTCATGGAAAGCAGCAAACACCAGCCCCAGAGTCAGAGCCCTGCAGGTCTCCATGCATGGACTCAGGAAAGCAGAACTGAGGAGGAAAAAGGGAGAAAAGGTGAAAGAAGAACTGAAAGTAGCTGGTTCCAGAAGCAGCCAAATGATGCCCAGGGTACCTCAGGAAGCTGAACACCAGCAAAAAAGTAAAATGGAGCCTGAGGGGCTGCACTTTGTCAGGCATGGGTGGCAGTGCCATTGCCGAGATGGTTCCAGAGGGTGCTGCTGCTCCCCACCAAACCCAGCAGAAGTGGCATGAAGGTGATGGGCTTTGTTTTAAACAGATGAAGCACCCACCCTGGCTACCACATCACTTGCCAGTGAGGTCCCGCTCGGCCCCAGTGGATTTGACACTGCCAGCTGGGCTCAAGTGTGGATGTTCCTGGTACAAGTGGAGATGGTTGGAGCTGATGGAGTGTTCCATCCAGTACTTCTGAGGCTAGCTCAAAGAACCCACTGCCTTCTCAAAGTGTTGGGGGACTCCCAGAAGGCAGTGATGTGAGCACCTGAAGACTCTCTGGCACCAGGGCTGGCCCGCCAGCCCCATCACTGGCCACCGGTGCGTTGGCCAGGGGCAGCCCTGCGCGGCCCTGCACGCTGTAGGCACTGCTGTCCTGGCTCTGGCACATGTCTCCAGACAGGATAAAACACTGAGGACCAGAAAGAAGTGTTCCTTGTTCTTCCCTGGACAGAAAACACTCAGAGCTCCAGAGAACCCCCCCAGGCAGGTTACAGCCAGGAACCGTCACCCAGCTGGCAATGTGAGGGGGGGTTCTTGTGGGTCCTGGCAAGGATATGGGATGGAGCGTGGGCAGCATCGGCCAGAGCCTGTGTAAGGAATCCCTACGTTGGCATCCGCCTGGTGGGGCTTGGCGGTGGTGAGAGGGGAGTGCCCCACAGAAAAAAACTCTCCCTCTGGTGTCTCCGTTGCTTCAGTGCTTCTGACTTGATGTTTTGTTTTGTTTTCAAATGTGAAGACCTGAGATTGAGCGTGGGTTTTCTGTCTGCCACCAGACACCACGGCATGGGCTGGCCCGAGGCGTCACCTCCTGTCCCCTTTCCTTCACCACGTGTAGAGGCACCTGAACAGGGATGCGATTCCCGATACCAAGGCGTTGGCAAAGCTCCAAGCATTGCTCGGCACTGCTGGTCCCACCGGCTCCGGCTGAAGGGTCCTGCAGTGGTTCAAGGACCAGAAGAAAGTTCACGGAGACCTCGTGACCTGTATGGAAATTGCTTCCCCTGTCCACAGGGGGCTGAGGGGCTGCATTTTAGCAGCTGCTTGAGCTTGTGTAAGGGGTGGGGAAGGAGGTGGAGCTAACCCCAATGGGGCTCTCAGAGAGAGGCGTTTGGGGGGTGCCCACTGGCACTCCAACCCCCCGCGCCTCCAGGACGGCAGTGAGCAGGCGCTGCTGCTGCTGCCGCAGCATGTCAGCCATCAGCAGTGGCAGGGAGTTGAAGCTGGCACTGAGCTGCTCCAGCTTGGATTCCAGGCCACTGATCTGCTTCTCCAGGTCCTCGCTGCGGTCGTTGAGCTCGGTGATGAGGTCATACATCACGTTCTGCATCTGGGGAGGGGACATAGGGGATAGCAGAGGGGTTAGTACCATGGCTGGAGGGGTTAGTGCTGCTGCTGCTGGCAGAGCTGACCCCTTTAGCCCAAGAGTTCCCAGGCTGCTGTGACGATGATTTGGCTTATCCCTGGACATCACAGCAAGGAAACTCTGCCAGCCCTGTGTTGCTGAGCAGTGGTACCCCTTGCAAAAGCGAGTGCAGGTAGCCCCTGGCTTGTGTATGAGTATCTCCTCCTGCCTTCCAAGGGCAGCCATCCCACAGCAGCTATTCCTGGCTGACACCAACTAAGCTGGAGTATTTTGCGGTCAGCCAGGTCTGCTTTACTTTTTCTGAGTGAAGAGAAACACTCGGGTAGTCTGGCTGAGCCACAAGGGACTTGCCTTTGAGAGGTCGACAAGGGTGTTGGCTTGGTCACTCAGCTTCCTCTGCTCCATCTTCACACTCCGCAACCTGGGGAGAAGGAAAGAGCAACATGGTTGCACACCTACCCAGTTTCAAAGTGCAGCTGGAGAGCTGCCTGCATCCCAGGCAATGGAAAACTGTCCCCACACCCCTGCCAGGGACTAGGCCTCAGTTCATCTAGGGCTCAGCATGCCCCCAACCCAGTGTGTGGCCCCTTACTGGTGAATGGCTTGTAGGAACTTCCTCTGGTGCTTCCTGACTTTGGCATGGTCGATCTTCTTCAGCAGCTTGGTATGCTTGTAGATGAGCCACGTTTCCCGCAGGACGTTGGCTGCCGCGTTCTTGATCTGCAAAACAAGAGCTGGCTGCAGGTCACCAGGCCCCAGCATGTGGGATTTCACAGAGACATTTGTCTGGCTCTGCCATGAACTGGTGTCGCAAGAGCACTTGACTGGCCCCAGCTGGAGCGAGGCGCTCGGCCTCTCAAGGAATGATGGGCAGCTCAAGCAAGAGCAAGGGCAGGCAGAGCTCTTGGCACCCACACCACCGCCCTGCTCTGCACTGATGCTTCAGCACTGGGCTCCTCGCCTGCATGTGAAATTGTACCCTAAGGTTCAAGAAAAAGAAAAAATTCCAAAGTTTTTCTCTATTCCTGCATCCATCTGCCACTCTTGGCAGGTCCCGGTTGGTCCGCAACTTCCGCAGGCTCCCCGGCTAAACCGCATCTCTGCTGCTCTCACTCCAGGAGGAATTGGCTGCCGTCTGCCTGGCATGGAGCCAAGAGATCCATATCCATGGCCAGAGGAGAGGGCTGACCAGCTGTTTGCTTTTCCGGCTCAGTCACACCGAGGTCCTGACTGTCCCTGCGGTGTCAGGGCTCTGGCTGGGATGTGGCTCTGCTGGGGGCTCCATTCTCATTACATCATATGCCATTGTTGGTTTGCCAATGTTTTGCCATGATGAGGCTACTGAGACCAGAGACCTCCTGCAGCTCCCACATGTTACCAGGGATGTGACACCAGACCCTGGCATGACAGCGACCCCATAGATCCCCCATTGCAGGTTCTATGTCCCTCCTTGGGAATGGAAATGGCAGGAGCCTCACAGTGTGGCTCTTGTCTGCAGTGAGCACTGAATTACCAAAATCTGGTTGTCCTCCTGACACCAACAGAAGTGAGATCAAGCTCTGCAGAAGGAGGGAGTCTGTATCCTCCAAGAGGGAAAAAAAAAAATAGGCTTTTCCTTTCTGGGGTGTAACTGAGCATCCTGCATTGCCTAAATTCCCAGAACAGAGCTTGATGGTGTTTGCTTTCAGCATAACTCTTGCACCTGAGCTGGGCCCATCGCACTTGGACAACTTCTTCCACCATGGTACCCACAGGACCCACACCCAGAGGTGCTGACACCTTCCTCCTGCCATGGTATCCCAAATCCCCAGCTCCTGGCAGATGACATGGACCCCTGCTCCTGCTGCCCCCCCATGGCACCTTACCCGCTTCGTCAGCTGTGTGTCCATCATGAAGTTGTGGACATGTTTCTCAGCTTTGGTGAGCTCCAGCTTCCTGGCCACCACAGCCACCACCAGTGCCGTGCAGCCAGCACCCTGTTCAGGGATATCAGTTGGGGAAATGGTTTGTCACCCTCTTGTAACAGCAGCACTTACACCCTCACCCTTGCAATCCCCTAATTAACTAAAGCTACACGCCCTCCCCATTACCCTAACAAGGAGATATCACAGAGCTTGGGTGTCCTTGAGCAGCTGATGGGGGACTGGGTAATTAACGGGAGAGACCAAGGCTATTGACAAGGTCAGTGGTGAGCCTGTGCCACCACAGGCCAGGGATCTGCCCCATGCTGGTGCCCTGTAGGATGGGGAGCCCCCCACTCCAAAGAGGGGGGAGTGGGAGAGCGGTGGGGAAGCACCAGGCAACCTCGGTGAGAACAGGGAAGGGGCCCAAATCAGGACCCCGCAAATCACTACAGCCAGCGCTCTAGCAGAGCCATGCCAGCCTGGCAAGCGCTCTTTAATTTAATAGAGTCATTAATTAACATGATGCCCTGAGCTGAATCCTTCCATATCCTCGGAAGTGGGACCACTGCACTCTCTCAGCTCCTGCCATTTCTCTCTTGGTGGGGCGACCACCCCTGGTGCCGTGGCTTGGGAAGCCCAGTAGAGCCCCCAGCCTCAGCGGGTACAGGATCTGCATTCCTGGGGGGGGGGGGGTGTTGCTGTGCTGGGGGTGGGGGACACTTTGAAGGATGGTGTCTCACTGCAAAGCTGTGAGACACGGGCTGGGGGACAGCTTTGGGAGCCTGTGGCACTGGGACTGCCTTGGCCAAGCCAGTGGCTGCTCCCCTGCTGGGAATCACTGCATGGCCCCCACCCATAGGAAGTTGTTCTCCCTTGCTTGGCTCCCACCAATAGAACCGGCTTCATCTGAGATGGATCAAAGGTTTGCGGATAATATAAAATTAATCCCCGATGGTGGAGCCGCCATGGCTGAAGGCTCTCATGGGGCTGCCCTTAGCTGGGAACAGGGATGGCTCCATCCCCAGGGCCTGGAGCTAAGGTGGGCAGAGCCGGAGTGCTGGGTGTTGGGATAAATCTCTGGAGGAGCCATGGCCACTGGGCCCCTGACCACTCCTTCAGCAGCCCTGGCTGGCAAGTCCCACGAGCTGGGAGATCTCATGGGCACCTTGGAGCAGGTATGCCTGAGGCCCTGGCAGATGGTGACGTTTTGGCCAGAAGGAAGGGAAGCCATGGCAAAGCAGTGATGCTGGCAGGGGGTGAAGGGCTTCCAGCTGGTTCCAGCTCTTAGCAGGAGTCAGCAGCATTTGGAATCACTCTGAGTGACAGAAGACGGTGTGCACCAGGATGGCCAAGAGATGCTCAGGGGCCCTTCTTCTCCCTGGGCACATCACTGGCCCTACTGTGGGTGGCTTCCTCCACGCTTACTGAATACAGGTCCAAATCCACCCCAAATTCACCAGCTGGGACTGCTCCATCAGCTTCCAGGCTGTGAGACCTCAGACCTGAAGCCTCACACCTTGTACATGGACAAAACAGCTGGGAAATAGGTCCCCTTAAAATCCAGTGGCCCCACTGCTGCGATGGGGACAGGCAGAACCCGTGGGATGGGCAGCTGGCTTGGCACAGCCCTTACCATGATGCCAGTGAGGAGGCAGACTCCCTTCCCACAGTAGGTGTGGGGGACCATGTCACCATAGCCGATGGAGAGGAAAGTGATGGAGATGAGCCACATGGCACCCAGGAAGTTGCTGGTTACATCCTGCTGGTCATGGTACCTGCCAAGGAGACACAGACATCAGTGTCACAGCAGGGGACAGGGATGGGTGTGGGAGAAAACAGGGGTGCCTGGGCACAGTGGCTCCCCTGGCACAGGCTGTGCTGGGGTTTAGGATTAACAACACAGCAGGACGTCCCATAGCAGCAGTGGTTGCACAATTTCTGATGCAGAAAAACCCGGATGGACAAAATCAGAGCAAAAACTCAATGGAAAGGGCTTCTGCTTTCAGTCAGACCTGTCACCAAATCCTCGTCCCGCTCCCTGTGTCCCCAGTGTCATGTGGTGCTGTGGCGAGAACTGGCTGATGGGAGAAACAGCTGTGGCTCTGCAAAGCCCTCGACTGCAGCAGCCCCACTGCTGGCGTCCTCCCCTGTTCCTCGTGCTGCTGCAGCCTGGGCTGTGCTGCCCCAGGGGACTGCCATCAGCAGCCCCAGAAGAACCGCCAGGGACGGATTCTACCCAGCCTCCAGCATCCACTTGGCTCTCAGATGGTGCAGGGGAATGGCTCACACACTCAAGACACAGCACATGTGGAGTGGCTGCAGCTTTGGGGATGTGCTGCAAACTTTCCAGGTCATGTCCCTGCTGAGCTATGAGCTCAGCAACTGCTCTGGCCGTCCTGGACGTGGGCTGCAGCTCCTCCAGCAAACATGGGGGCCCCAGACATCTCCTGCTCCCCAGGGCTGGTGCAAACCTGGCCAAGCTGTGCAAGTAATGCTTCCCGGGGGATGCAGCGTTGACTCCTGGCAGCAGAGCGGGGCCTGGCCCAGTCTGCAGCAGGACTTGGCCCTGAGCCCTGGGCAGGGGCAGGTAGCACCTTTGTCCCCTCATGGATAGGATAGTTGCCCTTCAGCCTCCCCGGCAAGTCTTCTCCCAGCCTTTTCATGGAATCATGAGAGAGAAAACAGATGGAGCTTTTGGCAATCCTGGCTCCCAGCTCATTGCTCCCAGAGCAGTTGGGTTTTCTCCTGTTACGAAATGTTTTTCCCTCAAGTAACTGGATACTCAAATGAGGTCCTGGTGCAGGAAAAAGCACCCTCAGCCATGGTGAGAGTTGCTTTGGGCAGCTGGCCAGGGGAGCTATAGCCCATAACCACAGTGGGGCTCCCCAGAATCCCAGCGCCAGCAGTGGCATGCACCCCCTATCCCGGCCAGTGTATTCCCCTGTGAAGGGCTGAGCCCAGCTCATCACATTGGATGGAATGTCTTGGGGGACGACCCCGAGAGCATCAGGCTGGACAAGGGGGTTACAGCCCAGCCGGACAGATGGACGTTTTCTCTTCTGACCAGCTCTTGGGGCAGAAGGAGCTGATAAACCAGAGGCTGGCACTCACCACAGCTGGTGTGGGCAGGAAGAGGGGCCACCTGCTCATGCCAAAGGACTGCTGCAATCAGCCAGACTTGAGTACTGCTTCCCACTGTCTCCTCGCTCACCTGCCCCCCCCTCGAGGCCACAGCCACCCCGCTGTGGCTGACACAAGCATCACCCCCCGCCTGCACCGCGCTGCCAGACGCCGCAGCAGCACCACCTCGGCTGAACTAACCCCACGGCTTTGGGTGGCCCCAGCCCCGGTGGGTGCCCCGGGGGTGCCCCGGGGGTGCCCTGGGGGTGGGCTGGCTGCACGAACGAGCACACATGCGGGCGCACGTGCGCGCCGTCGGCGGGCAGGCCCGGCAGCGCAGGCAGCGCAGGCAGCGCAGGCACCGCAGGCGGCTGTGCTCGGTGGCCAGGCGAGCGGGCGAGGTTGCTAAGCGACTCGCTGCCTTCGGAGAGCTGCGGCCCCCCGGCGCGCACGGGAGGATGCTGCACCCACAGGCTCTGGAGCAGCCCACGGTGCCGAGGGGACGTGCCATGGCCGTGCCACCCCCAGCCCCGGGGACGATGTCTTGGAGCGACACAACCACCTCTGAGCTGCCTGGCCCCCGGCAGGTGCTGGTTGAGAATGGTCCTGGAAGGAAGAGAAAACTGGTTTCCAGTGCCGGTGCAGCAACCTGCCATCAGTGGGGACAGGGGGACACATTCTGGGTGGCCCTTGTGGGAGCTGTGTGACACCCAGGGCTCGTGCATGCCCCAGGGACAGTGTGTCCCTCTCACGTGGAGCATGTCCCAGAGGTTTGCATCCCCTCAGTCCTGCCTCCCCCAGGGCTGATGCATCTCCAGGCCACCTGGGTTCGCTTCTGCCACTCTATTGACAGAGGGAGGTGATGCCAACTGTGGTGCTGGTGATCTGCAGCACCTCGTCTGTGTCATTTTTGGGATTTTTTTTTTGGTCTCTAATGGTTCTTTATTTATATTGTATTTTCCTGCCTAAGCCTCGCAAGATGTGAGATCACCCCTCTTGTGTGTGTCCCGGGTGCCTGTCTGCCTGTGCCCTATTTAGGATTCACTAACAACAATCTCCAAACACAGTTAAGCAGCACCCAAGGATCCAGCTCAAAAGGAGAGCATCATTAAGGGAGGCAGGAAGGCAAACACAGCCTGTAAAAGTTTGAAAATCTCAGGGTACCATTCTATACCTCTACCACAGCACTTAATCTGCCCTAATGCCTCTTTGTGGGTGACCAGAGCAACAGGTCCCACCCTGGGGAAGAGGAGGGGTGGCCTTCCTCTCATCTTGCAAGCACCTGGAAGCAATTTGGGTGTCCCTGGTGACCCTGGTTGGGTAATGCCAGTTGGGGTGTAATCCCTTGCATGTCAGTTCCAAGGATGACACAAAGTTGCCACAACAGGACACAGGACACCCTGCGGGAGACCTGCCTTCCGTGCCCTGGGACGAACATCTGCTGCCGGCACCTTGCACCATGGCCATGGAGAAAACCCGCTGGCACAGCACTGGGGATGCCACCACCACAGCCCCCTGGCTCCCTTGGTGGACAAAGAGTGGTGGCAGGCCCTCGGGAGATGGAGATGCACTGGTACCCACCAGGCATGCCAGGGCTGGCACGATGCCATCTGGCTGTGGGTTTTTCACCTCAGTTTTGTCATGGCAGTCAGTCACAGTGATGCCAGAGCCTGAGCCAGGCCCCGCCTCTTACCAGCGGCACCTCTGGCCTCTCCCCATACACAGTCCCCCAGCTCCTGCTGTTCTCCATGTCCCCCACCCACACTCCTGGGGCTCCTGGCACCTCACACCGTCCCCTGGCCCAGGCACTGTGCTGCGAGGACAGGGCTGACCCTGCTCTGCCTCCTGCTCTGGGGACAGGGCTTGGTGGGGGGAACCCGTGGTTGCCGAGGCCTCAGAGCCTTGCATCCCTCCCACAGGATGCTGGGACATCGCAGCTTCACTGAGCATCCCAAATCGCCACGCATCCCAAACCGTGAACTGCTGACCGTCCAGAGCTGCTGCACATCACCCTGAACTGCTGCACATCACCCTGAACTGCTGCACATCCTGAACCACTGATCATCCCAAACTTCTGCACATCCCAAACTGCTGCTCATTGTGAACTACCGCGCATCCCAAGCTGCCAAGCGTTCCAAACCGCCACGCATCCCAAACCTCCACACATCCTGAACTGACGTGCCTCCTGAACACTGAGCATCCCAAACTACCAAGCGTTTTGAACTCTTGAGCATCCTGAATGACCAAGCATCCAGAAATGCCACATCTCCCAAACCACTGCCCATCCTGAACCACCACGCACTCCAAACCTCTCTCACCTCTCGCACACACGGACTGTCCATGCAGCGATGATCCAAAGGGAAATGCTGAAGACCAGCAGCACCGTCCCGGGGCATATGGTCATGAGTGTCTTCATGACGAAGCGAGTATTGAAGTTGATCTTGTTGAGGGCCCCGATGCTGCGTGAGGATGCGTCGGTGAAGAGCTTGCTGTGCAGCAGCATCACTCGAGCGATCAGGTAGAGGCGCAGGAACATGGGGATGGACAGGATGATGTCCACATCCGCCTCTGCCCGAGAAGGTGTGTAGGAGAAAGCCAGGCGGGCTGTCCAGAAAAATTTGTACTCCCCAGGGATGGGGTGTATGGCACAAACCAGCATCTCCAGGCTGATGTAGAGGATGCGTTCATAGGTCATCGCTATCCGCCAGTCGTCAGCTCCATTGTCGATCACAAAGAGCTACCGAGATGCAAAACCACGTGGTTACTGGTGGCCCCAGCCAACCTACCCCACCGGCCTCTCACTATAGGCAGCAGGGGTCTGACACTAGAGCCGAAAGGAGCTGGGTGTGGCATGGCCAGGAGCACTGAGGATGGACAGGGTAGGAAAGGGTGAGAATGAGCTATCACCAGCCCCTCTGCTGATCTGCCAGTGTGTTTCAGGGATAGCTGCAGTGCTGGGGACACTCCAGAAGGCTTTAAGGTGCCTGGCCTTGAGCATGTGCCCAGGCATGACATGGGGACAGCTCACTGAAACAGCAGCTGGCAGGAGCCCACCTCCCAGAATGGCCCCCTCACCCAGGCCACAGAGACAGGTGAGCTGTGGGGCCACAGAGCACCAGCATGAGCCACCCCAGCCCCTCTGCTCCCACTGGTGCTGCACTGGTGTCACTGACAGCCACCACACCCTGAATTCCAGGGCAATTTTTGGGGAGGGAACACCACAGTCTCAGCATCCAGCTGCTGGCAGAGATGGGATCCAGTTGTCATGGCAACAGACGGTTCATCCTGGGTACACCAGCTCCTCTCCCACCATCAGTGATGGAGTTAGGGTCTCTGCAGGAGCTGGGGGGGATGGCAGCTTGGGCTGGCCTTTCTGGAATGCCACCAGAGCTCTGGAAGTCATCCACCCTGTCCTACCTTGGCAGGTCTGTTCTGAGGCTGCCATCGGCTTCTCCCAGGTGCAATGGGGACACTGGTGTCACCCACAGCAGCAGGAACGTTCTCAGGGCCCCTCTGCAAGCAGCACTTGGCAAAGATGCCACCAGGAAGGGATCAAAGGGGATGTGGCAGCTGGTGCTACAGTCCATGTCCTTGACCCTGCAAGCACAAAGCGTGCCCAGGGGTCCAGGACCTATCGCAGTCACTCCAGCCAGGGCAGTGGGTGGGGAGCATGGCTCCGGCTGGCACTGAGCCCAGGAACAATCCTCCTGCCCTCCCAGAGGCCCCAGTGCACCTGTGCCAGCCACCCTGCTGGCAGGGCACAGCCCTTGGGGCTCTCCCTGGGGATAGCAGGAGCCACTGGGACTGACTCATGGAATGGCCGTCCCGGCCACCTCCCTTTCTGTAGGGAAAGCTCTGCTCTTTTTAGCTGCTTTGTTTGAGAAAATGTTTATAAAAATGCTCCAAGCTGTCAAGGGAGATCCTCAGGCATTTAGCAAGCTGACAGTCCATTCCTTCCTGGAAAAGGGTGTTAAAATAAACAAATTAGGAAGAGGAAAAAGGCCTTTTGACTGCATAGTGGGGGGTTGCCATAGTCCAACTCAGGTAAGGGAAGGAGCAAGGGGGGATCCAGGCAGGTGTCCCCTGAGCCAGCCCCTCTCAGCTCTGCACCTTTGAAGCATCGTTGTGGGTTTCCGTGGAAACCTGGTGTGGTCCAGTGGTACTCAAAGGGGCATCCCCAGCATCACTGGCTCCAGCAGGGGAAGGAACAAGTGTGTCAGCCACCACATCTCCAGACAAGTGAAGCCCAAGAAACCACTAAGTTGCAGCATGGGGACAAAAGCTTCACCAAAATGCGCAAACAGCCCTGGGCACTCCAAGCACGGGGACAAGGGGGGCTCTGCCTCCCCAAACGCCTTGGCTGGCACTGGCAAACTCGCCAGCACTGCATTCCTTCATGTGTTGTAGTGATAACGGCATGCTGGCAAGGGATGGCACATTCCACACCTCCACCCAGCACCAGAGACATTGCTGGGGTGCCCCAGCCCCAGAGAAACTGAGGCACAGAAAGATCTTCAAGTATCCCAAAGGACTAATTAACACAATTAGGAGGGTCATACAATCACAGACTGGCTTTGGCTGGAAGAGACCTTAAAGCTCATCTCATTCCAAGCCCCTGCCATGGGCAGGGACACCTTCCACTAGACCAGGTTGCTCCAACCTGGCCTTGGACACTTCCAGGGATGGGGCAGCCACAGCTTCTCTGGGCAAGAGAGGAAGAGGGAATACTGAGGGAAGAGACTGAAGTCATTGTTTCCCGGAGGCTGGGAGGTCTGACAGTGCTATGGCCGTGTGAGAACAGCCCCCTCCTTGGGTGAGAGGGACAAGAAGCTGAGGATTTACAGCTCTAGCAGCTCCACTCCACCCCAGTTGGATTATCAGCAATGCTTTTACAACACTTAAGAGATAATAGGGTGATCAGCAGCCAGCACATCTCTGTCTGGAGCAGCTTGAGTCAAACCAATCTCATTCCCCTCCTTGCCAGTCTAACTGGCCTGCCAGAGCAGCCAGGACTTTAGTGAGGTTTGGTCTCTGCGTGGAGAAGGACAGCAGTGGGATTTTGGCTCTGGTCAAGGCGGGAGAGGGGGGATGACCTGACGGCTGTGAGGGTGGACGCTGTATTTGCACAACATGCTGCCAGGAACAACAAGCAAAGGAAGCCACGAGCACCAGGGCATGGCTCGCCCAGTTGACCCTGACCGCTGCCACCCCAGGGTAAATATTATTCCAGCAAAAACCACAGCTCCCAAGTACTTGTTTTGAGCAACCCACCCCCAGGCTTGGTCCCCATGCAGGCAGGCTGAGCTGGAGTGGGGGCTGCAGGGACAGAGGCGGGCAGGGACCAGGATGCTGGCAAAGCCACACTGGCACCCAGCCCCGAGAGGGACAAGTTGGGATTATGGTACACTCAGGACTGGGAGCTTCGACATCCCTTCCCGGGATGCTCCTTCTCCTGACCGGTGATTCATTCCTCCCATGCCCAAAACAGGCCGGCATTGTGCCGAAGCTAGTTACGGTGGGGAAGTGCAGCCTTCCTGTCACAAACTGGGAGCCCTTTAACTTCCCAAGGAGGAAGAGAATGTGCAGCCCTGATTAGGTAAGGATTTCACAGCTTTCCTTGGCACCTCGGCTGCTCCAAGCCCTTCCTGGCCACAGCTTCCCCCAGCCACCAGCAGATCCACCGGGCACCCGGCTCACCGCCCCCCAAGGCCCTGGCAAGGAGGGAGGAGGTTCCATGCAGGTAGTGAGCTCAGATACTATGTCCCACCCAGGTGGCTGGAAAATCCCTCAGCCCACCCCAGCAGCCCCTCACTTGGCACTGATGATGCCAGCACCTACCTGCACCTCCCGTGTGTGGTAGGCAATGATGAGGCCCAGCAGGATCACGGTGGAGAGGCTAATAAGGCATTTCAGGGCCAGGGAGAACATGGAGTCCTGCAGGGCAAGAGTGGGGAAGGCATTAGGGGGTGTGCAGCTGTGGGACACTGTTGGCCCTGGGCTCCACACCCCAAAGAAGGTGCTGACCCCCAACAGCTACTATCTCCCCCTCAATAGCACTTTGGCTGCCTCAGCCCCCACCCTAAGCAGCTTGGCATGGTAGTGAGGGCACCATCAGCACCATCAGCATCACTGGCACCTCTGGCATCCAGCACCACTGGTACCACCAGCACCGTGGGCCCTTCCTCCAAAACTCTTTTTTAAATTTAATTCTGCTGAGTGCAGTTCCCAGCCTCCCCTCACTGAGATGTGTGACGCCAGCGCCCTGGCCCCATCCAGCCTGAGCCCAATATTATGGCACCCAAATGGGTGGCCTAGATCCTCCTGCTAATTAGTCCTATGTAAATTAAACCAGCTCCTGATTCACTGGTGGCCAAAGTGGCTGATCCCCAGGACCCCACTGGGAAAAACAGGATTCACCGTTTCCTTTGGACACCGGTAAGCTCATGTGGGTGCAGCCACAGACTGACCCCACCAGTGCAAGGGCTTTGGCAGCACCTCACCAAGTTGTTATCCCTAAACCAACCTGCCTTGCTGCTTCACCCGTCCCACACCCCCTTCCCCCATCCCTACCATGGTGAGACCTGGCACACTCATGACATGCTCATGGCAGGCCCTCCTTGGCTCGCCAGTGTGCTGGGCTGCCTTCAGGTTCCCTTGGCTCCTTCTCACCGGTGTTCCTCATCCCTGAGGGGTGTTTGCACGCGGAGAAGGGACTATTTGCTGCGGAGGCGGTGATGCATTGTTAACAACTTGGCTCCAGCCACACAATTGTGTGGATATAATGGCTGGTGTTGAGAGAAGTGCTGGGACCAAATACTAGCTATTAATAGGCAAACTCCAGGGCAGAAATGTGGCAAGGCAGCTCTGGCCAGAGCCTTCCCAGTGGCACCAACCCTGCCTGATGCATGAGCATCCACTGGCTCACCTGGCATATGTTACCCACTACATTTACCAATGCCTCCTGCCAGTGTCAGGTCCAAAGAGCTGTTCCAGGATCCCGTGCTCGCAGCAAGCAATATGGAATCTTGGCTGAAATGGGGCAAGACCTTGGCACCCGCAGCACATGTCCCACTGCACCACGTGGGTGGCAAGGTGCTTCACCCCAGCAGTGCCGTTCAGGTGGTTGGAAGCAGCAGTGCCGTCCCACAGGCAGGAGAGGCCCTGTCCTGCCCACACTGGAGTGACGGACAGGGAGCAGGCAAACCCTGGCCACTGTGTCCTCCCTTCCCAAATCAGCCCTGGCACCCTCTGGCTGGGAGCATGTGGTAGCATGGCTGGGGCTATGGGGCAGAGCTGGAGCTGGGCCAGTGCCAGCAGCACCGACATCCCAGTCCGCACAATAGCAGCTGGTCCTGACCCTATATAGGTGCTCCCATGCTCATGGTTGCATCCCTGCTGGCAAGCTCTGGTTTTCCAGCGGGGGCTGATAGGGGTAAATTTACACCCATAGCCCCACTGCTGTAGATCTGGCCAAAGGCCTGGGGAGAAAAGGGCCCAGGGACTCCCCTGCACCCTGCGCTTGTCAGCACAAGCGTTCACACCACAGTGGGGCAGGGGTGCAGCAGCAGGTCACAGCTGCTGCATGGTGGCAGCGCTGACTCACAGGGTCTTCCCCAGCTGACAAAGCAGCCCAGTGTGCCAGGGCCAGTGAGCGTGGCAGCGGTGCTGCTGGCAGCTTGGTGAGGGTGGACAGTCCCCCCGGTGCCAGGCAAGCAGGCACATGGAGCCTGCAAGGGCGGCCGCGGCTCAACAGGTACAGGCGCAGGTGGGGGAGAGTGGTTTGGCCTTGCTCCTGCCAAAGGAGAGTGGGAATCACTGGGAAAAGGCTCTGGCAGTGAAGCATCCTTCTGCCTTAGCAGGGGAACCGGGGATGCCAGTTTGGCACCAAGGCCTCCCACTGCCTCGGACAGAGCAGTGGAACTGCTGCCTGCAGCCCCCACACACCCACTGTCGCTGTCAGCCATGGACAGACGGCACTCAGGAGCCCCCCCACCAGGCAGCTCTGTGGGGAGGCAGCAGGGTCCCCTACACCCACGAGACCCCCAGCCACGTCCCTCCCTTCCTCCACCTCCTCCACCCACACTGCCCTCCCCGCTGCCCAGGCTGGATAATGGCAGGAAGTGGTGAGCACCCCCTTCCCACCTTGCTCCTTCCCCTCCACCGGTGGCACTGTGGCGAACGGACCCCCGCTGGCTGCCCCCCAGCCCCCTTGGCAGTGCCGTCCCTCTGACGCCCATGGGTGCTGCTGCGGGTGCCGATGCCTTCCCCTCTCTGGATAGGTATAAATAACATGACAGATGTCTATACAAAGAGTTATTCATATCGCTGCCAACCAGCGCAGCCCGGGAGCAGGAGCTGGAAGGGATGTGGGGGGGAGAATTATAAATAAAAGACACTGTCCTGCAAAAACAGAAGAAAAAAAAAAATGGAAGGAAGGGGTGTGGAGGAGGAGGAGGAGGGAGGGGGTGCTTTGCTGCACCACCAAGGGCGCTTTGAGGAGCACCTGACCATGGCAGCAACAGGCACCGCAGACTTCAGTGGGTCAGTGCCCGTCGCTGCGGGTGTGTGGGGCAGGACTCGGCACAGCACTCACTGGCACACAGCCCTGGCAGCCCCCGGTCCTGTGGTTGCCTGTCCAACACCTGTGGCTGCGGCATCCACTAAGGCCCTGGGGACACTCCATCAGTCCCCCGCCAGCCTGTCCAACCCTGTTGCACTCTGGATGGGCCAAACAGCTCCAGGTCTATCCTATGGGACACCAGCTGGGCCAAATGGCTCTGTGTTTATCCCGTGGGACACTAGATGGGGCAAACAGCTCCATGCTCACCCCACCAGCCACTGTCTGGTACCACCAGCTCCACACACACCCCCCTGGCCCCATCAATACCTTGGAGTAGAGCCCCCAGGAGAGCTCAGTCTCGATGACCATGACAACAATGCCGAACATGCCGAAAATGAGCGCGTAGTCACTGAGGCGCTTCCTCTTCTCGAAGAGCGCTCGGCGGTGCCCGAGTCGGTAGCCGATGTTTTGTGCCTTGCGCTTGGGCCCCTTGGCAAAGGTGGTGGGGGCCGGGCGGGCGGGCGGGCGGGTGGGACGGTGGGTGGCGGGTGCATGGTTGTCCTCACGAGAGACAACAATCTCAGGAGGTCCACCAGCACCGAAGAGCTGTAAGGGCTGTGCCTCTGGCTCAGCCTCGATAAGGTTCCGTCGGGATGCGCTGAGTCGGCTGAGGGGCTTCATCACTCCTCCGCTGTACTTGCAGGAGCTCATGGCAATCTCGGTGAAGGGGTTGCTGTCCCGCCGATGGACCAAGGGGCTGGGCTGCCGGTGTTTGCCACTCGTCACCCCAGAGCCCGCTGGGTGGTCGCCGAGGTTGAGCTGGCTGCCGTGGCGGGAGGAAGGGTGGAGGGCGGCGGGGGCGGCGGGAGGAGGAGGAGGGGCCCGTAACGACCCAGGCGAGGAGTGCAACAGGCTGTGTTGAAGCGGCGGCAGCGCGGAGGGCGGCGGCGGTGACCGTTCATCCCCCGGTAGCGGGCAGGGACACCGACCATCCTCCTCCAAGTCCCCCACGCCCGAATCGTGGAGATGCCCCGATGTCTCCATAACGGCGGTACCGGCGCCGCCTTACAGGGCACCGGTCCCGCTTTACTGGCCACCGGCCCCGTTCGCTGGATCATGAATGGGCGCCGTGCGCTCTCCGCTATCGCCGCCGCCACCGCCACCGCCCCCGCCGCTGCCGCTGGCCCGGCCCCGCAGCGCCATTGGCCACGCTGGGGCTCCCCGCAGGCTGACATCATCCCCGCCCGCTCCCCGCTTTGTATCTCCCCCCCTCATCACACCCCCGGTTCCTGCATCTCTGCGGGGTCGTTCGGGACTTGTAGTGCATGGGGTTGCACCGGGTGCCAGGACTGGTGTGCCCTCATGCACAAGTCCCAAACGACCCCTCACCAGTTTTACCCACTGGGTTCCCCCATGGGCATCCCCCCTCCCCTTGTATGAACCCCCCTAATCCCCTTACAGAGGCTGGAGATTACAAGCAGCAGCTGGAGTGTGTGCTTCCATCCTGAGGGTGGGTCACGCCATGGATGGCAGGGGTCTGTGTGTGTGTGTGTGTGTGTGTGTGCCCCAGCATGTCCCCAAGGTGGGGGTCAGGCTGATGGTAGATCCAGAGTATGGGATATGAAGCTATAGATGTATATATAGGGCCCTAATCCCCCTCTACAACCCCACAGCCCACCCAGGAACACCTCCCCGGCTGTGCCCAGCTGTTGCAGGAGAGGAGTGGATATCAGGGTAGGAGCTTGGGAAGCAGAGATAATCCGTAGGGAATTGGCTGCTGGAAACCTTATTAAAAGACACCACGAAGCATCCAGCTGGTGACCCCCTTGCCCAGGCAGAAGTAATTAAAATGCACCTGTGCCCTCAAAAACTGGTGAATTCATGGCAGGGGTGAGGGGACACCACCTGTGTGTCCCTCCTTCAGAAATGAGACACGGCCCCAGCGTGGCAGTGGTTCTCCATATCGGAGCTTTATTCCAGAACAGGAAGTGCTGGCAAAAGGTGGAAGGGGGGATGCTGGGGGGCTGGGGAGGGGGGATGTGGTCCCCAAGCCTCAGTGGAGGGACATGGAGCTATAGGCTTCTGTGGAGCGCCTGCAGCAGCGTCTCCAGCTGCTCGCCCAAGGCCAGCTCATCCCCGTCGTTGGTAATCACCCAGTCGAAGGCTACTCCCTGGTCCAGGCCACACTCAGACTCGGCATCGTCCACCCCTGGCAGCAGCAGAGCTCGGGGAGGCCCCGAGGACAGTCACAATCTGTCCGTCTGTCCCCCCCACTGTGGCCTCACCCCCCCAGAGCTGGGGGGCTGATCCAAAACCTCTGGCTCCCACTGCCAAGGAGTGGCAGTGGAGGCAGCAGACCCGTGCCTGTGGGTCAACCCCTGTTTTTGGTGCTGTGTTCGGCGAAGCTGCCCCTCACTTGCTCACCAGTGACGAAGACCCAGTTCCTCCTCTTCCTTGTCTCCTCGGTAGCCACCACCCGCACGGTCTGCACCACGTCCCCATAGACGTCCCGGAACCACTCCACATCCGAGAGGCGCCGTGTGTCACTCACCACCTGTGTGGGGGCTCCCTCAGCGCCCACCCTGTGCCCCCCTGGCACCCCTCGTGCCCCCCAACAGCTCACCCACACCGGGTGCACCGCCCCCTCCACCGCTGCCCGGCAGAAGAAGCCAGGGTCGGCACGGCGCTTCTCCTCGCCCCAGTGGATCATGTCCTGTCGGAAAGTCTCCTTGTAGGCACTGGCATCCAGGAGCCGCTGGAAGTTGAGGCCATGTTCCTGCAGGGAGAGGAGGGTCAGTGCACATGGGCCAGGCCATGGAGCACAGCATGACATGGCATGGCACAGCAAGGGCAGGTGAGATATGTCATGGGTCAGCACAGCTCAGTACAGCACAGTGTGGTATGGCATGAGCATGGGATGGCACAGCATGGCACGGCATGGCATGGCAGGGCACAGCACAGCTCGGCACAGTGTGGTGTGGCACGCACATGGCAAGGCACGGCACAGCATGTGCCCTGGCACAGATCAGTGTGGCATGGCATGGCATGGCACGGCATGGTGGGGAGGGGCACAGTGTAGTGCAGCATGGCACAGCTCGGCACAGTGTGGCACTGCATGTCATGGTGTTGGACGGCACAGCACGGCAAGGAGTGTCCTGGCACAGCTCGGCGCGATGTGACGTGGCTCGGGGTGTGGCACGGCCGCGGTACCTTGGCGTACTGCTCCTTGAGGGGCCCGGAGAGGCGCAGGATGGTGCAGACGTCGGGGCCCAGCCTGCGGGAGAGGGGTCAGCGGGACCGGCACTGGCACCGGCTCCGCTCGGCCGAGTCCCGATCTCTCCATCCCCCCGTACCGGACCCACCCCTCCGGTACCGGACTCGCCCTCGGGGCCTTTCCGGCCCACGCCCCCGCCCCCGGCCCCGCCCGGTACCGGCTCCGCAGTTCCTCGGCCACGAAATCCTTCCCCGATTTCCTCTTCCCGCTCAGCAGCAGCACCACGCGTGGCGCCGCCATCGGCGCTCGGGCCCGCCCCGGGCCCGCTCCGGTCCCGCCCCCGGCCCCGCTCCGGTCCCGCCCCGGCCCGGTGACTCCGCCCGTCCCACGGCCCCCTCTGCCGGGCGGGACCGGCACCGCACCGAGGGGGCCCCGCAAACCCCCCAGGGACACGGCGAGCTCTGCCCCGCCCCTCAGAGCATCCCGTACCATCAGCACCCCTCTGCTCCCTGTGCCCTCCCTTTCCCCATTTCCTCCTCACACACCCCATTCTCCTTCTGAACCCCCCTTTGCCCAGTACCTTGTTCCCCTCAACGCTCCCTCTTTCCTCCCAGCATCCCCCATTTTCCCAGCTCCCCCCAATACCCTCTCTTCTCCCCCGGCAAGCCCCTTCTGCTCCAACACCGCCTATTCCCCTCTGCCCCTCTGTCTTTCCATCTGCACTCCCTCTCCCCCCCACACCACTTCTTCCCCCCTGCACTCCTCTCTTCCCTCCCAGCACCCCTTCTTTGCCCCACAGCACCCCATTCCCCTCTGCTCTCTCCTTTCCTCCTGACTCTCCCTATTCCTCCTCTAAATCTCCCTTTCCCCAGGACCCTCTTCCCTCAGCACCCTCCCTTTCCCTCCCCCCCACACCCACACAGCTCTGCCCAGTGGTGACTTTATTCGTGGTGGCAGTCAAGCATCACACAGTGCATTTGGTCAGGGACCTGGCCCTACTCGGCCCTACAGGGTGCAACAGTAGCTCCCAGCCCCCCAAAAACAGCCCATGGGGGGCCCCTTGCATGGCTGAAGGCTTGTGGTGAGGAGCCACCCTGGCACAGTACAGTGCTGTCCCCTGGCTCTACCCCCCCATGCCGTGGTGCTGCGGGGCCCTCCGGCCCCACTCTTTCCCGGAGGTGCTGCAAGAGAAGGGGAGGTGGGATGGGGTGCTGAGGGGGGAAATCCCCCAGGACCCCTGGCACCACCTGCCCCAGCTCACCCGCTGTAGTGCTGCAGCATGTACTCCTCGAAGCCATCGGCCGCTTTCTTGTCACCCCCCTCCTGCCACGCCACCTCCTCCAGCAGCTCTTCCACATCATCCACGAAGTCAACAAACCGCAGGCGGTCGTGGGCAAAGACCCCGTCAGCCCCAAAGACCCCGTCCAGCCGTGCTGCCAGCCCCCCAAAGTGCCCCCCCAAGCCCAGGCGCCCCATGAAGCTCTCCAGCAGCCGCAGGAACTGCGCCTTCTGCACTGGCTCCAGCACAGCCCCCAGCACTTCCCGACCCTCCTTGCGGGCGCAGTCGGCCACCCCTGAGCAGCCCTGCGGTGCCCGGTACCGCTTGAGCAGGGGCAGCTCACGGGAGCCTTGCTGGGGGTGGCTGTGAGATGGCTTCCCCCAGCCTTTGCCTGGCTTGTGTTCCCGGGGGGGCCGGGGGTCCTTCCTGTGCCCCTGGGGTTTGCCATGCTTCCTTCTCTCCTGCTCGTGTGGGGCCCCCCTGGCGCTGTGCTGCTTGTGCCACTTGCTCTCCTTCTCCACCTTGAACGGCTTCTTCCAGGGTGTGGGGAAGGACCCGGCCCCCTCCGCCTCTAGCACCTGGCCCAGGCGCTGTTCCAGGGCGCTCAGTTCCTCCACAAGCCCCTGGAGATCCCCAGAGCCCCGCACACGCTCCAGGGTGTCCGCCAGCTCCCGCCGCAGCACATCCAGCTCACCGTGCCATCGTGCCGTGGCCTTGCCGTGCGCTGGGACACCTGTGGCATGGGGCCGCTCTGCTGCTGGCCCCCTGGGGCTGCTCGGTGTCCCCGTGGCCTGCAGGCGCTGCAGCTCAGCCCGGGCGTCCTGCAGCGCACTGACCTCCCGCTCCAGTGCCGCGTGCAGCCGCGCATTCTCCTTGGCCAGGCCCTGCTGCTGCGCCCCCGCTGCAGCTGCCTGGCCCTCGCTCCTCTGCAGCAGCGCCCGCAGCTCATCCTTGTGTGTCTGGGGCAGAGGGAGGGGACTGTGAGAGAGGTGGGAGCAGCAGAGCACCACCGGGACACAACACCAGGACGCCAGGCACCCACCTGCAGCTCCGCCTGCATGAGCCGGATCTCCTGGTTTTCCTTGGCCAGCTTGTCCAGGAGTTGGTTCATGGACTGCATGCTTTGGGGGTCCCCAGCATCTGGCAGAGGCGGCTTCTGCTGTGAGTCCTGGGGGACAGGAAGTTTGGGAGGCCTGGGGGCGCTTGGGACGTCCCCTGCCCTGACTCAGTCCTGCTCAGGACCCCTCCTTACATTGCTGTCAGTGGACAGCAGCGACTCCTGCTCTCCAGCAGCCAAGTCCCAGCTCCCCACGCTTTCCACAGGGCCTGTGGAGGAGGATGTGGGTCCAAGTGTCCAGGCTGCTGTGGGATGTCCCCCTGCCCAGGTGGGACAGTCCCACATACTCACCATCCACTGGGTCGTAGATGCCACCTGGGGAGAGAAGGGGACAACGAGGGGGATGTCTGGACCCCACACTGTCCCTGGGGCCTCAGCCACCAGGATCCCCACTCACCAGTGATGATCAGCACCCCCACAGCCACCAGTGCCAAGATGCCCAGCAGGTACTTGCTCATGCTGAGCCCATCCTCGTCACCAGTGTCCGGTGTCCTCCGGTGCGGGGCGCGCGGGGCAGTAGGGGGTCCAGGACGGGGCTTGTGGCCCTGCCGCCGCCGCAGCCCCTCTGTGTCATTGTCACTGCTGGTGCAGCTCCCATCCTCTGTCTGTGGCCCTGATGGGGGACGGGGAGACCTCCAGGGAGGGTCTGCCTCTGAGCACTGCCCTGCGAGGTCCTGACCCGCTCTAGGGATGCCAGGGCAGGACTGTGGCTCAGCCTCAGCATCAGGCTCCTCCTGCTCATCACCCTCAGTCACACTGGGCTCTGTGGAGCCATCTGGGGCAGGCACTGCCCATGCCCCGGGCTCCGTGCACTCCTCTGGGTCCTGCAGGCACAGGTGCTGGTGTGTGGGGTGTCCCCGTGGGGGGAGCAGCCCCCCAGGCCCCCCGTCCTGGCTCACACTCCGCCCACTGACCTCGGGGGGTAGGGTCTGGCCAGGGAAGGTGGTGGCACCATTGGTGGTCATGGCTGGGGAGAGATAGAGCATGGGGGTGAGACGGTGGCACAGGGGGTGACACCAGGCCTGCCCCATCCCCATGGTGTCTGCCTGCCTGTGGCTGTATCCTGGGTGCCTTCATCCTCCTCCTCCTCCTGCAGTTCCTCATCCTCAGTCCTGTGGGAATCCTGCTCTGGACCCACTGTGTCGATGGGCAGACCCTGGGGGAAGGGGGGAGACGCAGGGTGACGCCTTCAGCTGCAACTTCTGTGTGCCCCACTCTGCCCACAGCCCTGGGCAGGCTGTGACAGTCTGCCCAGGGGGTCCCAAGAAGTGGGGTGCTGTCCCAGGGGACCCCAAGCATCCGGGGCTGCCCTGGGGTCTCCAGCCCCGAGGGTCTGCCCCGGGATTCCCAGCCCTAGGGCGCTGCCCCAGGCGTCCCCAGGCATGGGGCTGCCAGGGATGTTGCCCTGGAGATCCCTAGCAGCGGGGTCGGCCCTGGGAGTCCCCAGCCCTCACCTCGCTGCCCGCCAGCACCCAGCTGCTCTCTGAGTCTCGGGAGTCCGATTTCTCCGCCATGAGGACAGCCCGGAGCCACCTGCAAGGACACGGATGGACAGCGGGACGTGACCCGGCTGCTCACAGTACCCCCGGGATGTGACCGGGAGAGCCGCGGTCCTGGTTAAAGCCAGTCTCCCAAGCGATGCCTGTGGCCGGGGACCCTCCGGAGCTTTCAGGGAGCCATCCCGGAGCACGGGCCCCGCCGCGCCACCCCCCCGACCCCAGCGGCCGCCGCGGGGTATTTTTAGTCGGTGACGCCGCCCGGCAGGTGCACGGGGGACGCGGGGCCCAGCGTGGGGACATGGGGGACGCGGGGCCCGGCGTGGGGACACGGGGAAACGCGGGGCCCGGCGTGGGGACACCGGGGGCCCCGCTCGAGATCCCACCACCCCAAAGCAAAGCAGCGGCACCGGGAGGGGGATCTCGAGCAGCCCCCGCCCTTCCCCGTCCGCCCCAGCCTCTCGGAACCCAGAAGCGGCCCGGGAGTGGGGGTGACGGCGCTGCCGGTGACATCCCCCCTCCGCTTCGCCCCATGCGGCCCCGGCCGGGCCGGGCCCGCCCGCGCCCCCCGGCCCCGATACCTGCGCCCGCCGCGTCCCGCCGGGAACTTTCCCCGGGGCCGCCACCGCCCCCGGGAACGGGGCACACACGTGACGGGAGCGGCCAATGGAGCACGCGGGGGGCGGGACGGGCGCGCGGCCCCGCCGGGACCGGGCAATATCCCCCCCGCCTCCCCCCTCGGACAGACAACGACCCCCCTGAACCCCGACGGTACCGGACAGACATAGACACCCCTGAACTCCCCCGGTACCAGACAGACACCGACCCCCCTGAACCCCCCCGGTACCGGAAGGTCACCGACCCCCTCCCCCGGACACTCCCCTCGGACAGACAGCGACACGCGCGTTTCACAGTTTTATAGCGACGGTACAAAAGTTTCCATTTAACGATTGGCTATAGCGGAGAGAACCTGGGGGGGCGGGGGGAGAGGGTGAGCGGGTACCAGGATCACTGGGGGTGGGCAAGGGAGCAGGAAGGACCGGGACTGCCCCGTGAATGCACACGGGGCACCGGGACTGCGGCACATCCGTGGGAGGAGCCCCTTGAGAGGGCACTGACCGAACTGGGCAGTGCTGAGGGGCACTGGGAAGCCTCAGCCCTCCCAGGGCCGGCGCACCAGGGCCAGAGCCCTCCCCACACCAAAGGGCTGGCAATGGCACAGCCAGATCCATCCCGGGTCCCCTGGGCACTCTCCCCTGGTGGCTCCCAGTGGCTGGTAGTGCCCGGGGGAGCAGACACAGCTGGCAGGGGGAGGGGGTGACAGCTACAAAAAATGGGGGTTTGGTCCTAAGTTGGCGTGAGGAGCTGTACACAGCGTCAGGAGGGCAGCTCAGCCGTCGTTGGCGGCCACCAGCTGTCCCATGCCCTCCCGGATGTAGACAGACTGGATCTCCTTGGTCTTGAGGCAGAAGTCGCAGGCCCAGACGGCCGAAGCCTCGGTGGTGAGCAGCCCGTAGGCGTTCTCTGTCATGCCCGTGCACTCTCGGTGGAACCACTTCTGGCAGGAGGCCTCGCACAGGATGGCGTCCTGGTCATCGTTGACCTCATTGCGGCAGGCCCCGCATGGGTACACAAGCCCCGGGGGTGGCTGGTGGCTGGAGGTGGCTCCAGGGGCCTTCCCGGGGGGCGGCAGCGGGAGGCTGTTGGTGTCGGGGGTGCCGGTGCCACGGGTGGCACTGCCAGGGGCAAAGCCGGGCTGTGCCCCGTTGACGGCGGCGGGAGAGCCCGAGTGCTGCTCCGGGGCGAAGGTGCTGGGCGGGGGATTCTTGCCGCCTCCCTCCTCGCTGCCTGCGGGGAAGGTGGGGTCGGCCCCGGGGAAGGGGCTGGCAGTGGGTGGCAGGGGGGGCATGTTCTGCCCGGGGCGCTGCAGGGGTGACTGTCCAAAGAGGTTGCTGGGCTGGCTGAAGCGCTGAGCCACTGCCGGGCCCCCTCCGGGGGGGTTAAGGGCCGGCCCGGGGCCCATGTCCCCCCCACCCCGTGGGGGCTGCCCCATGGTGGGGGAGATCATGGGCCCGAAGCCCGCGACGGGGCCCTGCATGAGCTGCCCCATGGGGGGGCTGAAGTTCTGTCCGAGGGGTTGGCTGAAGGGCTGCCCGGCGAAGCCTAGGCCCCCGCCCTGCACGTAGTTGGGGTTCTGGGGGGCCATGCTGAAGGCCGGGCCCATCTGCCCGGGGGCGAAGGGCGGGGGCTGCCTCCGCAAGGGTTGCGGCCCCCCGCCGTAGCCGGGGGGCACCTGCGGCGACATCCCCCCGCCCTGCACGCGGAACCCGCCGAACGGGACGGGGCTGCCCAGGAACGGGGCGGGCGCCGCCCCCACCTTGGGGGCTCCGAAGTCATCCTCGAAGGGGTTGGAGGCCACCAGGTGGTCCACCATGGGGGTGGGCGGCGGTGCGAACTCCGAGAGGTGCGAGTAGGCGGGGCCCTGCGGGGAGAAGGCGGCGGTCAGGGTTTTGCTGGGGACTCCTCCCCGGGACCCCCGGGCCCGGCCCTTACCTGCGTGTTGGACTTGCGGCGCTTCTTCTCGGGGCTCTTCATCTGCAGCCCTGCGGGGATAAGCGGGGCCGCGTCAGCGGCGGCTGGGGGGACCCCCCCCTTCCACCCACCCCTGCCCCGGCACTCACCTGCCTTCCCCTGCTTGCGGCCGGGCCCACCGGCGGCGGCGTTACCCGCGGGGTGCGGGGGCCCTGGCGGGGGCGGCGGGGCCGGGACGGCTCCCTCCAACTTCTCTGCGTGCGGGGCCGCCATGGCCCCTCAGGGCGCGCGCGCCGCCGCCGCCATGGCCCCGCCGGAACCGGAACCGGGCCCGTGACCGGGGCCCGCGCGGGACCAATCGCGGCCCGCGGGGGGCGGGGCAGAGCGAGCGGGACCAATCACCGTTCGCGGAGGGCGGGGCCGAACGCGCGGAGCCAATCACAGGGTGCGCGAGATGCGTCAATCAACCGCGTACCCCGCCCCTCCCCCACATCCCCGCTCGGACCAAACCAAGTGAAGCGCGAAGGGGGAGGGGAGAGGGAAACACACGGTCCGAACCATTTAGAAGGGCAGGAGGGGGAGGAAAAGGCGAAAGGACCCTCTGTAGAGCCCGTGGGGGACTCCCCGCCCACGGTGGTCCCCTCCCCCAGCTCACACCAGCCAGGGCCTAGAGAAATACCAACTTTAATATACAACCACCAGTTCCTTTGGTATAGTGGGGCCAGGGGGCCCCGGACTGCGAGGAGGAGGGCAGGGCCGTGCTTTGGCTTGGAGGGGGGTTAGGCTGTGCATGCAGGGGGGTCCTCCCGCCACCCCTCCGAGGCTGCCAGAGCCGCCCGTGCAGGGAGGGGATGTCGTGGCACAAGTCCTGGAGCATGAGCACGGCACGGAGGGGGGATGAGTGCGGGGGGGAGTGGGGGGGACTCTGTCCCCAGCCCCTGCCCTTGCATAAGTGTGTGGGACCTGCGGGGTCAAGGCACAGAGTTAACACGTAAAGTGATCCGGTACAGTCGCTGTGGGGCCAGCTGGGCCTCGTGCTTGGGGGAGTCGAGCCCCCCATGGGCCCCCTTCCTTGGCCCAGGGGCCAGAGACAAGGCCAGGCTGCCTCCAGCTCAGGGGGGCTCAGACCTGCCAGACCCAAGCCCGTGCTGGAGAGCACCAGAGTGGCCATGGCACAGCAGCAGGGCTGGGTTTTGGTGGGAGCTGAGCTGCTGTGCAAAGGGGCTGTGGAGGGGCAGGGGCTGTGCACTAGCAGCCCCCATCCCACAGGCGCTCATAGCCTGAGCCCCCCATGGCCACCAGTCTCACGGGGTGAAGGGAGACAGGCCCTGTCCTCAGCCAAGTCCATGCTCAGTCCCGGGCAGAGCACCCAGCAGTCTGAGGGCTCCCTGGGGCAGGGAACAGGGCCAGAGGTCTGTGCACTGGGGGGGCTGCGCACGGGGCCCACCGGGCGCTCACAGTCTCCTCTCCACCGGCTGCTGCAGGCACATCTCACTGCCAGCTGAGATGATGGGCAGGTGATTGTCCATGTGGTAGCTGATGAGGTGGCTGACGCTCTCGAAGCGATGGTCCTTTGTCCGCACCTGGGGCACCAGGAAAGGGGTTCTCAGGAGGCTGTCGGAGCCCACGGCGGGGCTAAAGCCACCGCCCTCCATGGCACGGGCTGGGCACAGACTGCATCTCACCCCCACGCTCCACCAGGCCCTCTCCATCCCCCAAGCCAGCTGAGAATTGTCCCCTGATGAGTGGTGCAGAACCCCAATGCCCTGGTGTCTCTTTTAATGCCCCCCAGCTGTCCCGAGCTCCATCCCGGGCCCCAACATGCACTCACCACTCCCTCAGGATCGACAAGCAGCAGATGCTTGGGCTGCCCACCCTGCAGGCCAGTCAACACGTACTGGCCCGGGGTGGTGGTGCTCTCCCGCACCAGGAAGTCGCCGTTCACCTTCAGCAGCTTCTCGGCCTCTTTGCGGTTCATCTTCCCGTGGTACCAGGGCTCTCTTCTCAGCTGCTCCTCCATGGAGGCCACCACCTGGGCAGGGGGCAGCCCCATGGGCACGGACGGGGGTACACGCAGGGCATCTTCAAAGGGCTCTGAAGGGACAGAGGAGCAGGGGGACCATGACCAAGCCCGCAGCCACCCACCCCTGCCCTGGCCACAGCTGTCATCCCACTCACTCATGTCGAAGAGGTCCCTCTGTGTGCTGCCATTGGCTGTGGTTGTGGTGCCCGTGGCTGGGGCCTGGCGTGTCTTGTCCACGTTCTGCACGTTGACATAGGATGGGTCATCAAACAGGTCCACGCGGCCAGATGTGCCCGCTGGAGCTGGGTATTTCTCTCTCCCTGCTAACCAAGAGCACTGGGGTCAGTAGGTTTCCAGCCCACCTCAGCCCTCAGCTCGGGGCCTAGGGAAGAAGACTGGGACCAGGTACACCTGTCACGTTACCTTGGGCAGGAGTGTGCTGCTTCTGGGGGTCATGCTCCCCACTGGACTGGCCCACAGGCTGCAGGGAGAAGCAGTGGTGAGCCCCCACTCCCCTTCTTGCTCCCTCCACTTCCCACTCCCCACACCCCGGGCTGCCAGAAACACTGGGGAGACATATCCCATGACTCTCATGGTGGGATAACCCCAAGCAGAACCAATAGCCCAGTCAGGGTCCCTGCATCTCCCTTGTAAGATGGAGCTTTCCAAGGAGGACGTGCCCAGAGCCTCACCAGCGTGGCCCCCAAGTGATTCGGGGTCTGAGCGGCCCCATCCCGCAGCCGCATGTCCACAACCCCCCCAATGGGAGGCTCCTTGCCAGGGAAGTCATTGTAGTACTGGTGATCCGGGGCTGGTTCCTCGTCTTCTTCATCCCAGGCAGAGCCATCAAACCCTGCCATCCTGGGAAGGCACAGCACAGATAAGTCCACGACAGCAGCCAGGGCTGCGTTCCCTCTCCAAAACCAATCTCAGACACCCTCCCACCTTTATCCTTCTCACACAACCCTGCCCTGACCTGTCGTGAGGGGTCACCAGCTTTGGGGGGTTCTTCAGGTACTGCTTGAAGCGCAGCTCGAAGGCCTGACCGATGGTGCTGATCACGTCCTGCGCCAAGCCCTCAGGACACTCCAGGATATGGCAGGCTAGGCAGAAAATGGTGGGATGGGATTGCAGAACTCCAGCAGTGAGGTTCTTCACCCCTGAGCCTACCCCGTACACCCCAGAGTTTCCTTAAGGGTCATCGAGCACCTCCCCCTGCACTGAGCTGGGCCTAAACACCCCCAAAATGGGGCTCTGGCATTGAGGACCCTCACCTCTCTGATTGACGGGGTCTTTGGCAACATAGGCGACGTACTCGGCTGTGTCCTGTGGGTGAGACACCAGCAGTGAGAACGGGCTGCCAGGGAGCACAGGGCCCAAAACCTCAAGAAAGGGCAGGAGAGGCACCAGTCCCTAGCAGGGAGCAGGGATGGAGACTCTGCATACTCACCGGGTCTCCCCCAGATGCGAAGGATATGGACTGCATGTGGTGGTTGGCAATGATCTGCAAGGTGGAGAGGTCACTGGACACAGCCAGGAGCTCCTGGGCACCCAGCCATGGCTGGCATGTCCTGCTCCCCCCAGGGTTGGCCTGCCATGGGGGCTCACAAGCCACTGAAACCCTGGTTATGAGCCACAGGCCTCCAGGAAAAGGACTGGGACATCACTAGGGCCACTGAGAGCAGGGTCAAAACCAGGAGACCTGGCCTCAGGCAGGAGAACGTGGGTCTCACAGTCTCCAGAAGAGATCTCACAAAGGACGTGGGATATTTCTCCCACCTCTTCAGCCCTGGGGCCTGAAGGGAGGTGGGCACTCAGCAAGTCACACAGCCCACCCAGAGATTCCTTTGGACATCCTCTGCTAGACCTGGGGTGGAGGACACGAGGATTCCTGCTAGTCCAAAACCAGCCCAGCCTCCACCCCTCCCCGCTCTCACCTGCTTGCAGTCTGAGGCCATGAGGTTGAGGCTGCTGGTGGAGATGGTCAGGGTGATGGGCATGCCAGCAAACTTCAGGTTGCTCTTGCCCAGGATGGAGTTCAGGGAGCGGCCACAGGGCTGGAGGCAAAGGGCAAGGTGGGAAGGGGCTCCTCAGGCCACACACAGCCCAGCAGGCACGTGAACAGGGCACATCCCACTACCCCTACAGCAGAGACGGGTACCTCATCCTCACCACTGGCCCTGGCCCAAGCCACAGTGGGAGATCAGAGCCCCGGGCTCACAGCACAGCACAGCACAGCACAGCCCAGCCAGCCAGGCTAGAATCTGATCCTCTGCCCACGCCCAGCCAACCATGCACATTCCCCCAGCAGCTCCCCAGCCTGGCCTCACCTTCCTCCTCCTCACGGCTCCCTTGGCACTGGGCACAGCCTCACACACCAACCCAATGGCCTCCCTGCAGGGAGCACAGAGAGATGTCAGTCCCCCACTGCTTGGCCCCCCAAAGACGCCCCAACCATGGGACTGAGGACACAGGAACCAGCACAGGAGTGACAGGGTGACAAAGTGGAAGCCTCCCTGGCAGCACCAGCTGGGGAAACCGCACTGGTGTTAGTGTTTGATGGGCTGCAGCAGCCTGGCCCCCACTGAAAGCCCCACATGCCACCAGGGGCTTGCGTGGGACTCAGATAACCCCCCTCACCCCTCCCCAAAAGCAGCAGCCCCTGGGGAGAGGCAGAGCTCACCTGGTGACCTGTGTCCTGGTGTTGAAATCCAGAGCCCTCATGGACTGGAGCACTTCCACACAGCCCATGTACTGGGCAAGAGAGCAAGGTGAGTTTGGCCGGCCATGGGGTTCACCCCCCATGCTGCCAGGGAGGGGGCTGGGGCCCCAAGCACCCCAGCTCCGCAGTGGTGACCTCCCTGGGAATCACACTGCCCACTTGCCCCCACCCCACTGCCCTCCCCCCCCCCCCCAAGGAGCATGCCAGGAGGTCCCCAAATCCCCGTGGTGACCCTTCCCACTCTGACCCAGTCCCCGGCACTCACCCGGACGTGGTAGGAGACCCCGGGGCCCATGACCTTGTCATCAGGGTGCAGCCAGCCACGGGTGGGTTTATTGACAAAGCTGCCGTGGCGGGTCCATTCGTCACCCCCCAGCTGGCCGCCTTCCACACGCGTCTTCTTCCCACAGCTCAGCTTGTTCATATCCTGGGAACAGACAGTGACAGGCCCTGCTGAGCCGGAGCTGGCAGCACCCCCTGGCACTGATGCCAGCAACCCAGGGGGCCCGGCTTCCCCTGGGATGCTGCCAGCTGAAGAGCCCCGCAAGTTGAGCAGGTTGGCAGGATTGGAGAGCTTCAGATTGGCCATTTTAGGGAAGAAGGAGCAGAGGGTGGTAGGGCTGTCCTCCGACTCAGGTAAGAGCTCCCCAAGAGGTGCCGTGGCGCCAAGGGAGGAGGAGGAGGAAGACAGGGAGCCAGGCAGAGACTGCGTGCTTGCAAGGGACTCCACAGGGGAGGACGGGTCCCCTGGGCCCCCCACGGTCTCCTCCAGAGAGGAGACAGACTCATTTCGCAGGTGGCTGTATTTGCTCTTTTGCAGGAGATCCATGGCGGAGAGAGGTGAGAAGGGCTAGGGCCGCCCTGTCCAGAGTGGCAGCGGGGTGGAGGCAGCCAGCTGGACCTCACAGGGGCCCCACGGAGAGTCTGAGTGCCTGCAGCCCCCGGGAAGCTGCCCCCAAGCAGAAGCCTCGGCTGAGCTCCACACCAAGTCCACACCAGCCTGGCATGGCTGGCAGGGAGAGCAGGGCCCGGGGCGCTGGGCAGCGGGACCAGGGGCTGCCTGGCGCAGGCACAGCCTATCGATCGCGATCGGCGTCAGCGAGGATGAGCGGATCTGCTCAGACCAAGAGCAACGCGCCGCAGCAGGGAGGAAACGGGGCCGCAGCAATGCCCCCGGGGAGCCGCTGGCACGGGAAGAGGAGTTCAGAACGCTCTGTCCCCAGCCTGCAGGTCCTCAAGCCCCTTGCCACTCCAGCACCAGGCCGGCAGCAAATCCCATTGTCTTCATGCAGGGGCCGGATCCAGCTCCCTCTGCCCTGCTCGGTCCGGCACAGCCGCCCTCTGCCCCAGCCGCTCACTCTGGCCCCTGAGCTACCCGCTTGCCGGCCCGCTAAGAGGAAATCAAAAGCATGAATATTTAAAGCCTGGAGACAAGGCTGCCACAGAGTACATCCAAGCCCAGCCCAGCCCCGCTCCGAGCACCATCCAGGAGGGAAGAAAAAGGTCCTTCTGTGGCGGCCAGCGCCACGCAAACCCACGTGCCGGCGGCGAGCAGCCGCCGTTGGCTCGCCGGGCTCTGCCAGGGGGGAGCAGCGATGCTGAGAGGACACCAGCGCTTGCAGCTGCCTGGAATGCTGGGGACATCCAGTCCTGAGAGAGCACGGATCTCGCCTAGAGGGCCGGCCAGGTGCAGAATACAGGTGGGCTGCGCCCCGGGCGAGGCAGCGTCTCAGCACGGACCCCCAGCCGTGGTGGGGAGCTGGAGGGAGAGGCTGCAGCTCATTGCTGCTGCTGCTGCTTCCCACATCCCGGCGGCTCCTCCCGGGAGAGGAGAAGAGAGGGCTGCGGCTGATTGGAAGGGCCGTGCTGACTCACGGGCAGCAGGGCAGGCTGTGCCCGCAGCGGGGGCTGCGCTGCGGCTGGGGCACAGCGAAGGAGGGGCTCCCGGCGAGGGGTGGGGACCCAGCGCCTATCTGGAGCAGAAAAATCAAGGTCACAGGCGGAGCTAGCAGGAGCATGCCAAGGGGCAAAAATTGGCCTCTTCAGCCACGGGGAGCCAGGCAGGACTCCCATCTGTGGATCAGAGGGCTCAAGGGCAGGTCTTCCCTGTTCCCCCATCTTTGGGGTACTCGTGTGCAGCAGGAACTTGGGTCAGCCTGGCCGTGCTGTCCTCTACAGCCTTGGCCCCACTGAGGAATAAGAGCTCTTCCCCCTCCACCACCTGTGGGATGGGGTAGCGATTTCAGGCAGAACCAACCCCTGACAGACCACTGGCCAGAGCCTTCCCAATCACTACGTGCTCTGTAAAATGGCCACCAAACTAAAACCGGGTAAATCCAGGCCAAGGGAAGGGCTCTCCTGGCTTTGGAGCCCTCGCCCAGCACTGCTCAGCACCGGCAGCTGCTCTGCCCCACTTCCCAAAGCCTGGCACACTGCCACAGGGATAGGGAAAGGAAAAAGCCAGGATGCAGCTGGAAATTGCCTCCTGCATGATGCAAGGGCCTATGGCTCGTGACAGTGGGTCTGTCACAGCAGCATTCCTGGGCCACGCACACCAACTCTGCAAATGCCAGCCCCCACCTCAGCCTGGGGGTCCCGCGGGCACAGGGAGCCCATGCCGGCCATCCCACACAGTGCTCATCCCCACCAGGGGCCCCTGGCCGGTGCTGTGACCTTCCCGTGGCCAGCAGCGCCACTGCTCTAAAGAAAAGCAGGAAGTCTGGGGCCAGGGAGCCAGGAAGCCACCCGCCCAGTGAGGGGCCAGCACAGCCCCGGTGCCAGGGGAGCCCAGCTGGGTGGTGTCAAATGGCTGCGGGGGCAGCAGGGTTTGCCCACAAGGGGCTGGCCACTAGTGGATATGGGGCTGGGGTCACCCAGCACAGCAGCTCCACAGGCCCTGACACTACTCCAGGGCCTGCCAGGATTAAGAGCAGAAGGGAACTGCCTGGGGGCAGGAGTGTCTCCTTGCCCCCTTCCCACCACCTCAGGGCCTGGAGCCACCATCCCTGCCAGGCAGCAAAGGGTTGATGAGCCCTACAGCCACAGCCCCTGCTCAGACACACCTCTGCTTTTATAAGCTGGAGTAATTCCTGATTTTCTCAGGACCTTTGAGGCCAGCCTGCCCACATCACCTGTGGTGATGTGACAAGGTGCATTGCTGCTCCCAGCCCTTGGAGACCAGAAGTGCTGCCACCACAGTCCCTCAGCCCCAGAGCCCACCCCAGGGCATCAGAGCCCTCCCTCCCAGGGGGCTCCCAGTGCAGAAGGCAAACCTGGAGGCGCGTGGAGATACAGAAAACCTACCCCTGCCTGAGCAGGCAGCCCCAAGCCCCATCCCTTGCCAGGTAGGCAGCAGGAGTTCCTGCCCCTCCAGCAGAGCAGCTGGAACAGCTGTCCCCAAGGAAGCTGCTCCGTGTGCCCTGCCACCACAAAAAGACATTGGACTGTGAGAAACAGAGGGACATGGGCTACTTTCAGGCACTTGGGACTGGGACTTCCAGCCAAGGGCAAGGAAAAGAAGCAGAGAGGGCACGCTCAGGGCCCCACTACCAACATCCTCCCAGGAAACACCAACTGGGAGCTGAGTCAGAGACCTGGAACATGCCAATGGTTTGGCAAGAAATCGCAGCAAGGAGCAGGCGGCCGCACGTACAAACCTCACTCCTGGGCAGGAGACCCCCCTCTGTCCAACCACAGCCAAACTCAAGCCTCCAAGGCAGGGAGGAAGCAAAGGAAAACTCTCAAATCAAGCCAACAGCTAATTTTTTTCCCCCCAAACATCACAGCTGCAGCACACTACATCTAACCTCTCCTTCGCTCTGAGGAGGGGTTGGGAGACGGCCAGTGGAGACCCGGGGAGGAGGCTGGGGCCCTCCCAGCAGGGAGAGAGGGCAGGCAGGATCCACCACCAAAGCCACCTAGTCCTCCACCAAAGTCCTTACCACGTACTCCATCGCTGGCTGAGAGCAGGGCAGGCCCCAGGCAGGGAGCAGAGACGCACAGCCCCTCTCGTCTGGCACTCCGACCTGCGGTTCAGGGACAAACAGGGAGTTAGCCAGCCCTGCCCCAGCCTGCCAATGCAGGGGCCTTGGCACCAGGAGGCAGACCCTGCTCCTCCATGCTGACCGCAGTCGGATGGGGCCGTGGCAGCTGTGAAAACATGCTGCTGGTACACGGGACGAGAGAGCCAGGGAAGCTACCTGCTTCCCATCAGAGGGAAGACAGAGCTGGGATGCAGCAGGGCAGGAGCACAAGGCTAAGCCTGGCTCTGCTGAGGCCTTACCCACACTGGCAAACAGTGTCAGGGGCCAAGAGTCACTCCATGACCTGAGACAAGTGTTGGAGCCGATCCCTGCCCAGCTCAAAAACCAGCGCCAGAAAGCCACACGCAAGGAGGGAGAGCAGAGGCAGCCCAGGGGGGGCAGAGCTGCCCCTCCCTCCATCCCTGATGCAGAATGACACACAGAGGGCTGTGCCCCTTCCTCCCAGCAGAGCAGCAAAAAAGGGACTCCTGGAAAGAGGCTACAAGGGGGGAGCTGGGAGATGCAGGAAGGTCTGTGAGGGGAAAACAAGGAAAGCAAAGCAGCAGCTCTGGAGCTGCTGCTCTTCCTGCTCCCACCCCCACCACCCAGCTGAGGCTGGGACAGCCAAGCAGTCCAGGGCAGCAGAATGATTTACAGCCCAGCAGCAATCACACCCTTATCTGGAGCCCAGGCAGGCGTTGTGGCCATTTGCTCTGGAGATAGTGAGATAAGAGGGCCCTGCCTGGTACTGGCTGTGGAGATCAACCCCTGCAGCACCACGTCATATTCCTCACTGCTGAGCAGAGGTGGTGACTGGGCCCTTGGGACACCAGGGGCTGAGGCTGGTGGCAGGGAAGGAGTGTCAGAGCCCTGAGCCACGGTGCTCAGCCTTGCCAAAGGTCACTAGCAACCCTCCTGGGGAGGGGACACTGCTCTGAGCAGCTCCTGAGGTGGCCCATCCACAGCATTCTCCCACCAAAGGGTGGGTCCTCCTGCCCCACTTGGCTGGGAAGGGATGGCATCTTTGGCCCCTCTGCCCCAGGCCGAGCCCAGGGCGGCCCCAGGAAGCACTGCCAAGAGCTGCCCTTTGGCCAGAGGCTTCTGCCACACCAACGTGATGAGCGGGGCCCTGGTGATGCTTCCTTAGAACCCATGTCTGGGGTCTACTCCGTGTGGGTGGCCTCATCCAAGGATTTCAAATAGAGAGGCAGGGACAGCCTACAACAGATGGACACAACACAGCGCTGGGGAGCAGACAAAGGCCTACAAAGGGGGACAGCCACCCCTGCCCACAACAGCCCGGTCTGCTCAGGGAAGTCACCCCTGCCTTGGTCTGAGGCACAGAAGGCAGGGCGGCCAAGGAACCCTCCAAACGCAGCCGTTGCCCCCGTCCCGGAGGTCCTGCCGGTCCAGGGCTCGGGGGTCTCCCCGGGTCCCGCAGCGCCCCTGGAGCCGCGTCCCTGCCGTGTCCTGCACCAGCACGGCACAGGGCGATGCAAGCCCGAGCCCGGGCACACACGGCAGCCGCCACGCCGGGTGGGTCACTCCAGGACCGTCCCGGGAGCGCGGCACAGCCCGGCATCGGCACCGCCACCTCCAGCCCCGGCCGGGCCTCGTACAGGAAGGTCGGGGCCTGTCTCGGGCTCGGCTCCCCCGCGCCGGGAACACGAGGCGGCTGGGAAAGGAAGGGCGGCACTGGGAGCGGCGGCACCTCAGGAGGGTGGCGGTAGAAGGGCGGCGGCGGCGAGCGGTGCGGAGTCAAGTCCCGAACGGGCACCGCGGGGCCCTAGGCCTGTGGCGGCCTCGGGCCGCGGGGCCGCTTGCGCGGGGGGACCCCTCCACCCCCGCCCCGCCCCGCCCCGGCCGGCGCGCGCTCACCGGGCACCATCGGCCTCGCGCGGGTCTCGCGCCGCCGCTCCCCCGCCGGTGCCGCTCCTGCGCGCGCCCCCCCCCCCGTGCGCGCCCCCGCCGCCACTCACTTCCGGCCTACGCGCGCCGCGCCCCGTCGGTCACGTGACCTTACTCAAGCCAATCGCGAGGCCGCGCACCGGCCCGCGGGAAGTGCCGCGCACGCACGGGCCAATGGGCTCGCGCCCCGCCCCTCCGCTGGGCGGTGCCGGCCAATGGGAGCGCGGGGCGGCGGCGTTTGAAAAGCGCCCCAGGAAAAGGGGCGGGAGAGGAATCAACGGCCGCTGGGGGGGCGAGGGAGGGGGGGGGCGCGGAGGGCCCGTCATGGCGCACAAACAGATCTACTACTCCGACAAGTACGACGACGAGGAGTTCGAGTACCGGTACGGGAAGGGCCTCCCCGGGGAGCGGGGGGACCCGGTAACGGGTGGTTGGTAAGGAGGGAGGGAGCTCGGTTACGGTTCTCCGCGGGGACGGGTGAGGGGAGGATGTCCCAGTAACGGTGCACGGTGGGGGGAGAGGCCGTTAAAGGCTCGCTGGTGGAAGGGGGGTGGTGGGCGAGGTGTGGCTGCCCTGCGGAGCAAGAGGGAAGTTATCGCGGTAACGGAGGAGGCCCGCTGAGGGCTCTGTGTCGGGTCACGGAGTCGGTCCCGTTCCCCGAGGGGAGGAACCTGATCCTGGGAATTAGAGGCTGTGGGGGTGACCGGGTCAGGGTCCCTGGGGAGTGCTGGGGTGTGGCGACCCGGGCGCGCTCCAGTGTTCACCGGAGGTCGCGGGGGGGGGGCCGCAGGCACGTGATGCTGCCCAAGGACATTGCCAAGCTGGTGCCCAAGACCCACCTGCTGTCGGAGTCGGAGTGGCGGAACCTGGGGGTGCAGCAGAGCCAGGGCTGGGTGCACTACATGATCCACGAGCCAGGTGAGCCCCGCGGGGGGGCGGGGAGCGCCCGGAGGGCCCGGCCTGACCGCCCCTCTCCCCCCGCAGAGCCCCACATCCTGCTCTTCCGACGGCCGCTGCCCAAGAAGCCGGAAAAGTGAGCGGTCCCCGCTCTGCCGGAGCTCCCAGCCCGTTCGAGCTGGGAAAGCACCTTCCTCCTCCTCCTCCTCGGCGTTCCTGGGGGGCTTCACCCCCTGGCCCTTGGTGCCGCCTGGGCGCCGCCGTGGCGACTCGTCGCCGGTGCCGGGGTTTTTTCCTGTTGCGAGGCCTCCGAAGCTTCAATAAAGTGATGTTTTTGGGAGCGCCTGTCTGTGGTTGGTGGTTAGGGGGGTCGAGGGGCTCCCGGGACCGCGAAGCCTCTTGGCCTGGGTTCCCGGGGATAGCAGAGGGTTTCCCGGGGGCTGGGGGGACTCCTGGTGTCCCCCGGGGAGAATCCCGGGGCCGTGAGGGTGGGGGCGCTCCCGATGCCCCCGCCCGCAGGGCGAGCCCATGGCCACGAGGGGGGACATCCCCATTTCCCCCCGGCGATGGTTCCGTCCCCGTGGTCCCGCCTCCCGGCCAATGGGCGCCGGTAAGGCCGCGTGACGGACGGGCGGACGGGCCGATGAGCGCGCGGGGAGGTGCCGCGGCCCGGCTGAGTGTCCGGGAGGGTCCATGTGGGGGGCGCTGTGGGGGCGGGCGCTGCGGGCGGCCGGGGCCCTGCGCGCCGCCGCTTTCCGCTCCATGGCGGTCGAGGGGCCAGCCCGGGGCTCCGCCAGCACCGCCGGCATCATCGTCATCGGCGACGAGATCCTCAAGGTGCGGCTTGGGGCAAGCCCGGGGAGTGGGGGGAGCAGGCCCGGGAGGGGGGGGGGGAGCGGGCCGGGATCTGTGCACGGGGCTGGGGGGCCGTCACGGGTGTCTCCGTCCCCCCTCAGGGCCACACTCAGGACACCAACTCCTTCTTTATGTGCCGGCGGCTGCGCGCCCTGGGCGTGA
The DNA here is from genome assembly GCF_025592945.1 of Manacus candei. Lineage (NCBI taxonomy): Eukaryota > Metazoa > Chordata > Aves > Passeriformes > Pipridae > Manacus > Manacus candei. The sequence goes on along the minus strand of NW_026138214.1, from coordinate 56,972 downwards.
AGGTGGCCCGGATCTCGGTGGTGCCCGACGAGGTGGAGGCCATCGCTAGCGAGGTGGCCGCCTTCGCTGCCCGCTTCACCTTCGTGCTCACCTCGGGCGGCATCGGCCCCACGCACGACGACGTGACCTTCGAGGCCGTGGCCAAGGCCTTCGAGGAGAATGTCGTCCCCCACCCCGAGCTGGTGGCCCTGGTGCACAAGTTCTTCGGCAGGACAGAGGCGCAGTGCCCTGAGATGAAGCTGGCCCGGGTCCCCGAGTCCGCACGCCTCAACTATGGCACGGATGGCCGCGGCAGCGCCTTCGACTACCCGCTGGTCAGCGTGCGCAACGTGTACATCTTCCCGGGCATTCCGGCACTGATGGAACGTGCCCTGGACGGCCTCGCTCACCTGTTCCGCAGTGAGCGGACCCGATTCCACTCCCGCGCCGTCTATGTGGCAGCTGACGAGCTCCTCATCGTACCCGTGCTGGACCGGGCCCATGCTGCTTTCCAGGGCCGCGTCAGCCTGGGCTCCTACCCGGACTGGGCCAGCAACTACTACCGCGTGAAGCTGACGCTGGACTCTGAGTCGGAGCAGGACCTGGAGGAGGCGTATGGCTTCTTGATGAGGCAGCTGCCACCGGGTGTTGCTGTGCCACTGGTGACAGACTACGTTTCTCGGGCGGCTGCGGAAGTTTATAGCCTGGCAGAGTCAGGTACCTGTGCCTCTGCACTTCTGTGCAGCCCAGGAGGGCTGGGGCAGTGGGAATGCTGGCCTGGGAGCGGAGCTTGCCTGTTGTGGTGTGGTGGGGGGCTCATTGGGGCGTGCTAGGGCTTTACTGGCTCTGCATTGTCCCACACAGGTGGGAGTGGGACCTGTAAGCCCAGTTAGGGCCAGCAGTGGCAGAGTCTGAGAGCACAGTGTGCAGTGACAGCAGCAGTGCTGCAGTTCCCCAGTGCCCTCATGATCCCTGTCCCATTGTGGCACAGACCTCTGGTTTGCACAAGCTCTCTGCTGCGGTGCCAGCAGTGGCTCCACTGTGTGTCAGGAAACAAGACATCCAAATGGTGAGGTGCCACAGGCTCTGGGGCCGCGCCGAGGCAGCGTGACCTGGGCAGGCACCAACTGTCCCATCCCAGCAGGCTCGGCCCTTGGGCAGAAGGTGGCAGCAGCCCTGCAAACCATTGAGGAAGCTTTGGACCAGTACAGCCTGGCCCAGCTCTGCGTGGGCTTCAACGGGGGCAAGGACTGCACGGCCCTGCTGCACCTTGTCCACGCTGCTGTCCAGAGGTACTTGCCCACGGGGCTTCAGCCTGGGGCAGGGCTGGGGGTGTCCCGCACACCCCAGCTGGGGCTCTGGGGCTCTCACTTGCCCCACTCTGGGGGAATGAGTGGATTCTTGGGGCCTGTCTGATGGGGACTGGACACTGCCCTACCTCTGGTTGCTGTGGGCCAGGGCCCAGCTGTGCTGGGTCTCTCCGCAGGCGGTTCCCGGTGAGGCAGGAGAGGCTGCAAGTGCTCTACATCCGCATTGTGTCCCCCTTCCCTGAAATGGAGCAGTTCATCCAAGCCACTGTCCAGAGGTAGGAGGCAGAGCAGGGTGGGCTGCCAGGCAGGGGGTGTGCAACACTGCCTGTAGACAGTTGCCCGCCCTGCCTGCTTAGGTACGATGTCCAGCTCTGCACCGTGGAGGGCTCCATCCGGGAGGCCCTGGCCCACTTAAAGGAGCAGCAGCCACAGCTGGAGGCCGTACTGATGGGAACGCGGCGGACAGACCCCTACTCATGCACCCTGACCCCCATGTGCATGACAGACCCTGACTGGCCCCAGTACATGCGGGTGAACCCCTTGCTGGTACGTGTCCTCCACCTGCTTTGGGGCTGGGACTGTCTCCATGGGGCCTGGGAGAGGTAAAATGATGGGGTTGGGAGCTAGCACTGATCCAACCCTATCCTGGAGGGCTTCTCTCATGATTCCTGCTTTCCCCAGCGCATCTGCTGCCCCATGCCGTGGCTGTGGGTGCCTCTTGCTGCAGCCAGGCTGCCTGGTGCTGTCGGGCAGGGCTTATTCCTGCCTGCCAGGGTGTTTCCCTGTGTATGAGGAGGCACTGAGACAGAAAGAGGTGCTCTGGGGACCATCTGGCTCTCCTGGGTGCTCTCTAGCAGGGTCCAGCTTGCTTCCCTGGAGGCCTCTGCCTCAGTCCATGTTCAATTCTGCCTGCAGGACTGGACTTACCGGGACATCTGGGAGTTCTTGCGCAAGCTCTTTGTTCCCTACTGCATTCTCTATGACAAGGGGTGAGTACCCAAGTGCTGCCTTCTTTGTAGGCACAGCTAATGCCCCCAGGCGCAGCCCTACAGCCCTCTCCTCCCTCCACAGCTACACCTCCCTGGGGAGCATGGCCAACACGCGCAAGAACCCAGCGCTGCGCTGCACCGACGCCTGGGGCCGGGAGAGCTACCGGCCTGCCTACGAGCTGGAGAATGAGGAAGAGGAGCGCACGTCCCGGCTGTGAAGGCCATGCTCTGGGAGGCTCCTCTGGAAAGCTGCCGGGAATGACACTGAATAAACCTGCTGCCTGTCAGCACTGAATAAACCTGCTGTGGTCTGCGCTGCGCTGGCGCGTGGCCTCGTTGGGCCCCAAGGGCCCCATTGGGGCAGTGGCAGGAGTGGGAGGAACAAAAGGGTCCCCAGGCCATGCCCCCCTCGCTGTACCCACTGTTGTGGAGGTTTTGGAAGCATGGAGAATGTAGCAGGTTCCAGGGCTTACCAGGGCCCTGTGTATCTGCACTGCTGCCTCTCCTGCTCACATCAGATCCAGCTGATCCCTCATCAGCCATGCAGCTCCTCTGGACCACGGCAGCCCATCCACTGGGTGCTCCGCGGGCACGGCCACGGGCACTGGCACTGCCGGCGCCCGCCACCACCTCCCTGGGGCTGCGCCTGGGCTCCTGGCTGCTGCGGCTGCTGCGGGAGTGCGTCTACCTCCTTCTCTGCAGCTGGTGCATCCGTGAGCTGCTGGACTAGGGAATGCCCCCTCCCCCCTACTTCAGTACTGCAGGACCTCCAGCACTCCCTGCCCGCCCTGCCTCTGTGGGTGAGTGACCGCCTGCAGCTGCCTGCTTGATGTGGCGTTTGGGGTGTGACAGTGGCCTAGTCGTGGTGCCTGGTGGGTGATGGAGCCCAGCCATGGTGCTCTTGGGGGCGAAAAGGTCCTGGTCATGGTGCTTGGGGGGTGACAGGGGGCCTGGCTGTGGTGCTTCTGGGGACTGAGGGGGCGCAGCCTTGATGCTGATCAGTGGGTCCTCACCTGCTGTGCCTCTCTGCCCTCCCCAGGACTGTGCTTGTCGCCACGTGTTGATGGAGCTGACGGACCCCCGGCGCTGGGACGCTGCACTCCCCACAGTCGTAGACCCCCAGTAAACCTGAACAGCGCCTGACTGGCTGCATCTGTTTGGAGAGAGCTCTGGGAGAGAGCGTGTGTGTGTGTGCGTGCGCGTGTGCGTCCTCAAACCTTCCAACCCTCACCCTGAGTAGCACCAAGGCACCCCAGCCCACCCCTCACCCCTGCCCAGGGCTGAGGGTCCCCATGTCCCCTGGGGCCAAGGGGCAGGAGTGGGAAGCTGGGGCTCTCCAGTATCTCCTGCTTCCCCTCCCTGTCCTCTCCAGCCATTTCATGTCCCAGTCCTGTGCTGCCAAGAGGTTGCAAGAAGCAGCAGGAGCAAAGTGTCTCCAAAGGGCCCAGCCTGGCTGGGAGCTGCATCACAGGTCATGGCTGGTGGCACTGGGGCCTGGCTGTGAGGGTGGCTGTGGGTCCCTGAGCCCATTCTGCCCAATGCTCCTTGTGCTGGTGCCTGCACAGGGAAGGCTCTGCACACTCCGTCCTCGTCCTCGTCCTCAGCGGCAGCACTGGCGCCAGTGTGGCCTCCCTTATCTCAGCGGGAAGTCAGGAGCAGGAAGCCTGGCCCAGCACGGGATAAGGGTCCCGTTTACATTAGCTCTTCTGTTGTGGAGCAGGCTCCCACCCTCAACCAGCGCCCGCAGTGGAGGGCCCTGGTCAGGCCGAGGGCTATGGGAAGGCAGGGACCCCCACCCAAGGTGCCACAAGGGGCTTAGGTGGTCCTTACAACCCCCGTGTGGACATGAGTGGGAACAGGGTCTGCGAGGATGGTGCCCTGCTGCTGTGCCACATGACGTCCCCCTGCCCAGATCAGCTCCTCCAGCTGTACCCTGCCCCGTGGGTGTGAACTGGTGTGGTCTGTGCTGCTGTCTGGGCTCCCAGCTGTGCCCAGCTGCCTTGGTAGCTCAGTGCTGGGCATCCCTGACCACTGGAGCCCACACGTCTGGTGCCTGCCCTGTCCTGGTGTGGTGGCCCTGGCCGTGGTTCAGCCTCGGAGCTGGCCGGGAGGGGGCGAATCAATGAATTCCCCAAACAGGGAGGTCCGGGGGAGGGGAGAGCATCCCGGCACAGGAAAAAGTGCAGGCAGTGACGCACGGCTGGCAGAGCAGTGCCGGCCGCCCTGAGAGCACAGCTCTATGCGCCGCCCCGGAGCCTCGCGCCCTCCTGCGCCACCCACCGTGAGTGAGACCCCTTTCCCCAGGGACCCCTTACCCAGCCCCACGGTGGGGCCACAGGGGAGTGAGTGGGTGCTGTGGGTAGGGGCACGTGGACCGTCAGCACAGGCAGATTCCCCAGCAGTGAGGGGTTGTTTTTGGAGTCATGTCTGATATGATCTCCGGGATGCCAGTACCCCTCGAAGTGGCGCCGTGCCCTTGCGGTGGGGACGGCAGCAATGTGGGGCACAGGCAGCGGCAAATCCAGGCAAAGCAGCCTCGTGGGAGGACACAGGAGGTGTCACCTCGCGGGAGGTGACGCCTGTCCCTGTCCTGCAGGTGGTCCCCACTGCCGCCCCATGTTCCGCTCACGCCGCGCGGGGCTCGTGCGGCGGCTGTGGCAGCAGCGCTGTGCAACAGCGGGCCCTGAGGATGGCCCCAGCACCCTCAAACCAGCAGCTCATGCCCTCTTCAAGAAGCTGAAGGATGAGGATCTGGAGCTGCTGGTGCTGGCAGTGGAGAGCCGGGGCGCTTGGGAGTCCAGCTGTGTTTGGGCACCACGGGGGGATGTGCGAGGGGCCAAGCAGGGGCTCCCCCCTCAAGTCCTGCTCTGCCGCCTCTTCCGCTGGCCCGACGTTCACCAGCCCCATGAGCTCAAGCACCTCTGCTACTGTGCTGGGCACCAGGGGGTCTGCGGGGACTTGGCTGCACTCTGCTGCAACCCCCACCACTTCAGCCGCCTGGCTGTACCTGGTGAGTGCTGGTGGCAACACCGGAGGTCCCCTTGCCCACCCAGGCTCTCAACTCTGCTCCCTGGGGCCCTCTTTGGGCTCCAGGGGCCTCTGAGAGGGGCAGAATGCATGCCTAGCCCCTCACTTCCTTCTCTCCCTTCCACAGAGACCCCACCACCCTCCTACTCGAAGGCATCCTGTGGTCCCTCCTGGCCAGACGAGCCCCAGCACCCGGGCACTCAGCTCCTAGAGTTCAGCTGCAAAGGTGGGGACTGGCACGGTAAGAGAGTCCCACCCCACTGTGTATGCCACACCCAGAGGACAGGAGGGCACCGGGCAAGGCTGAACCCCTGGGTCAGGAGCCGAGATTGGAGGGGACAGAACCTGAAAAGCAGGGAACAGAGCCAGCAGCCACTCCTAGCAGGAGGAAAAGGCTCCAGCATGGGATGAAGGGTTCCTGCTGGAGGAGCAGCCTGGGCTCGGCCCCCCCACTGCAGCTCCTGTTATTTTTGGCAGCACCAGGCTCCTCGCCGGAGGAAGCACTGCCTATGGGGACACAAACAATGTGCCTTGACGCACATGGCCACAGCTCCTGCCTGGCTGCTGGCCACCAAGGCTGCCAAGCCCCCACCACACACACGCTCTACCCCTGCCCACCCCACCCGTCACCAGGGTCCCTGGGGACCAGGAACAGCTCCAGTGACTCACACTCAGTGCCAGAGCCTGTGCTGAGGCATCCTCAGGGTGCCAGTACACCCTTCTGTCCGCAGACCCCCCTGTGCCCACTCCCCTTAGCCCATCCATCTGCATGGCTCGGTCACGATGACAGCTCTGCTCTCCCCTGCCAGACACCAGCTTCTCACAGAGCACCATCAAGGATGGCTGCTGGTGCAAACTGGCTTACTGGGAGCACCGGACACGTGTGGGCCGCCTCTACGCCGTGCACGAAGCATCAGTGAATGTCTTCTGTGAGCTGCCATGGGGCAGCGGGTTCTGCCTGGCCCAGCTGCCAGCTGCCCACCGCAGCCGTGCTGTCCGGCGGGCACGTGGCAAGATCGGCCGGGGGCTGCTGCTGAGCCGGGAACCAGGCGGCATCTGGGCCTACAATCGCAGCAAGCACCCCATCTTTGTCAGCTCGCCCACCTTGAGCCCCCCCGGGGCCTGCAGGCTTACTGTCCTCAAGGTGCTGCCTGGCTATTCGGCAAAGGTGTTTGACTATGAGCAGGTGGGGGGCAAAGGGGGCTGGCGGCTCCCCGGGGAGGGGCCCTCTGACCCCCACAGTATCCGCATCAGCTTTGCCAAGGGCTGGGGACCCTGCTACTCCCGGCAGTTCATCACCTCGTGCCCGTGCTGGCTCGAGGTCCTGCTGAACCAGCTGCGCTGAGGGGCTGAGGCCTGTGGGGGGACGTCGGGGAGCTCGCCCAGAGCAGGTGCACAAGCCGGGGGGCCCCTCCACCACTCTCCAGCCTTTGTCTTCCAGGGCTGTGCTGCAGCAGGACTGTCCTGACTTTGGGGACCCTCTGCCCTAGCCCTGAGGGGCAGTGCCCCCTGTGCCTGGCTCACCACCCTGCCAGCACCTGCTGCCCCCAACCATGGGGCTCTCAGTGACACGAGGCGCTATTTAACGTATTCTTTTAATTTTATTACTTTAATAGTTAAATATATATTAATTTATCTATTTTTGCAAAACAAACCAAGGTGTGAGGCAGGAGTCCCCGCTGGCCAGGCCAGGCCTCAGGAGGTGGCAGCCAGGGCAGAATGGGCTGGGGGGAGCAGGAGAGAGGGGAGGTGGGACAGAGTGGGGGGCAGGAGGTGGGCTGTGGGCCTGCCTGGATGTCACAGCAAGCGAGGGGAAAGAAAATGAACTGTCACTGCTGGGGTGGGGTGGGGCCATGAGTACAGCTGGGATATGGGGCAGGTGGATGGGTGTGGGGCAAGTTAGCACAGCTGGAGTGTGGGGCAGGTTAGAACAGCTGGATGAGTGTGGGGCAGGTGCTGGGGCAGGTGAGCACAGCTGGAGCGAATGGGGGGGCAGGTCAGCACCCCTGGGGTGGAGGTCGGTGCAAAGTCTCCCAAGGCGGGGTTGCCAGGCCCCGGGCGGTCCTTCAGCCGTCGTGGCAGTGCAGGGACACCCCGGGCGAGTGCAGCTGCGGGGGTCCCCGATTTCCTATGCCGCGTCTGCTGTTTTTAACCCCAATAAACGGTGCCGCCGGCACCAAGAGACCCCTCATGTCCCCACGCGTGTCGGTGCCGCCCACGGGGCTCGGCTCCGGGGACTAGCAGTGCCCTCTGCAGGCGGCCGCCGTGGGCCGCGATGACCACCCGGTCCTTCCTGCCACGCCGCCGGCCCGGCTGAGACCGCGGCCCCCGCCCGGCCTCGGCCCCGGCCCCGGCCCCGGCCCCGCCGCGAGAGGTGAGTGCGGCCGCGCCGTCGGGGAGAGCGGCAACGGGGGCGTCGCCGCCGGCACCGGCAGAGCGAAGCGGCCACGGCGAGCGGCGGCCCGGGGGGGCGGGCGGGGAGCGGCGAGGCGGGAGGGGTGGTTCTGCGGGTCGCCCCCGCCGCCCCCTCGGAAGCCCCGAGTCCGGCGGGCCGGTGCCCGCGGCAGGGATGCAGGTGCACGGACGGACGGAGCTGGGGGGACCGAAACGGGCCGGCGGCCGGGCGAGGCGCGGCGGCAGGTGCCCGATACCGGGGCCCGGCGGGAGGGTGGGTGGGGGTCCTGCTCCCGCCGCCGCCGCCCCCCCGCCCGCTGACATAACGTCTGCGCGGGGCCGTGTTTGCCTTGGCAGCCCCGGGGCCAGCGGCGGCTCCTCACACTTTCCGCCAGCGCCGGGCAGCGGCCGCGCTCCGAGCCAGGCGCGGGGGGGCCGGGGTGAGCCGAGGTGAGCCCCGGGGCCGCCGCTGCCTCCCGGGGCCGGCAGCGGCCAAACAGGTTGCGTGGGGCCCGCGCCCAGGCACCTGCGGAGGGGCCGCCCCGGGGGGGAGTTTGGGGGGGCCGCCCTCGCTCCAGCGCCACCGGGAACGCTGGGCTGCCCCCCGCGCCGCCGGCTGTCCGGATTCCCCCGGCGCCACGTTCTCTGTGTCCAGCTCTCCATCCCCCCGTGCCCGGCATTCCATCCCCCCGTGCCCGGCATTCCAACCCTCCCAGCGCTCGCTGCTCGGTGCCCGGTTCCCCAAGCCCGGCTCTCCACCCCTCTACCTCCCCGCCACGCTCAGTTTCCCAGTACTCCAAACTCCCCCTCCGGAGCACACTTCTCAGCTCTCATCCCCCCACCCCATGCCCGGTTCCCCGCCCCCCCTGTGGCCACGGGGCGGAGCGGGCCGGGCCGTGGCGTGCTGGCCCCGGGACTCGGGGCGGCCGCAGCGGGCGGAACGCGCTCGGCGCCTGGCACCGCGCTCGGCGCCGGCGGGGTCGTCCCGGGCTGTTCCCCCCCACTCCAGGTCCGGGGCCGAGCCCCGGTCCCGGCTCTGACTCAGCTCCCCCCAGGTCCCGGGGGGCGCGCGCGGCCCCCGCCCTCACGGGGCGAGGCGCGGGGCTGATTGACGGGGCGCTCCACCAATCGGACGCGCGAGCGCCGGCACGCTGCCCAATGGGCGAGCGGGGGCGGGCGCTTCCTGGAGCCCCGGCGGCGGCGGCGGCGGCGGCGGTTCGGGGGGGGGAGCGGGCGGGGCGCGGCGGCGGCAGGTGAAGGCGGAGGCGGGGCCGCGGCCCCGGGAGCGGCCCGTGGCTCGGGCGGGGCGCGCAGGTGAGTGGCGGTCGGGTGGGGAGCGGACAGACCCACCGGCGGGGGTTTGCGCGGAGGTATCGACCCACTGGCAGCGGGACCGGGAGCGGCACGGCGACCGCTTTTTGCCGCCCGGTTGCGGTGAGTCGCGTGGATCCGGGATGCTGCGGGCGGTGGGCGGGCACGGCCGGCTCGCGGGGCACCTCGCGGTGTCCCCTCCGTCTCCACCCGCCGCCGGAGCTGGTGGACACGTCGCCCGTGGGGCGGGGGGGGGGTGTCACTCGTGGGCTGTTCCCGGTGGCTGCGCACAGGGCTGCGGGAAATCGGTGATACCGGCAGGTCCCCGTTGCGTGTCGGGGCGGCTGCCAAGGCTCCGCTGGGGTCCTATTGAGGTGCTGCTAAATCCAGCCAGGGTCCCCCGTGGGTCACCCACGGGTGACTGAGAGCTGCCGCCGTCCCACTGCCCTTCCCAACCTGGTGAGCAGCTTGGCGGCGTCCCTAGTGCACCGGGCAGGAACGGCACCGTCGCACGGGGAAGGCAGCTCAGGGAACCCCCAGTGCGGCGGTGCCAGTAGAGTCGGAGGGTGTCCCCGTGTCCCGACACGCTGTGCCACGCCGGTGACCCCCGGGCCTGCACGCTGGCAGCGGCGACTCACTGCTCGGCTGTGCAGCGGTCCCCACCGGGATCGGTGCCTTGGTAGCACCTGCCGAACACCGGTGGACTCTGCCCCGTGCGCCCAGCCCTGCCGTACCTGTCCTCGTCCCCCTGGCTGGCTGCCCCCAGCCACTGTTTGCCCGGGGCGGGGTGCGGTATTTACCCTCCCGCCGGAGCAGATCCACGTCTTGGGCTGCAGCCGCCCTTGACCCGTGGCTGTGCTCACTTGGCGAGGGGACGCAGTGCCGGCTGTGCCGTGGGGTGAGTTGCCCCGTGCCTCAGTTTCCAGCCGCCACAGCTGGTGGGAGCGGGGGGCGCGCTGGGACCCCCCGCGCTGGCGGAGGCACGCGGCGACTGCGGCGACTCAAGGCTGCGGTGATGATGCCGGTGCCGGGGACAGAGGGAGGGACTGAGCTCAGGAACGGGTGCTTGGAGAAGGGGAAACTCTGGGGCAGCGCAGTGTGGGGCAACAGGGCTGGGAGTGCCCGTGCTGGGGACGGGGGGTGCAGAGGTGAGCGCGGGAAGGTGACAGGTGTGGGGTGACACACACACATCGATGTTTGGTCCTGAGGACCCTCCAAGACCCCCTCCCCGGGCGCAGGTTGCCCCCAGCGCTGCAGTGCTGATCCTGGGGCAACTGTGGCAGCGTGGCTTTGCCAGCTGGTGCCGTGCACCCTCAGTGCACACGTGGCACGAGCGCGACAGGCCTGAGCACGCGGGGGCGGGGAGTGGGCGGCAGCGGGGGGTGCAGGGCCAGCGCAGCCCCCGCTGCACCCCCAGCCCCCAAGGGGCGTCTGCTGTCCCGTGCGTGGAGCGGGGACTTCTCCTTCGGGGCAGGCGGTGGATGATGAAACCAGGGAGAAATTTCTCCTGGCAGCGCACAGACTGCTGGCAGAAGCCCCCGGGAGCCTGCGCTCCCCCTGCGCCACCACAGCCGCCTTCCCATGGTAACTCCACCGCGGGAGCCGGCGGGGTGCCGGCGGGAGCGGCCGCCCCGTCTGGAGGGTTGGCGCCCGCCTGGCTCCCCGTGGCAGCCCTGGCGTCCCCGACATGCCCCGGGAGCTGCGTGTCCACACCCCAGCAAGCCCTGGGGTGGCCAGAGGACCCGGCGAGGGGCTGGGCTGAAGCCCGTCAAACTCGCTTTGTGCCAGGAAGGTGACGCTTGGGTGGCCGTGCACGCAGTGGGGGGATGCCAGGGCTGTGGCCAGTGACCTTCAGCATGCCTGGTGCCTGGCCATGCTCCATGCCCAGGGATGGGCGGCCAGTTGGCATGCACAGTGGTGCTGTGGGAGCCACGGGGCCTGGGTGCCCTGTGTCCCCAGAGCTGGTGGCGTGACTTGGCGGGGCCACGGCCGGGCGGGGGGGAACCAGCCAGGGTGAGGGAAAATGAAAGCAGGTGATGCGGAAGGAGAAGTAGGTCAGGCGAGCTCTGGCCTCTCCTGGCAGCCTCGGCTGCACTGCGTGCTCCACTCTGCCTGGCTGTCCCTGCCGTGTCCCCAGGCCCCATGGGCAGTGGCTGGAGTGGGCGGTGAGTAAGGGGGTCCTGCTGCCAGGCATTGGGTCCTGGGCAGGCTGGGTGCCAGGCACTGTCCACCCCAGATGCTGGCGGGATGTGGAGCGTGGCTGGGCTGCCTGGCATGTGTTGGGTACGGTGGCACCCCAGCAATTTTGCTTTGGTTCTTCTCCTGTGGGCATCCTTGGGGGCACAGAGCTGGGGGCAAGGATGTGCAGGAGCTTTTGCCCCGCTGCAAGGCCAAGGAGGAAAGGAGAAGGGATTCCTGTCCCTCCTGCTTGGGTGGTGCCAAGGCAGCCACTACGGTGGGCCTTGGGGAGAGCCCTGTGTCCCATAGTGGAGCTCCACAGACATTGTCCTGGGCCCTGCTCCACTATGGAGCTGTGGGGCTATCGCCCTCCACACAGGGGAGGGCTGACTGGGGTCTCCCCAGTGGCGCTTCATGGGTTGGAGTGGCTGTGGCGGGCATGTCCCCGCTGGCAGTGCTACATGGGCTTGGGGGGGGATTAGAGCTGCCTGCCCCCCTTCCCTCCCTGGGATCAGCCGTGGGCAGCGGGGAGCTGGCAGCAGGCAGCTGCCGTGGGGGCGGAAGCCAGGCTATTTTGGGGGGTATGAAGGGGGGGGGCTGTGGGCTGGCACTGTCCTTGCCGAGTGACCCCACCAAGACCAGCACAGCGCCAGTGCCAGGATGAAGCGTTGGGGCCTGGCCGGCACCGCTGGCAATGCTCAGTCTCTGAGGTGCTGTGAGGACACATACCTTGCACTGACTAGGAGGTGCCACCAGCCAAGGGGACCCCCTGGGGCTGTGCAGTGTGGTGGGACCCAGGCAGTCTGGCTGCCCTCCAAGGGGTTCCCATAACTCCTGCAGGGCCAGCAGCTCCAGAGCTGGCTCACCGTGGGGCCAGTGAGCAGGCCCAGCCACAGGCAAGCCTGCCTGTCCCAGGCTGGGGGCTGGCAGAGCCTCATCCTGCTGCCACCAGTAACCCTGTGCCCAGACCGGGCTGCAGGGAGGCACATGAGCAACCGAGTTTGGCTCCATCTCAGTAGGGTCCTGGCCAGGCTGGGCTGTGCAGGATGCCCAGCTCCTCCATGCTTCTCTTGGTGCTGGCAGGGGTGGCCTGGGCACTGGCTGGGCTTGGGACCCCTCTGAGAGCCACTCACTTTGACTGCAGTCCTGTCCCCCTGGCTATCAGGTGAAATGTGCCCATTTTCCATCCTTCCATTCTTCCTTCCTTCCTTCCTTCCTTCCTTCCTTCCTTCCTTCCCCCTGCCTGTTCCTGCCATCTCCCTGAGCAGGGAGCAGCCAGGGACAACCCATGTCCAGCTTCGTGTGACCTCTCCCTGGCGCGCTAGGGAGCCTGAGGGTGACCCACAGGGGCCACATGCCCTTGGCCACATCTGTACTGGCCACCCATGGGCAAGCATGTGGCCATGGAACCCCCTGCCTTGGCAAGTTGGGACAGGATGTGATGCAGAAAATGGGGATGCCCATGGCTGGGGTGCCTGTCCTGCCATCAGAAGAGGAGCCATTGCCATGCAGGAGCTGGGATGAGGCCATGTCCCATCACTGGTGACATGGTCAGGGTGCCACTGGCCAAGGCAAGGGCGGAGCCTGGAGGAGGATGGAGGAATGGATGAAGGTCGGCCCATCAGCCCCAAAGGGCAGCACCTCCCCACCTGGTCCCCCCGGTAGGCAGCCCAGTGCCCCCCAGCCAGGGTGAGCAGCAGTTTGTGGCCAGCGCCTGGGCGGTTGCAACACCCCCAGGGTGGGGGGGCCATGGTGACTCACCCCAGTGGGGCCTGGCCACCAGCAAGGAACCCTGACTCAGGGCTGCGTGCCCATGCCATGCTGTGCCCCTCCCTGCCCGCCGCGCCCACCTTATCTCCCGCCCTTAGCACCTGGCACACCTGGGCCAGGGGGGGGCTGGCGCCATTCCCCTCCTTTATGGGGAACAAAGGGCAGGCGAAGGGTTGGCAGCAGGTGCCGCATCCCTCCCTCCCTCCCTTTCCTCTTCCCTCCCTCCCTCCCAGGGACGCTGTGCCCTCCGCTGTGCCCCACACTGGGGCAGCCAGTCAGCCCAGAGCAGTGTGGCAGTGCAGTGGGCAGTGCTGCCTGCAGCCCTGCTGCCCCAGGCTGGGTGCTGCCTGCGCTCCAGGCACTGGGCTGACCCACAGCCCCACAGCCAGCTCCTGCCCAGCACACAGTCCATGGTGATGGGGGAGTTGGCATGCCATGCCAGGGCATGCTGGTACTGCCCCTCTGCCCGCCTGCCATCCCTTCTGCCCGCCTGTGGGCTCTTGCACAACCCAGCTCTCTGTGAGCATTGCTAGGGCTGGGCTGGAGGCCCTTCACTACCCAGCTAGTGTGGGGCTGTTCCCCTTTCTGCTGGCCTCCTGCTGTCAGCAGCACCGGCACGATGCCCGGGGCCTATCCGGGGCCATGCCAGGGTGCTGTGGTGCAGGTGCCCCTGGCTGGGCTGGCGTGGGTGGCCTGGGCGGCTGCTGGTGCCAGCGGTGGGGTGTGGGGCGCGCTCTCTGGGCTGCTAATTGCTGTTTAGCTGGGGACACAGAGGGTGTAATTATGGGGGGGATTGCGCGAACCTGAAGCCTGGCCAGGGGGGCCCATGGGTGCCCCAGCCTGGGGGAGTGGAGGGGACCAGGCAGCACAGTCCAGCCAGGCTGTTGTCACATCCCACATTCCCCGTGGGACCTTGGGAACCTGCTCCAAGGGTAGAGCAGGACACAGATCCATAGGGCTGAGGGGTGGCTCCGGGGCTGGCCGGGCAGGCCGCAGCACGCTCACCCAACCCAGCCCTGTGGTGGCAGCCCTGCTCCCGCCAAGCGCAGGCGCCCTCCTGGCTCGGCTAGGCCGGCCGTGGCCAGCGGGGAGCACCCAGCGCCCTGCCTTGGGGTGGCACAGAAGGTGAGGGCCCGTGTGATGCCTTAGCATGGGGGGCAGGGGCAGGTGGCCTGGAGGCAATGCCGGTGGCAGGAGAGGGATGCTTATGCTATGGGGTGCCTCTCCTGCTGGTGCTCTCATTTTCTCCCGTGGGAGTGGGCCAGGGGATGCCCCATGCCTGGTTCTGGGTCGGTGCCCCGTGACACAGCACCGGCCACAAAGGGTTAATGCTGTGTGTGTTCTGGGAAGCGGGGCTGGGAGGTGCGTGACCCGGGGTGTGGGCGTCGACTCCTTTTGAGGTGGGATCCTGAGCTCAAGTGCAGTGGGGAGCAGGGCCAAGTTCACACAGCACCGTGCCTTCCCCTCCCTGCCGCTCGCAGGCCGCCAGCCCGGCTGCGACGTAGTGCCGAGCCACGCCAGGACACAGGCCAGGTAAGCCACGCACCCGCTCCGCCATCACTGGTGGGGAAGGTTCCAGGGGGTTGGGGACCCAGCGTGGTACCACTGGGCTCTAAAAAAGCTGGGCCAGCTGCTTCAGTGCCAGCCAAGAGGCTGCTGGGATGCTGGTGTCGCCTGAGCCCTACGCTGCCTTTGCTCCGGTAGGTTGGGATGGGATAGGATGGGACAGGAAGGGACAGGTGGTGAGATCTGGGTCACCTTGGCTTGGCAGAGCAGGGCCCACACCCCACAGTCGCAATGCCAGACAGCCAGACGTGGCGCTAGGAAAGGTTTTGGCAGCAGGAGAGGACCAGGATGCCAGCACAGTGCCAGTGGGTCGGGGGATGGCGTGGGGACTCTGCTTCTTGTCCCTGCTGCAGGTGCTGGGATTGGCACTGGCAATGTTGCTGGTCCCGCTCTGCTGTGACAGGGATGCCTGTGCCCAGCCTCCATGGCAGCTATCGTGCTGGGCTGGCACTGGGCCCCCGGCATGGTGCCAGCTGGGTGCTGAGGCAGCCCTAGGCCACAGTGCTCCGACCCCCTTCCTCAGTACCGATGGCTGATGTGCCATGGCGGCAGCAAACGGCTGTGCCTGGGAGATGCTGAACGTGCTCGGGCACTGGGAGCTCTCCGTGTGAGCTGGCCAGCGGGGAGCTGAGCGGTGCCACAGGGATTGCTCTCAGTGCTGTGGGCTGGGGGACTCTGTTTATCCTCTTCCCTCTCCAAACCATTTTCCCTTTGAAAGAATGAGAAAAGAATGAGCAAAGACAAAGGGCAGTGCCGCTTTTCCCACACCCTCCAGCAATGGGACCCCTGGCATGTGCCTGCCACAGGGTCACCAGTTTGGCCAGGCCCCAGCTGCCACCTTCAGAGTAGGCAGAGGGGCTGCGCAACCCCCTACCCCGCAGCCACGCCACCGCCCTCGCTGTGCCCACCGGCGCCAGGGCCGCTGCTGCTCCCAGTTGGCTTCAGGCAGGGCAGCGGCGGTGGTGGTGGTGGTGGTGGGGGTTGCACAGCCCAGGCACCTGGGCTCCCATCCCAGCTCCCAAAGGGCGAGGGGCCCTGCAGGGCTGGGGGCTGGGGCAACACTGCTCTGCACTCCTCTTCCTGGGTGACTCATTCTCCCCAGTGTGGCTATGAAGTCCCTCGACAGCATTTGCGACTTGTGACCAAAAGCAGCAGCACTTGGCAGCAGCCTGGAGGGGGGTCTGTGCTCCCCAGGACCTCTCCCCCGCTTCCCCATGAGGGAGCAGGTGGGGACACCCCCCCAGACACCCCCTCCCACCCCACAACTTCCACTGTCCCCAAGCTGTGGCCAGTGCTCAGCGCAGGCTGGCACTGTGCCCTTGCACAGGGTGCCATCCTGGCTTGGTGGCATGGGACACAGCCTGTCCCCATGCAGGATGGGTGCTGCAGGGCTGGACCCCCACCCCACTGTGCATGGCTCTGCTGGGGTGGCCAGGCCCCTAGGATGGAGGGAGCTGGCAGGTGGATGGGGCCTGGCCATGGTTGTGCCAGGCAGCGCGGGCTGGCTGAGGGATGTCAGGGTGACCCAGGCAAGCATTGTTTCTGCTGCCAACCTGCCCTGCATGGGAGCCAGCTCAGTGTGGGGAGCGACTCCCCCCTTTCCTCAGCCCTCTGAGGCTGCTGCAGCTGAAATGTACCTGGCCACAGCATTGACATAACTGAGAAAGCCCCGGCATGGCGGGCATCGCTACCTGCTTTCCCCCGGGCACCATCTCTGGCAGTGGCCGGGGAATACTGGGGGGCTGGGGGTGGGTCTGGCCCCCTCACACCTCATCCCCCCACCATTTCCCTATCGCTGCGGTGATCTCCTCGACGGCAGCACCCGCTCAGCATGTGACTTCGCTCCAGTGAGGAGGATGTGCGGGGGGGGGGGGGGGGTGTCAGCGGAGGAGCCGTAACGGGTGGTTTGGTGTGATGGAAAATCCCCCTCCTGCCCGCCGGCACTGCCACCCCCTCCCGCCCTGCCCCAGCCCTGCTGTGTCCGCTGGCATCTGGCCCAGCGGCTGCTCACGGGGGTCCCAGCTCTGTCACCTGCCTCTGCTGGCATGTTCTGTGGTATTGGCAGCACTGAGGCTGTGCCTGCCTGCACTGTGACATGGTGAGGCTGATGGCTGTGCCCATTCCTCAGAGCCACCTCGCTGCAGTATGACAGGGCCTCAGCTGCTACCCTGCACCCAGGCACCCCCACAGACATGTGTCAGTGGGTGCTGCCAGAGTCCTGTGAGCACCCAGGTGTCTTGTGGGGCTGGAGATGCTGTGAGGACTGGGGTAGAAGGGAGGCTGTCATTGTGCCATTGCTAGGGGAGGCAGCAACAGGGGACACGGTACCACCCCATCCCGTGACCATTGCCCGTGACAGCCCTGGGGATCTGTGGGGCTCTGGGCCACCCTTGGCAGGTGCCATGTCCCTGTCATCCCTCTCCAGCTGCCCAAGCTGTGGCATGGGGTACTCACCCCCCCCCCCGTAATCCTGCCCCCGCGGCTAATCCTACCTAATCCCACCAGGGGCTGTCGCTGCCTGTTGGCTCCCAGGGCCCTGATGGTTTAATCACCCCTAATCCGCTCACCCCCGCCTCAGCAGGCAGAGGGGACCCCAGCCAGTGGTGGGACGGGCTCCTGCCAAGGAGGGGGGCTCAGCCATGGGCGCTGGCGCCAGCATCCCATCCCAGGCGGTCGGCACTGCCCGGCTCCCAGTTTCAGGGGCGGCTGCTGCCTGCCCTGCCGGTCGGGCCTGCTCGGCAGCGGCTGGGGCGGCTCCACAGCCAGTTGCTCCGGGGCCGTTCCCAGCTGCCTGCCGAGGCAGCCCCAGCTGGCGGCTGCCCAAGCGCAGGGAGTGGCCGGCTTGGGGATGGGCCCCTGTGCCGGGGGCCGTCGGCCGCGCCGCCCCTCCATGGGCAAGAGGGGGCACGTCCCCCCACACCCGCCCGCCGACGGCACAGTGTGGCTTGGCACCCATGGTGGGTTTGGGGTGGATGGGCCTGGCGTGGCTCAGCACTGCCTTGTACGGCTCAGCAATGGCCAGTGCCACATGCTGCCATCCACCATGGCTTGGCTTGGCATGGCACGGCTCTGACAGCACCGAGAGCCACAACGTGGCAGTGCTGGTGCCTACCTCTGCCTCCCTCAAGCTGCAGTCGGCTGGACTCCCATGCAGGTGTCACCAAACCATGCCAGTGTCAGCAAGCAGCCCCATCTGGCTGCAAGGGCATTGCCTATGGCTGTGCATGGTGTCGCAAGACAGGTTGCAGCCCTGGAGCTGCCTCTGCTGTCTGTACCCTGCCTGCAGGTTGTTGTGGGGTCATGGGCTCCCCCTTCCCACAGGCTCCATCACGCACCTGTGCTGGCTCCACAGGAACACGTGGGTCCCTGGTGCTGTGCTGTGAGGACCCTGGTGTGAGTGCCAGCAGTGCTGGGTTAGGTCTAAAGCCAAGCCCTGCCAGCCACAGCGTGGGAAAGGCCTGACTGGCGCAGGCTGGGCTTGGCTGGGCGAGGAGTGGCCCCGGGCTTGGGCACAGGGGGAGGGAGGGGGCCTAGTCCCCACCAGGAGCGGGGGCAGGAACCGGCGGCGCGGGTGCTGATCCTAATCTGCGGTGGCAGGAAGCGTGGCCCCCGTTCCCAGCCCGGCTGGGCTCCACGGGGCGGCCCCCGGCCCTCAGGGCCCTCTTCCCGGCACTCGCCTGCCCACCCACGCCTGCTGCCGGTGAGGCCCGCGTTCCCAGGATGGAGGTGGGGGTGGCTGGGAGCTGGTGGCTGTGCCTGGCCTTGCCGGGGGAGCCGGGGGTGGTGGTGGGTGGGCTGACACAGGAAGTGCTGCACCTTGGCGACGTTCAAAGGCACCACGCTGAGATTTCCCCCTTTGCTGTGGCGGTGCGGGTGGCTGGTGCTGGTGTTGATGGAGGAAGTGCGGGGGGCTGCGGCGGGAGGGCTGCACCCGCCAACCTCGGCAGAGCACAGAGGGGGCTGAGGGCAGACCACAGGCCCTGAGCCTGCCCCGGTTTAGTGTCCCACTGAAACCCTAGTGCCGCCCAGCATGTGCATGGAGGGTTCCTTGTGCCCTGGCTTTGCGACAGCAATGCTCCAACCGCAGTGTTTCCTCCAAGCGCTGTCTCCCAGGTGCTTTGCGCACCGCTCAGGCAGCATCCTATCCTTCCCACAGGTGAGGATGATGGCCAGCCCAGAGGACGACCTCATCGGCATCCCTTTCCCTGAGCACAGCAGCGAACTGCTGAGCTGCCTGAACGAGCAGCGGCAGCTGGGGCTGCTCTGCGATGTCACCATCAAGACACAGGGGCTGGAGTACCGCACCCACCGCGCTGTCCTGGCTGCCTCCAGCCGCTACTTCAAGAAGCTCTTTGCAGGGCCGGGGCCAGGGCAGGAGGTCTGCGAGCTGGACTTTGTGGGGCCAGAGGCGCTGGGTGCGCTGCTGGAGTTCGCCTACACAGCCACGCTGACCATCAGCAGCGCGAACATGGGCGAGGTGCTGCGCGCTGCCCGACTGCTGGAGATCCCCTGTGTCATCGCTGCCTGTGTGGAGATCCTGCAGGGCAGTGGGCTGGAGGCACCTGGCCCCGATGACAGCGACTGTGAACGTGCTCGCCGCTACCTGGAGGCTTTCGCCGCCCTCCCCGAGGGTGAGCTGCCTGCCCCGCCACCACCCCGCCCCACCGCCCGGCGCAGCAAGAAGACCCGCAAGTTTCTGCAAGCCCCCGGTGCCCGGCTCAACAACCATGCCGAGGAACCACCCGCTGAGGTGGCTGAGGGCTGCGGCAGCCCCCCACCGCCCCCACAACTGCCCTCGCCCCCCCTGCCCGAGGGGCTGCCCCTGCCCTATGACAGCTTCGAGCTGCCTGAGGAGGAAGAGCTGCCCCCACACTCCTTCCCCTTCCCCTACCAGCCCCCCCTGTCCCCTGAGGAGGCCACCTCTGACGATGATGCCATTGACCCCGACCTGATGGCATACTTGAGCTCACTGCACCATGAGTCGCTGACACCTGGGCTGGATAGCCCTGACAAGCTGGTGCGCAAGCGCCGCTCGCAGATGCCCCAGGAGTGCCCTGTCTGTCACAAGGTCATCCACGGCGCCGGCAAGCTGCCTCGCCACATGCGCACACACACGGGTGAGAAGCCCTTCGCCTGCCAGGTGTGCGGGGTCCGATTCACACGGTGAGTGCTGCTGGATGGACCCTCCCTGCGGGACGTGTACCCAGTAACATCTCCCATGACACTCCCCCTGCCAGTCCTGCTGAGGCCTGGCCACAGACCTGGCATGGTCCATGGGCTGTTCTGCATCCCCTGAGTGCTGCTGGACCAACCTGGGGTACCCAGTGGCATATTCCACAGTACCCCCTGCCAGCCCTACTGGTGCGGTGCAGATCCAAGGGGACTTCGGCACCCCATGGGTGCTCTGGATCAACCCAGGGTACCCAATGGCATCCTCCATGGCACCCCCTGCCAGCCCTTGTTGTGGTGCAGTGAGGTTCATGGGGCCTTCTACACCTCGTGACTGCTGCCAGACTGACCCAAGGTACCTGGCAGCATCCCCTATAGTGCCCCCCTGCCATCCATGCTGGTGCAGTCAGGTCTGTGGGGTGTTCTGCACTCTGTGCTGCCAGAGCAACCCAGGCCTGATACCTGCTGGCATCTCCCACGGCACCACCTCTGCCAGCCTGGCATGGTGTGGTGCAGGTCTGGGGTGGGGTCTTCGTCCCTCCGTAAGCACTGCCAGACCATGCTAGGGTACCCAGCAGCGTCCCCCCTGCACCTCTCCTGCATCACCAAACTGCATCCCAGCCATGCAGCTGCAAAATGGTCCCCTACCCCTCAAGCAGCTGGACCCCTGCACCCTGCAGAGCATCCCTGCTATGGGGCTGTCAGCACCATTTCCCTGCCTGCCGTGGCTGGGTGCCATGCCAGCTGCCCCGTGCCAATGTCTCCCTGTGTGTCCCAACTCCAGGAACGACAAGCTGAAGATCCACATGCGGAAACACACGGGTGAGCGGCCCTACTCCTGCCAGCACTGCAGCGCCCGCTTCCTGCACAGCTATGACCTGAAGAACCACATGCACCTGCACACAGGCGCCCGGCCCTACGAGTGCAACCTCTGCCACAAGGCCTTCGCCAAGGATGACCACCTGCAGCGGCACCTCAAGGGCCAGAACTGCCTGGAGGTGCGGACCCGCCGCCGCCGCCGCGATGAGCCGCCTCCACCGCCCGCCGGTCCCCCCGGCCTCGACCTCTCCAATGGGCGGCTGGAGGGGCTGCGCCTCTCCATCGCCCGTTACTGGGCTCCAGGGCAGCCCGAGGAGGAGGAAGAGGAGCCGGAGGGCGAGGAAGGGCCACAACCGGATGGCACTGTGCCAGTGGAGACGGCATAGGGCCCATGCAATGGCCGTGCTGTGCCGAGCTGTGCTGTGCCCACCAGGGTTTCTGTTCCCGTTTTTCCCATCACGGTTCATTCCCAGTTATGCAAAGGGGGAAACCCCCCCAGCCGATTTGCACAAGGGGGTGGGGGGTCCCTACCACCCCCCACCGTGCCCGGGCCTACCTGGTCATGCCCAGGTGGCTGAAGGGGGGATTAGGATTTGGGTGTCCTGTCACCAAACTCCCCTCGGGGATGCCAGGACTGGGCAGGGGCACCCATGGACCGAGACACCCCCCCCCCCCCCCCAGCTGGAGAGAGCCTCCTGTGCTCTCCCCAGTGTGGGGGTACCAACTGCCCTGCGCTGTGCATAGCTTGTCCCCCTCTCCCCACTCTGAGCAGCCCCCCCCGGCGAGCCCCCCTCGCCCCTGCACTCCCGGCTGCTTTCTCTTGGTTGCACTATTCGGGTGAGCCCACCCCGGGTGCGGGGCAGCCCCGTCCCCTCCCCAGCCCCGGCCCCCTTCCAAAACACCCCGGCCCTGTGGGACCCACCTCCCTGGGGTGGCCGGGCCCCCACGGTCACCCCTCTGCCCTTTGCACATGCCCCCCGCAGGGCGCAGCCTCCCCGGGGGAGTAGGGGACCGGCACTATTTGTCTACAATAAGAGTTTTATCTATATTTAAAAAGATGATGTAATATATTCCCTCCCCCGGCCCCTCCGCTGCCACCCGCCAGCGCTGCCCGGCCCTCACATCTGTCCCTTGCCATGGGGTGCCGGGAGGGGTGATGGGGCTGGGGGAGCTCCGCTCCCATCATGGCTTTAAAGTGCCTTATGGTGAACTTGAACCTTTTCGGCTACTTGAACCTCTCTGGTGTCAGGAACCAAACGAACCATGGGCGGGCGGCCTCCCCGCCCCTCTGGGCCGCCTCTGCCTGTCTGTATGTCTGTGTTTGTTTGTTTTTTTGTTTTTTTTTTTTTAAACGAAGGCTGCTTGTTAATAAACGGAGAAGCAGGGACCCCCCTGCGTCCAGCTGTCTGTCCATTCTGTACCCCCACCCTGAGCAGCCTGGGGCTGGAGGCACTGTGGGGTTGGGAACAGGGACATCGAGGGTCTGGGAGGGGGAGGGGGCACCCTAGATGTGGGGCTGGGCACATCGAGGGACTTGGTGTGAAGATGGGGGGCACAACAAGGCTAGGGGCACCACGGGGACAAGGAACAAGGCTAGGCATACCATGGAGATAGAGATGGGGGCATCAAGGGGCTGGGGGCATTGTGGGGACAGGGACAGGGCTTGGTGCACCATAGGAATGGGGATGGCACCATGTGAGGGTATAGGGTCATCAAGGGGTGGTGGGCAGCATGGGGCTGAGGCTGGGGGGAGCATGGGGCTGGGGGCACCACAGGGATGGGAATGGGTGCACCACAGGGCTGCGGACAAGGATATAGAGGGGCTTAGGGCACCCTAGGAATGGACATGGTGGCATCAAGGTGCTGGGGATGGGAACACTGAGCGGCTGAGGGCACAGCAGGGATGGAGGTGGGGGCAGCATGACCACCATGAACTGGTGGATACCAACTCCAGCACCTCAAGGACTGAGTGCTTTATTTGCCAGCCCCTCCCCACCCAGGGGCTCTGAGCTTCTGCTGCGCTGCAGGGGCTCCAGCCACATCCCAGCACCTGGACCCTGTTCCCGCTGTCCCATGGCACTATCCTGCTGTCACTGGGCCCTGCCCTCACTGCTGGGTGGCTGCAGGACCACCCACCTCCTTCAGCTTGCTGTCACTGTTCTCAGCCTGTTCCTGGCAGTTGAAGTCTTGGCTGAGATAGGGGATAGCGGTGGTGTTGTCCAGCACCTCCAGTGCAGGGCAGGACGGGGGACACTACCACCCTCACCACCAGCAGAATGGGCACTGCCACCCTCACCACCAGCGTTTGTGCTACATACCCAAGAAGGGAACATGTTGGGCGAGGGCAGGGAACCTGCAGGCACGGGGTGATGATCCATGGGACTATATCCCAGGGATCCGTGCCACAGACCCCAGGGATACCACTGCTCTTTTCCATCCTCCAGGGGTAACTTACCTGCATTGCACAAAGTTGCTGCCATCAGTCCATGTTTTGTACAGGTTCAACCCTTAAATCTGCATCTACCTGCTCCATGGTGTGCACCCAGTCACGTTGAAAAGGCTCTTGCTTTTCAGTAGGGAGCAAAGTGGCTTCATTCAAAGTTGATGTCACACACATGTCTACTTCTCCTTGGTCCATTAGCACAACTTGGTATTTTGCCAGTTGGCTTGGAGAGATCCAGTGATGTCTCTTTAGATTCCAAACAGCCAGCATGGCATATGGGACCAGCACAGTTAGAGGCTGCTCCAAAGTGAATGTCTCGGCCTCCTGTATCATTGGTGTGGTGGCTGCTACAGCCCATAAGCATGCTGACCATCCAGCTGCTTGGAAAAGGATGCCACTGGCCTTTGCCAACTTCCATCAGTTGTGTCATCACCCCAGAGGCTCCTTGCTGCCTTTCGCACACATATCACAGAAAGGATTTAGTTGTATCTGGAAGACCTAAAGCTGGCGCTCCCATGAGCATCCTTTTTAGGATGTCAAAGCTGGTTCGACATTCTCAGGTCCATTCCAGCAATTCTTCAGGGCCTTTGAGGGCCAAACAAAGGGGATTGGCTATTAGTCCAAAATTTGGGATCTATATGGGGCCGAATTCTGCCACTAACAAAAATCCTCTTAGTTATCTCTTAGTCTTAGGAAGTGCAATTCAGCATATTGCTTCTTTTCTGTCTTCTCCCAGAGCTCATTGTCCTTTTTTTACCTTAAAGCCAAGGTATTTGTCTTATCTTTATGCAATCTGAGCTTTTTTCCTTGAAACTCGATGCCCAGCACGTCCCAAAAAGTTCTGCAGGCCTATGGTCACTTCCAAGCAGGTTTGTTCCTTGTCAGCTCCAATTAGGATGTCATCTACAGACTATAAAAGAGAAACACCATTACCTTATTCCCATCATTCCAGTTCTTTTGCCAAAATCACCGAATAAGGTGGACTTATTTTTGAATTCCTGGGGGAGCACCATCCAACAGAGCTGCACCTTTCTTCCAGTCATAGGATTCTCCTATTCATAGGCAAAGATTGTTTGGCTTTGCTTGTCTATTGGGATACAAAAGAAAGCATCCTTTAAGGCCAAAACAGTAAAACAGGAGTTTGTTTCAAGCACCGAGGCTAACAAAGTATAAGGATTTGGTACAGCTGGGTGTATATTTGTGCTTATTTGATTGATTGCTCTTAAGTCTTGTACTAATCTATATACTTGAGAACAAGGCTTCTTTACCTGTAGGGAGGCATCTAAAATTCAGATTGACATTGTCTGAGTACCCTGAATTGTTAAGAGTGTGTTTATCAATGGCTCCAGACTCTTTTGTGCATCTGTCTTTATAGGATATTGGTTTACTCTTAATGGTTTAGCTCTCATTTCTGAGCTTTCTCTCTTAAATGGAGACACATTCTTTGCTTTACCTGGTTTTTCTGAAGCCTGTGAGGATCACTGTATTTGAAATGGCATCTGGAATATTTTCTCTGATGTCCTCTCATAGTTTACCCATTAACAGGCACATCTGAGCTTTCCAGCCTGTCTCAAGTAGAACGTGAAGCTGCATGGAAATCTCAGAAAAGGCTACTTGTGCATTTAAGTTACAAAATATATCTCATTCCAGCAAGAGAAGCGGGCATCATGGTGTATATGGCCCCCTCCCCTCATTGTCAAAACCCTCCCATAAGCATAACATTTACATCTTCTAATTGACCCCTCCTGTCAACAAGTAGCATATTCAGGCCAAGGAAGGTGGGGGTGGATCCTTTCAGATCCCCAAACTTCCTGCCCATTCCTCTTCTTTCTCCTTCTCTAACACCATTCTGCAGTAAAAAAGTTTTCAGTACAGCCTGCTATCCCCCCAGTAAGGTTATGAGTCAGCCTGACTGTTGCCAAAAGCTGATATATTCCTCCAGGATTTCCAACTCAACAAACTCTGAGCAGCAAAAAGGAACATGTACAAAAACTGGCAGAGCTCTACCCCCACTGGTTGTTTTAAAGACGCCTGTATTTCTGCCTGGGGATGTCCCAAAATCTGGCCTGCAATAGGACCAAAATCTCATTTTGCACATGTTTTTTGTTTTGCTCCGTGTCCTCTTTATCTGTTTCTACCCCAGTGTTATATGGGGGGGAGAAGGGTGTGTGGAAAGGAGGGGGATAACATTGTACCTCTTCCAGCTCATCCCCTTTGCAACATTACAACCCCTTGCTTTTTCTCCTTCTCCTCAATTTACAGCATTATATCTCCCCCCAATTTACTCTTTCTATGAGTATCTGGATCTCTATACAATGTCATATAAGCATCAACATAAAAAAATCCTCACTCCATTTACCAACATCCACTGTAAGATAATATTAAACTGCAATGACCTCTTTTCCCATCCTCCAATTAATAATGTGGCCACCATTGACTACAAAATCTCTTAATTTTTTCTTTTGTCATTGGATCACCCCCAAATTTAATCTAATTTTTCAGTATGCATCCTAGAGGGCTACAGGGAGGAACTGTAGATTGGCTTGTTCCCATCATTCAATTTAATAATATTTAAGTTACCCAAGTCCTTTACCCTTAGATCTGGATGTTCAGTAGTTACACTGCTCCTATCCCACTGATTGATTAAGGCTCACTGCCGAGTGTCTCCTTGTGACTTACATGGAGACTGATCCCACTGATAGGTCACACTGATAAACCTACAAGTTTTTGCAAAAGCAATTTGAAAAAGGAACAACAGTGTACTTGCCAATCCAAGAATTCCATCTCCCCTTCCACCCTTGCTCAAATATCTCTGGAGCATTGCACCTCGGAGTTGCTCACTGTCATGATGCTGAAGAGGATTCAGGGGGAGTCTCCAACCAACTGGCTAATGGATGCTGGAATCCTGTTCGGGTCAATTCTTCGTTCTCAGGGGCAGCAATGCACTGTAGAACAGCTGGTGGCACACACTGCTCACAAACAAAGGCACAGATATGGGAGAAGTAAGGTTTTGATTTCCCAGTCATATTCATGGGATCCTGAGGAATCGGATGGAAACATCTGGGGTGACTTCTCAGACTCTGAGACTGAGCTAGATTTAGCAGAAAGGGAGGTGGTAGAAGCACCATCCCTCATACAAATGGAGGGGGAAGAGGGATCTTGCTGGATGGAGGGGTGCACATTTGGAGCACTTGTACTCCAAAAGGAAATTTTTAGAGATCTTTCAGCAGAAGAGAGGGGAAGGCATACTGGCATGGATTTTGCAAGTTTGGGATAGCAGCACTGCGTCTGTCCACTTAGCAATGGGTGAAAAAATCTATTAAGCCCCATAGGTAGTGAGGATCAGATATACTGGGGACGTGTTCAGTGACAAAATATCAGGGGTCCTGTTTGGCAGAATGTTGCCACCCCTACACTGTATCAATGGTTGTGTGCAGCAGTTTTAACAGCATATGCAGACACTGCCAAAGTAATGCCATCCCTCAGAAGTTGGTGTACAAGGAAGAAGGTTTTAGTTTCCTGCAGCTCATGCGCTAATTACAGGATCTCTTCTGGATGAGGCAGCAGTAACTAAAAGTATCATAATACAGCTTTTGAGAGGGGCATTTGTTTCGCTGAAACCCTTGATTATACCAGCAGTCATAAATGCTACTGGTAATATAGGTGTCCTAGCAAATACTTCAGGGGAAATTTGGGCTCTAATTTCAGAGCCAGCTGTGCGGGCGGTGGATGAAAATCAGCCAGCAAAACTGAAGAGTTATCTCATGTGTGATGAGGAAGCAAATGTGGAATGATCTAGTGCAAGTCAGTGTCCCATGATCAGAAATAAGTAGGGTCATAACATCAAAAATGTTCCATCAGTGACAAAAGTTAGTGCCTATGCAAAAAAATTCTTTTCCCCCATCATGTCACAGTGAGACACTAACTTGAAGATGCTATAACAGCAGAAAATGACCACAAAGAAAGTTGTTTGGTAATGGACCAGGAAACAAAAAGAAGTCTCTGATGCCTGCAAAAATGCTTTGATTGAGCAAGCCCAATTGTATACTTCTAGGCAAGGAAATCCTTTTGAATTGAAAGTAACAGTTCTAGATGATAAACTGTCATGGGCATTGTGACAGACAACTAGGTTGAAAAGTCAGAATCTATAGGATTTTGGTCCAAGGCATTACAAGGCTCTGCTATTATAACCCAATGGAAATATGAATTAAAGCAGTAATTTGAGTATTGCAAGAAACAGAAAGAATCACAGGCCAAAATAGTGTGACTTTACACCTCCAGTATAAAACATGGTGAGGACTGAAATTCTTCCAGATGGTATCTCTACCAAAATGTTAACCACAGGGTGAGTGGAATGGATTCTGCGCTGGGACTGCAATTTATTAATCTGTAAGTGACCATTCCTATAACAACCCCTGACAATGCAGTATGGTTCTGTACTCCATGTTCTCCCATTCTACATCCTCTGTTAGCATCATATTCTCAAGTTCCTCTATTTCAGGTATTTTGATGATTTCCTGTGCCTTATCAAGGGGGTTAGCACTGGAACTATGTTTTGGTGTCACAAGCTGTCTCAGTTTGAAGAGACTGGAATGTTTGCTAAAGAGGATGAGTTATGAGACAGACCAAACTCCTCTCTCTCAGCAATTGTAAATTCAAAAATTAAGGGGCTTTAATCGAGGAAGTGTGGAAAAAAAAAAGAAGAAATAACAACCCTTTATTAAAAGATATATGTATATTGGCAAGAACAGTAACAGAACACAAAAACAACTAGACAATAGTCCTGTACCCAGAAAGTCCCTTCAAACAAAAGAAAAGGTCTGAATACTTCTCTGTCCTTCAGCGCAGTTCTGTCACGGCCGGCAGGGGCGCTGTTGGGTCGCCGGAGGTGCAGAGCCTGCAGTTCTCCGTGCTGACCTGCAGGGGCGCAGTCGGGCTCTGGCGGTCACCGCGCGGGGAGGGGCCGGGGAGGGGTCTGGGGGGTGGTCTCGGACCGCGGGAGAAGCCGAAAAGAAAACGGAGACCCTTCCCCCAGTGGAAGAAGGGCAGAAGGGAAAGCAGTCCACCCCCATGGGACTCACTGTCCTTCTCAGATGACGGTGTTTCAAGGCTCCTCCCTTCTCTCCCAGCGAGCACACAACTCTCCGTAGGTCCTGGCTGGAGTCACAAGGCAGCATGTGAGCCCATTGAGGCTGGTGGTCAGGCCTCATCAGGACAAAAAGCCAGAAAGACCGGCTTCCAGGCCTTTTCTCCAAAAAATGCCCAGACACAGACCCTGTCTCTGTCCCAGAGAGAGAACTCCGCAGTCCGATCTCTCCCCTCAGAGAAGAGTCAGCCACCCCCACCCAAAACTCCTCCCCTCTCCCCCAGCCTCTGACGGGCCATCCATTAGGAATGCGGTTTGGCCAGCTAGGTTCTTTTGTAAGGCTAATTGACCCCCTTGCCCCCACTCACTCCGTTTTCTTACCGTGGAGCAGGGAAAGAAAAATTCCTCTATTGGATTTATAACCTATAACACAAGCCCAACATTAAATAGAAGTTCAATCTGAAAAAGCACAAACCACAGCCCTTCAATCTCTGTGGGCAATTGCTCCATCTCAAGTTCCCAAGCCTGGAGCAATATTATCTGGAGGAGCTGGAGCAACACTGTATGTATAACTGGACAGAGATGACACTTCTGTTTTCCTCCCTTATCACAACCTGGCTTCTCGAGTTTTGTAGGCCACAGAGCAAGCACATACCTTGAATACATTTCTGCAGGACCAATATATATAAACTTGTGTGTAGGTTTCTATTGTAACTAACTTATTATTATTCTTTCAGAGCAGTAGTGACTATGGAGCAGCTGGCAAGTGGCCTCATGCAAGGTTTAACTTGGACATTCAAGGCAGCTGTTGCCTTAAGTTTGGGAGTAACTGCTATATATTGAGGAACTTTACAACACTGATTACTGATGAAGTACTTCCCTCTTTGTCACGGGCAGAGTGGGAGATTCAGGCAAAGTTTATTAGAGAAGCCCTCCCGTTGTGTCACAAGGTGCAAAAAGGACCCCTTGGTTTTCTAAACTCCTTCTCATAGAGGAGTTGAGTGTGGCTAAATCCAATCCCTCCCCCAGACTTGGTCAACAGTTTATGTCTAAAGCATCACACAGGTGTAACTCTATCTCTATACACCTTTGTCCTGCAGGATTAAGGATGGCAAAACAAATGTATTTATATAAATAAAATAAATTAATTCTTTAATTTTATTAAAATGATAATGCTAAGACAAAAAGAATTATCTAGTACACAGGACAGGTAGCTGTAACTTCTAGCATAGAGCACTACTTTTGAGGCAGTATTGAAGCAATTATATTAAAGTTAGAAAAAACAATTATAAAGTAGAGATTGATGTTACTCACCCATACCAGCAACTGTGGGCAAATCTCTTTCACTCGGCCTCGAGGCATAACCTTGAGGGGCATCCCCGCTCAAGGGAAAAATCTTCACACGCCTTAGGAAGGTGTGCTGAAGTCCTCACCATGAAAAAGCGAGACTGGCCTTTTATAGGATAAAGTCATTGATTGTCACATTAATTTTTACATTATGTGTTGGCAGGCTTATTCAGCAAAATATGCTTTGCTGCTGAAAAAGGTGTGATCAGTTCTTTGGTTTCTCCTGCTCAACACTTCTGCCTCTCGCTTCCATATCAGATCCTGCACACCCCTGCTGCTCCCGGCCTCGCTCAGGGAGCACCTGTCCTGCATATACTCCTGAGAGTTTGGTCAAGCTGATCTCAGCCCTGAACACTAAAACCAGCAGACCCTGGTGGCTTAATTCACCACTGAAAACTTCTACATAAGATGAAGTTTGAGCTGCTCTATTCCCATTCAGGCAGAGCATTCTGCTACACTCTTCAACATCATAAATGCTGTTCTGAGCTAGAGAGGATGTGCTACTTGGACAGGACTGCTGGATCACACAGCATGGAGGACAACACAGCATCTTCAGGACTTCATACATTGAATTGCACAACATCTCAGTGGTGCCTGACTAGCTGTGTGGTTTAATTCCTTGACAGGAGGGATGAGACAGTTAATTCAGAGCATTATATGTTTACATGTTTGTTCTTTCTTTAAGCTTTATTATGTATCTCTGTAAATTCCCTATCTCACATCTCCAGCCCCAGCAGCCACGGTTTCTTGAGCAAGGGGGAAAATGGGTTAAAAGCAGGAGACTGGCAAGGAGGATTGGACATGGCTCAGTGATCTTGCCGCTGGGACCACCAGCTAGGAATCGTCTGGCATGGACCGAGTTTAACCATGGCAGTGTCCCCACCTCAGTGCCTCTGCCTGGGGCTTGTTTAGGGATCCCCCAGTTAGTGAGGGAAGGGAAATGAATTTACTCCTTATGTTTTAGTCATGGATTTGTGGCTGTCCCAGCTGTCTGCCTGTGCCCACTCACACATTTACATTCACACTTACACAGCTACTTAGACACAGATAGGTTTAGGGCATAGATATATTTCTCTAGCTCAGCTATTTTCAGTTAGATGAGACTATTTAGACAGAGACACATTTACGTATATGTATTTACACTTGTGTAGAATGACTAGTTGGCCTTACTTCTATTTACACTTTTATGTATCTATTCAGACTATGCCTGTTTAGACTTTATATATTTAGATCATATATTAGCACTTATTGCACAGAAAATACATTTAGCCTAAAGTGTTATTTGGACTTAGATATTTACACCTACATCTATTTACACATTGGTCACTTCCAGATATCTATTTGGTATCTATTTACACTTATGTATAATCTCTATTTAGGCTACATATATCATCTCCTTTGACTATAACACATAACAAGAGTAGATGGCTCTAGCTATTCAGGCTTTTTTCTTTTTTAAATTCCTTCGTATATAACGCTAAGACGCTTTTATGTAGTTTTTTTAGTTTCATAAAACTTTTTTTAGTTTTAAATCCTTTTTAAAATTTGTAGTTGAATATTATTTTCAATCTATATAACAATGAGATATTTCTCTTTATTTCAACCCTCTCAACACTCTGAACAGTTTAATAGTTTTTATTCCCTCTCCATGAATTTTCATGCATTTTTGGGCTGTGACACTTTTCGGGATGGGAGTCCCCCATGGACTCCCTCATCTTCCCCACATCTGCTCCTCCACTGCACCACTGCCCACTCCCCCCTGCTCCTCCACTGCACCACTGCCCATCCCTCACTCTGACATTTGGTTGTCTCAACAGACATCACCTCACTCCAATCTCCCAAAGAGGCACAAGACAAGGGAAAGAGCTCCCACGACTGGCAGCTCATTAAATTAACAATGCCTAAAACAGATACACTCCCCCTCTCCAGAAAAAATGGATATCGCCCCCAACAGCTTCAGTCCTTGCACTGCTGTTGCACACCACAGTTGCTTCATCAATAAAACTGCAACTGAAGTGTAAAACTTTAAAAAGTAAAATAAAGAACAAATCTCAGTAACTCACTTTATACTGAAGAGGGGTGTGTGTGGTTATACACACCCAGGAAAGATACTCCCATGACATAAGTGTTTGATTTTCCTTTTGCAGTAAGCTCAACTGGCACAGCTGTGAAGTAGTACCATTAAATTTTCCATCTCCAAAACACATGATTTAACCTTGACTAGGGGTTTTTGTGTTCCACACTTAGGAACAACTTCTGGCCAGAGCTGCACTGCTCAAGAGAGATCCTGCTGGGCCACTGGGAGTGAGATAATCAACAAGGAGCAGCAATGCCATCAACTTCTGGAAAATGTGCTGCACTGGGGCTTCTATCCAGCCAAAGTTACACACTGGAGTGTCAGTATCACATCCGTCACCACAACAACCCTGGCCTCAAAAGCTCCACGGCCTCCTGCTCCCCTGCCCTGCACCCATTCCAGCACAGGACGCTGCAGCTGTCATCGCCTGTGGCACCAAAGGTACCAAAAGACACAAAACTACCACTGTGCTTGCGAGGAATCAGCGGTCCTCAGCTCCTCTTTGCTATGGCCTAGCTCACCTCAAATGCTCCTCCATTTCCAAAGGCTGCCCGCACAGCACCTGCAAAGCCAAAGGGAACTGCTTAACACAGCTGCCACATGTTTCTCTGCTCTTGAGACACTGACACAGCCAACAACCACATTACCTTCTTGGAACCCCTGATTAGTGTGTGGCTTCATCCCTTCTTAACATGGGAGTTGGAATCTTCCAGAATACGGTTCTGTGTGTGCCAGTGGAGCTATGTGATCTCCTCTTGTGTCCTGAGAGCCATTCCATACTGACCAGAAGCACCAAGAAATGTGCTTACTGGGGAGGAATGAAACATTTCCAGCAAATGCTCCTGCTCCACAGAAAAATCTCTGAGGGTCTCAGGCCCAGGACAGGTGCTGTGTCAGTGTTTGGGGACTGGGACCAGCCTGCCCTGGCTGCAGCAAACCCTGCAGAGGGGTGGGCTGGGAGGGAAAGGCCCAACCTGTGGTTATGTGGCCTCAGCGGCCAACAGGGATCGAACCTCTGGGTTGCTTTCCACAGTCAGCAGCTTGGAGGAGCTTTGCCCGGGGCAGCAGGGAAAGAGGAAAGAAGGTGCAGGTAGAGTCGTTGGCAAAGATTGTGAGTGGGGAGCTACAAAGAAGCGTTTGAGGCAGCACATGGAGCCAGCGTGGGGGCCCTGGAGAGGTGCCCACAGGCTGTTCATGGGGGAATATGTGCACAGTGGAGGCCCTGGGGGCCCTTCTGCCACCAGAGGCAGCTGCCTGAAAACACGGGCACAGGGGAGCCCTCGACGCTCCCTGGAAATGCCGGCAGGTTTGTTTTGTTACTGCCTTTGCACCAGGGAGGTCGGGACGCGTCCTGATCCGAGGACAGCACAAAGCTGGAGCCTGTCTGAGGCGGGTGAATCAAGCAGAGCGACCCCAGCGCAGGGAGGGA
This sequence comes from Manacus candei, assembly GCF_025592945.1. Classification (NCBI taxonomy): domain Eukaryota; kingdom Metazoa; phylum Chordata; class Aves; order Passeriformes; family Pipridae; genus Manacus; species Manacus candei. The sequence continues at coordinate 24,078 of NW_026138214.1, read as the reverse complement.
CAGTCTCGGGGTCCGCGCGTCCCATCCTGGGGGAACTTCCCCCCCCATCCTCCCCCGCCCCGGTCCCGCCCTCCGCCACCAGGGGGCAGCACAGGGCTCTCGTTCTGCGCAGGCGCGGAGTTCCCGCTGGAGGGCGAGGCCGTACTCCATTTCCCGGCGGGCATGGGAGGCCGCGGGGCGCTGTTCAGTGTGTCATTTCCGCTGCGTCTGGGCTGACCTGGCTCTGTGGCGGCGGCGGAGACAGACGGTGAGGGCGGAGCGGCCGCCGGGGCCGATCGGGGCCGTGTCCTCGGCGCTCGGGGCGGACGGGGAGGCGGTGGGGAGGGTCTGTGGGGGAGGCTGGGCTGTGGGCTCTGAGGGGCCGGGAGGGACCGGCCAGGCTCTGTCGCTGGAGAGGGTCGGTGTCTCCCGCGGGCAGCGGTGGGTGAACCCGGACTGAGCCCCTGTGCTGCGCGGATGGGCAGGAGCAGGCCACCCGGGCTGGACACGCTGGTATGCGGCCGGAGCAGGGCAGGACTGGGGGGAAGGAAGGGGCCTCTGGCACAGGCAGCGGGCCGGGCTGCAGCGCTGCAGGGGGGTCCGTGACAAACCCAGGAGGTTCAGCGAGGCCAAGGGCAGGTGCTGAACGTGAGCTAGGGCAACTCCAAGCACAAACACGGGCTGAGGGAGAATGGATGGAGAACAGCCCAGAAGAAAAGGACTTGGGGGCGTGGGTTGACAAGAAGCTCAACATGACCCAGCCACGTGCATTGGGAGCCCAGAAAGCCAGTGCTGTGCTGTGCTCATCCCCACAGTGTGGGCAGCATGTGAGGTAGGAAATTCTGCCCCTCTGCTCTGCTGAGGTGAGACCCCCCCCCTGCAGTGGTGACTCCAGCTCTGTGGCCCCCAGCACAGGAAGGATGTGGAGCTGCTGGAGCAGGTCCAGAGGAGGCCACGGAGATGGTCTGAGGGCTGGAGCCCCTCTGCTCTGGACACTGGCTGGGAGAGCTGGGGATGTTCAGCCTGGAGAAGAGAGGGCTCCAGGGAAACCTTAAAGCCCTTCCAGTGTCTAAAGAAGCTCCAGGAGAGATGGAGAGGGACTTTGGACAAGGGCCTGGAGTGATCGGACAAAACTTCCCACTACCAGATGGCAGGGTTAGATGGGATACTGGGACGAAATTCTTCCCTGTGAGGGTGGTGAGGCCCTGGCACAGGCTGCTTGGAGAAGCTGTGGGTCCCCCATCCCTGGAAGTGTTCAAGGCCAGGTTGGACAAGGCTTGGAGCAACCTGGTCTAGTGGAAGGTGTCTCTGCCCATCGCAGATGGGTGGAACTGGATGGGCTTCATGATCCCATCCAAGCCTAACCACGCTGTGACTGTGGAGAGTGGAACCCCTGACATTGGAGCAGTTTTTGCATTTCTCAGCCCCACCAAGTGTCCTCATGGGTCCTGTTTATAATGTCCCTATGGTCTCCTTGTCCTCTCAACAGGGCAGCTCCTGGGGCACTGAGTTTGGGTGAACTGGGACACCTGGCTTGGAGAGGGACTTTTGGGGATCATGAGGCTGCTGGAGGGAGTTGGTGTTTCCTCGGTGGCTGGAAATAGGAAATAAGAACAAATGTTGGAAGTGAGGAGCTGGTGCTTTCTGCGAAGAACTAACTCTGTTGTGTAAGACGGTGCTGGAAAGCAGCCAGGCTTCACAAGGGCAATTAACTGTTAATTGCTACAACTGGTGAAACTGTTAATTTCCAGAGCTTTCAAAGTTACTGGAAGAGGCTTCGTGATCCAAGACCTTTGCTCATTACTGAGATGTGCAGAGCCCAGAGTTGGATGCGATGATCCTTGTGGGTCCCTCTCAACTCAGGATGTTCGATGATTCTGTAAAGGGCCGTGATACTGGCTGGGGCTTTGAAAGGGGAGGAAACTGTTGACTTTTCTTCCATGGCTGCAGATCTGGGACATGGCTATGCCAATTCTTACAGCCTCCCAGAAGAGAGTTCAGAGATTTCAAACAATCAGTGACATTCCACTGACCTGTGTTTCCAGATGAAGCTCCTGCTCCTCACCCTGTGTGCCCTGGTGTCTGTGTCCCGCTGTGAGGATGGTGCCAGGCTCCTGGCCTCCAAATCTCTGTTAAACAGATATGCGGTGGAGGGCAAGGACTTGACTTTGCAGTACAACATCTACAATGTTGGCTCAAGGTAAGCCCTGTCCAGGCTTCAGTACGAACCAGGAGCAAACATTCTGTGTGTGGCTGCAGGGCAGGAGGTGATTTCTGAGCTCCATGATGTGCTGGTCCCTTTGCTCCCTTGAACTCTGAGCTTTCCAGCAGTGCCTGAAGGGTTGACCCTGCAATTTGCCTTTCCCTTCCTCTTCCCTTGTCCCTGCTTTCCACTCGTGGCTGCTCAAGCTGTCAGTCCAGCATGGACATGTAGCTCCTGTGGTGTCCTGGGACACTCTGCTCCTCATGCACACAGCTCTCTTGACTGGCTTTGTGAGCTCTTTTGCACTTTTTTTTTTTTTTTTTAATAAAAATTCCTTTTTCCTGTCAGGACTTCTCTAAAGACCTGACAAGGGTAAAACAGAACTTCCACAATGCTGGTAAAAAGCTTTATTCTCAGAATGAAAAGCTGATTGGACAAAATGCAGGAGAGTATTAAAGTGTTTGTTTTTTTGGGTTTTTTTTTTTTAGATTTTTTTAAAGGCAGAGTCATGTATGCTGAGTGCAGTACTGCTGAGAGGAGTATTTATGGTGTTGCAATATTGGACTCATACAATATTAATGAGATACTGTAACTTTATAGGTGGGATTTGTTTATTATTTAGGCCAGAGGGTGTGTCTGTGGGATGGTATCTGCCAAATTCTATTGTGGAAAAACCAGTGTATTTCCTGTCTTTGTGGCTGTTTCTCTCAGCTGTGCCTTCTTCTCTCTGCAGTCTCTCCATAAGACACCTCAACTCTCCTCGCCATGTTGTGTTGGTGACTTTTCCCTTTTCACAAATCAGTTCTTCCATTGGGTCAGGAGGGAACTGTCAGCCCACTTTGCTGCAGATCCCATGAGCAGATGCCAAGTCTTAAGATTCCATTCTCATCCCTGCCTTTGTTGTGTTCAGTGCTGCCCTGGATGTGGAACTGTCGGATGATTCCTTCCCCCCAGAGGATTTTGGCATCGTCTCTGGCATGCTCAATGTCAAGTGGGACAGGATCGCTCCGTATCTTTTAATGGTTTGAAATTTTCTTCCCCCTGAGCATCCTGCAGCTTCATCCTGTCTTCATGCCCTGTCCCAGAAATTCCCACATGCCAGAGCCTGGACAGGGTGCCCAATCCAAATGCCCGCTCTTCTGGATGGTGCTTTGTAAAATGAAAGCTCCTTGCAGACAGGACCAGGTCCCTAAGTTCCTCTGCCTGGGGAGGAGCAGCTGGGTCAGCCTCGGGGGGAGGTGGGTCGGGCTGTCTGTGACCATAAGCATTCAGCTCTGTCAGCAGCACTGACTTTTCCACCTGTGTTTTCTTCCTGTAATGAAATCCAACCGTTTTCCTTAACGCCCGGCTCCCAGAGCGAGTAACGTGTCCCACACCGTGGTTCTGCGGCCTCTCAAAGCTGGTTACTTCAACTTCACCTCTGCCACCATCACGTACCTGGCACAGGAGGGAGGACAGGTCGTGGTAAGTGGACGATTTAGAGGAGCCCTGCAGATACCCCTGACAGTGCTCTTGCAGCAGCCTGGTTGGGGTGATGTCCCTGAGCTCTCACCCTGCCCAGCTCTGCCCCAAGAAGGAAAGTGGTAAAGCTTGTCTTTTCCCTGCCTCTTCCAGGTTGGTTTCACTAGTGCTCCCGGGCAAGGAGGAATTCTGGCTCAGCGTGACTTTGACAGAAGGTTCTCCCCTCACTTTGTAAGTACCTTTCAGCTGACAATGGAAATTGCACTGCAGCAGCTGCAGCCCAGCACAGTGGCTTCCTGCTGCACATGGTGTGTGTGGTTTGTCCTGCAGTCACCTGGAGAGCTCCAGTGGTATTGCAGTTAATCCCTGTCAGTTCTCCGTAGGAGTATCACAGAAGCAGCCAAGAGTTTCCACTCCAGCTCCCTCTGTGGAAGAGCTGCACTGTGGGATTTGAGCCAGAAAATTGGAGAGTAGAATCTTAGAACCTTCTAGGTTGGAAGGGACCTACAAGGATCCTGGAGTCCAACTCCTGGCCCTACACAGGACAACCCAACAATCCCACCAAGTGCCTGAAAGCGTTGTCCAAACTCCTTGAGCTCTGTCAGGCTTGGTGCTGTAACCACTTCCCTGGGGAGCCTATCCCAGTGCCTGATCACTCTCTGGGGAAGAACCTTTTCCTTATATCCACCTTAAACCTCCCCTGACACAGCTCCATGCTGTTCCCTCAGCTCCTGTCACTTGTCACACAGAGCAGAGATTGGTGCTGCCCCTTGTGAGGAAGCTGCAGGCTGTGGCAAGGTCTCTTCTTGGTCTCCTCCTCTGGCCTCATTGCTCTAAGACTCCTCTGGACTTAACTTGTTTTGACTTTTCTCCAACCATTTCTACCTCTAGTTGGATTGGGCGGCATTTGGTGTGATGACCCTGCCCTCCATCGGGATCCCCCTGCTGCTGTGGTACTCGAGCAAGAGGAAGTATGACACCCCCAAGACCAAAAAGAACTGAGTGGAGAAAAATGCCACCAGCACTCCAGAGCTCGGGAAAGGACAGTCATGACCCCCCCAGAGCAGTGGGTGCTTTTGGGTTGCACTGTCCCCTGCCAGGCATTGCCTGGGCTGTGCTTCAACCCTCTCGGCAAAGGGACTTGATCGCTGTGATTGGGTGTCTTCTGGGTTTTTAAAAAAGAAACAAAGAAAACAGTAAAAAACCCAACCAAAAGTCCCAAAATGCTTTGTCAGCCCCTTTCAAGTAGGAATCCCCCCCTGCTCCTCTGTAGCCGTGGCGATACGAGTGTGTAAGTGCCCAGAGGGTCTGTTTGTGGGGCTCTGCCCCCTGTGCTACCTCCCAGCCCCCATTTGCCCTGCTGCATCTTCTCCAGAGTGTCCTGTCTTGGGGCCCCTCTGTTGCTGCGTGCCCTATGGGAAGGAGCTTGCTCTGGTGCACCACAGACCTGTTTTGATAGATGTCAGAGCTGCTGCTCTACCCGAAGGGGCAGTACTGGAGGACCCTGTCAATGCTGTTCTCTGTCACACCAGCTTGCCCAGGGCCATGGAGGCTCTGTAAAGAGATGTGGGAGGAGAGCAAGGAGGAGGATTTTAAATTCCTCAAGAATGAGGTGCACTGATCCCCAGACTGTCCCCTCCTGCACTGGGGATGCTCTGCTTAACTCACCCTGCCCCAGACGGGGTCCAGCCTCTGGGTCCCCAGAGATCAGGACAAGTCCCAACCTCCCTGGTGCAAAGGCAGTAACAAAACAAACCTGCCGGCATTTCCAGGGAGCGTCGAGAGCTCCCCTGTGCCCGTGTTTTCAGGCAGCTGCCTCTGGTGGCAGAAAGGTCCGCGGGCCCGCCTCTGTGCACATATTCCCCCGTGAACAGCCCATGTTCACCTCACCAGGGCCGCCTCGCTGGCTCCATGTGCTGCCCCAATGCCCTTTCATCCTAGAGCTCCGAATTCTGAGCCGTTGCCAACAGCTGTCCCTGTGGGCGACACTAAAGGACCGTCTGGGACACAAAATGGCTGCCGGGGGTTTGGGGGGAGGCACCCCCTGGCCGTGAGGGGACACCGGAGCCACGGGTGGGGCCGCCTCAGGACCCGCCGCTTCCCCGAGACCACTCTCTGAGGGGGAAGGGGGACGTCGAGGACTTTGGCTCTCAGAGCGAGCTTGGCCGTTGCATCTCGGCCCCGGCGCCCTTCGGTGTGTAGGAGCTCACCCTGCCCCGCCGCGCCCCGGGTATGCGCATGCGCACTCCACTTCCTTCGTGGCCCCGTCCCGCCCCCGGGTGTCACTCACCAGCCGGAGGTCGGTGGGCGTTCCCGGGGTGAGGCGGTGCCGTCCTGATTGGCCTCCGGGCGCGCGCCCGCGTCGCGATTGGCCGGCGAGGGGCGCGGGGCGGTGCGTGCCGTGGCGGCCCCGTGAGGCGGCAGGTCCGGGGCTCCAGAAGGTTCCGCCGCTCTCCAGCCGCCGCGATGATGGGCCCGCGCCCCGTCCTGGTCCTCAGTGAGTGCTGCCTCCCCGACCTGGCCCCCCCGGCGGGGTCCCAGGGTGGAGGGTGAGGGAAGGGCAGCGCCGCGCCCCCACCCCGCTTTGCTACTCGGCCTCCCCGCCGCCATGTTGGGTCCCCTCATGGCCGGGCGCTCCCTCACGGAGCGCGGCCCAGGCGGGCCCGCTCTGCTCCCAGGGGTCCGCCGGGCACCGCTGCCGCCACCGGCGCGTCTGAACTGCCTCTGGTAGCCCCCTACCCGCAGCTTCGGCCTGGCCGCTCTATGCGCCCTGCGCGGAAGATCTCTGGCCCCCGCTGCTGTCAGGCCTTTCCCGGCAGCTCTCCGGTTCTCTTTCCCGTTTCTTGTCGGGCCTTTTCAGCGAGTTTCTTTGTGCTACCCCGTTTGAATCCTCTGTGAACCCCAGTTCTCAGGCCCCCCAGCATTGGAAGCTCATGCAGCTGCCCGAGCGAGTCCAGAGGAGGCCATGGAGATGTTCCGAGGGCTGGAGCCCCTCTGCTCTGCAGCCAAGCTGATAGAGCTGGGGGTGTTAACCTCAGAGGAGAAGGCTCCAGGGAGACTTTAGAGCTCCTTCCAGTGCCTAAAGGAGCTGCAGGAGAGCTGGAGAGGGACTTAGGACAAGGGAGAATGGCTTCCCACTGCCAGAGGGCAGGGTTAGATGGGATATTGAGAAGAAATTCTTCCCTGTGAGGGAAGTGAGTCACTAGCATAGGCATAGGTTGCCCAGAGAAGCTGTGGCTGCCCCCTCCCTGGAAGTGTTCCAAGGCCGGGTTGGACGGGGCTCGGAGCAACCTGGGATAGTGGAAGATGTCCCTGCCCGTGGAAGGGGTTTGGAACTAGATGGTCTTTAAGTCCCTTCCAACTCAAACCATTTTATGATTCTCTCACCACTCTCCAACACAAGGATTTATTTCTGCTTGGGTATTGCATTCCCATCTCCATCTGCTCTATTCCCTATTAGCCTAGGAGGCAGACTGTTGGAGCCCAGGGCCCCTTTTGTTCTGTCTTACACCTCTCCATGTGGATGCACCTACTTCTGAGTAAATCTGTGCATACCTGGGCCAGGCTTGTAGTAGCAGAAGAGCAGCCTTCAGCTCTAGGGCAGAGTCTGTTGACAGCTGGTCCTCAGCTGTGATTGTGAGCCTGTGGTACCCCGGGGGCTGCTCACCCTCATGTGCCAAAGGCAACTTCAATGGATTAACTTCATGTTCACCCAGTTCTTTGAACTGTGCCTAGGCCTCTGTAACTTTTTGTGACTGAACAGTGCTGTGCAACAGCACCTCCTTGACCATGTGGGATCTGGCAGATCCTAGTGAGTCCCTGCAGTTTGATTTTCTGGGGCAATAGGTTTCTGTTTCAGGGTTGCAAAGCTTTGTCTCAGTTAGGATGCTCACAAGGAGTTCTGTTATAATAGGGAGTGTTTTTTGCTGACGCTCTTCTGTCAGTGTGTTTCTCATCATGACTGCAGTATTTATAATGTAAACTCTGAATTTAGAACTGGTCACGTGTCATATGTGTGTGACTGAGAGGTGTGGCTGCATCCTTACTGCATTGTACTTGATTGTACTCGATTAAATTCATTTTTTCTGTGTGCTTTAGGTCAGAACACAAAACGTGAGTCTGGAAGAAAAGTCCAGACAGGAAACATCACTGCTGCGAAGGTACCAAATTCTAGTATCGGGCTGTTTTGATTATTCTTTTTTTTTCTCCGTGTGTGTGTATTTTTATATTTCTGAGGGAAAGTTGGATCTGAAGCATATTTTCTCTAGTCTATATGAACCCAGAATAGAAGAAGCAACATAGAAAATAATTTCCTGTGTTAACAGAAGATATTTTTATACTTTTATATAAAAATTCTGTATAAAAAATAAAACATCTGCACTATTCATGTAAGGGGTGCCCTATAACTGCACATAGAGGGGTTTAACCCACCAAACCTCCTTTCTCTGCAAAGTCTGAAAGCACCTCAGTTTTGACATCTGACTGAGATAATAATACAGTGTAGTACCAGTGCCCTTATAATCCCTGCGTTCTCATTTCCAGACAGTTCTTAAACCTTGTCTGCATCTCAGCCATGGCAGAGTTGTTGGGTCGCTTAAATTTCAGAGGGACTGCTGGTTTCAGACCCACTATAGGGTTTTTTTAGACTTTTTGACGCTTACCTGTAGTACTTCATTTCTTTGGTTTCCCCTAGACCATTGCTGACATTATCCGAACATGTTTAGGACCAAGAGCTATGATGAAGGTAAGAACTTGTGCTGTTCTGTGGGGTGTTTCTAGGCAGCTGCATCACCAATGTTGCAGCACAAGTATTGGTTTTCTTGTGGTTGCAGATGCTTTTGGACCCCATGGGTGGCATTGTGATGACCAACGATGGCAATGCTATTCTTAGAGAAGTAAGTTTCTCCTGAAGGATTGTCTTGTTTAACACGTGAGTCGGAATATTCTGGAGTCTTGGGTGCCAATAGAGCTGTATGATCTCATCTGTCCTGAGAACCAGAAAGGTGCTCACTGGGGAGGAGCGAAACATTTCCAGCAAATGCTCTTGTTCTGCAGAAATGTAGGTTTGATCCTGGGATGGGAAGTTTTCATGGTGTTTTTATAAGACTGATGTAAAGGCTTTGGTAATTGTAGCTATAATCAGTTGCATCAAGATCTTCTGAGTAGACAGCGATGTTCACAATGCCACGTAATGATACCAAGAAATTATTTTCTCTCTAGTACAAGTGCTGTTGAAAGAACATCCAAAAAACTCTAATGCCTGAAAAACCGGGAGGGACACAACATTGTCAAATACAAAGGCTTGGTTTTGGTCAAAAAAGAAGGAAGAGCTTTGCTGCGATTGCGCAGAATGCCTTTAAAACTGTATTAAAGCTGTGATATTTGTTCCATTGAGCAATGCAAGATGTTTCTGCTTTAGTATTCTGGAACAAATCCATACCCCTTGCTCCTGCACAGATCCAAGTCCAGCATCCAGCTGCAAAATCAATGATAGAGATCAGCCGCACGCAGGATGAAGAAGTCGGAGACGGGACCACATCTGTCATTATCCTTGGTAAGAGGCTGACTCAGACAGTTTGTTTAGAGGCTGGAGTTCGCCCTCTTTGCTTATCAGGGCCCATAATGAGTTATTTACCAACCTTAAAATGGATAATTTTTTTTTTACTGTGCAAGAGCGTGCTTTGTTCATGAGACCCTTAGGTGATCAGCTCCACGCTTTGGGAAGTTGTGCTTTCCCTGGGATAACCACCACTAAGGGTAAAGAAAGGTATAGGTGATGTTAGAGCTCCTTGCATGGATAGAAGATACATTTTGTCTGGTATGCTGCTCTTCTGTCTTGAGTGGCAATTATCCTCCTAATTTATCTGAGGGATTTTGATTTATTTTTAATTTTTTTTTAGCTGGAGAGATGCTCTCTGTTGCTGAACACTTTCTTGAACAGCAGATGCACCCAACTGTGATCATCTGGGCTTATCGTAAGGCTCTGGATGACATGATCAGTATTCTGAAGAAAATTGGGTAAGTATGGGCTGGTGGGAGTTAGAAAGGAGGGATGTGGGCTTTCTGTACTGCTTCAAGCAGCTGCTGCTTTAGGCAGTTATGTTAGAATACAATTAACATAATTGGAGAGGGACTCAAAGGGACAGATAGCTTGGAGTAATACTCAGTTTGCTCTTTGGTTTTTCTTTGTCCCAGCACTCCAGTGGATGTGAACAACAAAGAGATGATGCTTAAAATAATAAAGAGTGCGATAAACACAAAGGCAATAAACCGCTGGTCTGACTTGGCCTGTAGCATCGCTCTTGATGCCGTTAAGACCGTGGAATTTGAAGAAAATGGCAGAAGGGAAATTGATATTAAAAAATACGCAAAAGTAGAAAAGGTGAGTGTGTCCTGAACTGTTTCTTATCCCTGTGTGCCCCTTTCTTGTTCTGAACTAGCTGACTGTGGGGTGCAGTGGGAAGAATTTTGTGTTACCTCTCTGCAGTCCACAGACATAACCACCCTCAAAGATATTTCAGTCAGTGCTGTTGGCTTCGCTGGTTTGCACTGCAAAGAGGGGCTGTTATTTCAACCCTTTTGGAATATTTGTCAAAAAGATAATTTCAGTTGCATTTGGAAGATGGAAGATGAAACGCGTTGCCAGGCAGTAGGATGTGAAAAGTTTCTTAAGCTCTTCCACAGCTTCTCACTTGAAATCTAAGTCAATATGCACTTAAAATTAAACTTTATATCATGACCTGGATGCACTATGATTACCCGGGGGAGGTTTTCCCTTTTCTGTACATGGGACAGACAGTTTCAGGAGAAACCTTCAGATACACAGGTTTTTGTGGACTAAACTGACTCGTCTCATTTCCCCCCTTCCTTGTGTCTGTCAGATTCCAGGTGGTTTTAGTGAAGACTCATGTGTTTTGCGTGGAATCATGGTGAATAAAGATGTGACCCATCCCAAAATGCGTCGTCTTATTAAGAATCCACGCATTGTCCTTCTGGATTGTTCTCTAGAGTACAAGAAAGGAGAGAGCCAGGTAATGTGGGTCCTGTTGGAGATGTCCACCGCTCTTGATTTAGGACATGTAAAGTGAACAAATGCAGATGGCTTGTTAAAAGCACAAGTGGTGAAAGGCTTTCTGTGTTGTGCCTCTCAAAGGCGTTGTGCACATGTGGGCTAATTCGGCTGTGGAGTCCAGTAAAACAGGAGTGAGGCCACAGCGCTTTGACTCATTGAAGCAGCTACAGCAGTTTGTGTATCTGTGTGCTGGTAAAGAGCTAAAGAAATATTTCTGAGCTTGAACTAATGCTAAGGCTCAGCTGACACAATGTCACAGTTTATTTGATCCGTGGTGTTCATCCCTGACTCTTTCCCTGGTGATACTGGAGGAGTTTAGCTACTTGACGTGGGGGATGTGTGTCTAACATGGTGAAGGGTTGGGATGAACACACTGAGCTGTTTACATGTCTTTTGTGCAGACTGACATTGAAATTACACGAGAGGAAGACTTTGCCCGCATCCTGCAGATGGAGGAGGAGTACATTCAGCAAATGTGTGAGGATCTGATAAGAGTCAAGCCAGATCTGGTCATCACAGAAAAAGGAGTTTCTGGTAATAGCACATATGATCCTTCTTTGTGTTGAATTCATTTCACTGAGGTTCATGATGTTAAATGGTGTTAAATTCATGGTTCAGAAACTCGAAAAGAAACCAAAAAAAACCCCAGTAGCAAATTAGCACAACTCCTCCGCAGACCTGGTGTGGAACCTAGTTTTGGTTTGTATTTTAGCTTTCTAGCAAGTAGTTGTACACTGCGGGCATTGAAGTTGGTCCTTGGTGTTGCCATGTGAACTTGGACTCTTACAATAATATTTTGCTTTTTCAGCATTTTGGAAAGATACCAAAATACAAGTGAGGCTGTCTTAAACTCTTGAGAGCTGTGCTGCCATTTTGCCTTGCAGCCTGGTTTAAGAAGCTACATTTAGGATTTTTTCCATAATCCTTTTTGCTTTAAAGACTGGAACTAGAATAGCTGAATTGGTCACTGATAAACACATAAAATTTGTCACGATACCACTGATTCATCACTAAATTTGCAAAAATCTCGTTTCAGACCTGGCCCAGCACTACCTGATGAGAGCCAACATTACCGCCATCCGCAGGGTGCGGAAGACTGACAACAACCGGATCGCCAGGTAAGTGCCGGCTCCTGGCTGGAGCCTGTTCCTGCTGTGCATGGCATGGGCGTGTTCTGATCTTACTCCTTCTCCCCAGTTCTTATCTGTGAGTGTCTGATGTGATGTTTTGGTGTTCCAGGGCCTGTGGAGCTCGCATTGTCAGTCGCACAGATGAGCTCCGGGAGGAGGATGTGGGAACTGGTGCCAGGCTCTTTGAAGTGAAAAAAATAGGAGATGAGTATTTTGCCTTCATCACTGATTGCAAAGAACCCAAGGCTTGCACGATCATCCTGCGGGGAGCCAGCAAGGAAATCTTAGCGGTAAGTGTGGGGAGGGTAAGCATGGGTTGCTTCACCTCCTGTCCCAGCCACATTCGTGGTGTCAGTAAGTCATGGCCAGCAGACTGTGGGCTGAGCTTTCAGCTGGTGTGGTGCTCCAGTTAATAATGAGAGGGGCAGCAGAGCTGGGGAAAGGTCTGGAGCACAAGGAGCAGCTGAGGGAGCTGGGGGGTCCCAACAGGGATCTCTGAGTCTCTCTACTGCTACCTGACAGGAGGTTGTAGCCAGGTGGGGGTCAGGCTCTTCACCCTGGTAACAAGTGACAGAACAAGAGGAAATGGCCTCAGGTTGCACCAGAGGAGGTTTAGATTGGATATTAGGGAAAATTTTTTCGTGGAAAATGTGGTCAGGCACTGGCACAGGCTGCCCAGGGCAGTGGTGGAGAGTTCCCATTCCTGGAGGGGTTTAACAGCCATGTGGATGTGGCACCTGGGGACATGGGTTAGTGGTGGCCTTGGCAGTGCTGAGGGAATGGTTGGACTCTGATCTTAGAGGGCTTTTGTAACCTCAGCAATCCTGTGATCTGTGCCTGTTGCAGGAGGTGGAGCGCAACCTGCAGGATGCCATGCAGGTGTGCCGGAATGTCCTCATGGACCCACAGCTGGTGCCGGGCGGGGGAGCCACCGAAATGGCTGTGTCCCATGCACTGACTGAGAGGTCCAAGGGCATGACAGGTGTGGAGCAGTGGCCCTACCGTGCAGTGGCCCAGGCTCTGGAGGTCATTCCCCGGACGCTGATCCAGAACTGTGGCGCCAGTACCATCCGTGTTCTGACCTCACTCAGGGTAAGGCATGGGGCACCAGGAGGGAGTCAACCCCTTCCCACTCTGCACAGCCCTTGGGATCAGTCACCTTTCATAGCAATGCCTTTGTCAGGCTGCCAGTAACATTCTTGTATGAACTCCAAAATTGAGACTATTCTAATGGCCTGTTACTGTTTCCTGAGCCCATGGTCGCTGTGAGCTTCTAGAGGGGAATTTGCTGTCTCACCCTACGCCTGTCTTTCTGCTTCCAGGCCAAGCATACCCAGGAAGGCAGCCAGACATGGGGGGTGAATGGGGAGACTGGAGCCCTGGTTGACATGAAAGAGCTAGGGATCTGGGAGCCCTTGGCTGTCAAACTGCAGACCTACAAAACAGCCGTGGAGGTAAGGAGAGGTGTGAACTCCAGAGCCTCTGTGGCATATCCCTTGCAAGAGGAGGATGTCCCTCCCTTTGCACTGGGGTGCTTGGGTGGGTGTCACACATCCAGCATGGGCTGTGCAGGTGTCTGAGCTTGCTGCTGTCAAAGGTGAGATGATGAGAGATGTGGAAGCCCAGACTCGGGCTTTCCCAAAGCTTGGTTTTTGATCCTGTGGCTAAAATTCAGCATATTCCATCCCACCTTTTCCTCCAAATGGTTCTCACAGGGACAGGCTGCTCCCAGGGCCAGACAGAGCTGCATGTGAGCAGTCCCATGCCAGCAGCATGCTGGAATTGTCAGTGCCCTGGGCGCTTTATGCTGGCTGGGGCTGCCGTGTGTCAGCTGCCCCCCCTCATTACAGATCCTGCCATTCTCTCACTGGTGTTGGATCAAAGGCTGTTCCTCAAAGGGACACTGTGTCTGTTCTCTGTCAGTCAATGAGAAAAGATGGGTGTCTTTGTTTCCATGGTGGAGGGTAAAGCATCCCCTTGCTGTTCCCACGTGCCTGCAAGGCACAGTGTCCCTTCTCCTGTGCTGAAAGAACCATAGGCTGGTGGTTGCGTGGCATGTGAGCTGGGCAGGCTGGGTTTTGTTTTTTGTGCTGAGCTCCTGACGAGCCCTGGGTGTGGGGTTTCTCTGCAGACTGCAGTTCTCCTCCTCCGTATTGATGATATCGTGTCGGGGCACAAAAAGAAGGGTGACAACCAAAGCAAGCAGCCCGCGGCGCCCGAAGCAGCCCAGGAGTGAGGGGTTGAGTCTCCACCAGAGAGAACCAGCTGCCTCGACCTTGACATAGGGATGAGTTCTCAATGCCGCGACCCAGTGCTGAGGCTGAGCCGGGGAAGGTTTGTCTGAAGTCTGGAAGGGATGGATAAAACCCTGGACGTGGGGAAAAGTCTGTTACTGTTGGTGTCTCTGCACTGGGGGACACTGCTCCTGGGGTGAGGGTTCCAGACTGAAACTTCTCCTCTTTGCCCCAAAATAAACATGTTGTTTCAGGCTCTGTGTGTTTAATGCCCATGGTGGAGGAGGGTGGGTGTGGGCAAGTAGGTCTTTGACAACCCCAGGAGGTTCAGTGAGGCCAAGGGCAGGTGCTGAACCTGCATCCAGGCAACCCCAAGCACAAACACAGGCCCAGGGAGAAGGACTTGGGGGTGTGGGTTGACAAGAAACTCAACGTGACCCAGCTCAATGAGCCCAGAAAGCCAATGCTATGCCAGGCTCATCCCCAGCAGCCTGGGCAGCACATGGTGGGGAGATTCTGCCCCTCTGCTCTGCTGAGACTCCACCTGCAGTGCTGCCTCCAGCGCTGGGCCTCCCAGCACAGGAAGGATGTGCAAGGAGGAGCAAGTCCAGAGAATGAGATACGGGGGAAAAAATACCTTCCTGGGAGGGTAGTGAGGCACGGGCACAGGTTGCCCGGAGAAGCTGTGGATGCCCGGTCTCTGGGAGGTGTTCAAGGCCAGGTGGGACAAGGCTTGGAGCAACCTGTTGGAAGGGGTTTGGACTTAGGTGGTCTTTAAGGTCCCTTCCAACCCAAAGCAGTCTTGTTCTGTGATTCCCTTTATCACTTCGCTCTAATTCTGTGACAGCCCATGGAAGCAGGAAGTCCCCTTCTGTGAACCTTGGCTGGAGCAATTTCCAGCTCCATGCACGCCGCAGGCAACGCAGCTTTGCAAGCACGTTGGTCAAAGCAAGGCAGCGTCTGTCATGCTATTCCTTTTATTTTATTACAAAACCCGGGGCTCCCTGGTGGTCTAGTGGTTAGGATGCGGTGCTCTCACCGCCGCAGCCCGGGTTCGATTCCTGGTCAGGGGACTTCCCCGGGCAGATGGAGCTCGTCAGCCCTGTAAGGCCATCCATCTAAGAGAAGGTCACTCTAAACAAACCTACCTCCTGAGGACCTCGCTGCCACTGTCCGAGCTCACTCAGCCCCAGCAGATGAACCTCAGGATTAAAGGGTGGGCTCAGTTCAGCGCACACTGTGTCTCACCTAAAAAATCCACTGTGCAGGCTCGAAGGGTAAAGACCTTTCCCAAATCTTTGTCCGCGAAGACTGACCATGATGATGATGATTACAGAACCCTCAGTACCTCAACACACCTCAACCCTGCACAGAGCAGCCAGAAAG
The DNA here is from genome assembly GCF_025592945.1 of Manacus candei. Lineage (NCBI taxonomy): Eukaryota > Metazoa > Chordata > Aves > Passeriformes > Pipridae > Manacus > Manacus candei. Next base: position 8,613 of record NW_026138214.1, on the reverse strand, counting down.
AACAGCCACAATGCAGTTGTAGCAGGATGCTCTGTCCTTGGAATGTGGTTAAGAACTCGGAACAGTACCCTGTTTGCAAGGATGTTAGTGGTGGACTGAGAGGAGGTGTATCATGCTGGGTTTGGTGTTGAATTATGCTAAAACTAGTCTAACTCAAATTACCCCAAAGTTAACATCCCAATAGTGAAGCAAAGATTTGGCAGATATGGTAAAGTATCATCTAAAAGTGCTAAGCTGTCGCAGTTGGGCCGGAGCCTGACAGTCAATCACTTCATACTATAAAGGTCCAGTCCACTTTCATACGGCAAGTTCTTCTAACATACACCTTCCATGGAGTGTGTGTGTGTGGAGATTCCTCCCCTGAGCGGGGGACATCTCTCAAGGTTACTCCTCGAGGCTGAGTGAAAGAGATATACCCACAGCTGTTGGTATGGGTGAGTTACATCAACCTCTACTTAGTAACTATTTCTTTCTTTTTTGGTAGCTTTGATATAAATGCTTGGATATAGTGCACTATACTACATTACACTATGCTATACTAGTAATTTTAGCTTCTATACTGTGTAGTAAATAATTTACATTAAGATATTTTTGTCTAATCATTTATCATAATAAATATTTTTATATAAACATATCTGATTTGCCATCCTTAGTCCTGCAGCACAAAGTTGTACAAAGGTTCAATCGCACCTCTATAATTCCTTAAACCATTGGCAGTCTGTGGCTAAGATTGGATTCAGCTGCACCCAGACTCCTGTCTGAGAAGGAGTTTAAAAAGCAAGGGAACCCTTTCTGCACCTCATGACTCAATGGGAGGGCTTCTCTAATAAACTTTGTCTGAAGCTCCTACTCCACCTGCAATAGAAGTTCTCTGCTCAACACAAAGCTTCTGAGAGAACAGCATTGACAGGGACCTTTCATACGTCTCCCTTTGGGACAGAGCTGCAGCAGTATTAGAGTGTCTGCTACAGGCATATGTCCTGTGCTGAGTTGTCAATAACCAAAATAGCCTATATGTGATAAAAAAAATGTAAAAACTAATCAAAATAGTATAAAAATATAAAATTTGTAGGAGAGGGGCCAAGGGATAAACACATGTATGATTTTAACCTGTCAGGCTTTCAGTATTCAAATAACAAATTACATCAAATGACATTTGTTTGACCTGACAAGTTCATGGCTCTCAGGTGCCGCTGTTGCCCAGGGTGACTAAAATATTGGAACAAAGTAGGATAAAAAATGCTCTATTATTGACCCTCTCCAAGGTATTTTAAAACAAGCATTGTTACATATCAGAAAGGTTACACTGGTTATGAGGAGAAAATAAACTATGTATTTTACAAAGAATTGAAGCTTTTTCTCTTAAGGAATACTGTCCATATAGTGATGCATTGCATGAACATTTGATGCCTCTGGGGTGATGGTTCTGATATGAATAATAAAGTCTAAAATTAAATAAAGTTTAAAATAAACTCTAAAATACAAAGCTAGAATAAAGACAAATAAAATAAAGCATTGAGTAAAATAAAATAAAATAAAGAGCCTAAATAAAAAAGCTTAAAATCAAATATCTCTGCACTGGAGGAACTGCATCAGCCCCCTCCAAACTCAAAACATTCCCTGACTCCCAACCCCCTTCCCCCCGAAAAATACCCAAACTCCCCCCTCACTGCAGCCAGGTTCCGGGGGGGGGGGGGAGCAAAGCCCCCCCCGAATGCCTCCCAGCTCCATTTTGAGGTGTCCCGCTCCATTTTGCCTCCCCCCACCTCTATTTGGGGTCCCCCATCCATTTTGGGGCACTATTTGAGACTTTTTTGGGGGTTTATTGCTGGGACTGTGGTGCAGGGGGCTTATCGGGGTTGACCCATGTTTTGGGGTCCTCCCCCATAGTAACGGGGTTCTCCACACATGCTCACACGCGCACACACACGTGCACACTCACACAGTTGTGCACACTCACGTGTGCTCACACACACAAGAGTTGTGCATGCTCACATGTGCTAACACACACACAGCGTGCTCACACATGTCAGTGCCCTCAGGCCTAACCCCTTCCAGCACCCCCTGCACTCCCACACTCTCACATGTATGTGGCACTTGTGTCTCTGCCCTCCCCGTGTCTGTGTCTGTGTTTGGGGGATCCCAGCTGGAGATCTGACCACCCCTTTTGTACCACACCACCCCCCAGATCATCTCCAGGGTGCCCCCCCTTCCCCCATGACAGAGCCCTCCAAGGCCCCAGTGACATCCCAAACCTCTCAGGGGCACCCCAAAACCTCCCTAGCGAAACCCTAAAACCCACACAGGCAACCCAAAACACCCCCCTCAGTGAGTCCCCTTTTCAGCCCCCCAGACCAACAGCAACAACTACAACCAGGGTACCCCATGGCCCGAGCCCCCCTATGGCCAAGCCCCCTGAAGCCAGGGTTTGGGGGTGCAGAGGAGGCTTAGGAGGGTCCCAATACTCATCCTCCCATGTCAGAGCCCCCTAAGGTGAGATTTCTGAGGAGAACTCTAAAATAGGGAGACACACTCAAAACAGAGGGAAGCAACACCAAGGGGACTGGGGGGACCCTAAAGTGGAGGGGGGGGGCTCAAAATGATGGGGAAACCTTGAAGTACGGAGGGGCACCCCAGTATATAGGGGGAAGACCCCAGAATGGAGGGGGAAGAACTCAGAATGGGGGAGAACACAAAAATGTAGGAAAGGATTGCAAAATGGAGAGGGGATCCCAAAGTGGGGAGGGAACCTAAAATGGAAAGGGGGAATTCCGAAGTACAGGGGAAACCCCAAAATGGGGGAAGGGGGCCAAAATGGAGGGAGAGGCACCCCAAAGTGGTGCCTCTTGGAGAGGGGACATCCCAAAATGGAGAACAGGGACCCAGAAATGGAGGTGTGACACCCCAAAATTTGGGAGTAAGCCGAAAATGGAGTAGGCATCCTGAAACTGATTGGCACCCCAACATTGGGGGGACCCAAAACGAAGGGGGAACCTGAAATGGAAGGAGGGACACAAAATGGAGGGCAGAAACCCCAGATACAGGAGGGACACCCCAAAATGAAGAAGAAAGCAGAAAGTGGAAGGGGGGAAGGCAAACATTTCAGGGAAACTCCTGAAATGGAGATTGAAGAACTCCACAGCACCACAAAAAGAAGTGGGACCCCCATATTATGCCCACCACCACCTTTATAAACCTTTCACCCCAAATCTAATGCTGCCCACATTTCTCAGGAGGTCAAATAACACACTTTTACTGGCAAACTTTAGAAAATAAGGGGACTTAGCAAAAGTTTAAAGGGCAACATTCAACCAAAAAAAAGCATTTCACAAAGCAATGTCTTAGCACATGCTAACCTACACAGTTTAGCAAAATTCAACCCGTCCAGCTTTAAGTAACCCAAATATCAAGAAAGGAGATTAGAAGAAGAAGAAGATAATAGGAGGAGAGAGAGAAAAAAAGAAAGAGCATAGATCCAGCTCCCAGGAGTTCGGGAAATGGCAGGGGCAAGACCGCGTGGACACCACATGTCTTTGGCTTTATCTGCTCTTGCCCTCTGTGGCCAGAGCACCCAGGTGGGACTTTTGGCTCACTGAGCACTCTGGGGCTGGACTGGGGCTCCAAGATGGGGTGGGGGGCAGTGGTCCTGCTTGTGCCAGTGACTAACAGCTGCTCCAGGGCTGGCCAAGGAGGCTCCAAGGGGCCAGAGTATGGAACAGGGCACTATTCCACCTTTGTGAAATTCAACCTGTTTCTTACCATCCCCCCGCAGCCCACACACTTGAGTTGGTCCGAGCCAATAATGAATATAATAATCCAGCGTCTCACACAGTCCTCCTGTACTGGGCACTGGTGAGTCACCTTGAGTGTTGTGTCCAGTTCTGGACCCCTCAGTGCAAGAGAGGCTGGAGCATGTCCACAGCCAGGAATGGAGCTGGGGAAGGGTCTGGAGAGTCAGTCATCAGAGCAGCTGAGGGAGCCTGGGGGGATGCTCAGCCTGGAGAAAAAGAAGATCCGGGGGACCTTCTTGCTCTCTACAACTTCCTGATAGGAGGATAGAGCCAGACAGGGGTCGCTTTCTTCTTCCAGGTATTAATTATACAATCAACAGTACCTATACAAAAAATGCTCAGATCAAATTTGTTTCCAACCCACTCTGGCCAGATCTGTTGTTATCTCAAACCTTTGTGCCACACACCAGGCACAAAATGAGTTTGTCATGGTATTCTTCAATTTGGTACCCCCACTAAAACCATGTGCTACTCCACCCTGCCCCTGTCCAACTTGAGACACAAAAGGCAAAGATCATGGCTTGAGAAAAGAACAATTTACTGAAAACAGCAATGAGATATGGAAACAAGCAGTAGTAGCAAGAATATTAGTTAAAAAAGCAAATAAAAGAGAGACTGATTCACATACAAAAAATGCTCACCACGGGGCTCATGGACCCAACCACAGCCACACTGCCCCAAGCACACGAGAGCCCTTCCTTCTGGAAAAAAGCAACTTCCATCCCCCCAGCCCTGGTTTTGACCTGAGGCGAAATAATGTAACCTCTGGGTCCTAGCCATGCCACATTCCACCTACTGCAAAAAACTACCCCCGCCCTGGCCAGAACCAGGACACAAGGCAAAGGAAGGAAAGGGAGAGGTAAGCCAAGGCAAACCCAGGCAAGGGAGTGGAAGGCAAGAAAAGGCAAAGCAGGGGTAGGAAGTGAAAGGCAAGGCAGGGGTAGGCAAGCCAAGGCAAGAGAGTGGTAGCAACGTCAAGACAAGGAGGTGGTAGGAATTGCAAGGCAAGTGAGGAGTAGTCAAGGCAATGAAATAGAGGGGTAGGCAAGGAAAGACAAGGGAGTTGTAGGCAAGAAAAGGCAAGTAATGAGTAGGCAAGGAAAGGCAATGCAAGGGAGGGGAAGAGAAGGTTTGGGAAGGTTTGGGAAGGGAAGGTTTGGGAAGGGAAGGTTTGGGAAGGTTTGGGAACGGAAAGAAAGGGAAGTTTTGGGAAGAGCAGGTTTGGGAAGATTTGGGAAGGTTTGGGAAGGGAAAGGAAGGGAAGGCTTGGGAAGGGAAGTTTTGGGAAGGGAAGTTTTGGGAAGGGAAGGTTTGGGAAGGGAAGGTTTGGGAAGGTTTGGGAAGAAGGTTGGGGAAGGTTTGGCAAGGGAAGGTTTGGGAAGGTTTAGGAAGGGAAGGTTTGGGAAGGTTTGGGAAGGTTTGGGAAGGGAAGGTTTGGGAAGGGAAGTTTTGGGAAGGAAAGGTTTGGGAAGGTTTGGGAAGGTTTGGGAAGGTTTGGGAAGGTTTCGGAAGGTTCGGGAAGGTTTGGGAAGTGAAGGTTTGGGAAGGTTTGGGAAGGGAAGGTTTGGGAAGGGAAGGTTTGGGAAGGGAATGTTTGGGAAGGTTTGGGAAGGGAAGGTTTGGGAAGGGAAGGTTTGGGAAGGGAAGGTTTGGGAAGGGAATGTTTGGGAAGGTTTGGGAAGGGAAGGGAAGGTTTGGGAAGGTTTGGGAAGGGAAGGTTTGGGAAGGTTTGGGAAGGGAAGGTTTGGGAAGGTTTGGGAAGGTTTGGGAAGGTTTGGGAAGGTTTGGGAAGGGAAGGTTTGGGAAGGGAAGGTTTGGGAAGGGAAGTTTTGGGAAGGGAAGGTTTGGGAAGGGAAGGTTTGGGAAGGTTTGGGAAGGTTTGGGAAGGGAAGTTTTGGGAAGGTTTGGGAAGGTTCGGGAAGGCTTGGGAAGGGAAGGTTTGGGAAGGGAAGGTTTGGGAAGGTTTGGGAAGGTTTGGGAAGGGAAGGTTTGGGAAGGGAAGTTTTGGGAAGGGAAGGTTTGGGAAGGGAAGGTTTGGGAAGGTTTGGGAAGGTTTGGGAAGGGAAGTTTTGGGAAGGTTTGGGAAGGTTCGGGAAGGCTTGGGAAGGGAAGGTTTGGGAAGGGAAGGTTTGGGAAGGTTTGGGAAGGTTTGGGAAGGGAAGGTTTGGGAAGGTTTGGGAAGGTTTGGGAAGGTTTGGGAAGGGTAGGTTTGGGAAGGTTTGGGAAGGGAAGGTTTGGGAAAGGAAGGTTTGGGAAGGGAAGGTTTGGGAAGGTTTGGGAAGGTTTGGGAAGGGAAGGTTTGGGAAGGGAAGGTTTGGGAAGGGAAGGTTTGGGAAGGGAAGGTTTGGGAAGGTTTGGGAAGGGAATGTTTGGGAAGGTATGGGAAGGGAAGGTTTGGGAAGGTTTGGGAAGGTTTGGGAAGGGAAGGTTTGGAAAAGTTTGGGAAGGTTTGGGAAGGTTTGGGAAGGGAAGGTTTGGGAAGGTTTGGGAAGGGAAGGTTTGGGAGGTTTGGGAAGGTTTGGGAAGGTTTGGGAAGGTTTGGGAAGGTTTGGGAAGAGAAGGTTTGGGAAGGTTTGGGAAGGTTTGGGAAGGTTTGGGAAGGGAAGGCTTGGGAAGGTTTGGGAAGGGAAGGTTTGGGAAGGTTTGGGAAGGTTTGGGAAGGGAAGGTTTGGGAAGGTTTGGGAAGGTTTGGGAAGGTTTGGGAAGGGTAGGTTTGGGAAGGTTTGGGAAGGGAAGGGAAGGGAAAGGAAGGTTTGGGAAGGGAAGGTTTGGGAAGGTTTGGGAAGGTTTGGGAAGGGAAGGTTTGAAAAGGGAAGGGAAGGGAAGGTTTTGGAAGGGAAGGTTTGGGAAGGGAAGGTTTGGGAAGGGAAGGTTTGGGAAGGGAAGGTTTGGGAAGGGAAGGGAAGGGAAGGGAAGGTTTGGGAAGGGAAGGTTTGGGAAGGTTTGGGAAGGGAAGGGAAGGGAAGGGAAGGTTTGGGAAGGGAAGGGAAGGGAAGGGAAGGGAAGGTTTGGGAAGGGAAGGGAAGGGAAGGTTTGGGAAGGGAAGGGAAGGGAAGGTTTGGGAAGGTTTGGGAAGGTTTGGGAAGGGAAGGTTTGGGAAGGGAAGGGAAGGTTTGGGAAGGGAAGGGAAGGGAAGGGAAGGGAAGGGAAGGGAAGGGAAGGGAAGGGAAGGGAAGGGAAGGGAAGGGAAGGGAAGGGAAGGGAAGGGAAGGGAAGGGAAGGGAAGGGAAGGGAAGGGAAGGGAAGGGAAGGGAAGGGAAGGGAAGGGAAGGTTTGGGAAGGTTTGGGAAGGGAAGGGAAGGGAAGGGAAGGGAAGGGAAGGGAAGGTTTGGGAAGGGAAGGGAAGGGAAGGTTTGGGAAGGGAAGGTTTGGGAAGGGAAGGGAAGGGAAGGGAAGGGAAGGAAGGGAAGGGAAGGGAAGGGAAGGAAGGAAGGGAAGGGAAGGGAAGGGAAGGGAAGGGAAGGGAAAGGAAGGTTTGGGAAGGTTTGGGAAGGGAAGGGAAGGTTTGGGAAGGGAAGGGAAAGTTTGGGAAGGGAAGGGAAGGTTTGGGAAGGGAAGGTTTGGGAAGGGAAGGTTTGGGAAGGGAAGGGAAGGGAAGGTTTGGGAAGGGAAGGGAAGGTTTGGAGGAAGGTGGGGTGAGAGGTTGGGTTGGTTTGGGAAGGGAAGGTTTGGGAAGGGAAGGGAAGGGAAGGGAAGGGAAGGGAAGGGAAGGGAAGGGAAGGGAAGGTTTGGGAAGGTTTGGGAAGGTTTGGGAAGGGAAGGTTTGGGAAGGTTTGGAAGGTTTGGGAAGGTTTGGGAAGGTTTGGGAAGGGAAGGTTTGGGAAGGGAAGGGAAGGGAAGGGAAGGGAAGGGAAGGGAAGGGAAGGGAAGGGAAGGGAAGGGAAGGGAAGGGAAGGGAAGGGAAGGAAGGGAAGGGAAGGAAGGGAAGGGAGGGAAGGGAAGGGAAGGGAAGGGAAGGTTTGGGAAGGGAAGGTTTGGCAAGGGAAGGGAAGGTTTGGGAAGGTTTGGGAAGGTTTGGGAAGGTTTGGGAAGGTTTGGGAAGGTTTGGGAAGGTTTGGGAAGGGAAGGGAAGGGAAGGGAAGGGAAGGTTTGGGAAGGGAAGGTTTGGCAAGGGAAGGGAAGGTTTGGGAAGGTTTGGGAAGGTTTGGGAAGGTTTGGGAAGGGAAGGTTTGAGAAGGTTTGGGAAGGGAAGGGAAGGTTTGGGAAGGTTTGGGAAGGGAAGGGAAGGTTTGGGAAGGGAAGGTTTGGGAAGGGAAGGTTTGGGAAGGTTTGGGAAGGGAAGGTTTGGGAAGGTTTGGGAAGGTTTGGGAAGGTTTGGGAAGGTTTGGGAAGGGGAAGGTTTGGGAAGGGAAGGTTTGGGAAGGGAAGTTTTGGGAAGGGAAGGTTTGGGAAGGGAAGGTTTGGGAAGGGAAGGTTTGGAAGGGAAGTTTTGGGAAGGTTGGGGTTGGGAAGGGAAGTTTTGGGAAGGGAAGGTTTGGGAAGGGAAGTTTTGGGAAGGGAAGGTTTGGGAAGGGAAGGTTTGGGAAGGTTTGGGAAGGTTTGGGAAGGGAAGTTTTGGGAAGGTTTGGGAAGGTTCGGGAAGGCTTGGGAAGGGAAGGTTTGGGAAGGGAAGGTTTGGGAAGGTTTGGGAAGGTTTGGGAAGGGAAGGTTGGGAAGGTTTGGGAAGTTGGAAGTTTGGGAAGGTTTGGGTGGGAAGGGAAGGTTTGGAAGGTTTGGGGAAGGTTTGGGAAGGTTTGGGAAGGGTAGGTTTGGGAAGGTTTGGGAAGGGAAGGTTTGGGAAAAAAAAGGTTTGGGAAGGGAAGGTTTGGGAAGGTTTGGGAAG